>NC_060130.1:52016567-52616567 GCF_021461395.2 Schistocerca americana
GTATTAAATTAGAATGCAATTTCTGTGTTTCATCGTCAATAAGAAGGTCCAAGGGATACAGTAAACCTGAAGTGAAGCATCGGAATATAAAACTGGACTCACAGGAGAGTTTCAAATCATAGAAAGTTAGAGTGTCAGTCCTCTTGTACTTAAGTCGGCATTGTGCCTTTTGAATTTAATTCCGATACAATTTCTGTGTTTCATCGTCAATAAGGAGTTCCAAGGTATACAGTAAACCTGAAGTGAAGCATCGGAATCTTAAACTGGACTCACAGGAGCGGTTCAAATCATAGAAAGTTAGAATGTCAGTCCTCTTGTACTTAAGACGGCATTGTGCCTTTTGAATTTAATTCCGAAGCAATTTCTGTGTTTCATCGTCAATAAGAAGTTCCATGGTATACAGTAAACCTGAAGTGAAGTATCGGAATCTAAAACTGGACTCACAGGAGAGGTTCAAATCATAGAAAGTGAGAGTGTCAGTCCAGTTGTACTTAAGTCGGCATTATGCCTTTTGTATTAAATTCGGATGCAATTTCTGTGTTTCATCGTCAATAAGACTTTCCAAGGAATACAGTAAACCTGAAGTGAAGCATCGGAATCTAAAACTGGGCTCACCGGAGAGGTTCAAATCACAGAAAGTGAGAGTGTCAGTCCTCTTGTCCTTAAGTCGGCATTGTGCCTTTTGAATTTTATACCGATGCAATTTCTGTGTTTCATCGTCAATAGGAAGGTCCAAGGGTACAGTAAACCTGAAGTGAAGCATCGGAATCTAAAACTGGACTCACAGGAGAGGTTCAAATCATAGAAAGTTAGAGTGTCAGTCCTCTTGTACCTAAGTCGGCATTGTGCTTTTAGAATTTCATTCCGATGCAATTTCTGTGTTCCATCGTCAATAAGAAGTTCCAAGGTATACAGGAAACCTGAAGTGAAGCATCGGGATCTAAAACTGGACTCACAGGAGAGGTTCAAATCATAGAAGGTTAGAGAGTCAGTCCTCTTGTACTTAAGTCGGCATTGTGCCTTTTGAATTTAATACCGATGCAATATCTGTGTTTCATCGTCAATACGAAGTTCCAAGGTATACAGTAAACCTGAAGTAAAGCATAGGAATCTAAAACTGGACTCAGAGGAGAGGTTCAAATCATAGAAAGTTAGAGTGTCAGTCCTCTTGCACTTAAGTCGGCATTGTATATTTCGAATTTAATTCCGATGCAATTTCTGTGTTTCATCGTCAGTAAGAAGTTCCACGGTATACAGTAAACCTGAAGTGAAGCATCGGAATCTAAAACTGGACTCACAGGAGAAGTTCAAATCACAGAAAGTTAGAGTGTAAGTCCTCTTGTACTTAAGTCGGCATTGTGCCTTTTGTACTAAATTCGAATGCAATTTCTGTTTTTCATCGTCAATAAGAAGGTCCAAGGTATACAGTAAACCTGAAGTGAAGCATCGGAATCTAAAACTGGACTCACAGGAGAGTTTCAAATCATAGAAAGTTAGAGTGTCAGTCCTCTTGTACTTAAGTCGGCATTGTGCCTTTTGTATTAAATTCAGATGCAATTTCTGTGTTTTATCGACAGTAAGAAGGCACAAGGGATACAGTAAACCTGAAGTGAAGCATCGGAATCTAAAACTGGACTCACAGGAGACGTTCAAATCATAGAAAGTTAGAGTGTAAGTCCTCTTGTACTTAAGTCGGCATTGTGCCTTTTGTATTAAATTCGAATGCAATTTCTGTGTTTCATCGTCAATAAGAAGGTCCAAGGTATACAGTAAACCTGAAGTGAAGCATCGGAATCTTAAACTGGACTCACAGGAGAGGTTCAAATCATAGAAAGTTAGAATGTCAGTCCTCTTGTACTTAAGTCGGCATTGTGCCTTTTGAATTTAATTCCGATGCAATTTCTGTGTTTCATCGTCAATAAGAAAATCCATGGTATACAGTAAACCTGAAGTGAAGTATCGGAACCTAAAACTGGACTCACAGGAGAGGTTCAAATCATAGAAAGTGAGAGTGTCAGTCCTGTTGTACTTAAGTCGGCATTATGCCTTTTGTATTAAATTCGGATGCAATTTCTGTGTTTCATCGTCAATAAGACTTTCCAAGGTATACAGTAAACCTGAAGTGAAGCATCGGAATCTAAAACTGGACTCACCGGAGAGGTCCAAATCATAGAAAGTTAGAGAGTCAGTCCTCTTGTACTTAAGTCGGCATTGTGCCTTTTGAATTTAATACCGATGCAATATCTGTGTTTCATCGTCAATACGAAGTTACAAGGTATACAGTAAACCTGAAGTAAAGCATAGGAATCTAAAACTGGACTCAGAGGAGAGCTTCAAATCATAGAAAGTTAGAGTGTCAGTCCTCCTGCACTTAAGTCGGCATTGTATATTTTGAATTTAATTCCGATGCAATTTCTGTGTTTCATCGTCAGTAAGAAGTTCCACGGTATACAGTAAACCTGAAGTGAAGCATCAGAATCTAAAACTGGACTCACAGGAGAGGTTCAAATCATAGAAAGTTAGAGTGTCAGTCCTCTTGTAATTAAGTCGGCATTGTGCCTTTTGTATTATATTCGGGTGCAATTTCTGTGTTTTATCGTCAATAAGAAGGTCCAAGGGATAGAGTAAACCTGAAGTGAAGCATCGGAATCTAAAACTGGACTCAGAGGAGAGGTTCAAATCATAGAAAGTTAGAGTGTCGGTCCTCTTGTACTTAAGTCGGCATTGTGCCTTTGGTATTAAATTAGGATGCAATTTCTGTATTTTGTCCTCAATAAGAAGGTCCAAGGGATACAGTAAACCTGAAGTGAAGCATCGGAATCTAAAACTGGACTCACAGGAGAAGTTCAAATCATAGAAAGTTAGAGTGTAAGTCCTCTTGTACTTAAGTCGGCATTGTGCCTTTTGAATTTAATTCCGATGCAATTTCTGTGTTTCATCGTCAATAAGAAGTTCCAAGGGATACAGTAAACCTGAAGTGAAGCATCGGAATCTAAAACTGGACTCACCGGAGAGGTTCAAATCATAGAAAGTGAGAGTGTCAGTCCTCTTGTCCTTAAGTCGGCATTGTGCCATTTGAATTTTATACCGATGCAATTTCTGTGTTTCATCGTCAATAGGAAGGTCCAAGGGTACAGTAAACCTGAAGTGAAGCATCGGAATCTAAAACTGGACTCACAGGAGAGGTTCAAATCATAGAAAGTTAGAGTGTCAGTCCTCTTGTACCTAAGTCGGCATTGTGCTTTTAGAATTTCATTCCGATGCAATTTCTGTGTTCCATCGTCAATAAGAAGTTCCAAGGTATACAGGAAACCTGAAGTGAAGCATCGGGATCTAAAACTGGACTCACAGGAGAGGTTCAAATCATAGAAGGTTAGAGAGTCAGTCCTCTTGTACTTAAGTCGGCATTGTGCCTTTTGAATTTAATACCGATGCAATATCTGTGTTTCATCGTCAATACGAAGTTCCAAGGTATACAGTAAACCTGAAGTAAAGCATAGGAATCTAAAACTGGACTCAGAGGAGAGGTTCAAATCATAGAAAGTTAGAGTGTCAGTCCTCTTGCACTTAAGTCGGCATTGTATATTTCGAATTTAATTCCGATGCAATTTCTGTGTTTCATCGTCAGTAAGAAGTTCCACGGTATACAGTAAACCTGAAGTGAAGCATCGGAATCTAAAACTGGACTCACAGGAGAAGTTCAAATCATAGAAAGTTAGAGTGTAAGTCCTCTTGTACTTAAGTCGGCATTGTGCCTTTTGTACTAAATTCGAATGCAATTTCTGTTTTTCATCGTCAATAAGAAGGTCCAAGGTATACCGTAAACCTGAAGTGAAGCATCGGAATCTAAAACTGGACTCACAGGAGAGTTTCAAATCATAGAAAGTTAGAGTGTCAGTCCTCTTGTACTTAAGTCGGCATTGTGCCTTTTGTATTAAATTCAGATGCAATTTCTGTGTTTTATCGACAGTAAGAAGGCACAAGGGATACAGTAAACCTGAAGTGAAGCATCGGAATCTAAAACTGGACTCACAGGAGACGTTCAAATCATAGAAAGTTAGAGTGTAAGTCCTCTTGTACTTAAGTCGGCATTGTGCCTTTTGTATTAAATTCGAATGCAATTTCTGTGTTTCATCGTCAATAAGAAGGTCCAAGGTATACAGTAAACCTGAAGTGAAGCATCGGAATCTTAAACTGGACTCACAGGAGAGGTTCAAATCATAGAAAGTTAGAATGTCAGTCCTCTTGTACTTAAGTCGGCATTGTGCCTTTTGAATTTAATTCCGATGCAATTTCTGTGTTTCATCGTCAATAAGAAAATCCATGGTATACAGTAAACCTGAAGTGAAGTATCGGAACCTAAAACTGGACTCACAGGAGAGGTTCAAATCATAGAAAGTGAGAGTGTCAGTCCTGTTGTACTTAAGTCGGCATTATGCCTTTTGTATTAAATTCGGATGCAATTTCTGTGTTTCATCGTCAATAAGACTTTCCAAGGTATACAGTAAACCTGAAGTGAAGCATCGGAATCTAAAACTGGACTCACCGGAGAGGTTCAAATCATAGAAAGTTAGAGAGTCAGTCCTCTTGTACTTAAGTCGGCATTGTGCCTTTTGAATTTAATACCGATGCATTATCTGTGTTTCATCGTCAATACGAAGTTACAAGGTATACAGTAAACCTGAAGTAAAGCATAGGAATCTAAAACTGGACTCAGAGGAGAGCTTCAAATCATAGAAAGTTAGAGTGTCAGTCCTCCTGCACTTAAGTCGGCATTGTATATTTTGAATTTAATTCCGATGCAATTTCTGTGTTTCATCGTCAGTAAGAAGTTCCACGGTATACAGTAAACCTGAAGTGAAGCATCAGAATCTAAAACTGGACTCACAGGAGAGGTTCAAATCATAGAAAGTTAGAGTGTCAGTCCTCTTGTAATTAAGTCGGCATTGTGCCTTTTGTATTATATTCGGGTGCAATTTCTGTGTTTTATCGTCAATAAGAAGGTCCAAGGGATAGAGTAAACCTGAAGTGAAGCATCGGAATCTAAAACTGGACTCAGAGGAGAGGTTCAAATCATAGAAAGTTAGAGTGTCGGTCCTCTTGTACTTAAGTCGGCATTGTGCCTTTGGTATTAAATTAGGATGCAATTTCTGTATTTTGTCCTCAATAAGAAGGTCCAAGGGATACAGTAAACCTGAAGTGAAGCATCGGAATCTAAAACTGGACTCACAGGAGAAGTTCAAATCATAGAAAGTTAGAGTGTAAGTCCTCTTGTACTTAAGTCGGCATTGTGCCTTTTGAATTTAATTCCGATGCAATTTCTGTGTTTCATCGTCAATAAGAAGTTCCAAGGGATACAGTAAACCTGAAGTGAAGCATCGGAATCTAAAACTGGACTCACCGGAGAGGTTCAAATCATAGAAAGTGAGAGTGTCAGTCCTCTTGTCCTTAAGTCGGCATTGTGCCATTTGAATTTTATACCGATGCAATTTCTGTGTTTCATCGTCAATAAGAAGGTCGAAGGGATACAGTAAACCTGAAGTGAAGCATCGGAATCTAAAACTGGACTCACAGGAGGGGTCCACATCATAGAAAGTTAGAGTGCCAGTCCTCTTATACTTAAGACGGCATTGTGCTTTTTGAATTTCATTCCGATGCAATATCTGTGTTTCATCGTCAATACGAAGTTCCAAGGTATACAGTAAACCTGAAGTAAAGCATAGGAATCTAAAACTGGACTCAGAGGAGAGCTTCAAATCATAGAAAGTTAGAGTGTCAGTCCTCCTGCCCTTAAGTCGGCATTGTATATTTTGAATTTAATTCCGATGCAATTTCTGTGTTTCATCGTCAGTAAGAAGTTCCACGGTATACAGTAAACCTGAAGTGAAGCATCAGAATCTAAAACTGGACTCACAGGAGAGGTTCAAATCATAGAAAGTTAGAGTGTCAGTCCTCTTGTACTTAAGTCGGCATTGTGCCTTTGGTATTAAATTAGGATGCAATTTCAGTGTTTTGTCCTCAATAAGAAGGTCCAAGGGATACAGTAAACCTGAAGTGAAGCATCGGAATCTAAAACTGGACTCACATGAGAAGTTCAAATCATAGAAAGTTAGAGTGTAAGTCCTCTTGTACTTAAGTCGGCATTGTGCCTTTTGAATTTAATTCCGATGGAATTTCTGTGTTTCATCGTCAATAAGAAGTTCCAAGTAATACAGTAAACCTGAAGTGAAGCATCGGAATCTAAAACTGGACTCACAGGACAGTTTCAAATCATAGAAAGTTAGAGAGTCAGTCCTCTTGTACTTAAGTCGGTATTGTGCCTTTAAAATTTAATTCCGATGCAATTTCTGTGTTTCATCGTCAATAAGAAGTTCCAAGGTATACAGTAAACCTGAAGTAAAGCATCGGAACCCAAAACTGGACTCAGAGGAGAGGTTAAAATCAAAGAAAGTTAGAGTGTCGGTCCTCTTGTACTTAAGTCGGCATTGTGCTTTTTGTATTAAATTCGGATGCAATTTCTGTGTTTTGTCGTCAATAAGAAGGTCCAAGGGATACAGTAAACCTGAAGTGAAGCATCGGAATCTAAAACTGGACTCACAGGAGAAGTTCAAATCATAGAAAGTTAGAGTGTAAATCCTCTTGTACTTAAGTCGGCTTTGTGCCTTTTGTATTAAATTAGAATGCAATTTCTGTGTTTCATCGTCAATAAGAAGGTCCAAGGGATACAGTAAACCTGAAGTTAAGCATCGGAATATAAAACTGGACTCACAGGAGAGTTTCAAGTTAGAGTGTCAGTCCTCTTGTACTTAAGTCGGCATTGTGCCTTTTGAATTTAATTCCGATACAATTTCTGTGTTTCATCGTCAATAAGGAGTTCCAAGGTATACAGTAAACCTGAAGTGAAGCATCGGAATCTTAAACTGGACTCACAGGAGAGGTACTTAAGACGGCATTGTGCCTTTTGAATTTAATTCCGAAGCAATTTCTGTGTGTCATCGTCAATAAGAAGTTCCATGGTATACAGTAAACCTGAAGTGAAGTATCGGAACCTAAAACTGGACTCACAGGAGAGGTTCAAATCATAGAAAGTGAGAGTGTCAGTCCTGTTGTACTTAAGTCGGCATTATGCCTTTTGTATTAAATTCGGATGCAATTTCAGTGTTTCATCGTCAATAAGACTTTCCAAGGTATACAGTAAACCTGAAGTGAAGCATCGGAATCTAAAACTGGACTCACCGGAGAGGTTCAAATCATAGAAAGTGAGAGTGTCAGTCCTCTTGTCCTTAAGTCGGCATTGTGCCATTTGAATTTTATACCGATGCAATTTCTGTGTTTCATCGTCAATAAGAAGGTCGAAGGGATACAGTAAACCTGAAGTGAAGCATCGGAATCTAAAACTGGACTCACAGGAGAGGATCACATCATAGAAAGTTAGAGTGCCAGTCCTCTTGTACTTAAGACGGCATTGTGCTTTTTGAATTTCATTCCGATGCAATTTCTGTGTTCCATCGTCAATAAGAAGTTCCAAGGTATACAGTAAACCTGAAGTGAAGCATCGGAATCTAAAACTGGACTCACAGGAGAGGTTCAAATCATAGAAAGTTAGAGTGTCAGTCCTCTTGTACCTAAGTCGGCATTGTGCTTTTAGAATTTCATTCCGATGCAATTTCTGTGTTCCATCGTCAATAAGAAGTTCCAAGGTATACAGGAAACCTGAAGTGAAGCATCGGAATCTAAAACTGGACTCACAGGAGAGGTTCAAATCATAGAAGGTTAGAGAGTCAGTCCTCTTGTACTTAAGTCGGCATTGTGCCTTTTGAATTTAATACCGATGCAATATCTGTGTTTCATCGTCAATACGAAGTTCCAAGGTATACAGTAAACCTGAAGTAAAGCATAGGAATCTAAAACTGGACTCAGAGGAGAGGTTCAAATCATAGAAAGTTAGAGTGTCAGTCCTCTTGCACTTAAGTCGGCATTGTATATTTTGAATTTAATTCCGATGCAATTTCTGTGTTTCATCGTCAGTAAGAAGTTCCACGGTATACAGTAAACCTGAAGTGAAGCATCGGAATCTAAAACTGGACTCACAGGAGAGGTTCAAATCATAGAAAGTTAGAGTGTAAGTCCTCTTGTACTTAAGTCGGCATTGTGCCTTTTGTACTAAATTCGAATGCAATTTCTGTTTTTCATCGTCAATAAGAAGGTCCAAGGTATACAGTAAACCTGAAGTGAAGCATCGGAATCTAAAACTGGACTCACAGGAGAGTTTCAAATCAAAGAAAGTTAGAGTGTCAGTCCTCTTGTACTTAAGTCGGCATTGTGCCTTTTGTATTAAATTCAGATGCAATTTCTGTGTTTTATCGACAGTAAGAAGGCACAAGGGATACAGTAAACCTGAAGTGAAGCATCGGAATCTAAAACTGGACTCACAGGAGAAGTTCAAATCATAGAAAGTTAGAGTGTAAGTCCTCTTGTACTTAAGTCGGCATTGTGCCTTTTGTATTAAATTCGAATGCAATTTCTGTGTTTCATCGTCAATAAGAAGGTCCGAGGTATACAGTAAACCTGAAGTGAAGCATCGGAATCTTAAACTGGACTCACAGGAGAGGTTCAAATCATAGAAAGTTAGAATGTCAGGCATCTTGTACTTAAGTCGGCATTGTGCCTTTTGAATTTAATTCCGATGCAATTTCTGTGTTTCATCGTCAATAAGAAAATCCATGGTATACAGTAAACCTGAAGTGAAGTATCGGAACCTAAAACTGGACTCACAGGAGAGGTTCAAATCATAGAAAGTGAGAGTGTCAGTCCTGTTGTACTTAAGTCGGCATTATGCCTTTTGTATTAAATTCGGATGCAATTTCTGTGTTTCATCGTCAATAAGACTTTCCAAGGTATACAGTAAACCTGAAGTGAAGCATCGGAATCTAAAACTGGACTCACCGGAGAGGTTCAAATCATAGAAAGTTAGAGAGTCAGTCCTCTTGTACTTAAGTCGGCATTGTGCCTTTTGAATTTAATACCGATGCAATATCTGTGTTTCATCGTCAATACGAAGTTCCAAGGTATACAGTAAACCTGAAGTGAAGCATCAGAATCTAAAACTGGACTCACAGGAGAGGTTCAATTCATAGAAAGTTAGAGTGTCAGTCCTCTTGTAATTAAGTCGGCATTGTGCCTTTTGTATTAAATTCGGGTGCAATTTCTGAGTTTTATCGTCAATAAGAAGGTCCAAGGAATAGAGTAAACCTGAAGTGAAGCATCGGAATCTAAAACTGGACTCAGATTAGAGGTTCAAATCATAGAAAGTTAGAGTGTCGGTCCTCTTGTACTTAAGTCGGCATTGTGCCTTTGGTATTAAATTAGGATGCAATTTCTGTGTTTTGTCCTCAATAAGAAGGTCCAAGGGATACAGTAAACCTGAAGTGAAGCATCGGAATCTAAAACTGGACTCACAGGAGAAGTTCAAATCATAGAAAGTTAGAGTGTAAGTCCTCTTGTACTTAAGTCGGCATTGTGCCTTTTGAATTTAATTCCGATGCAATTTCTGTGTTTCATCGTCAATAAGAATTTCCAAGGGATACAGTAAACCTGAAGTGAAGCATCGGAATCTAAAACTGGACTCACCGGAGAGGTTCAAATCATAGAAAGTGAGAGTGTCAGTCCTCTTGTCCTTAAGTCGGCATTGTGTCATTTGAATTTTATACCGATGCAATTTCTGTGTTTCATCGTCAATAAGAAGGTCGAAGGGATACAGTAAACCTGAAGTGAAGCATCGGAATCTAAAACTGGACTCACAGGAGGGGTTCACATCATAGAAAGTTAGAGTGCCAGTCCTCTTGTACTTAAGACGGCATTGTGCTTTTTGAATTTCATTCCGATGCAATTTCTGTGTTCCATCGTCAATAAGAAGTTCCAAGGTATACAGTAAACCTGAAGCGAAGCATCGGAATCTAAAACTGGACTCACAGGAGAGGTTCAAATCATAGAAAGTTAGAGAGTCAGTCCTCTTGTACTTAAGTCGGCATTGTGCCTTTTGAATTTAATACCGATGCAATATCTGTGTTTCATCGTCAATACGAAGTTCCAAGGTATACAGTAAACCTGAAGTAAAGCATAGGAATCTAAAACTGGACTCAGAGGAGAGCTTCAAATCAAAAAAAGTTCGAGTGTCAGTCCTCCTGCACTTAAGTCGGCATTGTATATTTTGAATTTAATTCCGATGCAATTTCTGTGTTTCATCGTCAGTAAGAAGTTCCACGGTATACAGTAAACCTGAAGTGAAGCATCAGAATCTAAAACTGGACTCACAGGAGAGGTTCAAATCATAGAAAGTTAGAGTGTCAGTCCTCTTGTACTTAAGTCGGCATTGTGCCTTTGGTATTAAATTAGGATGCAATTTCTGTGTTTTGTCCTCAATACGAAGGTCCAAGGGATACAGTAAAAATGAAGTGAAGCATCGGAATCTAAAACTGGACTCACAGGAGAAGTTCAAATCATAGAAAGTTAGAGTGTAAGTCCTCTTGTACTTAAGTCGGCATTGTGCCTTTTGAATTTAATTCCGATGCAATTTCTGTGTTTCATCATCAATAAGAAGTTCCAAGGGATACAGTAAACCTGAAGTGAAGCATCGGAATCTAAAACTGGACTCACAGGACAGTTTCAAATCATAGAATGTTAGAGAGTCAGTCCTCTTGTACTTAAGTCGGTATTGTGCCTTTAAAATTTAATTCCGATGCAATTTCTGTGTTTCATCGTCAATAAGAAGTTCCAAGGTATACAGTAAACCTGAAGTAAAGCATCGGAATCCAAAACTGGACTCAGAGGAGAGGTTAAAATCAAAGAAAGTTAGAGTGTCGGTCCTCTTGTACTTAAGTCGGCATTGTGCTTTTTGTATTAAATTCGGATGCAATTTCTGTGTTTTGTCGTCAATAAGAAAGTCCAAGGGATACAGTAAACCTGAAGTGAAGCATCGGAATCTAAAACTGGACTCACAGGAGAAGTTCAAATCATAGAAAGTTAGAGTGTAAATCCTCTTGTACTTAAGTCGGCTTTGTGCCTTTTGTATTAAATTAGAATGCAATTTCTGTGTTTCATCGTCAATAAGAAGGTCCAAGGGATACAGTAAACCTGAAGTGAAGCATCGGAATATAAAACTGGACTCACAGGAGAGTTTCAAGTTAGAGTGTCAGTCCTCTTGTACTTAAGTCGGCATTGTGCCTTTTGAATTTAATTCCGATACAATTTCTGTGTTTCATCGTCAATAAGGAGTTCCAAGGTATACAGTAAACCTGAAGTGAAGCATCGGAATCTTAAACTGGACTCACAGGAGAGGTACTTAAGACGGCATTGTGCCTTTTGAATTTAATTCCGAAGCAATTTCTGTGTTTCATCGTCAATAAGAAGTTCCATGGTATACAGTAAACCTGAAGTGAAGTATCGGAACCTAAAACTGGACTCACAGGAGAGGTTCAAATCATAGAATGTGAGAGTGTCAGTCCTGTTGTACTTAAGTCGGCATTATGCCTTTTGTATTAAATTCGGATGCAATTTCTGTGTTTCATCGTCAATAAGACTTTCCAAGGGATACGGTAAACCTGAAGTGAAGCATCGGAATCTAAAACTGGACTCACCGGAGAGGTTCAAATCATAGAAAGTGAGAGTGTCAGTCCTCTTGTCCTTAAGTCGGCATTGTGCCATTTGAATTTTATACCGATGCAATTTCTGTGTTTCATCGTCAATAAGAAGGTCGAAGGGATACAGTAAACCTGAAGTGAAGCATCGGAATCTAAAACTGGACTCACAGGAGAGGTTCACATCATAGAAAGTTAGAGTGCCAGTCCTCTTGTACTTAAGACGGCATTGTGCTTTTTGAATTTCATTCCGATGCAATTTCTGTGTTCCATCGTCAATAAGAAGTTCCAAGGTATACAGTAAACCTGAAGTGAAGCATCGGAATCTAAAACTGGACTCACAGGAGAGGTTCAAATCATAGAAAGTTAGAGAGTCAGTCCTCTTGTACTTAAGTCGGCATTGTGCCTTTTGAATTTAATACCGATGCAATATCTGTGTTTCATCGTCAATACGAAGTTCCAAGGTATACAGTAAACCTGAAGTAAAGCATAGGAATCTAAAACTGGACTCAGAGGAGAGCTTCAAATCATAGAAAGTTAGAGTGTCAGTCCTCCTGCACTTAAGTCGGCATTGTATATTTTGAATTTAATTCCGATGCAATTTCTGTGTTTCATCGTCAGTAAGAAGTTCCAGGGTATACAGTAAACATGAAGTGAAGCATCAGAATCTAAAACTGGACTCACAGGAGAGGTTCAAATCATAGAAAGTTAGAGTGTCAGTCCCCTTGTACTTAAGTCGGCATTGTGCCTTTTGTATTAAATTCGGGTGCAATTTCTGTGTTTTATCGTCAATAAGAAGGTCCAAGGGATAGAGTAAACCTGAAGTGAAGCATCGGAATCTAAAACTGGACTCAGAGGAGAGGTTCAAATCATAGAAAGTTAGAGTGTCGGTCCTCTTGTACTTAAGTCGGCATTGTGCCTTTGGTATTAAATTAGGATGCAATTTCTGTGTTTTGTCCTCAATAAGAAGGTCCAAGGGATACAGTAAACCTGAGGTGAAGCATCGGAATCTAAAACTGGACTCACAGGAGAAGTTCAAATCATAGAAAGTTAGAGTGTAAGTCCTCTTGTACTTAAGTCGGCATTGTGCCTTTTGTATTAAATTCGAATGCAATTTCTGTGTTTCATCGTCAATAAGAAGGTCCAAGGGATACAGTAAACCTGAAGTGAAGCATCGGAATCTAAAACTGGACTCACAGGAGAGTTTCAAATCATAGAAAGTTAGAGTGTCAGTCCTCTTGTACTTAAGTCGGCATTATGCCTTTTGTATTAAATTCGGATGCAATTTCTGTGTTTCATCGTCAATAAGAAGGTCCAAGGGATAAAGTAAACCTGAAGTGAAGCATCGGAATCTAAAACTGGACTCACAGGAGAGGTTCACATCATAGAAAGTTAGAGTGCAGTCCTCTTGTACTTAAGTCGGCATTGTGCTTTTTGAATTTCATTCCGATGCAATTTCTGTGTTCCATCGTCAATAAGAAGTTCCAAGGTATACAGTAAACCTGAAGTAAAGCATAGGAATCTAAAACTGGACTCAGAGGAGAGGTTCAAATCATAGAAAGTTAGAGTGTCAGTCCTCCTGCACTTAAGTCGGCATAGTATATTTTGAATTTAATTCCGATGCAATTTCTGTGTTTCATCGTCAGTAAGAAGTTCCACGGTATACAGTAAACCTGAAGTGAAGCATCGGAATCTAAAACTGGACTCACAGGACAGTTTCAAATCATAGAAAGTTAGAGAGTCAGTCCTCTTGTACTTAAGTCGGTATTGTGCCTTTAAAATTTAATTCCGATGCAATTTCTGTGTTTCATCGTCAATAAGAAGTTCCAAGGTATACAGTAAACCTGAAGTAAAGCATCGGAATCCAAAACTGGACTCAGAGGAGAGGTTAAAATCAAAGAAAGTTAGAGTGTCGCTCCTCTTGTACTTAAGTCGGCATTGTGCTTTTTGTATTAAATTCGGATGCAATTTCTGTGTTTCGTCGTCAATAAGAAGGTCCAAGGGATACAGTAAACCTGAAGTGAAGCATCGGAATCTAAAACTGGACTCACAGGAGAAGTTCAAATCATAGAAAGTTAGAGTGTAAATCCTCTTGTACTTAAGTCGGCATTGTGCCTTTTGTATTAAATTCGAATGCAATTTCTGTGTTTCATCGTCAATAAGAAGGTCCAAGGGATACAGTAAACCTGAAGTGAAGCATCGGAATATAAAACTGGACTCACAGGAGAGTTTCAAATCATAGAAAGTTAGAGTGTCAGTCCTCTTGTACTTAAGTCGGCATTGTGCCTTTTGAATTTAATTCCGATGCAATTTCTGTGTTTCATCGTCAATAAGGAGTTCCAAGGTATACAGTAAACCTGAAGTGAAGCATCGGAATCTTAAACTGGACTCACAGGAGAGGTTCAAATCATAGAAAGTTAGAATGTCAGTCCTCTTGTACTTAAGACGGCATTGTGCCTTTTGAATTTAATTCCGATGCAATTTCTGTGTTTTATCGTCAATAAGAAGTTCCATGGTATACAGTAAACCTGAAGTGAAGTATGGGAATCTAAAACTGGACTCACAGGAGAGGTTCAAATCATAGAAAGTGAGAGTGTCAGTCCTGTTGTACTTAGGTCGGCATTATGCCTTTTGTATTAAATTCGGATGCAATTTCTGTGTTTCATCGTCAATAAGACTTTCCAAGGAATACAGTAAACCTGAAGTGAAGCATCGGAATCTAAAACTGGACTCACCGGAGAGGTTCAAATCATAGAAAGTGAGAGTGTCAGTCCTCTTGTCCTTAAGTCGGCATTGTGCCTTTTGAATTTTATACCGATGCAATTTCTGTGTTCCATCGTCAATAAGAAGTTCCAAGGTATACAGGAAACCTGAAGTGAAGCATCGGAATCTAAAACTGGACTCACAGGAGAGGTTCAAATCATAGAAGGTTAGAGAGTCAGTCATCTTGTACTTATGTCGGCATTGTGCCTTTTAAATTTAATACCGATGCAATATCTGTGTTTCATCGTCAATACGAAGTTCCAAGGTATACAGTAAACCTGAAGTAAAGCATAGGAATCTAAAACTGGACTCAGAGGAGAGGTTCAAATCATAGAAAGTTAGAGTGTCAGTCCTCCTGCACTTAAGTCGGCATTGTATATTTTGAATTTAATTCCGATGCAATTTCTGTGTTTCATCGTCAGTAAGAAGTTCCACGGTATACAGTAAACCTGAAGTGAAGCATCGGAATCTAAAACTGGACTCACAGGAGAGGTTTAAATCATAGAAAGTTAGAGTGTCAGTCCTCCTGTACTTAAGTCGGCATTGTGCCTTTTGTATTAAATTCGGGTGCAATTTCTGTGTTTTATCGTCAATAAGAAGGTCCAAGGGATACAGTAAACCTGAAGTGAAGCATCGGAATCTGAAAGTGGACTCAGAGGAGAGGCTCAAATCATAGAAAGTTAGAGTGTCGGTCCTCTTGTACTTAAGTCGGCATTGTGCCTTTGATATTAAATTAGGATGCAATTTCTGAGTTTTGTCCTCAATAAGAAGGTCCAAGGGATACAGTAAACCTGAAGTGAAGCATCGGAATCTAAAACTGGCCTCACAGGAGAAGTTCAAATCATAGAAAGTTAGAGTGTAAGTCCTCTTGTACTTAAGTCGGCATTGTGCCTTTTGTATTAAATTCGAATGCAATTTCTGTGTTTCATCGTCAATAAGAAGGTCCAAGGTATACAGTGAACCTGAAGTGAAGCATCGGAATCTAAAACTGGACTCACAGGAGAGGTTCAAATCATAGAAGGTTAGAGAGTCAGTCATCTTGTACTTAAGTCGGCATTGTGCCTTTTGAATTTAATTCCGATGCAAATTCTGTGTTTCATCGTCAATAAGAAGTTTCAAGGTATACAGTAAACCTGAAGTGAAGAATCGGAATCTAAATCTGGACTCACAGGAGAGGTTCAAATCATAGAAAGTTAAAGTGTCAGTCCTCTTGTACTTAAGTCGGCATTGTGCCTTTTGAATTTAATTTCGATGCAATTTCTGTGTTTCATCGTCTATAAGAAGTTCCAAGGTATACAGTAAAGCTGAAGTGAAGCATCGGAATCTAAAACTGGACTCACAGGAGAGGTTCAAATCATAGAAAGTTAGAGTGTCAGTCCTCTTGTACTTAAGTCGGCATTGTGCCTTTTGTATTAAATTCGGATGCAATTTCTGTGTTTCATCGTCAATAAGAAGGTCCAAGGGATACAGGAAACCTGAAGTGAAGCATCGGAATCTAAAACTGGACTCACAGGAGAGTTTCAAATCATAGAATATTAGAGAGTCAGTCCTCTTGTACTTAAGTCGGTATTGTGCCTTTTGAATTTAATTCCGATGCAATTTCTGTGTTTCATCGTCAATAAGAAGTTCCAAGGTATACAGTAAACCTGAAGTAAAGCATCGGAATCTAAAACTGGACTCAGAGGAGAGGTTAAAATCAAAGAAAGTTAGAGTGTCGGTCCTCTTGTACTTAAGTCGGCATTGTGCCTTTGGTATTAAATTAGGATGCAATTTCTGAGTTTTGTCCTCAATAAGAAGGTCCAAGGGATACAGTAAACCTGAAGTGAAGCATCGGAATCTAAAACTGGACTCACAGGAGAAGTTCAAATCATAGAAAGTTAGAGTGTCAGTCCTCTTGTACTTAAGTCGGCATTGTGCCTTTTGTATTAAATTCGGATGCAATTTCTGTGTTTTGTCGTGAATAAGAAGGTCCAAGGGATACAGTTAACCTGAAGTGAAGCATCGGAATCTAAAACTGGACTCACAGGAGAAGTTCAAATCATAGAAAGTTAGAGTGTAAATCCACTTGTACTTAAGTCGGCATTGTGCCTTTTGTATTAAATTAGAATGCAATTACTGTGTTTCATCGTCAATAAGAAGGTCCAAGGGATACAGTAAACCTGAAGTGAAGCATCGGAATATAAAACTGGACTCACAGGAGAGTTTCAAATCATAGAAAGTTAGAGTGTCAGTCCTCTTGTACTTAAGTCGGCATTGTGCCTTTTGAATTTAATACCGATGCAATATCTGTGTTTCATCGTCAATACGAAGTTCCAAGGTATACAGTAAACCTGAAGTAAAGCATAGGAATCTAAAACTGGACTCAGAGGAGAGGTTCAAATCATAGAAAGTTAGAGTGTCAGTCCTCCTGCACTTAAGTCGGCATTGTAAATTTTGAATTTAATTCCGATGCAATTTCTGTGTTTCATCGTCAGTAACAAGTTCCACGGTATACAGTAAACCTGAAGTGAAGCATCGGAATCTAAAACTAGACTCACAGGAGAGGTTCAAATCATAGAAAGTTAGAGTGTCAGTCCTCTTGTACTTAAGTCGGCATTGTGCCTTTTGTATTAAATTCGGGTGCAATTTCTGTGTTTTATCGTCAATAAGAAGGTCCAAGGGATACAGTAAACCTGAAGTGAAGCATCGGAATCTAAAACTGGACTCAGAGGAGAGGTTCAAATAATAGAAAGTTAGAGTGTCGGTCCTCTTGTACTTAAGTCGGCATTGTGCCTTTGGTATTAAATTAGGATGCAATTTCAGTGTTTTGTCCTCAATAAGAAAGTCCAAGGGATACAGTAAACCTGAAGTGAAGCATCGGAATCTAAAACTGGACTCACAGGAGAAGTTCAAATCATAGAAAGTTAGAGTGAAAGTCCTCTTGTACTTAAGTCGGCATTGTGCCTTTCGTATTAAATTCGAATGCAATTTCTGTGTTTCATCGTCAATAAGAAGGTCCAAGGGATACAGTAAACCTGAAGTGAAGCATCGGAATCTAAAACTGGACTCACAGGTGAGTTTCAAATCATAGAAAGTTAGAGTGTCAGTCCTCTTGTACTTAGGTCGGCATTGTGCCTTTTGAATTTAATTCCGATGCAATTTCTGTGTCTCATCGTCAATAAGAAGTTCCAAGGTATATAGTAAACCTGAAGTGAAGCATCGGAATCTTAAACTAGACTCACAGGAGAGGTTCAAATCATAGAAAGTTAGAATGTCAGTAATCTTGTACATAAGTCGGCATTGTGCCTTTTGAATTTAATTCCGATGCAATTTCTGTGTTTCATCGTCAATAAGAAGTTCCAAGCTATACAGTAAACCTGAAGTGAAGCATCGGAATCTAAAGCTGGTCTCACAGAAGAGGTTCAAATCATAGAATGTTAGAGTGTCAGTCCTCTTGTACTTAAGTCGGCATTGTGCCTTTTGAATTTAATTCCGATGCAATTTCTGTGTTTCATCGTCAATAAGAAGTTCCATGGTATACAGTAAACCTGAAGTGAGGCACCGGAATCTAAAACTGGACTCACAGGAGAGGTTCAAATCATAGAAAGTGAGAGTGTCAGTCCTGCTGTACTTAAGTCGGCATTATGCCTTTTGTATTAAATTCGGATGCAATTTCTGTGTTTCATCGTCAATAAGACTTTCCAAGTTATACAGTAGACCTGAAGTGAAGCATCGGAATCTAAAACTGGACTCACCGGAGAGGTTCAAATCATAGAAAGTGAGAGTGTCAGTCCCCTTGTACTTAAGTCGGCATTGTGCCTTTTCAATTTTATACCGATGCAATTTCTGTGTTTCATCGTTAATAAGAAGGTCCAAGGGATACAGTAAACCTGAAGTGAAGTGTCGGAATATAAAACTGGACTCACAGGAGAGGTTCAAATCATAGAAAGTTAGAGTGTCTGTCCCCATGTACCTAAGGCGGCATTGTGCCTCTTGTATTAAATTCGGGGGCAATTTCTGGGCTTCATCGTCAATAAGAAGGTCCAAGGGATACAGTAAACCTGAAGTAAGGCATCGGAATCTAAAACTGGACTCAGAGGAGAGGTTAAAATCAAAGAAAGTTAGAGTGTCGGTCCTCTTGTACTTAAGTCGGCATTGTGCCTTTGGTATTAAATGAGGATGCAGTTTCTGAGTTTTGTCCTCAATAAGAAGGTCCAAGGGATACAGTAAACCTGAAGTGAAGCATCGGAATCTAAAACTGGACTCACAGGAGAAGTTCAAATCATAGAAAGTTAGAGTGTCAGTCCTCTTGTACTTAAGTCGGCATTGTGCCTTTTGTATTAAATTCGGATGCAATTTCTGTGTTTTTTCGTGAATAAGAAGGTCCAAGGGATACAGTAAACCTGAAGTGCAGCATCGGAATATAAAACTGGACTCACAGGAGAGTTTCAAATCATAGAAAGTTAGAGTGTCAGTCCTCTTGTACTTAAGTCGGCATTGTGCCTTTTGAAGTTAATACCGATGCAATTTCTGTGTTTCATCGTCAGTAAGAAGTTCCACGGTATACAGTAAACCTGAAGTGAAGCATCGGAATCTAAAACTGGACTCACAGGTGAGTTTCAAATCATAGAAAGTTAGAGTGTCAGTCCTCTTGTACTTAAGTCGGCATTGTGCCTTTTGAATTTAATTCCGATGCAATTTCTGTGTCTCATCGTCAATAAGAAGTTCCAAGGTATATAGTAAACCTGAAGTGAAGCATCGGAATCTTAAACTAGACTCACAGGAGAGGTTCAAATCATAGAAAGTTAGAATGTCAGTCCTCTTGTCCATAAGCCGGCATTGTGCCTTTTGAATTTAATTCCGATGCAATTTCTGTGTTTCATCGTCAATAAGAAACTCCAAAGTATACAGTAAACCTGAAGTGAAGCATCGGAATCTAAAACTGGACTCACAGAAGAGGTTCAAATCATAGAATGTTAGAGTGTCAGTCCTCTTGTACTTAAGTCGGCATTGTGCCTTTTGAATTTAATTCCGATGCAATTTCTGTGTTTCATCGTCAATAAGAAGTTCCATGGTATACAGTAAACCTGAAGTGAAGCATCGGAATCTAAAACTGGACTCACAGGAGAGGTTCAAATCATAGAAATTGAGAGTGTCAGTCCTGTTGTACTTAAGTCGGCATTATGCCTTTTGTATTAATTTCGGATGCAATTTCTGTGTTTCATCGTCAATAAGACTTTCCAAGTTATACAGTAGACCTGAAGTGAAGCATCGGAATCTAAAACTGGACTCACCGGAGAGGTTCAAATCATAGAAAGTGAGAGTGTCAGTCCCCCTGTACTTAAGTCGGCATTGTGCCTTTTCAATTTTATACCGATGCAATTTCTGTGTTTCATCGTTAATAAGAAGGTCCAAGGGATACAGTAAACCTGAAGTGAAGCATCGAATATAAAACTGGACTCACAGGAGAGGTTCAAATCATAGAAAGTTAGAGTGTCTGTCCTCATGTACCTAAGGCGGCATTGTGCCTCTTGTATTAAATTCGGGTGCAATTTCTGTGTTTCATCGTCAATAAGACTTTCCAAGGTATACAGTAAACCTGAAGTGAAGCATCGGAATCTAAAACTGGACTCACCGGAGAGGTTCAAATCATAGAAAGTGAGAGTGTCAGTCCTCTTGTCCTTAAGTCGGCATTGTGCCATTTGAATTTTATACCGATGCAATTTCTGTGTTTCATCGTCAATAAGAAGGTCCAAGGTATACAGTAAACCTGAAGTGAAGCATCGGAATCTTAAACTGGACTCACAGGAGAGGTTCAAATCATAGAAAGTTAGAATGTCAGTCCTCTTGTACTTAAGTCGGCATTGTGCCTTTTGAATTTAATTCCGATGCAATTTCTGTGTTTCATCGTCAATAAGAAAATCCATGGGATACAGTAAACCTGAAGTGAAGTATCGGAACCTAAAACTGGACTCACAGGAGAGGTTCAAATCATAGAAAGTGAGAGTGTCAGTCCTGTTGTACTTAAGTCGGCATTATGCCTTTTGTATTAAATTCGGATGCAATTTCTGTGTTTCATCGTCAATAAGACTTTCCAAGGTATACAGTAAACCTGAAGTGAAGCATCGGAATCTAAAACTGGACTCACCGGAGAGGTTCAAATCATAGAAAGTGAGAGTGTCAGTCCTCTTGTCCTTAAGTCGGCATTGTGCCATTTGAATTTTATACCGATGCAATTTCTGTGTTTCATCGTCAATAAGAAGGTCGACGGGATACAGTAAACCTGAAGTGAAGCATCGGAATCTAAAACTGGACTCACGGGAGAGGTTCAAATCATAGAAAGTTAGAGTGCCAGTCCTCTTGTACTTAAGACGGCATTGTGCCATTTGAATTTCATTCCGATGCAATTTCTGTGTTCCATCGCCAATAAGAAGTTCCAAGGTATACAGTAAACCTGAAGTGAAGCATCGGAATCTAAGACTGGACTCACAGGAGAGGTTCAAATCATAGAAAGTTAGAGAGTCAGTCCTCTTGTACTTAAGTCGGCATTGTGCCTTTTGAATTTAATACCGATGCAATATCTGTGTTTCATCGTCAATACGAAGTTCCAAGGTATACAGTAAACCTGAAGTAAAGCATAGGAATATAAAACTGGACTCAGAGGAGAGCTTCAAATCATAGAAAGTTAGAGTGTCAGTCCTCCTGCACTTAAGTCGGCATTGTATATTTTGAATTTAATTCCGATGCAATTTCTGTGTATCATCGTCAGTAAGAAGTTCCACGGTATACAGTAAACCTGAAGTGAAGCATCAGAATCTAAAACTGGACTCACAGGAGAGGTTCAAATCATAGAAAGTTAGAGTGTCAGTCCTCTTGTACTTAAGTCGGCATTGTGCCTTTTGTATTAAATTCGGGTGCAATTTCTGTGTTTTATCGTCAATAAGAAGGTCCAAGGGATAGAGTAAACCTGAAGTGAAGCATCGGAATCTAAAACTGGACTCAGAGGAGAGGTTCAAATCATAGAAAGTTAGAGTGTCGGTCCTCTTGTACTTAAGTCGGCATTGTGCCTTTGGTATTAAATTAGGATGCAATTTCTGGGTTTTGTCCTCAATAAGAAGGTCCAAGGGATACAGTAAACCTGAAGTGAAGCATCGGAATCTAAAACTGGACTCACAGGGGAAGTTCAAATCATAGAAAGTTAGAGTGTAAGTCCTCTTGTACTTAAGTCGGCATTGTGCCTTTTGAATTTAATTCCGATGCAATTTCTGTGTTTCATCGTCAATAAGAAGTTCCAAGGGATACAGTAAACCTGAAGTGAAGCATCGGAATCTAAAACTGGACTCACAGGACAGTTTCAAATCATAGAAAGTTAGAGAGTCAGTCCTCTTGTACTTAAGTCGGTATTGTGCCTTTAAAATTTAATTCCGATGCAATTTCTGTGTTTCATCGTCAATAAGAAGTTCCAAGGTATACAGTAAACCTGAAGTAAAGCATCGGAATCCAAAACTGGACTCAGAGGAGAGGTTAAAATCAAAGAAAGTTAGAGTGTCGGTCCTCTTGTACTTAAGTCGGCATTGTGCTTTTTGTATTAAATTCGGATGCAATTTCTGTGTTTTGTCGTCAATAAGAAGGTCCAAGGGATACAGTAAACCTGAAGTGAAGCATCGGAATCTAAAACTGGACTCACAGGAGAAGTTCAAATCATAGAAAGTTAGAGTGTAAATCCTCTTGTACTTAAGTCGGCATTGTGCCTTTTGTATTAAATTAGAATGCAATTTCTGTGTTTCATCGTCAATAAGAAGGTCCAAGGGATACAATAAACCTAAAGTGAAGCATCGGAATATAAAACTGGACTCACAGGAGAGTTTCAAATCATAGAAAGTTAGAGTGTCAGTCCTCTTGTACTTAAGTCGGCATTGTGCCTTTTGAATTTAATTCCGATACAATTTCTGTGTTTCATCGTCAATAAGGAGTTCCAAGGTATACAGTAAACCTGAAGTGAAGCATCGGAATCTTAAACTGGACTCACAGGAGAGGTTCAAATCATAGAAAGTTAGAATGTCAGTCCTCTTGTACTTAAGACGGCATTGTGCCTTTTGAATTTAATTCCGAAGCAATTTCTGTGTTTCATCGTCAATAAGAAGTTCCATGGTATACAGTAAACCTGAAGTGAAGTATCGGAATCTAAAACTGGACTCACAGGAGAGGTTCAAATCATAGAAAGTGAGAGTGTCAGTCCTGTTGTACTTAAGTCGGCATTATGCCTTTTGTATTAAATTCGGATGCAATTTCTGTGTTTCATCGTCAATAAGACATTCCAAGGAATACAGTAAACCTGAAGTGAAGCATCGGAATCTAAAACTGGACTCACCGGAGAGGTTCAAATCATAGAAAGTGAGAGTGTCAGTCCTCTTGTCCTTAAGTCGGCATTGTGCGTTTTGAATTTTATACCGATGCAATTTCTGTGTTTCATCGTCAATACGAAGGTCCAAGGGTACAGTAAACCTGAAGTGAAGCATCGGAATCTAAAACTGGACTCACAGGAGAGGTTCAAATCATAGAAAGTTAGAGTGTCAGTCCTCTTGTACCTAAGTTGGCATTGTGCTTTTAGAATTTCATTCCGATGCAATTTCTGTGTTCCATCGTCAATAAGAAGTTCCAAGGAATACAGGAAACCTGAAGTGAAGCATCGGAATCTAAAACTGGACTCACAGGAGAGGTTCAAATCATAGAAGGTTAGAGAGTCAGTCCTCTTGTACTTAAGTCGGCATTGTGCCTTTTGAATTTAATACCGATGCAATATCTGTGTTTCATCGTCAATACGAAGTTCCAAGGTATACAGTAAACCTGAAGTAAAGCATAGGAATCTAAAACTGGACTCAGAGGAGAGGTTCAAATCATAGAAAGTTAGAGTGTCAGTCCTCTTGCACTTAAGTCGGCATTGTATATTTTGAATTTAATTCCGATGCAATTTCTGTGTTTCATCGTCAGTAAGAAGTTCCACGGTATACAGTAAACCTGAAGTGAAGCATCGGAATCTAAAACTGGACTCACAGGAGAAGTTCAAATCATAGAAAGTTAGAGTGTAAGTCCTGTTGTACTTAAGTCGGCATTGTGCCTTTTGTACTAAATTCGAAAGCAATTTCTGTTTTTCATCGTCAATAAGAAGGTCCAAGGTATACAGTAAACCTGAAGTGAAGCATCGGAATCTAAAACTGGACTCACAGGAGAGTTTCAAATCATAGAAAGTTAGAGTGTCAGTCCTCTTGTACTTAAGTCGGCATTGTGCCTTTTGTATTAAATTCAGATGCAATTTCTGTGTTTTATCGACAGTAAGAAGGCACAAGGGATACAGTAAACCTGAAGTGAAGCATCGGAATCTAAAACTGGACTCACAGGAGAAGTTCAAATCATAGAAAGTTAGAGTGTAAGTCCTCTTGTACTTAAGTCGGCATTGTGCCTTTTGTATTAAATTCGAATGCAATTTCTGTGTTTCATCGTCAATTAGAAGGTCCAAGGTATACAGTAAACCTGAAGTGAAGCATCGGAATCTTAAACTGGACTCACAGGAGAGGTTCAAATCATAGAAAGTTAGAATGTCAGTCCTCTTGTACTTAAGTCGGCATTGTGCCTTTTGAATTTAATTCCGATGCAATTTCTGTGTTTCATCGTCAATAAGAAAATCCATGGTATACAGTAAACCTGAAGTGAAGTATCGGAACCTAAAACTGGACTCACAGGAGAGGTTCAAATCATAGAAAGTGAGAGTGTCAGTCCTGTTGTACTTAAGTCGGCATTATGCCTTTTGTATTAAATTCGGATGCAATTTCTGTGTTTCATCGTCAATAAGACTTTCCAAGGTATACAGTAAACCTGAAGTGAAGCATCGGAATCTAAAACTGGACTCACCGGAGAGGTTCAAATCATAGAAAGTTAGAGAGTCAGTCCTCTTGTACTTAAGTCGGCATTGTGCCTTTTGAATTTAATACCGATGCAATATCTGTGTTTCATCGTCAATACGAAGTTCCAAGGTATACAGTAAACCTGAAGTAAAGCATAGGAATCTAAAACTGGACTCAGAGGAGAGCTTCAAATCATAGAAAATTAGAGTGTCAGTCCTCCTGCACTTAAGTCGGCATTGTATATTTGGAATTTAATTCCGATGCAATTTCTGTGTTTCATCGTCAGTAAGAAGTTCCACGGTATACAGTAAACCTGAAGTGAAGCATCAGAATCTAAAACTGGACTCACAGGAGAGGTTCAAATCATAGAAAGTTAGAGTGTCAGTCCTCTTGTACTTAAGTCGGCATTGTGCCTTTTGTATTAAATTCGGGTGCAATTTCTGTGTTTTATCGTCAATAAGAAGGTCCAAGGGATAGAGTAAACCTGAAGTGAAGCATCGGAATCTAAAACTGGACTCAGAGGAGAGGTTCAAATCATAGAAAGTTAGAGTGTCGGTCCTCTTGTACTTAAGTCGGCATTGTGCCTTTGGTATTAAATTAGGATAAAATTTCTGTGTTTTGTCCTCAATAAGAAGGTCCAAGGGATACAGTAAACCTGAAGTGAAGCATCGGAATCTAAAACTGGACTCACAGGAGAAGTTCAAATCATAGAAAGTTAGAGTGTAAGTCCTCTTGTACTTAAGTCTGCATTGTGCCTTTTGAATTTAATTCCGATGCAATTTCTGTGTTTCATCGTCAATGAGAAGTTCCAAGGGATACAGTAAACCTGAAGTGAAGCATCGGAATCTAAAACTGGACTCACCGGAGAGGTTCAAATCATAGAAAGTGAGAGTGTCAGTCCTCTTGTACTTAAGTCGGCATTGTGCCATTTGAATTTTATACCGATGCAATTTCTGTGTTTCATCGTCAATAAGAAGGTCGAAGGGATACAGTAAACCTGAAGTGAAGCATCGGAATCTAAAACTGGACTCACAGGAGAGGTTCACATCATAGAAAGTTAGAGTGCCAGTCCTCTTGTACTTAAGACGGCATTGTGCTTTTTGAATTTCATTCCGATGCAATTTCTGTGTTATGACGTCAATAAGAAGTTCCAAGGTATACGGTAAACCTGAAGTGAAGCATCGGAATCTAAAACTGGACTCAGAGGAGAGCTTCAAATCATAGAAAGTTAGAGTGTCAGTCCTCCTGCACTTAAGTCGGCATTGTATATTTTGAATTTAATTCCGATGCAATTTCTGTGTTTCATCGTCAGTAAGAAGTTCCACGGTATACAGTAAACCTGAAGTGAAGCATCAGAATCTAAAACTGGACTCACAGGAGAGGTTCAAATCATAGAAAGTTAGAGTGTCAGTCCTCTTGTACTTAAGTCGGCATTGTGCCTTTTGTATTAAATTCGGGTGCAATTTCTGTGTTTTATCGTCAATAAGAAGGTCCAAGGGATAGAGTAAACCTGAAGCGAAGCATCGGAATCTAAAACTGGACTCAGAGGAGAGGTTCAAATCATAGAAAGTTAGAGTGTCGGTCCTCTTGTACTTAAGTCGGCATTGTGCCTTTGGTATTAAATTAGGATGCAATTTCTGTGTTTTGTCCTCAATAAGAAGGTCCAAGGGATACAGTAAACCTGAAGTGAAGCATCGGAATCTAAAACTGGACTCACAGGAGAAGTTCAAATCATAGAAAGTTAGAGTGTAAGTCCTCTTGTACTTAAGTCGGCATTGTGCCTTTTGAATTTAATTCCGATGCAATTTCTGTGTTTCATCGTCAATAAGAAGTTCCAAGGGATACAGTAAACCTGAAGTGAAGCATCGGAATCTAAAACTGGACTCACAGGACAGTTTCAAATCATAGAAAGTTAGAGAGTCAGTCCTCTTGTACTTAAGTCGGTATTGTGCCTTTAAAATTTAATTCCGATGCAATTTCTGTGTTTCATCGTCAATAAGAAGTTCCAAGGTATACAGTAAACCTGAAGTAAAGCATCGGAATCCAAAACTGGACTCAGAGGAGAGGTTAAAATCAAAGAAAGTTAGAGTGTCGGTCCCCTTGTACTTAAGTCGGCATTGTGCTTTTTGTATTAAATACGGATGCAATTTCTGTGTTTTGTCGTCAATAAGAAAGTCCAAGGGATACAGTAAACCTGAAGTGAAGCATCGGAATCTAAAACTGGACTCACAGGAGAAGTTCAAATCATAGAAAGTTAGAGTGAAAATCCTCTTGTACTTAAGTCGGCATTGTGCCTTTTGTATTAAATTAGAATGCAACTTCTTTGTTTCATCGTCAATAAGAAGGTCCAAGGGATACAGTAAACCTGAAGTGAAGCATCGGAATATAAAACTGGACTCACAGGAGAGTTTCAAGTTAGAGTGTCAGTCCTCTTGTACTTAAGTCGGCATTGTGCCTTTTGAATTTCATTCCGATACAATTTCTGTGTTTCATCGTCAATAAGGAGTTCCAAGGTATACAGTAAACCTGAAGTGAAGCATCGGAATCTTAAACTGGACTCACAGGAGAGGTACTTAAGACGGCATTGTGCCTTTTGAATTTAATTCCGAAGCAATTTCTGTGTTTCATCGTCAATAAGAAGTTCCATGGTATACAGTAAACCTGAAGTGAAGTATCGGAACCTAAAACTGGACTCACAGGAGAGGTTCAAATCATAGAAAGTGAGAGTGTCAGTCCTGTTGTACTTAAGTCGGCATTATGCCTTTTGTATTAAATTCGGATGCAATTTCTGTGTTTCATCGTCAATAAGACTTTCCAAGGTATACAGTAAACCTGAAGTGAAGCATCGGAATCTAAATCTGGACTCACCGGAGAGGTTCAAATCATAGAAAGTGAGAGTGTCAGGCCTCTTGTCCTTAAGTCGGCATTGTGCCATTTGAATTTTATACCGATGCAATTTCTGTGTTTCATCGTCAATAAGAAGATCGAATGGGATACAGTAAACCTGAAGTAAAGCATCGGAATCTAAAACTGGACTCACAGGAGAGGTTCACATCATAGAAAGTTAGAGTGCCGGTCCTCTTGTACTTAAGACGGCATTGTGCTTTTTGAATTTCATTCCGATGCAATTTCTGTGTTCCATCGTCAATAAGAAGTTCCAAGGTATACAGTAAACCTGAAGTGAAGCATCGGAATCTAAAACTGGACTCACAGGAGAGGTTCAAATCATAGAAAGTTAGAGAGTCAGTCCTCTTGTACTTAAGTCGGCATTGTGCCTTTTGAATTTAATACCGATGCAATATCTGTGTTTCATCGTCAATACGCAGTTCCAAGGTATACAGTAAACCTGAAGTAAAGCATAGGAATCTAAAACTGGACTCAGAGGAGAGCTTCAAATCATAGAAAGTTAGAGTGTCAGTCCTCCTGCACTTAAGTCGGCATTGTATATTTTGAACTTAATTCCGATGCAATTTCTGTGTTTCATCGTCAGTAAGAAGTTTCACGGTATACAGTAAACCTGAAGTGAAGCATCAGAATCTAAAACTGGACAAACAGGAGAGGTTCAAATCATAGAAAGTTAGAGTGTCAGTCCTCTTGTACTTAAGTCGGCATTGTGCCTTTTGTATTAAATTCGGGTGCAATTTCTGTGTTTTATCGTCAATAAGAAGGTCCAAGGGATAGAGTAAACCTGAAGTGAAGCATCGGAATCTAAAACTGGACTCAGAGGAGAGGTTCAAATCATAGAAAGTTAGAGTGTCGGTCCTCTTGTACTTAAGTCGGCATTGTGCCTTTGGTATTAAATTAGGATGCAATTTCTGTGTTTTGTCCTCAATAAGAAGGTCCAAGGGATACAGTAAACCTGAAGTGAAGCATCGGAATCTAAAACAGGACTCACAGGAGAAGTTCAAATCATAGAAAGTTAGAGTGTAAGTCCTCTTGTACTTAAGTCGGCATTGTGCCTTTTGTATTAAATTCGAATGCAATTTCTGTGTTTCATCGTCAATAAGAAGGTCCAAGGGATACAGTAAACCTGAAGTGAAGCATCGGAATCTAAAACTGGACTCACAGGAGAGTTTCAAATCATAGAAAGTTAGAGTGTCAGTCCTCTTGTACTTAAGTCGGCATTATGCCTTTTGTATTAAATTCGGATGCAATTTCTGTGTTTCATCGTCAATAAGAAGGTCCAAGGGATACAGTAAACCTGAAGTGAAGCATCGGAATCTAAAACTGGACTCACAGGAGAGGTTCACATCATAGAAAGTTAGAGTGCAGTCCTCTTGTACTTAAGTCGGCATTGTGCTTTTTGAATTTCATTCCGATGCAATTTCTGTGTTCCATCGTCAATAAGAAGTTCCAAGGTATACAGTAAACCTGAAGTGAAGCATCGGAATCTAAAACTGGACTCACAGGAGAGGTTCAAATCATAGAAAGTTAGAGAGTCAGTCCTCTTGTACTTAAGTCGGCATTGTGCCTTTTGAATTTAATACCGATGCAATATCTGTGTTTCATCGTCAATACGAAGTTCCAAGGTATACAGTAAACCTGAAGTAAAGCATAGGAATCTAAAACTGGACTCAGAGGAGAGGCTCAAATCATAGAAAGTTAGAGTGTCAGACCTCCTGCACTTAAGTCGGCATTGTATATTTTGAATTTAATTCCGATGCAATTTCTGTGTTTCATCGTTAGTAAGAAGTTCCACGGTATACAGTAAACCTGAAGTGAAGCATCGGAATCTAAAACTGGACTCACAGGACAGTTTCAAATCATAGAAAGTTAGAGAGTCAGTCCTCTTGTACTTAAGTCGGTATTGTGCCTTTAAAATTTAATTCCGTTGCAATTTCTGTGTTTCATCGTCAATAAGAAGTTCCAAGGTATACAGTAAACCTGAAGTAAAGCATCGGAATCCAAAACTGGACTCAGAGGAGAGGTTAAAATCAAAGAAGGTTAGAGTGTCGGTCCTCTTGTACTTAAGTCGGCATTGTGCTTTTTGTATTAAATTCGGATGCAATTTCTGTGTTTTGTCGTCAATAAGAAGGTCCAAGGGATACAGTAAACCTGAAGTGAAGCATCGGAATCTAAAACTGGACTCACAGGAGAAGTTCAAATCATAGAAAGTTAGAGTGTAAATCCTCATGTACTTAAGTCGACATTGTGCCTTTTGTATTAAATTCGAATGCAATTTCTGTGTTTCATCGTCAATAAGAAGGTCCAAGGGATACAGTAAACCTGAAGTGAAGCATCGGAATATAAAACTGGACTCACAGGAGAGTTTCAAATCATAGAAAGTTAGAGTGTCAGTCCTCTTGTACTTAAGTCGGCATTGTGCCTTTTGAATTTAATTCCGATGCAATTTCTGTGTTTCATCGTCAATAAGGAGTTCCAAGGTATACAGTAAACCTGAAGTGAAGCATCGGAATCTTAAACTGGACTCACAGGAGAGGTTCAAATCACAGAAAGTTAGAATGTCAGTCCTCATGTACTTAAGACGGCATTGTGCCTTTTGAATTTAATTCCGATGCAATTTCTGTGTTTCATCGTCAATAAGAAGTTCCATGGTATACAGTAAACCTGAAGTGAAGTATCGGAATCTAAAACTGGACTCACAGGAGAGGTTCAAATCATAGAAAGTGAGAGTGTCAGTCCTGTTGTACTTAAGTCGGCATTATGCCTTTCGTATTAAATTCGGATGCAATTTCTGTGTTTCATCGTCAATAAGACTTTCCAAGGAATACAGTAAACCTGAAGTGAAGCATCGGAATCTAAAACTGGACTCACCGGAGAGGTTCAAATCATAGAAAGTGAGAGTGTCAGTCCTCTTGTCCTTAAGTCGGCATTGTGCCTTTTGAATTTTGTACCGATGCAATTTCTGTGTTTCATCGTCAATAGGAAGGTCCAAGGGTACAGTAAACCTGAAGTGAAGCATCGGAATCTAAAACTGGACTCACAGGAGAGGTTCAAATCATAGAAAGTTAGAGTGTCAGTCCTCTTGTACCTAAGTCGGCATTGTGCTTTTAGAATTTCATTCCGATGCAATTTCTGTGTTCCATCGTCAATAAGAAGTTCCAAGGTATACAGGAAACCTGAAGTGAAGCATCGGAATCTAAAACTGGACTCACAGGAGAGGTTCAAATCATAGAAGGTTAGAGAGTCAGTCATCTTGTACTTAAGTCGGCATTGTGCCTTTTAAATTTAATACCGATGCAATATCTGTGTTTCATCGTCAATACGAAGTTCCAAGGTATACAGTAAACCTGAAGTAAAGCATAGGAATCTAAAACTGGACTCAGAGGAGAGGTTCAAATCATAGAAAGTTAGAGTGTCAGTCCTCCTGCACTTAAGTCGGCATTGTATATTTTGAATTTAATTCCGATGCAATTTCTGTGTTTCATCGTCAGTAAGAAGTTCCACGGTATACAGTAAACCTGAAGTGAAGCATCGGAATCTAAAACTGGACTCACAGGAGAGGTTTAAATCATAGAAAGTTAGAGTGTCAGTCCTCCTGTACTTAAGTCGGCATTGTGCCTTTTGTATTAAATTCGGGTGCAATTTCTGTGTTTTATCGTCAATAAGAAGGTCCAAGGGATACAGTAAACCTGAAGTGAAGCATCGGAATCTAAAAGTGGACTCAGAGGAGAGGCTCAAATCATAGAAAGTTAGAGTGTCGGTCCTCTTGTACTTAAGTCGGCATTGTGCCTTTGGTATTAAATTAGGATGCAATTTCTGAGTTTTGTCCTCAATAAGAAGGTCCAAGGGATACAGTAATCCTGAAGTGAAGCATCGGAATCTAAAACTGGCCTCACAGGAGAATTTCAAATCATAGAAAGTTAGAGTGTAAGTCCTCTTGTACTTAAGTCGGCATTGTGCCTTTAGTATTAAATTCGAATGCAATTTCTGTGTTTCATCGTCAATAAGAAGGTCCAAGGTATACAGTGAACCTGAAGTAAAGCATCGGAATCTAAAACTGGACTCACAGGAGAGGTTCAAATCATAGAAGGTTAGAGAGTCAGTCATCTTGTACTTAAGTCGGCATTGTGCCTTTTGAATTTAATTCCGATGCAAATTCTGTGTTTCATCGTCAATAAGAAGTTCCAAGGTATACAGTAAACCTGAAGTGAAGAATCGGAATCTAAATCTGGACTCACAGGAGAGGTTCAAATCATAGAAAGTTAAAGTGTCAGTCCTCTTGTACTTAAGTCGGCATTGTGCCTTTTGAATTTAATTTCGATGCAATTTCTGTGTTTCATCGTCTATAAGAAGTTCCAAGGTATACAGTAAAGCTGAAGTGAAGCATCGGAATCTAAAACTGGACTCACAGGAGAGGTTCAAATCATAGAAAGTTAGAGTGTCAGTCCTCTTGTACTTAAGTCGGCATTGTGCCTTTTGTATTAAATTCGGATGCAATTTCTGTGTTTCATCGTCAATAAGATGGTCCAAGGGATACAGGAAACCTGAAGTGAAGCATCGAAATCTAAAACTGGACTCACAGGAGAGTTTCAAATCATAGAATGTTAGAGAGTCAGTCCTCTTGTACTTAAGTCGGTATTGTGCCTTTTGAATTTAATTCCGATGCAATTTCTGTGTTTCATCGTCAATAAGAAGTTCCAAGGTATACAGTAAACCTGAAGTAAAGCATCGGAATCTAAAACTGGACTCAGAGGAGAGGTTAAAATCAAAGAAAGTTAGAGTGTCGGTCCTCTTGTACTTAAGTCGGCATTGTGCCTTTGGTATTAAATTAGGATGCAATTTCTGAGTTTTGTCCTCAATAAGAAGGTCCAAGGGATACAGTAAACCTGAAGTGAAGCATCGGAATCTAAAACTGGACTCACAGGAGAAGTTCAAATCATAGAAAGTTTGAGTGTCAGTCCTCTTGTACTTAAGTCGGCATTGTGCCTTTTGTATTAAATTCGGATGCAATTTCTGTGTTTTGTCGTGAATAAGAGGGTCCAAGGGATACAGTAAACCTGAAGTGAAGCATCGGAATCTAAAACTGGACTCACAGGAGAAGTTCAAATCATAGAAAGTTAGAGTGTAAATCCTCTTGTACTTAAGTCGGCATTGTGCCTTTTGTATTAAATTAGAATGCAATTACTGTGTTTCATCGTCAATAAGAAGGTCCAAGGTATACAGTAAACCTGAAGTGAAGCATCGGAATATAAAACTGGACTCACAGGAGAGTTTCAAATCATAGAAAGTTAGAGTGTCAGTCCTCTTGTACTTAAGTCGGCATTGTGCCTTTTGAATTTAATACCGATCCAATATCTGTGTTTGATCGTCAATACGAAGTTCCAAGGTATACAGTAAACCTGAAGTAAAGCATAGGAATCTAAAACTGGACTCAGAGGAGAGGTTCAAATCATAGAAAGTTAGAGTGTCAGTCCTCCTGCACTTAAGTCGGCATTGTATATTTTGAATTTAATTCAGATGCAATTTCTGTGTTTCATCGTCAGTAAGCAGTTCCACGGTATACAGTAAACCTGAAGTAAAGCATCGGAATCTAAAACTGGACTCACAGGAGAGGTTCAAATCATAGAAAGTTAGAGTGTCAGTCCTCTTGTACTTAAGTCGGCATTGTGCCTTTGGTATTAAATTAGGATGCAATTTCAGTGTTTTGTCCTCAATAAGAAAGTCCAAGGGATACAGTAAACCTGAAGTGAAGCATCGGAATCTAAAACTGGACTCACAGGAGAAGTTCAAATCATAGAAAGTTAGAGTGAAAGTCCTCTTGTACTTAAGTCGGCATTGTGCCTTTTGTATTAAATTCGAATGCAATTTCTGTGTTTCATCGTCAATAAGAAGGTCCAAGGGATACAGTAAACCTGAAGTGAAGCATCGGAATCTAAAACTGGACTCACAGGTGAGTTTCAAATCATAGAAAGTTAGAGTGGCAGTCCTCTTGTACTTAGGTCGGCATTGTGCCTTTTGAATTTAATTCCGATGCAATTTCTGTGTCTCATCGTCAATAAGAAGTTCCAAGGTATATAGTAAACCTGAAGTGAAGCATCGGAATCTTAAACTAGACTCACAGGAGAGGTTCAAATCATAGAAAGTTAGAATGTCAGTCCTCTTGTACATAAGTCGGCATTGTGCCTTTTGAATTTAATTCCGATGCAATTTCTGTGTTTCATCGTCAATAAGAAGTTCCAAGCTATACAGTAAACCTGAAGTGAAGCATCGGAATCTAAAACTGGTCTCACAGAAGAGGTTCAAATCATAGAATGTTAGAGTGTCAGTCCTCTTGTACTTAAGTCGGCATTGTGCCTTTTGAATTTAATTCCGATGCAATTTATGTGTTTCATTGTCAATAAGAAGTTCCAGGGTATACAGTAAACCTGAAGTGAGGCACCGGAATCTAAAACTGGTCTCACAGGAGAGGTTCAAATCATAGAAAGTGAGAGTGTCAGTCCTGTTGTACTTAAGTCGGCATTATGCCTTTTGTATTAAATTCGGATGCAATTTCTGTGTTTCATCGTCAATAAGACTTTCCAAGTTATACAGTAGACCTGAAGTGAAGCATCGGAATCTAAAACTGGACTCACCGGAGAGGTTCAAATCATAGAAAGTGAGAGTGTCAGTCCCCTTGTACTTAAGTCGGCATTGTGCCTTTTCAATTTTATACCGATGCAATTTCTGTGTTTCATCGTTAATAAGAAGGTCCAAGGGATACAGTAAACCTGAAGTGAAGTGTCGGAATATAAAACTGGACTCACAGGAGAGGTTCAAATCATAGAAAGTTAGAGTGTCTGTCCTCATGTACCTAAGGCGGCATTGTGCCTCTTGTATTAAATTCGGGGCCAATTTCTGGGCTTCATCGTCGATAAGAAGGTCCAAGGGATACAGTAAACCTGAAGTAAGGCATCGGAATCTAAAACTGGACTCAGAGGAGAGGTTAAAATCAAAGAAAGTTAGAGTGTCGGTCCTCTTGTACTTAAGTCGGCATTGTGCCTTTGGTATTAAATTAGGATGCAGTTTCTGAGTTTTGTCCTCAATAAGAAGGTCCAAGGGATACAGTAAACCTGAAGTGAAGCATCGGAATCTAAAACTAAACTCACAGGAGAAGTTCAAATCATAGAAAGTTAGAGTGTCAGTCCTCTTGTACTTAAGTCGGCATTGTGCCTTTTGTATTAAATTCGGATGCAATTTCTGTGTTTTTTCGTGAATAAGAAGGTCCAAGGGATACAGTAAACCTGAAGTGAAGCATCGGAATCTAAAACTGGACTCACAGGAGAAGTTCATATCATAGGAAGTTAGAGTGTAAATCCTCTTGTTCTTAAGTCGGCATTGTGCCTTTTGTATTAAATTAGAATGCAATTACTGTGTTTCATCGTCAATAAGAAGGTCCAAGGGATACAGTAAACCTGAAGTGCAGCAACGGAATATAAAACTGGACTCACAGGAGAGTTTCAAATCATAGAAAGTTAGAGTGTCAGTCCTCTTGTACTTAAGTCGGCATTGTGCCTTTTGAATTTAATACCGATGCAATATCTGCGTTTCATCGTCAATACGAAGTTCCAAGGTATACAGTAAACCTGAAGTAAAGCATAGGAATCTAAAACTGGACTCAGAGGAGAGGTTCAAATCATAGAAAGTTAGAGTGTCAGTCCTCCTGCACTTAAGTCGGCATTGTATATTTTGAATTTAATTCCGATGCAATTTCTGTGTTTCATCGTCAGTAAGAAGTTCCACGGTATACAGTAAACCTGAAGTGAAGCATCGGAATCTAAAACTGGACTCACACGAGAGGTTCAAATCATAGAAAGTTAGAGTGTCAGTCCTCTCGTACTTAAGTCGGCATTGTGCCTTTTGTATTAAATTCGGGTGCAATTTCTGTGTTTTATCGTCAATAAGAAGGTCCAAGGGATACAGTAAACCTGAAGTGTAGCATCGGAATCTAAAACTGGACTCAGAGGAGAGGTTCAAATCACAGAAAGTTAGAGTGTCGGTCCTCTTGTACTTAAGTCGGCATTGTGCCTTTGGTATTAAATTAGGATGCAATTTCTGTGTTTTGTCCTCAATAAGAAGGTCCAAGGGATACAGTAAACCTGAAGTGAAGCATCGGAATCTAAAACTGGACTCACAGGAGAAGTTCAAATCATAGAAAGTTAGAGTGTAAGTCCTCTTGTACTTAAGTCGGCATTGTGCCTTTTGTATTAAATTCGAATGCAATTTCTATGTTTCATCGTCAATAAGAAGGTCCAAGGGATACAGTAAACCTGAAGTGAAGCATCGGAATCTAAAACTGGACTCACAGGAGAAGTTCAAATCATAGAAAGTTAGAGTGTAAATCCTCTTGTACTTAAGTCGGCATTGTGCCTTTTGTATTAAATTAGAATGCAATTACTGTGTTTCATCGTCAATAAGAAGGTCCAAGGGATACAGTAAACCTGAAGTGAAGCATCGGAATATAAAACTGGACTCACAGGAGAGTTTCAAATCATAGAAAGTTAGAGTGTCAGTCCTCTTGTACTTAAGTCGGCATTGTGCCTTTTGAATTTAATACCGATCCAATATCTGTGTTTGATCGTCAATACGAAGTTCCAAGGTATACAGTAAACCTGAAGTAAAGCATAGGAATCTAAAACTGGACTCAGAGGAGAGGTTCAAATCATAGAAAGTTAGAGTGTCAGTCCTCCTGCACTTAAGTCGGCATTGTATATTTTGAATTTAATTCAGATGCAATTTCTGTGTTTCATCGTCAGTAAGAAGTTCCACGGTATACAGTAAACCTGAAGTGAAGCATCGGAATCTAAAACTGGACTCACAGGAGAGGTTCAAATCATACAAAGTTAGAGTGTCAGTCCTCTTGTACTTAAGTCGGCATTGTGCCTTTTGTATTAAATTCGGGTGCAATTTCTGTGTTTTATCGTCAATAAGAAGGTCCAAGGGATACAGTAAACCTGAAGTGAAGCATCGGAATCTAAAACTGGACTCAGAGGAGAGGTTCAAATAATAGAAAGTTAGAGTGTCGGTCCTCTTGTACTTAAGTCGGCATTGTGCCTTTGGTATTAAATTAGGATGCAATTTCAGTGTTTTGTCCTCAATAAGAAAGTCCAAGGGATACAGTAAACCTGAAGTGAAGCATCGGAATCTAAAACTGGACTCACAGGAGAAGTTCAAACATAGAAAGTTAGAGTGAAAGTCCTCTTGTACTTAAGTCGGCATTGTGCCTTTTGTATTAAATTCGAATGCAATTTCTGTGTTTCATCGTCAATAAGAAGGTCCAAGGGATACAGTAAACATGAAGTGAAGCATCGGAATCTAAAACTGGACTCACAGGTGAGTTTCAAATCATAGAAAGTTAGAGTGGCAGTCCTCTTGTACTTAGGTCGGCATTGTGCCTTTTGAATTTAATTCCGATGCAATTTCTGTGTCTCATCGTCAATAAGAAGTTCCAAGGTATATAGTAAACCTGAAGTGAAGCATCGGAATCTTAAACTAGACTCACAGGAGAGGTTCAAATCATAGAAAGTTAGAATGTCAGTCCTCTTGTACATAAGTCGGCATTGTGCCTTTTGAATTTAATTCCGATGCAATTTCTGTGTTTCATCGTCAATAAGAAGTTCCAAGCTATACAGTAAACCTGAAGTGAAGCATCGGAATCTAAAACTGGTCTCACAGAAGAGGTTCAAATCATAGAATGTTAGAGTGTCAGTCCTCTTGTACTTAAGTCGGCATTGTGCCTTTTGAATTTAATTCCGATGCAATTTATGTGTTTCATTGTCAATAAGAAGTTCCATGGTGTACAGTAAACCTGAAGTGAGGCACCGGAATCTAAAACTGGTCTCACAGGAGAGGTTCAAATCATAGAAAGTGAGAGTGTCAGTCCTGTTGTACTTAAGTCGGCATTATGCCTTTTGTATTAAATTCGGATGCAATTTCTGTGTTTCATCGTCAATAAGACTTTCCAAGTTATACAGTAGACCTGAAGTGAAGCATCGGAATCTAAAACTGGACTCACCGGAGAGGTTCAAATCATAGAAAGTGAGAGTGTCAGTCCCCTTGTACTTAAGTCGGCATTGTGCCTTTTCAATTTTATACCGATGCAATTTCTGTGTTTCATCGTTAATAAGAAGGTCCAAGGGATACAGTAAACCTGAAGTGAAGTGTCGGAATATAAAACTGGACTCACAGGAGAGGTTCAAATCATAGAAAGTTAGAGTGTCTGTCCTCATGTACCTAAGGCGGCATTGTGCCTCTTGTATTAAATTCGGGGCCAATTTCTGGGCTTCATCGTCGATAAGAAGGTCCAAGGGATACAGTAAACCTGAAGTAAGGCATCGGAATCTAAAACTGGACTCAGAGGAGAGGTTAAAATCAAAGAAAGTTAGAGTGTCGGTCCTCTTGTACTTAAGTCGGCATTGTGCCTTTGGTATTAAATTAGGATGCAGTTTCTGAGTTTTGTCCTCAATAAGAAGGTCCAAGGGATACAGTAAACCTGAAGTGAAGCATCGGAATCTAAAACTAAACTCACAGGAGAAGTTCAAATCATAGAAAGTTAGAGTGTCAGTCCACTTGTACTTAAGTCGGCATTGTGCCTTTTGTATTAAATTCGGATGCAATTTCTGTGTTTTTTCGTGAATAAGAAGGTCCAAGGGATACAGTAAACCTGAAGTGAAGCATCGGAATCTAAAACTGGACTCACAGGAGAAGTTCATATCATAGAAAGTTAGAGTGTAAATCCTCTTGTACTTAAGTCGGCATTGTGCCTTTTGTATTAAATTAGAATGCAATTACTGTGTTTCATCGTCAATAAGAAGGTCCAAGGGATACAGTAAACCTGAAGTGCAGCAACGGAATATAAAACTGGACTCACAGGAGAGTTTCAAATCATAGAAAGTTAGAGTGTCAGTCCTCTTGTACTTAAGTCGGCATTGTGCCTTTTGAATTTAATACCGATGCAATATCTGCGTTTCATCGTCAATACGAAGTTCCAAGGTATACAGTAAACCTGAAGTAAAGCATAGGAATCTACAACTGGACTCAGAGGAGAGGTTCAAATCATAGAAAGTTAGAGTGTCAGTCCTCCTGCACTTAAGTCGGCATTGTATATTTTGAATTTAATTCCGATGCAATTTCTGTGTTTCATCGTCAGTAAGAAGTTCCACGGTATACAGTAAACCTGAAGTGAAGCATCGGAATCTAAAACTGGACTCACACGAGAGGTTCAAATCATAGAAAGTTAGAGTGTCAGTCCTCTTGTACTTAAGTCGGCATTGTGCCTTTTGTATTAAATTCGGGTGCAATTTCTGTGTTTTATCGTCAATAAGAAGGTCCAAGGGATACAGTAAACCTGAAGTGAAGCATCGGAATCTAAAACTGGACTCAGAGGAGAGGTTCAAATCACAGAAAGTTAGAGTGTCGGTCCTCTTGTACTTAAGTCGGCATTGTGCCTTTGGTATTAAATTAGGATGCAATTTCTGTGTTTTGTCCTCAATAAGAAGGTCCAAGGGATACAGTAAACCTGAAGTGAAGCATCGGAATCTAAAACTGGACTCACAGGAGAAGTTCAAATCATAGAAAGTTAGAGTGTAAGTCCTCTTGTACTTAAGTCGGCATTGTGCCTTTTGTATTAAATTCGAATGCAATTTCTATGTTTCATCGTCAATAAGAAGGTCCAAGGGATACAGTAAACCTGAAGTGAAGCATCTGAATCTAAAACTGGACTCACAGGTGAGTTTCAAATCATAGAAAGTTAGAGTGTCCGTCCTCTTGTACTTAAGTCGGCATTGTGCCTTTCGAATTTAATTCCGATGCAATTTCTGTGTCTCATCGTCAATAAGAAGTTCCAAGGTATATAGTAAACCTGAAGTGAAGCATCGGAATCTTAAACTAGACTCACAGGAGAGGTTCAAATCATAGAAAGTTAGAATGTCAGTCCTCTTGTCCATAAGCCGGCATTGTGCCTTTTGAATTTAATTCCGATGCAATTTCTGTGTTTCATCGTCAATAAGAAGTTCCAAGGTATACAGTAAACCTGAAGTGAAGCATCGGAATCTAAAACTGGACTCACAGGAGAGGTTCACATCATAGAAAGTTAGAGTGCAGTCCTCTTGTACTTAAGTCGGCATTGTGCTTTTTGAATTTCATTCCGATGCAATTTCTGTGTTCCATCGTCAATAAGAAGTTCCAAGGTATACAGTAAACCTGAAGTGAAGCATCGGAATCTAAAACTGGACTCACAGGAGAGGTTCAAATCATAGAAAGTTAGAGAGTCAGTCCTCTTGTACTTAAGTCGGCATTGTGCCTTTTGAATTTAATACCGATGCAATATCTGTGTTTCATCGTCAATACGAAGTTCCAAGGTATACAGTAAACCCGAAGTAAAGCATAGGAATCTAAAACTGGACTCAGAGGAGAGGTTCAAATCATAGAAAGTTAGAGTGTCAGTCCTCCTGCACTTAAGTCGGCATTGTATATTTTGAATTTAATTCCGATGCAATTTCTGTGTTTCATCGTCAGTAAGGAGTTTCACGGTATACAGTAAACCTGAAGTGAAGCATCGGAATCTAAAACTGGACTCACAGGACAGTTTCAAATCATAGAAAGTTAGAGAGTCAGTCCTTTTGTACTTAAGTCGGTATTGTGCCTTTAAAATTTAATTCCGATGCAATTTCTGTGTTTCATCGTCAATAAGAAGTTCCAAGGTATACAGTAAACCTGAAGTAAAGCATCGGAATCCAAAACTGGACTCAGAGGAGAGGTTAAAATCAAAGAAAGTTAGAGTGTCGGTCCTCTTGTACTTAAGTCGGCATTGTGCTTTTTGTATTAAATTCGGATGCAATTTCTGTGTTTTGTCGTCAATAAGAAGGTCCAAGGGATACAGTAAACCTGAAGTGAAGCATCGGAATCTAAAACTGGACTCACAGGAGAAGTTCAAATCATAGAAAGTTAGAGTGTAAATCCTCTTGTACTTAAGTCGGCATTGTGCCTTTTGTATTAAATTCGAATGCAATTTCTGTGTTTCATCGTCAATAAGAAGGTCCAAGGGATACAGTAAACCTGAAGTGAAGCATCGGAATATAAAACTGGACTCACAGGAGAGTTTCAAATCATAGAATGTTAGAGTGTCAGTCCTCTTGTACTTAAGTCGGCATTGTGCCTTTTGAATTTAATTCCGATGCAATTTCTGTGTTTCATCGTCAATAAGGAGTTCCAAGGTATACAGTAAACCTGAAGTGAAGCATCGGAATCTTAAACTGGACTCACAGGAGAGGTTCAAATCATAGAAAGTTAGAATGTCAGTCCTCTTGTACTTAAGACGGCATTGTGCCTTTTGAATTTAATTCCGATGCAATTTCTGTGTTTCATCGTCAATAAGAAGTTCCATGGTATACAGTAAACCTGAAGTGAAGTATCGGAATCTAAAACTGGACTCACAGGAGAGGTTCAAATCATAGAAAGTGAGAGTGTCAGTCCTGTTGTACTTAAGTCGGCATTATGCCTTTTGTATTAAATTCGGATGCAATTTCTGTGTTTCATCGTCAATAAGACTTTCCAAGGAATACAGTAAACCTGAAGTGAAGCATCGGAATCTAAAACTGGACTCACCGGAGAGGTTCAAATCATAGAAAGTGAGAGTGTCAGTCCTCTTGTCCTTAAGTCGGCATTGTGCCTTTTGAATTTTATACCGATGCAATTTCTGTGTTTCATCGTCAATAGGAAGGTCCAAGGGTACAGTAAACCTGAAGTGAAGCATCGGAATCTAAAACTGGACTCACAGGAGAGGTTCAAATCATAGAATGTTAGAGTGTCAGTCCTCTTGTACCTAAGTCGGCATTGTGCTTTTAGAATTTCATTCCGATGCAATTTCTGTGTTCCATCGTCAATAGGAAGTTCCAAGGTATACAGGAAACCTGAAGTGAAGCATCGGAATCTAAAACTGGACTCACAGGAGAGGTTCAAATCATAGAAGGTTAGAGAGTCAGTCATCTTGTACTTAAGTCGGCATTGTGCCTTTTAAATTTAATACCGATGCAATATCTGTGTTTCATCGTCAATACGAAGTTCCAAGGTATACAGTAAACCTGAAGTAAAGCATAGGAATCTAAAACTGGACTCAGAGGAGAGGTTCAAATCATAGAAAGTTAGAGTGTCAGTCCTCCTGCACTTAAGTCGGCATTGTATATTTTGAATTTAATTCCGATGCAATTTCTGTGTTTCATCGTCAGTAAGAAGTTCCACGGTATACAGTAAACCTGAAGTGAAGCATCGGAATCTAAAACTGGACTCACAGGACAGTTTCAAATCATAGAAAATTAGAGGGTCAGTCCTCTTGTACTTAGGTCGGTATTGTGCCTTTAAAATTTAATTCCGATGCAATTTCTGTGTTTCATCGTCAATAAGAAGTTCCAAGGTATACAGTAAACCTGAAGTAAAGCATCGGAATCCAAAACTGGACTCAGAGGAGAGGTTAAAATCAAAGAAAGTTAGAGTGTCGGTCCTCTTGTACTTAAGTCGGCATTGTGCTTTTTGTATTAAATTCGGATGCAATTTCTGTGTTTTGTCGTCAATAAGAAGGTCCAAGGGATACAGTAAACCTGAAGTGAAGCATCGGAATCTAAAACTGGACTCACAGGAGAAGTTCAAATCATAGAAAGTTAGAGTGTAAATCCTCTTGTACTTAAGTCGGCATTGTGCCTTTTGTATTAAATTCGAATGCAATTTCTGTGTTTCATCGTCAATAAGAAGGTCCAAGGGATACAGTAAACCTGAAGTGAAGCATCGGAATATAAAACTGGACTCACAGGAGAGTTTCAAATCATAGAATGTTAGAGTGTCAGTCCTCTTGTACTTAAGTCGGCATTGTGCCTTTTGAATTTAATTCCGATGCAATTTCTGTGTTTCATCGTCAATAAGGAGTTCCAAGGTATACAGTAAACCTGAAGTGAAGCATCGGAATCTTAAACTGGACTCACAGGAGAGGTTCAAATCATAGAAAGTTAGAATGTCAGTCCTCTTGTACTTAAGACGGCATTGTGCCTTTTGAATTTAATTCCGATGCAATTTCTGTGTTTCATCGTCAATAAGAAGTTCCATGGTATACAGTAAACCTGAAGTGAAGTATCGGAATCTAAAACTGGACTCACAGGAGAGGTTCAAATCATAGAAAGTGAGAGTGTCAGTCCTGTTGTACTTAAGTCGGCATTATGCCTTTTGTATTAAATTCGGATGCAATTTCTGTGTTTCATCGTCAATAAGACTTTCCAAGGAATACAGTAAACCTGAAGTGAAGCATCGGAATCTAAAACTGGACTCACCGGAGAGGTTCAAATCATAGAAAGTGAGAGTGTCAGTCCTCTTGTCCTTAAGTCGGCATTGTGCCTTTTGAATTTTATACCGATGCAATTTCTGTGTTTCATCGTCAATAGGAAGGTCCAAGGGTACAGTAAACCTGAAGTGAAGCATCGGAATCTAAAACTGGACTCACAGGAGAGGTTCAAATCATAGAATGTTAGAGTGTCAGTCCTCTTGTACCTAAGTCGGCATTGTGCTTTTAGAATTTCATTCCGATGCAATTTCTGTGTTCCATCGTCAATAAGAAGTTCCAAGGTATACAGGAAACCTGAAGTGAAGCATCGGAATCTAAAACTGGACTCACAGGAGAGGTTCAAATCATAGAAGGTTAGAGAGTCAGTCATCTTGTACTTAAGTCGGCATTGTGCCTTTTAAATTTAATACCGATGCAATATCTGTGTTTCATCGTCAATACGAAGTTCCAAGGTATACAGTAAACCTGAAGTAAAGCATAGGAATCTAAAACTGGACTCAGAGGAGAGGTTCAAATCATAGAAAGTTAGAGTGTCAGTCCTCCTGCACTTAAGTCGGCATTGTATATTTTGAATTTAATTCCGATGCAATTTCTGTGTTTCATCGTCAGTAAGAAGTTCCACGGTATACAGTAAACCTGAAGTGAAGCATCGGAATCTAAAACTGGACTCACAGGACAGTTTCAAATCATAGAAAATTAGAGGGTCAGTCCTCTTGTACTTAGGTCGGTATTGTGCCTTTAAAATTTAATTCCGATGCAATTTCTGTGTTTCATCGTCAATAAGAAGTTCCAAGGTATACAGTAAACCTGAAGTAAAGCATCGGAATCCAAAACTGGACTCAGAGGAGAGGTTAAAATCAAAGAAAGTTAGAGTGTCGGTCCTCTTGTACTTAAGTCGGCATTGTGCTTTTTGTATTAAATTCGGATGCAATTTCTGTGTTTTGTCGTCAATAAGAAGGTCCAAGGGATACAGTAAACCTGAAGTGAAGCATCGGAATCTAAAACTGGACTCACAGGAGAAGTTCAAATCATAGAAAGTTAGAGTGTAAATCCTCTTGTACTTAAGTCGGCATTGTGCCTTTTGTATTAAATTCGAATGCAATTTCTGTGTTTCATCGTCAATAAGAAGGTCCAAGGGATACAGTAAACCTGAAGTGAAGCATCGGAATATAAAACTGGACTCACAGGAGAGTTTCAAATCATAGAAAGTTAGAGTGTCAGTCCTCTTGTACTTAAGTCGGCATTGTGCCTTTTGAATTTAATTCCGATGCAATTTCTGTGTTTCATCGTCAATAAGGAGTTCCAAGGTATACAGTAAACCTGAAGTGAAGCATCGGAATCTTAAACTGGACTCACAGGAGAGGTTCAAATCATAGAAAGTTAGAATGTCAGTCCTCTTGTACTTAAGACGGCATTGTGCCTTTTGAATTTAATTCCGATGCAATTTCTGTGTTTCATCGTCAATAAGAAGTTCCATGGTATACAGTAAACCTGAAGTGAAGTATCGGAATCTAAAACTGGACTCACAGGAGAGGTTCAAATCATAGAAAGTGAGAGTGTCAGTCCTGTTGTACTTAAGTCGGCATTATGCCTTTTGTATTAAATTCGGATGCAATTTCTGTGTTTCATCGTCAATAAGACTTTCCAAGGAATACAGTAAACCTGAAGTGAAGCATCGGAATCTAAAACTGGACTCACCGGAGAGGTTCAAATCATAGAAAGTGAGAGTGTCAGTCCTCTTGTCCTTAAGTCGGCATTGTGCCTTTTGAATTATATACCGATGCAATTTCTGTGTTTCATCGTCAATAGGAAGGTCCAAGGGTACAGTAAACCTGAAGTGAAGCATCGGAATCTAAAACTGGACTCACAGGAGAGGTTCAAATCATAGAAAGTTAGAGTGTCAGTCCTCTTGTACCTAAGTCGGCATTGTGCTTCTAGAATTTCATTCCGATGCAATTTCTGTGTTCCATCGTCAATAAGAAGTTCCAAGGTATACAGGAAACCTGAAGTGAAGCATCGGAATCTAAAACTGGACTCACAGGAGAGGTTCAAATCATAGAAGGTTAGAGAGTCAGTCATCTTGTACTTAAGTCGGCATTGTGCCTTTTAAATTTAATACCGATGCAATATCTGTGTTTCATCGTCAATACGAAGTTCCAAGGTATACAGTAAACCTGAAGTAAAGCATAGGAATCTAAAACTGGACTCAGAGGAGAGGTTCAAATCATAGAAAGTTAGAGTGTCAGTCCTCCTGCACTTAAGTCGGCATTGTATATTTTGAATTTAATTCCGATGCAATTTCTGTGTTTCATCGTCAGTAAGAAGTTCCACGGTATACAGTAAACCTGAAGTGAAGCATCGGAATCTAAAACTGGACTCACAGGACAGTTTCAAATCATAGAAATTTAGAGGGTCAGTCCTCTTGTACTTAGGTCGGTATTGTGCCTTTAAAATTTTATTCCGATGCAATTTCTGTGTTTCATCGTCAATAAGAAGTTCCAAGGTATACAGTAAACCTGAAGTAAAGCATCGGAATCCAAAACTGGACTCAGAGGAGAGGTTAAAATCAAAGAAAGTTAGAGTGTCGGTCCTCTTGTACTTAAGTCGGCATTGTGCTTTTTGTATTAAATTCGGATGCAATTTCTGTGTTTTGTCGTCAATAAGAAGGTCCAAGGGATACAGTAAACCTGAAGTGAAGCATCGGAATCTAAAACTGGACTCACAGGAGAAGTTCAAATCATAGAAAGTTAGAGTGTAAATCCTCTTGTACTTAAGTCGGCAAGGTGCCTTTTGTATTAAATTCGAATGCAATTTCTGTGTTTCATCGTCAATAAGAAGGTCCAAGGGATACAGTAAACCTGAAGTGAAGCATCGGAATATAAAACTGGACTCACAGGAGAGTTTCAAATCATAGAAAGTTAGAGTGTCAGTCCTCTTGTACTTAAGTCGGCATTGTGCCTTTTGAATTTAATTCCGATGCAATTTCTGTGTTTCATCGTCAATAAGGAGTTCCAAGGTATACAGTAAACCTGAAGTGAAGCATCGGAATCTTAAACTGGACTCACAGGAGAGGTTCAAATCATAGAAAGTTAGAATGTCAGTCCTCTTGTACTTAAGACGGCATTGTGCCTTTTGAATTTAATTCCGATGCAATTTCTGTGTTTCATCGTCACTAAGAAGTTCCATGGTATACAGTAAACCTGAAGTGAAGTATCGGAATCTAAAACTGGACTCACAGGAGAGGTTCAAATCATAGAAAGTGAGAGTGTCAGTCCTGTTGTACTTAAGTCGGCATTATGCCTTTTGTATTAAATTCGGATGCAATTTCTGTGTTTCATCGTCAATAAGACTTTCCAAGGAATACAGTAAACCTGAAGTGAAGCATCGGAATCTAAAACTGGACTCACCGGAGAGGTTCAAATCATAGAAAGTGAGAGTGTCAGTCCTCTTATCCTTAAGTCGGCATTGTGCCTTTTGAATTTTATACCGATGCAATTTCTGTGTTTCATCGTCAATAGGAAGGTCCAAGGGTACAGTAAACCTGAAGTGAAGCATCGGAATCTAAAACTGGACTCACAGGAGAGGTTCAAATCATAGAAAGTTAGAGTGTCAGTCCTCTTGTACCTAAGTCGGCATTGTGCTTTTAGAATTTCATTCCGATGCAATATCTGTGTTTCATCGTCAATAAGACTTTCCAAGTTATACAGTAGACCTGAAGTGAAGCATCGGAATCTAAAACTGGACTCACCGGAGAGGTTCAAATCATAGAAAGTGAGAGTGTCAGTCCCCTTGTACTTAAGTCGGCATTGTGCCTTTTCAATTTTATACCGATGCAATTTCTGTGTTTCATCGTTAATAAGAGGGTCCAAGGGATACAGTAAACCTGAAGTGAAGTGTCGGAATATAAAACTGGACTCACAGGAGAGGTTCAAATCATAGAAAGTTAGAGTGTCTGTCCTCATGTACCTAAGGCGGCATTGTGCCTCTTGTATTAAATTCGGGGCCAATTTCTGTGTTTTTTCGTGAATAAGAAGGTCCAAGGGATACAGTAAACCTGAAGTGAAGCATCGGAATCTAAAACTGGACTCACAGGAGAAGTTCATATCATAGAAAGTTAGAGTGTAAATCCTCTTGTACTTAAGTCGGCATTGTGCCTTTTGTATTAAATTAGAATGCAATTACTGTGTTTCATCGTCAATAAGAAGGTCCAAGGGATACAGTAAACCTGAAGTGCAGCAACGGAATATAAAACTGGACTCACAGGAGAGTTTCAAATCATAGAAAGTTAGAGTGTCAGTCCTCTTGTACTTAAGTCGGCATTGTGCCTTTTGAATTTAATACCGATGCAATATCTGTGTTTCATCGTCAATACGAAGTTCCAAGGTATACAGTAAACCTGAAGTAAAGCATAGGAATCTAAAACTGGACTCAGAGGAGAGGTTCAAATCGTAGAAAGTTAGAGTGTCAGTCCTCCTGCACTTAAGTCGGCATTGTATATTTTGAATTTAATTCCGATGCAATTTCTGTGTTTCATCGTCAGTAAGAAGTTCCACGGTATACAGTAAACCTGAAGTGAAGCATCGGAATCTAAAACTGGACTCACACGAGAGGTTCAAATCATAGAAAGTTAGAGTGTCAGTCCTCTTGTACTTAAGTCGGCATTGTGCCTTTTGTATTAAATTCGGGTGCAATTTCTGTGTTTTATCGTCAATAAGAAGGTCCAAGGGATACAGTAAACCTGAAGTGAAGTATCGGAATCTAAAACTGGACTCAGAGGAGAGGTTCAAATCATAGAAAGTTAGAGTGTCGGTCCTCTTGTACTTAAGTCGGCATTGTGCCTTTGGTATTAAATTAGGATGCAATTTCTGTGTTTTGTCCTCAATAAGAAGGTCCAAGGGATACAGTAAACCTGAAGTGAAGCATCGGAATCTAAAACTGGACTCACAGGAGAAGTTCAAATCATAGAAAGTTAGAGTGTAAGTCCTCTTGTACTTAAGTCGGCATTGTGCCTTTTGTATTAAATTCGAATGCAATTTCTATGTTTCATCGTCAATAAGAAGGTCCAAGGGATACAGTAAACCTGAAGTGAAGCATCGGAATCTAAAACTGGACTCACAGGTGAGTTTCAAATCATAGAAAGTTAGAGTGTCAGTCCTCTTGTACTTAAGTCGGCATTGTGCCTTTTGAATTTAATTCCGATGCAATTTCTGTGTCTCATCGTCAATAAGAAGTTCCAAGGTATATAGTAAACCTGAAGTGAAGCATCGGAATCTTAAACTAGACTCACAGGAGAGGTTCAAATCATAGAAAGTTAGAATGTCAGTCCTCTTGTCCATAAGCCGGCATTGTGCCTTTTGAATTTAATTCCGATGCAATTTCTGTGTTTCATCGTCAATAAGAAGTTCCAAGGTATACAGTAAACCTGAAGTGAAGCATCGGAATCTAAAACTGGACTCACAGGAGAGGTTCACATCATAGAAAGTTAGAGTGCAGTCCTCTTGTACTTAAGTCGGCATTGTGCTTTTTGAATTTCATTCCGATGCAATTTCTGTGTTCCATCGTCAATAAGAAGTTCCAAGGTATACAGTAAACCTGAAGTGAAGCATCGGAATCTAAAACTGGACTCACAGGAGAGGTTCAAATCATAGAAAGTTAGAGAGTCAGTCCTCTTGTACTTAAGTCGGCATTGTGCCTTTTGAATTTAGTACCGATGCAATATCTGTGTTTCATCGTCAATACGAAGTTCCAAGGTATACAGTAAACCCGAAGTAAAGCATAGGAATCTAAAACTGGACTCAGAGGAGAGGTTCAAATCATAGAAAGTTAGAGTGTCAGTCCTCCTGCACTTAAGTCGGCATTGTATATTTTGAATTTAATTCCGATGCAATTTCTGTGTTTCATCGTCAGTAAGAAGTTCCACGGTATACAGTAAACCTGAAGTGAAGCATCGGAATCTAAAACTGGACTCACAGGACAGTTTCAAATCATAGACAGTTAGAGAGTCAGTCCTCTTGTACTTAAGTCGGTATTGTGCCTTTAAAATTTAATTCCGATGCAATTTCTGTGTTTCATCGTCAATAAGAAGTTCCAAGGTATACAGTAAACCTGAAGTAAAGCATCGGAATCCAAAACTGGACTCAGAGGAGAGGTTAAAATCAAAGAAAGTTAGAGTGTCGGTCCTCTTGTACTTAAGTCGGCATTGTGCTTTTTGTATTAAATTCGGATGCAATTTCTGTGTTTTGTCGTCAATAAGAAGGTCCAAGGGATACAGTAAACCTGAAGTGAAGCATCGGAATCTAAAACTGGACTCACAGGAGAAGTTCAAATCATAGAAAGTTAGAGTGTAAATCCTCTTGTACTTAAGTCGGCATTGTGCCTTTTGTATTAAATTCGAATGCAATTTCTGTGTTTCATCGTCAATAAGAAGGTCCAAGGGATACAGTAAACCTGAAGTGAAGCATCGGAATATAAAACTGGACTCACAGCAGAGTTTCAAATCATAGAAAGTTAGAGTGTCAGTCCTCTTGTACTTAAGTCGGCATTGTGCCTTTTGAATTTAATTCCGATGCAATTTCTGTGTTTCATCGTCAATAAGGAGTTCCAAGGTATACAGTAAAGATGAAGTGAAGCATCGGAATCTTAAACTGGACTCACAGGAGAGGTTCAAATCATAGAAAGTTAGAATGTCAGTCCTCTTGTACTTAAGACGGCATTGTGCCTTTTGAATTTAATTCCGATGCAATTTCTGTGTTTCATCGTCAATAAGAAGTTCCATGGTATACAGTAAACCTGAAGTGAAGTATCGGAATCTAAAACTGGACTCACAGGAGAGGTTCAAATCATAGAAAGTGAGAGTGTCAGTCCTGTTGTACTTAAGTCGGCATTATGCCTTTTGTATTAAATTCGGATGCAATTTCTGTGTTTCATCGTCAATAAGACTTTCCAAGGAATACAGTAAATCTGAAGTGAAGCATCGGAATCTAAAACTGGACTCACCGGAGAGGTTCAAATCATAGAAAGTGAGAGTGTCAGTCCCCTTGTCCTTAAGTCGGCATTGTGCCTTTTGAATTTTATACCGATGCAATTTCTGTGTTTCATCGTCAATAGGAAGGTCCAAGGGTACAGTAAACCTGAAGTGAAGCATCGGAATCTAAAACTGGACTCACAGGAGAGGTTCAAATCATAGAAAGTTAGAGTGTCAGTCCTCTTGTACCTAAGTCGGCATTGTGCTTTTAGAATTTCATTCCGATGCAATTTCTGTGTTCCATCGTCAATAAGAAGTTCCAAGGTATACAGGAAACCTGAAGTGAAGCATCGGAATCTAAAACTGGACTCACAGGAGAGGTTCAAATCATAGAAGGTTACAGAGTCAGTCATCTTGTACTTAAGTCGGCATTGTGCCTTTTAAATTTAATACCGATGCAATATCTGTGTTTCATCGTCAATACGAAGTTCCAAGGTATACAGTAAACCTGAAGTAAAGCATAGGAATCTAAAACTGGACTCAGAGGAGAGGTTCAAATCATAGAAAGTTAGAGTGTCAGTCCTCCTGCACTTAAGTCGGCATTGTATATTTTGAATTTAATTCCGATGCAATTTCTGTGTTTCATCGTCAGTAAGAAGTTCCACGGTATACAGTAAACCTGAAGTGAAGCATCGGAATCTAAAACTGGACTCACAGGACAGTTTCAAATCATAGAAAGTTAGAGGGTCAGTCCTCTTGTACTTAGGTCGGTATTGTGCCTTTAAAATTTAATTCCGATGCAATTTCTGTGTTTCATCGTCAATAAGAAGTTCCAAGGTATACAGTAAACCTGAAGTAAAGCATCGGAATCCAAAACTGGACTCAGAGGAGAGGTTAAAATCAAAGAAATTTAGAGTGTCGGTCCTCTTGTACTTAAGTCGGCATTGTGCTTTTTGTATTAAATTCGGATGCAATTTCTGTGTTTTGTCGTCAATAAGAAGGTCCAAGGGATACAGTAAACCTGAAGTGAAGCATCGGAATCTAAAACTGGACTCACAGGAGAAGTTCAAATCATAGAAAGTTAGAGTGTAAGTCCTCTTGTACTTAAGTCGGCATTGTGCCTTTTGTATTAAATTCGAATGCAATTTCTATGTTTCATCGTCAATAAGAAGGTCCAAGGGATACAGTAAACCTGAAGTGAAGCATCGGAATCTAAAACTGGACTCACAGGTGAATTTCAAATCATAGAAAGTTAGAGTGTCAGTCCTCTTGTACTTAAGTCGGCATTGTGCCTTTTGAATTTAATTCCGATGCAATTTCTGTGTCTCATCGTCAATAAGAAGTTCCAAGGTATATAGTAAACCTGAAGTGAAGCATCGGAATCTTAAACTAGACTCACAGGAGAGGTTCAAATCATAGAAAGTTAGAATGTCAGTCCTCTTGTCCATAAGCCGGCATTGTGCCTTTTGAATTTAATTCCGATGCAATTTCTGTGTTTCATCGTCAATAAGAAGTTCCAAGGTATACAGTAAACCTGAAGTGAAGCATCGGAATCTAAAACTGGACTCACAGGAGAGGTTCACATCATAGAAAGTTAGAGTGCAGTCCTCTTGTACTTAAGTCAGCATTGTGCTTTTTGAATTTCATTCCGATGCAATTTCTGTGTTCCATCGTCAATAAGAAGTTCCAAGGAATACAGTAAACCTGAAGTGAAGCATCGGAATCTAAAACTGGACTCACAGGAGAGGTTCAAATCATAGAAAGTTAGAGAGTCAGTCCTCTTGTACTTAAGTCGGCATTGTGCCTTTTGAATTTAATACCGATGCAATATCTGTGTTTCATCTTCAATACGAAGTTCCAAGGTATACAGTAAACCCGAAGTAAAGCATAGGAATCTAAAACTGGACTCAGAGGAGAGGTTCAAATCATAGAAAGTTAGAGTGTCAGTCCTCCTGCACTTAAGTCGGCATTGTATATTTTGAATTTAATTCCGATGCAATTTCTGTGTTTCATCGTCAGTAAGAAGTTCCACGGTATACAGTAAACCTGAAGTGAAGCATCGGAATCTAAAACTGGACTCACAGGACAGTTTCAAATCATAGACAGTTAGAGAGTCAGTCCTCTTGTACTTAAGTCGGTATTGTGCCTTTAAAATTTAATTCCGATGCAATTTCTGTGTTTCATCGTCAATAAGTAGTTCCAAGGTATACAGTAAACCTGAAGTAAAGCATCGGAATCCAAAACTGGACTCAGAGGAGAGGTTAAAATCAAAGAAAGTTAGAGTGTCGGTCCTCTTGTACTTAAGTCGGCATTGTGCTTTTTGTATTAAATTCGGATGCAATTTCTGTGTTTTGTCGTCAATAAGAAGGTCCAAGGGATACAGTAAACCTGAAGTGAAGCATCGGAATCTAAAACTGGACTCACAGGAGAAGTTCAAATCATAGAAAGTTAGAGTGTAAATCCTCTTGTACTTAAGTCGGCATTGTGCCTTTTGTATTAAATTCGAATGCAATTTCTGTGTTACATCGTCAATAAGAAGGTCCAAGGGATACAGTAAACCTGAAGTGAAGCATCGGAATATAAAACTGGACTCACAGCAGAGTTTCAAATCATAGAAAGTTAGAGTGTCAGTCCTCTTGTACTTAAGTCGGCATTGTGCCTTTTGAATTTAATTCCGATGCAATTTCTGTGTTTCATCGTCAATAAGGAGTTCCAAGGTATACAGTAAACCTGAAGTGAAGCATCGGCATCTTAAACTGGACTCACAGGAGAGGTTCAAATCATAGAAAGTTAGAATGTCAGTCCTCTTGTACTTAAGACGGCATTGTGCCTTTTGAATTTAATTCCGATGCAATTTCTGTGTTTCATCGTCAATAAGAAGTTCCATGGTATACAGTAAACCTGAAGTGAAGTATCGGAATCTAAAACTGGACTCACAGGAGAGGTTCAAATCATAGAAAGTGAGAGTGTCAGTCCTGTTGTACTTAAGTCGGCATTATGCCTTTTGTATTAAATTCGGATGCAATTTCTGTGTTTCATCGTCAATAAGACTTTCCAAGGAATACAGTAAACCTGAAGTGAAGCATCGGAATCTAAAACTGGACTCACCGGAGAGGTTCAAATCATAGAAAGTGAGAGTGTCAGTCCTCTTGTCCTTAAGTCGGCATTGTGCCTTTTGAATTTTATACCGATGCAATTTCTGTGTTTCATCGTCAATAGGAAGGTCCAAGGGTACAGTAAACCTGAAGTGAAGCATCGGAATCTAAAACTGGACTCACAGGAGAGGTTCAAATCATAGAAAGTTAGAGTGTCAGTCCTCTTGTACCTAAGTCGGCATTGTGCTTTTAGAATTTCATTCCGATGCAATTTCTGTGTTCCATCGTCAATAAGAAGTTCCAAGGTATACAGGAAACCTGAAGTGAAGCATCGGAATCTAAAACTGGACTCACAGGAGAGGTTCAAATCATAGGAGGTTAGAGAGTCAGTCATCTTGTACTTAAGTCGGCATTGTGCCTTTTAAATTTAATACCGATGCAATATCTGTGTTTCATCGTCAATACGAAGTTCCAAGGTATACAGTAAACCTGAAGTAAAGCATAGGAATCTAAAACTGGACTCAGAGGAGAGGTTCAAATCATAGAAAGTTAGAGTGTCAGTCCTCCTGCACTTAAGTCGGCATTGTATATTTTGAATTTAATTCCGATGCAATTTCTGTGTTTCATCGTCAGTAAGAAGTTCCACGGTATACAGTAAACCTGAAGTGGAGCATCGGAATCTAAAACTGGACTCACAGGACAGTTTCAAATCATAGAAAGTTAGAGGGTCAGTCCTCTTGTACTTAGGTCGGTATTGTGCCTTTAAAATTTAATTCCGATGCAATTTCTGTGTTTCATCGTCAATAAGAAGTTCCAAGGTATACAGTAAACCTGAAGTAAAGCATCGGAATCCAAAACTGGACTCAGAGGAGAGGTTAAAATCAAAGAAAGTTAGAGTGTCGGTCCTCTTGTACTTAAGTCGGCATTGTGCTTTTTGTATTAAATTCGGATGCAATTTCTGTGTTTTGTCGTCAATAAGAAGGTCCAAGGGATACAGTAAACCTGAAGTGAAGCATCGGAATCTAAAACTGGACTCACAGGAGAAGTTCAAATCATAGAAAGTTAGAGTGTAAATCCTCTTGTACTTAAGTCGGCATTGTGCCTTTTGTATTAAATTCGAATGCAATTTCTGTGTTTCATCGTCAATAAGAAGGTCCAAGGGATACAGTAAACCTGAAGTGAAGCATCGGAATATAAAACTGGACTCACAGCAGAGTTTCAAATCATAGAAAGTTAGAGTGTCAGTCCTCTTGTACTTAAGTCGGCATTGTGCCTTTTGAATTTAATTCCGATGCAATTTCTGTGTTTCATCGTCAATAAGGAGTTCCAAGGTATACAGTAAACCTGAAGTGAATCATCGGAATCTTAAACTGGACTCACAGGAGAGGTTCAAATCATAGAAAGTTAGAATGTCAGTCCTCTTGTACTTAAGACGGCATTGTGCCTTTTGAATTTAATTCCGATGCAATGTCTGTGTTTCATCGTCAATAAGAAGTTCCATGGTATACAGTAAACCTGAAGTGAAGTATCGGAATCTAAAACTGGACTCACAGGAGAGGTTCAAATCATAGAAAGTGAGAGTGTCAGTCCTGTTGTACTTAAGTCGGCATTATGCCTTTTGTATTAAATTCGGATGCAATTTCTGTGTTTCATCGTCAATAAGACTTTCCAAGGAATACAGTAAACCTGAAGTGAAGCATCGGAATCTAAAACTGGACTCACCGGAGAGGTTCAAATCATAGAAAGTGAGAGTGTCAGTCCTCTTGTCCTTAAGTCGGCATTGTGCCTTTTGAATTTTATACCGATGCAATTTCTGTGTTTCATCGTCAATAGGAAGGTCCAAGGGTACAGTAAACCTGAAGTGAAGCATCGAAATCTAAAACTGGACTCACAGGAGAGGTTCAAATCATAGAAAGTTAGAGTGTCAGTCCTCTTGTACCTAAGTCGGCATTGTGCTTTTAGAATTTCATTCCGATGCAATTTCTGTGTTCCATCGTCAATAAGAAGTTCCAAGGTATACAGGAAACCTGAAGTGAAGCATCGCAATCTAAAACTGGACTCACAGGAGAGGTTCAAATCATAGAAGGTTAGAGAGTCAGTCATCTTGTACTTAAGTCGGCATTGTGCCTTTTAAATTTAATACCGATGCAATATCTGTGTTTCATCGTCAATACGAAGTTCCAAGGTATACAGTAAACCTGAAGTAAAGCATAGGAATCTAAAACTGGACTCAGAGGAGAGGTTAAAATCATAGAAAGTTAGAGTGTCAGTCCTCCTGCACTTAAGTCGGCATTGTATATTTTGAATTTAATTCCGATGCAATTTCTGTGTTTCATCGTCAGTAAGAAGTTCCACGGTATACAGTAAACCTGAAGTGAAGCATCGGAATCTAAAACTGGACTCACAGGAGAGGTTTAAATCATAGAAAGTTAGAGTGTCAGTCCTCCTGTACTTAAGTCGGCATTGTGCCTTTTGTATTAAATTCGGGTGCAATTTCTGTGTTTTATCGTCAATAAGAAGGTCCAAGAGATACAGTAAACCTGAAGTGAAGCATCGGAATCTAAAAGTGGACTCAGAGGAGAGGCTCAAATCATAGAAAGTTAGAGTGTCGGTCCTCTTGTACTTAAGTCGGCATTGTGCCTTTGGTATTAAATTAGGATGCAATTTCTGAGTTTTGTCCTCAATAAGATGGTCCAAGGGATACAGTAAACCTGAAGTGAAGCATCGGAATCTAAAACTGGCCTCACAGGAGAAGTTCAAATCATAGAAAGTTAGAGTGTAAGTCCTCTTGTACTTAAGTCGGCATTGTGCCTTTTGTATTAAATTCGAATGCAATTTCTGTGTTTCATCGCCAATAAGAAGGTCCAAGGTATACAGTGAACCTGAAGTGAAGCATCGGAATCTAAAACTGGACTCACAGGAGAGGTTCAAATCATAGAAGGTTAGAGAGTCAGTCATCTTGTACTTAAGTCGGCATTGTGCCTTTTGAATTTAATTCCGATGCAAATTCTGTGTTTCATCGTCAATAAGAAGTTCCAAGGTATACAGTAAACCTGAAGTGAAGAATCGGAATCTAAATCTGGACTCACAGGAGAGGTTCAAATCATAGAAAGTTAAAGTGTCAGTCCTCTTGTACTTAAGTCGGCATTGTGCCTTTTGAATTTAATTTCGATGCAATTTCTGTGTTTCATCGTCTATAAGAAGTTCCAAGGTATACAGTAAAGCTGAAGTGAAGCATCGGAATCTGAAACTGGACTCACAGGAGAGGTTCAAATCATAGAAAGTTAGAGTGTCAGTCCTCTTGTACTTAAGTCGGCATTTTGCCTTTTGTATTAAATTCGGATGCAAATTCTGTGTTTCATCGTCAATAAGAAGGTCCAAGGAATACAGGAAACCTGAAGTGAAGCATCGGAATCTAAAACTGGACTCACAGGAGAGTTCCAAATCATAGAATGTTAGAGAGTCAGTCCTCTTGTACTTAAGTCGGTATTGTGCCTTTTGAATTTAATTCCGATGCAATTTCTGTGTTTCATCGTCAATAAGAAGTTCCAAGGTATACAGTAAACCTGAAGTAAAGCATCGGAATCTAAAACTGGACTGAGAGGAGAGGTTAAAATCAAAGAAAGTTAGAGTGTCGGTCCTCTTGTACTTAAGTCGGCATTGTGCCTTTGGTATTAAATTAGGATGCAATTTCTGAGTTTTGTCCTCAATAAGAAGGTCCAAGGGATACAGTAAACCTGAAGTGAAGCATCGGAATCTAAAACTGGACTCACAGGAGAAGTTCAAATCATAGAAAGTTAGAGTGTCAGTCCTCTTGTACTTAAGTCGGCATTGAGCCTTTTGTTTTAAATTCGGATGCAATTTCTGTGTTTTGTCGTGAATAAGAAGGTCCAAGGGATACAGTAAACCTGAAGTGAAGCATCGGAATCTAAAACTGGACTCACAGGAGAAGTTCAAATCATAGAAAGTTAGAGTGTAAATCCTCTTGTACTTAAGTCGGCATTGTGCCTTTTGTATTAAATTAGAATGCAATTACTGTGTTTCATCGTCAATAAGAAGGTCCTAGGGATACAGTAAACCTGAAGTGAAGGATCGGAATATAAAACTGGACTCACAGGAGAGTTTCAAATCATAGAAAGTTAGAGTGTCAGTCCTCTTGTACTTAAGTCGGCATTGTGCCTTTTGAATTTAATACCGATGCAATATCTGTGTTTCATCGTCAATACGAAGTTCCAAGGTATACAGTAAACCTGAAGTAAAGCATAGGAATCTAAAACTGGACTCAGAGGAGAGGTTCAAATCATAGAAAGTTAGAGTGTCAGTCCTCCTGCACTTAAGTCGGCATTGTATATTTTGAATTTAATTCCGATGCAATTTCTGTGTTTCATCGTCAGTAAGAAGTTCCACGGTATACAGTAAACCTGAAGTGAAGCATCGGAATCTAAAACTGGACTCACAGGAGAGGTTCAAATCATAGAAAGTTAGAGTGTCAGTCCTCTTGTACTTAAGTCGGCATTGTGCCTTTTGTATTAAATTCGGGTGCAATTTCTGTGTTTTATCGTCAATAAGAAGGTCCAAGGGATACAGTAAACCTGAAGTGAAGCATCGGAATCTAAAACTGGACTCAGAGGAGAGGTTCAAATAATAGAAAGTTAGAGTGTCGGTCCTCTTGTACTTAAGTCGGCATTGTGCCTTTGGTATTAAATTAGGATGCAATTTCAGTGTTTTGTCCTCAATAAGAAAGTCCAAGGGATACAGTAAACCTGAAGTGAAGCATCGGAATCTAAAACTGGACTCACAGGAGAAGTTCAAATCATAGAAAGTTAGAGTGAAAGTCCTCTTGTACTTAAGTCGGCATTGTGAATTTTGTATTAAATTCGAATGCAATTTCTGTGTTTCATCGTCAATAAGAAGGTCCAAGGGATACAGTAAACCTGAAGTGAAGCATCGGAATCTAAAACTGGACTCACAGGTGAGTTTCAAATCATAGAAAGTTAGAGTGTCAGTCCTCTTGTACTTAGGTCGGCATTGTGCTTTTTGAATTTAATTCCGATGCAATTTCTGTGTCTTATCGTCAATAAGAAGTTCCAAGGTATATAGTAAACCTGAAGTGAAGCATCGGAATCTTAAACTAGACTCACAGGAGAGGTTCAAATCATAGAAAGTTAGAATGTCAGTCCTCTTGTACATAAGTCGGCATTGTGCCTTTTGAATTTAATTCCGATGCAATTTCTGTGTTTCATCGTCAATAAGAAGTTCCAAGCTAATCAGTAAGCCTGAAGTGAAGCAACGGAATCTAAAACTGGTCTCACAGAAGAGGTTCAAATCATAGAACGTTAGAGTGTCAGTCCTCTTGTACTTAAGTCGGCATTGTGCCTTTTGAATTTAATTCCGATGCAATTTCTGTGTTTCATCGTCAATAAGAAGTTCCATGGTATACAGTAAACCTGAAGTGAGGCACCGGAATCTAAAACTGGACTCACAGGAGAGGTTCAAATCATAGAAAGTGAGAGTGTCAGTCCTGTTGTACTTAAGTCGGCATTATGCCTTTTGTATTAAATTCGGATGCAATTTCTGTGTTTCATCGTCAATAAGACTTTCCAAGTTATACAGTAGACCTGAAGTGAAGCATCGGAATCTAAAACTGGACTCACCGGAGAGGTTCTAATCATAGAAAGTGAGAGTGTCAGTCCCCTTGTACTTAAGTCGGCATTGTGCCTTTTCAATTTTATACCGATGCAATTTCTGTGTTTCATCGTTAATAAGAAGGTCCAAGGGATACAGTAAACCTGAAGTGAAGTGTCGGAATATAAAACTGGACTCACAGGAGAGGTTCAAATCATAGAAAGTTAGAGTGTCTGTCCTCATGTACCTAAGGCGGCATTGTGCCTCTTGTATTAAATTCGGGGGCAATTTCTGGGCTTCATCGTCAATAAGAAGGTCCAAGGGATACAGTAAACCTGAAGTAAGGCATCGGAATCTAAAACTGGACTCAGAGGAGAGGTTAAAATCAAAGAAAGTTAGAGTGTCGGTCCTCTTGTACTTAAGTCGGCATTGTGCCTTTGGTATTAAATTAGGATGCAGTTTCTGAGTTTTGTCCTCAATAAGAAGGTCCAAGGGATACAGTAAACCTGAAGTGAAGCATCGGAATCTAAAACTGGACTCACAGGAGAAGTTCAAATCATAGAAAGTTAGAGTGTCAGGCCTCTTGTACTTAAGTCGGCATTGTGCCTTTTGTATTAAATTCGGATGCAATTTCTGTGTTTTTTCGTGAATAAGAAGGTCCAAGGGATACAGTAAACCTGAAGTGAAGCATCGGAATCTAAAACTGGACTCACAGGAGAAGTTCATATCATAGAAAGTTAGAGTGTAAATCCTCTTGTACTTAAGTCGGCATTGTGCCTTTTGTATTAAATTAGAATGCAATTACTGTGTTTCATCGTCAATAAGAAGGTCCAAGGGATACAGTTAACCTGAAGTGCAGCATCGGAATATAAAACTGGACTCACAGGAGAGTTTCAAATCATAGAAAGTTAGAGTGTCAGTCCTCTTGTACTTAAGTCGGCATTGTGCCTTTTGAATTTAATACCGATGCAATATCTGTGTTTCATCTTCAATACGAAGTTCCAAGGTATACAGTAAACCTGAAGTAAAGCATAGGAATCTAAAACTGGACTCAGAGGAGAGGTTCAAATCATAGAAAGTTAGAGTGTCAGTCCTCCTGCACTTAAGTCGGCATTGTATATTTTGAATTTAATTCCGATGCAATTTGTGTGTTTCATCGTCAGTAAGAAGTTCCACGGTATACAGTAAACCTGAAGTGAAGCATCGGAATCTAAAACTGGACTCACACGAGAGGTTCAAATCATAGAAAGTTAGAGTGTCAGTCCTCTTGTACTTAAGTCGGCATTGTGCCTTTTGTATTAAATTCGGGTGCAATTTCTGTGTTTTATCGTCAATAAGAAGGTCCAAGGGATACAGTAAACCTGAAGTGAAGCATCGGAATCTAAAACTGGACTCAGAGGAGAGGTTCAAATCATAGAAAGTTAGAGTAACGGTCCTCTTGTACTTAAGTCGGCATTGTGCCTTTGGTATTAAATTAGGATGCAATTTCTGTGTTTTGTCCTCAATAAGAAGGTCCAAGGGATACAGTAAACCTGAAGTGAAGCATCGGAATCTAAAACTGGACTCACAGGAGAAGTTCAAATCATAGAAAGTTAGAGTGTAAGTCCTCTTGTACTTAAGTCGGCATTGTGCCTTTTGTATTAAATTCGAATGCAATTTCTGTGTTTCATCGTCAATAAGAAGGTCCAAGGGATACAGTAAACCTGAAGTGAAGCATCGGAATCTAAAACTGGACTCACAGGTGAGTTTCAAATCATAGAAAGTTAGAGTGTCAGTCCTCTTGTACTTAAGTCGGCATTGTGCCTTTTGAATTTAATTCCGATGCAATTTCTGTGTCTCATCGTCAATAAGAAGTTCCAAGGTATATAGTAAACCTGAAGTGAAGCATCGGAATCTTAAACTAGACTCACAGGAGAGGTTCAAATCATAGAAAGTTAGAATGTCAGTCCTCTTGTCCATAAGCCGGCATTGTGCCTTTTGAATTTAATTCCGATGCAATTTCTGTGTTTCATCGTCAATAAGAAGTTCCAAGGTATACAGTAAACCTGAAGTGAAGCATCGGAATCTAAAACTGGACTCACAGAAGAGGTTCAAATCATAGAATGTTAGAGTGTCAGTCCTCTTGTACTTAAGTCGGCATTGTGCCTTTTGAATTTAATTCCGATGCAATTTCTGTGTTTCATCGTCAATAAGAAGTTCCATGGAATACAGTAAACCTGAAGTGAAGCATCGGAATCTAAAACTGGACTCACAGGAGAGGTTCAAATCATAGAAAGTGAGAGTGTCAGTCCTGTTGTACTTAAGTCGGCATTATGCCTTTTGTATTAAATTCGGATGCAATTTCTGTGTTTCATCGTCAATAAGACTTTCCAAGTTATACAGTAGACCTGAAGTGAAGCATCGGAATCTAAAACTGGACTCACCGGAGAGGTTCAAATCATAGAAAGTGAGAGTGTCAGTCCCCTTGTACTTAAGTCGGCATTGTGCCTTTTCAATTTTATACCGATGCAATTTCTGTGTTTCATCGTTAATAAGAAGGTCCAAGGGATACAGTAAACCTGAAGTGAAGCATCGAATATAAAACTGGACTCACAGGAGAGGTTCAAATCATAGAAAGTTAGAGTGTCTGTCCTCATGTACCTAAGGCGGCATTGTGCCTCTTGTATTAAATTCGGGTGCAATTTCTGGGCTTCATCGTCAATAAGAAGGTCCAAGGGATACAGTAAACCTGAAGTGTAGCATCGGAATCTAAAACTGGACTCACAGGAGAGGTTCAAATCATAGAAAGGTAGAGTGTCAGTCCTCTTGTATTTAAGTCGGCAATGTGCCTTTTGGATATAATTCTGATGAAATTTCTGTGTTTCATCGTCAATAAGAAGTTCCAAGGTATACAGTAAACCTGAAGTGAAGCATCGGAATCTAAAACTGGACTCACAGGAGAGGTTCAAATCATAGAATGTTAGAGTGTCAGTCCACTTGTACTTAAGTCGGCATTGTCCCTTTTATATTTTAATTCTGTGTTTCATCGTCAATAAGAAGGTCCAAGGGATACAGTAAACCTGAAGTGAAGCATCGGAATCTAAAACTGGACTCACAGGAGAGGTTCAAATCATAGAAAGTTAGAGTGTCAGTCCTCTTGCACATAAGTCGGCATTGTGCCTTTTTAATTTAATTCCGATGCAATTTCTGTGTTTCATCGTCAATACGAAGTTCCAAGGTATACAGTAAACCTGTAGTAAAGCATCGGAATCTATAACTGGACTCACAGGAGGGGTTCAGGTCATAGAAAGTTAGAGTGTCAGTCCTTTTGTACTTAAGTCAGCATTGTGCTTTTTGTATTAAATTCGGATGCAATTTCCGTGTTTCATCGTCAATAAGAAGGTTCAAGCGAAACAGTAAACCTGAAGTGAAGCATCGGAATCTAAAACTGGACACACAGGAGAGGTTCAAACCATAGAAACTTAGAGTGTCAGTCCTCTTGTACTTAAGTCGGCATTGTGCCTTTTGAAATTAATTCCGATGCAATTTCTGTGTTCCATCGTCAATAACAAGTTCCAAGGTATACGGTAAACCTGAAGTGGAACATCAGAATACAAAACTGGACTCACAGGAGAGGTTCAAATCATAGAAAGTTAGAGTGTCAGTCCTCTTGTACTTAAGTCGGCAATGTGCCTTTTGGATATAATTCTGATGAATTTTCTGTGTTTCATCGTCAATAAGAAGTTCCATGGTATACAGTAAACCTGAAGTGAAGCATCGGGATCTAAAACTGGACTCACAGGAGATGTTCAAATCATAGAATGTTAGAGTGTCGGTCCACTTGTACTTAAGTCGGCATTGTGCCTTTTGTATTTTAATTCTGTGTTTCATCGTCAATAAGAAGGTCCAAGGGATATAGTAAACCTGAAGTGAAGCATCGGAATCTAAAACTGGACTCACAGGAGAGGTTCAAATCATAGTAAGTTAGAGTGCCAGTCCTCTTGTACTTAAGACGGCATTGTGCCTTTTGAATTTAATTCCGATGCAATTTCTGTGTTTCATCGTCAATACGAAGTTCCAAGGTATACAGTAAACCTGTAGTAAAGCTTTGGAACCTAAAACTGGACCCACAGGAGCGGTTCAGATCATAGAAAGTTAGAGTGTCAGTCCTCTTGTACTTAAGTCAGCATTGTGCTTTTTGTATTAAATTCGGATGCAATTTCTGTGTTTCATCGTCAATAAGAAGGTCCAAGGGATACAGTAAACCTGAAGTGAAGCATCGGAATCTAAAACTGGACACACAGGACAGTTTCAAATCATAGAAAGTTAGAGTGTCAGTCCTTATGTACTTAAGTCGGCATTGTGCCTTTTGAATTTAATTCCGATGCAATTTCTGTGTTTCATCGTCAATAAGAAATTCCAAGGTATACAGTAAACCTGAGGTGAAGCATCGGAATCTAAAAGTGGACTCACAGGAGAGGTTCAAATCATAGAAAGTTAGAGTGTCAGTCTTCTTGTACTTAAGTCGGCATTGTGCCTTTTGAATTCAATTCCGATGCAATTTCTGTGTTCCATCGTCAATAAGAAGATCCAAGGTATACCGTAAACCTGAAGTGAAGCATCGGAATCTAAAACTGGACTCACAGGAGAGGTTCAAATCATAGAAAGTTAGAGTGTCAGTCCTCTTGTACTTAAGTCGGCATTGTGCCTTTTGAAATTAATTCCGATGCAATTTTCTTTGTTCCATCGTCAATAAGAAGTTCCAAGGTATCCGGTAAACCTGAAGTGGAGCATCAGAATACAAAACTGGACTCACAGGAGAGGTTCAAATAATAGAAAGTTAGAGTGTCAGTCCTCTAGTACTTAAGTCGGCAATGTGCCTTTTGGATATAATTCTGATGAAATTTCTGTATTTCATCGTCAATAAGAAGTTCCATGGTATACAGTAAACCGGAAGTGAAGCATCGGAATCTAAAACTGGACTCACAGGAGATGTTCAAATCATAGAATGTTAGAGTGTCAGGCCACTTGTACTTAAGTCGGCATTGTGCCTATTGTATTTTAATTCTGTGTTTCATCGTCAATAAGAAGGTCCAAGGGATACAGTAAACCTGAAGTGAAGCATCGGAATCTAATACTGGACTCACAGGAGAGTTTCAATTCATAGAAAGTTAGAGAGTCTGTCCTCTTGTACTTAAGTCGGCATTGTGCCTTTTGAATTTAGTTCCGATGCAATTTCTGTGTTTCATCGTCAATAAGAAGTTCCAAGGTATACAGTTAACCTGAAGTGAAGCATCGGAATCTAAAACTGGACTCACAGGAGAGGTTCAACTCATAGAAAGTTAGAGTGTCGGTCCTCTTGTACTTAAGTCGGCATTGTGCATTTTGTATTAAATTCGGATGCCATTTCTGTGTTTTGTCGTCAATAATTAGGTCCAAGGGATACTGTGAACCTGAAGGGAAGCATCGGAATCTAAAACTGGACTAACAGGAGAAGTTCAAATCATAGAAAGTTAGAGTGTAAGTCCTCTTGTACTTAAGTCGGCATTGTGTATTTTGTATTAAATTCGAATGCAATTTCTGTGTTTCATCGTCACTAAGAAGGTCCATGGTATACAGTAAACCTGAAGTGAAGCATCGAAATCTAAAACTGGACTCACAGGAGAGGTTCAAATCATAGAAAGTGAGAGTGTCAGTCCTGTTGTACTTAAGTCGGCATTATGACTTTTGTATTAAATTCGGATGGAATTTCTGTGTTTCATCGTCAATAAGAAATTCCAAGTGATACAGTAAACCTGAAGTGAAGCATCGGAATCTAAAACTGGACACACAGGAGAGTTTCAAATCATAGAAAGTTAGAGTGTCAGTCCTCTTGTACTTAAGTCGGCATTGTGCCTTTTGAATTTAATTCCGATGCAATTTCTGTGTTTCATCGTCAATAAGAAATTCCAAGGTATACAGTGACCCTGAGGTGAAGCATCGGAATCTAAAACTGGACTCACAGGAGAGGTTCAAATCGTAGAAAGTTAGAGTGTCCGTCCTTTGTACTTAAGTCGGCATTGTACATTTGCATTTAATTCCGATGCAATTTCTGTGTTCCATCGTCAATGGCAAGTTCCAAGGTATAGCGTAAACCTGAAGTGAAGCATCGGAATCTAAAACTGGACTCACAGGAGAGGTTCAAATCATAGAAAGTGAGAGTGTCAGTCCTGTTGTACTTAAGTCGGCATTATGACTTTTGTATTAAATTCGGATGCAATTTCTGTGTTACATCGTCAATAAGAATTTCCAAGGTATACAGTAAACCTGAAGTGAAGCATCGGAATCTAAAACTGGACTCACAGGAGAGGTTCAAATCATAGAAAGTGAGTGTGTCAGTCCTCTTGTACCTAAGTCGGCATTGTGCCTTTTGAATTTTATACCGATGCAATTTCTGTGTTTCATCGTCAATAAGAAGGTCCAAGGGATACAGTAAACCTGAAGTGAAGCATCGGAATCTAAAACTGGACTCACAGGAGAGGTTCAAATCATAGAAAGTTAGAGTGTCAGTCCTCATAAACCTATGTCGGCATTGTGCCTTTTGTATTAAATTCGGAAGCAATTTCTGTGCTTCATCGTCAATAAGGAGGTCCAAGGGATACAGTAAGCCTGAAGTGAAGCATCGGAATCTAAAACTGGACTCACAGGAGAGGTTCAAAACATAGAAAGTTAGAGTGTCAGTCCTCTTGTACTTATGTCGGCAATGTGCCTTTTGAATTTAATTCTGATGGAATTTCTGTGTTTCATCGTCAATAAGAAGTTCCAAGGTATACAGTAAACCTGAAGCGAAGCATCGGAATCTATAACTGGACTCACAGGAGAGGTTCAAATCATAGAATGTTAGAGTGTCAGTCCTTTTGTACTTATGTCGGCATTGTGCCATTTGTATTTTAATTCTGTGTTTCATCGTCAATAAGAAGGTCCAAAATATACAGTAAACCTGAAGTGAAGCATCGGAATCTAAAACTGGACTCACAGGAGAGGTTCAAATCATAGAAAGTTAGAGTGTCAGTCCTCTTGTACTTAAGTCGGCATTGTGCCTTTTGAATTTAATTCCGATGCAATTTCTGTGTTTCATCGTCAATACGAAGTTCCAAGGTATACAGTAAACCTGTAGTAAAGCATCGGAATCTAAAACTGGACTCCCAGGAGAGGTTCAGATCATAGAAAGTTAGAGTGTCAGTCCTCTTGTACTTAAGTCGGCATTGTGCCTTTTGAATTTAATTCCGATGCAATTTCTGTGTTTAATCGTTAGTGAGAAGTTCCAAGGTATACAGAAAACCTGAAGTGAAGCATCGGAATCTTAAACTGGACTCACAGGAAAGATTCAAATCATAGAAAGTTAGTGTGTCAGTACTCTTGTACTTGAGTCGGCATTGTGCCTTTTGTATTAAATTCGGATGCAATTTCTGTGTTTCATCGTCAATAAGAAGGTCCAAGGGATACAGTAAACCTAAAGTGAAGCATCAGAATCTAAAACTGGACTCACAGGAGAGGTTCAAATCATAGAAAATTAGAGTGTGAATCCTCTTGTACTTAGGTCGGCATTGTGCCTTTTGAATTTAATTCCGATGCAATTTCTGTGTTTCATCGTCAATAAGATTTTCCAAGGTATACAGTAAACCTGAAGTGAAGCATCGGAATCTAAATCTGGACTCACAGGAGATATTCAAATCATAGAAAGTTAGAGTGTCAGTCCTCTTGTACTTAAGTCGGCATTGTGCCTTTTGAATTTAATTCCGATGCAATTTCTGTGTTCCAACGTCAATAAGAAGTTCCAAGGTATACCGCAAACCTGAAGTGAAGCATCGGAATACAAAACTGGACACACAGGAGAGGTTCAAATCACAGAAGGTTAGAGTGTCAGTCCTCTTGTACTTAAGTCACCATTGTGCCTTTTGTATTAAATTCGGATTAAATTTCTGTGTTTCATCGTCGATAAGAAGGTCCAAGGTATACAGGAAACCTGAAATGGAGCATCGGTATCTAAAACTGGACTCACAGGAGAGGTTCAAATCATCGAAGGTTAGAGTGTCAGTCCTCTTGTACTTAAGTCGGCATTGTGCGTTTTTAATTTAATTCCGATGCAATTTCTATGTTTCATCGTCAATAAGAAGTTCCATGGTATACAGTAAACCTGAAGTGAAGCATCGGAATCTAAATCTGGACTCACAGGAGAGGATCAAATCATAGAAAGTAAGAGTGTCAGTCCTGTTGTACTTAAGTCGGCATTGTGCCTTTTGTATTAAATTCGGATGCAATATCTGTGTTTCATCGTCAATAAGAATTTGCAAGGTATACAGTAAACCTAAAGTGAAGCATCGGAATCTAAAACTGGACTCACAGAAGAGGTGCAAATCATAGAATGTGAGAGTGTCAGTCCTCTTGTACTTATGTCGGCATTGTGCCTTTTGAATTTAATACCGATGCAATTTCTGTGTTTCATCGTCAATAAGAAGGTCCAAGGGATACTGTAAACCTGAAGTGAAGCATCGGAATCTAAAACTGGACTCACAGGAGAGGTTCAAATCATAGAAAGTTAGAGTGTCAGTCCTCTTGTACCTAAGTCGGCATTGTGCCTTTTGTATTAAATTCGGATGCAATTTCTGTGCTTCATCGTCAATAAGAAGGTCCAAGGGATACAGTAGACCTGAAGTGAAGCATCGGAATCTAAAACTGGTCTCACAGGAGAGGTTCAAATCATAGAACGATATAGTGTCGGTCCTCTTGTACTTAAGTAGGCATTGTGCCTTTTGTATAAAATTCGGATGCAATTTCTGTGTTTTGTCGTCAATAAGAAGGTCCAAGTGATACAGTAAACCTGAAATAAAGCATCGGAATCTAAAACTGGACTCACAGGAGAGGTTCAAAACATTGAAAGTTAGAGTGTAGGTCCTCTTGTACTTAAGTCGGCATTGTGCCTTTTGTTTTAAATTCGACTGCAATTTCTGTGTTTCATCGTCAATAAGAAGGTCCAAGGGATACAGGAAACCTGAAGTGATGCATCGGAATCTAAAACTGGACTCACAGGAGAGTTTCAAATCACAGAAAGTTAGAGTGTCAGTCCTCTTGTACTTAAGTCGGCATTGTGCCTTTTGTATTAAATTCGACTGCAATTTCTGTGTTTCATCGTCAATAAGAAGGTCCAAGGGATACAGGAAACCTGAAGTGAAGCATCGGAATCTAAAACTGGACTCACAGGAGAGGTTCAAATCATAGAAAGTTAGAGTGTCAGTCCTCTTGTACCTAAGTCGGCATTGTGCCTTTTGTATTAAATTCGGATGCAATTTCTGTGCTTCATCGTCAATAAGAAGGTCCAAGGGATACAGTAGACCTGAAGTGAAGCATCGAAATCTAAAACTGGTCTCACAGGAGAGGTTCAAATCATAGAACGATATGTTGTCGGTCCTCTTGTACTTAAGTAGGCATTGTGCCTTTTGTATAAAATTCGGATGCAATTTCTGTGTTTTGTCGTCAATAAGAAGGTCCAAGTGATACAGTAAACCTGAAGTGAAGCATCGGAATCTAAAACTGGACTTACAAGAGAGGTTCAAATCATAGAAAGTTAGAGTATCAGTCCTCTTGTACTTAAGTCGGCATTGTGCTTTTGTTTTAAATTCGGATGCAATTTCTGTGTTTCATCGTCAATATGAAGGTCCTAGGGAAACGGTAAACCTGAAGTGAAGCATCGGAATCTAAAACTGGACTCACAGGAGAGGTTCAAATCATAGAAAGTTAGAGTGTCAGTCCTCTTGTACTTAAGTCGGCATTGTGCCTTTTGTATTTTAATTCTGTGTTTCATCGTCAATAAGAAGGTCCAAGGGATACAGTAAACCTGAAGTGAAGCATCGGAATCTAAAACTGGACTCACAGGAGAGGTTCAAATCATAGAAAGTTAGAGTGCCAGTCCTCTTGTACTTAAGACGGCATTGTGCCTTTTGAATTTCATTCCGATGCAATTTCTGTGTTTCATCGTCAATACGAAGTTCCAAGGGATACAGTAAACCTGTAGTAAAGCTTCGGAACCTAAAACTGGACCCACAGGAGAGGTTCAGATCATAGAAAGTTAGAGTGTCAGTCCTCTTGTACTTAAGTCAGCATTGTGCTTTTTGTATTAAATTCGGATGCAATTTCTGTGTTTCATCGTCAATAAGAAGGTCCAAGGGATACAGTAAACCTGAAGTGAAGCATCGGAATCTAAAACTGGACACACAGGACAGTTTCAAATCATAGAAAGTTAGAGTGTCAGTCCTCTTGTACTTAAGTCGGCATTGTGCCTTTTTACTTTAATTCCGATGCAATTTCTGTGTTTCATCGTCAATAAGAAATTCCAAGGTATACAGTAAACCTGAGGTGAAGCATCGGAATCTAAAAGTGGACTCACAGGAGAGGTTCAAATCATAGAAAGTTAGAGTGTCAGTCCTCTTGTACTTAAGTCGGCATTGTGCCTTTTGAATTTAATTCCGATGCAATTTCTGTGTTCCATCGTCAATAAGAAGTTCCAAGGTATACCGTAAACCTGAAGTGAAGCATCGGAATCTAAAACTGGACTCACAGGAGAGGTTCAAATCATAGAAAGTTAGAGTGTCAGTCCTCTTGTACTTAAGTCGGCATTGTGCCTTTTGAAATTAATTCCGATGCAATTTCTGTGTTCCATCGTCAATAACAAGTTCCAAGGTATAGGGTAAACCTGAAGTGGAACATCAGAATACAAAACTGGACTCACAGGAGAGGTTCAAATCATAGAAAGTTAGAGTGTCAGTCCTCTTGTACTTAAGTCGGCAATGTGCCTTTTGGATATAATTCTGATGAAATTTCTGTGTTTCATCGTCAATAAGAAGTTCCATGGTATACAGTAAACCTGAAGTGAAGCATCGGAATCTAAAACTGGACTCACAGGAGATGTTCAAATCATAGAATGTTAGAGTGTCAGTCCACTTGTACTTAAGTCGGCATTGTGCCTTTTGTATTTTAATTCTGTGTTTCATCGTCAATAAGAAGGTCCAAGGGATACAGTAAACCTGAAGTGAAGCATCGGAATCTAAAACTGGACTCACAGGAGAGGTTCAAATCATAGTAAGTTAGAGTGCCAGTCCTCATGTACTTAAGACGGCATTGTGCCTTTTGAATTTAATTCCGATGCAATTTCTGTGTTTCATCGTCAATACGAAGTTCCAAGGTATACAGCAAACCTGTAGTAAAGCTTTGGAACCTAAAACTGGACCCACAGGAGAGGTTCAGATCATAGAAAGTTAGAGTGTCAGTCCTCTTGTACTTAAGTCAGCATTGTGCTTTTTGTATTAAATTCGGATGCAATTTCTGTGTTTCATCGTCAATAAGAAGGTCCAAGGGATACAGTAAACCTGCAGTGAAGCATCGGAATCTAAAACTGGACACACAGGACAGTTTCAAATCATAGAAAGTTAGAGTGTCAGTCCTTATGTACTTAAGTCGGCATTGTGCCTTTTGAATTTAATTCCGATGCAATTTCTGTGTTTCATCGTCAATAAGAAATTCCAAGGTATACAGTAAACCTGAGGTGAAGCATCGGAATCTAAAAGTGGACTCACAGGAGAGGTTCAAATCATAGAAAGTTAGAGTGTCAGTCCTCTTGTACTTAAGTCGGCATTGTGCCTTTTGAATTCAATTCCGATGCAATTTCTGTGTTCCATCGTCAATAAGAAGATCCAAGGTATACCGTAAACCTGAAGTGAAGCATCGGAATCTAAAACTGGACTCACAGGAGAGGTTCAAATCGTAGAAAGTTAGAGTGTCAGTCCTCTTGTACTTAAGTCGGCATTGTGCCTTTTGAAATTAATTCCGATGCAATTTTCCTTGTTCCATCGTCAATAAGAAGTTCCAAGGTATCCGGTAAACCTGAAGTGGAGCATCAGAATACAAAACTGGACTCACAGGAGAGGTTCAAATCATAGAAAGTTAGAGTGTCAGTCCTCTAGTACTTAAGACGGCAATGTGCCTTTTGGATATAATTCTGATGAAATTTCTGTATTTCATCGTCAATAAGAAGTTCCATGGTATACAGTAAACCGGAAGTGAAGCATCGGAATCTAAAACTGGACTCACAGGAGATGTTCAAATCATAGAATGTTAGAGTGTCAGTCCTCTTGTACTTAAGTCGGCATTGTGCCTATTGTATTTTAATTCTGTGTTTCATCGTCAATAAGAAGGTCCAAGGGATACAGTAAACCTGAAGTGAAGCATCGGAATGTAATACTGGACTCACAGGAGAGTTTCAATTCATAGAAAGTTAGAGAGTCAGTCCTCTTGTACTTAAGTCGGCATTGTGCCTTTTGAATTTAGTTCCGATGCAATTTCTGTGTTTCATCGTCAATAAGAAGTTCCAAGGTATACAGTTAACCTGAAGTGAAGCATCAGAATCTAAAACTGGACTCACAGGAGAGGTTCAACTCATAGAAAGTTAGAGTGTCGGTCCTCTTGTACTTAAGTCGGCATTGTGCATTTTGTGTTAAATTCGGATGCCATTTCTGTGTTTTGTCGTCAGTAATTAGGTCCAAGGGATACTGTGAACCTGAAGGGAAGCATCGGAATCTAAAACTGGACTAACAGGAGAAGTTCAAATCATAGAAAGTTAGAGTGTAAGTCCTCTTGTACTTAAGTCAGCATTGTGTATTTTGTATTAAATTCGAATGCAATTTCTGTGTTTCATCGTCAATAAGAAGGTCCATGGTATACAGTAAACCTGAAGTGAAGCATCGAAATCTAAAACTGGACTCACAGGAGAGGTTCAAATCATAGAAAGTGAGAGTATCAGTCCTGTTGTACTTAAGTCGGCATTATGACTTTTGTATTAAATTCGGATGGAATTTCTGTGTTTCATCGTCAATAAGAAGGTCCAAGTGATACAGTAAACCTGAAGTGAAGCATCGGAATCTAAAACTGGACACACAGGAGAGTTTCAAATCATAGAAAGTTAGAGTGTCAGTCCTCTTGTACTGAAGTCGGCATTGTGCCTTTTGAATTTAATTCCGATGCAATTTCTGTGTTTCATCGTCAATAAGAAATTCCAAGGTATACAGTGACCCTGAGGTGAAGCATCGGAATCTAAAACTGGACTCACAGGAGAGGTTCAAATCGTAGAAAGTTAGAGTGTCCGTCCTCTTGTACTTAAGTCGGCATTGTACATTTGCATTTAATTCCGATGCAATTTCTGTGTTCCATCGTCAATGACAAGTTCCAAGGTATAGCGTAAACCTGAAGTGAAGCATCGGAATCTAAAACTGGACTCACAGGAGAGGTTCAAATCATAGAAAGTGAGAGTGTCAGTCCTGTTGTACTTAAGTCGGCATTATGACTTTTGTATTAAATTCGGATGCAATTTCTGTGTTACATCGTCAATAAGAATTTCCAAGGTATACAGTAAACCTGAAGTGAAGCATCGGAATCTAAAACTGGACTCACAGGAGAGGTTCAAATCATAGAAAGTGAGTGTGTCAGTCCTCTTGTACTTAAGTCGGCATTGTGCCTTTTGAATTTTATACCGATGCAATTTCTGTGTTTCATCGTCAATAAGAAGGTCCAAGGGATACAGTAAACCTGAAGTGAAGCATCGGAATCTAAAACTGGACTCACAGGAGAGGTTCAAATCATAGAAAGTTAGAGTGTCAGTCCTCATGTACCTATGTCATCATTGTGCCTTTTGTATTAAATTCGGAAGCAATTTCTGTGCTTCATCGTCAATAAGGAGGTCCAAGGGATACAGTAAGCCTGAAGTGAAGCATCGGAATCTAAAACTGGACTCACAGGAGAGGTTCAAAACATAGAAAGTTAGTGTGTCAGTCCTCTTGTACTTATGTCGGCAATGTGCCTTTTGAATTTAATTCTGATGGAATTTCTGTGTTTCATCGTCAATAAGAAGTTCCAAGGTATACAGTAAACCTGAAGCGAAGCATCGGAATCTAAAACTGGACTCACAGGAGAGGTTCAAATCATAGAATGTTAGAAAGTCAGTCCTTTTGTACTTAAGTCGGCATTGTGCCATTTGTATTTTAATTCTGTGTTTCATCGTCAATAAGAAGGTCCAAAATACACAGTAAACCTGAAGTGAAGCATCGGAATCTAAAACTGGACTCACGGGAGAGGTTCAAATCATAGAAAGTTAGAGAGTCAGTCCTCTTTTACTTAAGTCGGCATTGTGACTTTTGAATTTAATTCCGATGCAATTTCTGCGTTTCATCGTCAATACGAAGTTCCAAGGTATACAGTAAACCTGTAGTAAAGCATCGGAATCTAAAACTGGACTCCCAGGAGAGGTTCAGATCATAGAAAGTTAGAGTGTCAGTCCTCTTGTACTTAAGTCGGCATTGTGCCTTTTGAATTTAATTCCGATGTAATTTCTGTGTTTAATCGTTAGTGAGAAGTTCCAAGGTATACAGAAAACCTGAAGTGAAGCATCGGAATCTTAAACTGGACTCACAGGAAAGATTCAAATCATAGAAAGTTAGAGTGTCAGTACTCTTGTACTTGAGTCGGCATTGTGCCTTTTGTATTAAATTCGGATGCAATTTCTGTGTTTCATCGTCAATAAGAAGGTCCAAGGGATACAGTAAACCTAAAGTGAAGCATCAGAATCTAAAACTGGACTCACAGGAGAGGTTCAAATCATAGAAAATTAGAGTGTGAATCCTCTTGTACTTAGGTCGGCATTGTGCCTTTTGAATTTAATTCCGATGCAATTTCTGTGTTTCATCGTCAATAAGAATTTCCAAGGTATACAGTAAACCTGAAGTGAAGCATCGGAATCTATATCTGGACTCACAGGAGAGGTTCAAATCATAGAAAGTTAGAGTGTCAGTCCTCTTGTACTTAAGTCGGCATTGTGCCTTTTGAATTTAATTCCAATGCAATTTCTGTGTTCCAACGTCAATAAGAAGTTCCAAGGTATACCGCAAACCTGAAGTGAAGCATCGGAATACAAAACTGGACTCACAGGAGGGGTTCAAATCACAGAAGGTTAGAGTGTCAGTCCTCTTGTACTTAAGTCACCATTGTGCCTTTTGTATTAAATTCGGATTAAATTTCTGTGTTTCATCGTCAATAAGAAGGTCCAAGGTATACAGGAAACCTGAAATGGAGCATCGGTATCTAAAACTGGACTCACAGGAGAGGTTCAAATCATCGAAGGTTAGAGTGTCAGTCCTCTTGTACTTAAGTCGGCATTGTGCGTTTTTAATTTAATTCCGATGCAATTTCTATGTTTCATCGTCAATAAGAAGTTCCATGGTATACAGTAAACCTGAAGTGAAGCATCGGAATCTAAATCTGGACTCACAGGAGAGGATCAAATCATAGAAAGTAAGAGTGTCAGTCCTGTTGTACTTAAGTCGGCATTGTGCCTTTTGTATTAAATTCGGATGCAATATCTGTGTTTCATCGTCAATAAGAATTTGCAAGGTATACAGTAAACCTAAAGTGAAGCATCGGAATCTAAAACTGGACTCACAGAAGAGGTGCAAATCATAGAATGTGAGAGTGTCAGTCCTCTTGTACTTATGTCGGCATTGTGCCTTTTGAATTTAATACCGATGCAATTTCTGTGTTTCATCGTCAATAAGAAGGTCCAAGGGATACTGTAAACCTGAAGTGAAGCATCGGAATCTAAAACTGGACTCACAGGAGAAGTTCAAATCATAGAAAGTTAGAGTGTCAGTCCTCTTGTACCTAAGTCGGCATTGTGCCTTTTGTATTAAATTCGGATGCAATTTCTGTGCTTCATCGTCAATAAGAAGGTCCAAGGGATACAGTAGACCTGAAGTGAAGCATCGGAATCTAAAACTGGTCTCACAGGAGAGGTTCAAATCATAGAACGATATAGTGTCGGTCCTCTTGTACTTAAGTAGGCATTGTGCCTTTTGTATAAAATTCGGATGCAATTTCTGTGTTTTGTCGTCAATAAGAAGGTCCAAGTGATACAGTAAACCTGAAATGAAGCATCGGAATCTAAAACTGGACTCACAGGAGAGGTTCAAAACATTGAAAGTTAGAGTGTAAGTCCTCTTGTACTTAAGTCGGCATTGTGCCTTTTGTATTAAATTCGACTGCAATTTCTGTGTTTCATCGTCAATAAGAAGGTCCAAGGGATACAGGAAACCTGAAGTGATGCATCGGAATCTAAAACTGGACTCACAGGAGAGTTTCAAATCACAGAAAGTTAGAGTGTCAGTCCTCTTGTACTTAAGTCGGCATTGTGCCTTTTGTATTAAATTCGACTGCAATTTCTGTGTTTCATCGTCAATAAGAAGGTCCAAGGGATACAGGAAACCTGAAGTGAAGCATCGGATTCTAAAACTGGACTCACAGGAGAGGTTCAAATCATAGAAAGTTAGAGTGTCAGTCCTCTTGTACCTAAGTCGGCATTGTGCCTTTTGTATTAAATTCGGATGCAATTTCTGTGCTTCATCGTCAATAAGAAGGTCCAAGGGATACAGTAGACCTGAAGTGAAGCATCGGAATCTAAAACTGGTCTCACAGGAGAGGTTCAAATCATAGAACGATATAGTGTCGGTCCTCTTGTACTTAAGTAGGCATTGTGCCTTTTGTATAAAATTCGGATGCAATTTCTGTGTTTTGTCGTCAATAAGAAGGTCCAAGTGATACAGTAAACCTGAAGTGAAGCATCGGAATCTAAAACTGGACTTACAAGAGAGGTTCAAATCATAGAAAGTTAGGGTATCAGTCCTCTTGTACTTAAGTCGGCATTGTGCTTTTGTTTTAAATTCGGATGCAATTTCTGTGTTTCATCGTCAATACGAAGGTCCTAGGGAAACGGTAAACCAGAAGTGAAGCATCGGAATCTAAAACTGGACTCACAGGAGAGGTTCAAATCATAGAAAGTTAGAGTGTCAGTCCTCTTGTACTTAAGTCGGCATTGTGCCTTTTGTATTTTAATTCTGTGTTTCATCGTCAATAAGAAGGTCCAAGGGATACAGTAAACCTGAAGTGAAGCATCGGAATCTAAAATTGGACTCACAGGAGAGGTTCAAATCATAGAAAGTTAGAGTGCCAGTCCTCTTGTACTTAAGACGGCATTGTGCCTTTTGAATTTCATTCCGATGCAATTTCTGTGTTTCATCGTCAATACGAAGTTCCAAGGGATACAGTAAACCTGTAGTAAAGCTTCGGAACCTAAAACTGGACCCACAGGAGAGGTTCAGATCATAGAAAGTTAGAGTGTCAGTCCTCTTGTACTTAAGTCAGCATTGTGCTTTTTGTATTAAATTCGGATGCAATTTCTGTGTTTCATCGTCAATAAGAAGGTCCAAGGGATACAGTAAACCTGAAGTGAAGCATCGGAATCTAAAACTGGACACACAGGACAGTTTCAAATCATAGAAAGTTAGAGTGTCAGTCCTCTTGTACTTAAGTCGGCATTGTGCCTTTTGAATTTAATTCCGATGCAATTTCTGTGTTTCATCGTCAATAAGAAATTCCAAGGTATACAGTAAACCTGAGGTGAAGCATCGGAATCTAAAAGTGGACTCACAGGAGAGGTTCAAATCATAGAAAGTTAGAGTGTCAGTCCTCTTGTACTTAAGTCGGCATTGTGCCTTTTGAATTTAATTCCGATGCAATTTCTGTGTTCCATCGTCAATAAGAAGTTCCAAGGTATACCGTAAACCTGAAGTGAAGCATCGGAATCTAAAACTGGACTCACAGGAGAGGTTCAAATCATAGAAAGTTAGAGTGTCACTCCTCTTGTACTGAAGTCGGCATTGTGCCTTTTGAAATTAATTCCGATGCATTTTTTGTGTTCCATCGTCAATAAGAAGTTCCAAGGTATCCGGTAAACCTGAAGTGGAGCATCAGAATACAAAACTGGACTCACAGGAGAGGTTCAAATCATAGAAAGTTAGAGTGTCAGTCCTCTTGTACTTAAGTCGGCAATGTGCCTTTTGGATATAATTCTGATGAAATTTCTGTGTTTCATCGTCAATAAGAAGTTCCATGGTATACAGTAAACCTGAAGTGAAGCATCGGAATCTAAAACTGGACTCACAGGAGATGTTCAAATCATAGAATGTTAGAGTGTCAGTCCACTTGTACTTAAGTCGGCATTGTGCCTATTTGTATTTTAATTCTGTGTTTCATCGTCAGTAAGAAGGTCCAAGGGATACAGTAAACCTGAAGTGAAGCATCGGAATCTAAAACTGGACTCACAGGAGAGGTTCAAATCATAGAAAGTTAGAGTGTCAGTCCTCTTGTACTTATAGTGGCATTGTGCCTTTTGATTTAATTCCGATGCAATTTCTGTGTTTCATCGTCAATAAGTAGTTCCGAGGTATTCAGTAAACCTGAAGTGAAGCATCGTAATCTAAAACTGGACTAACAGGAGAGGTTCAAATCAAAGAAAGTTAGAGTGTCGGTCCTCTTGTACATAAGTCGCATTGTGCTTTTGTAATAAATTCGGATGCAATTTCTGTGTTTTGACGTCAATAAGAAGGTCCAAGGGATACAGTAAACCTGAAGTGAAGCATCGGAATCTAATACTGGACTCACAGGAGAGTTTCAATTCATAGAAAGATAGAGAGTCAGTCCTCTTGTACTTAAGTCGGCATTGTGCCTTTTGAATTTAGTTCCGATGTAATTTCTGTGTTTCATCGTCAATAAGAAGTTCCAAGGTATACAGTTAACCTGAAGTGAAGCATCGGAATCTAAAACTGGACTCACAGGAGAGGTTCAACTCATAGAAAGTTAGAGTGTCGGTCCTCTTGTACTTAAGTCGGCATTGTGCATTTTGTATTAAATTCGGATGCCATTTCTGTGTTTTGTCGTCAATAAGAAGGTCCAAGGGATACAGTGAACCTGAAGTGAAGCATCGGAATCTAAAACTGGACTCACAGGAGAAGTTCAAATCATAGAAAGTTAGAGTGTAAGTCCTCTTGTACTTAAGTCGGCATTGTGTATTTTGTATTAAATTCGAAGGCAATTTCTGTGTTTCATCGTCAATAAGAAGGTCCAAGTGATACAGTAAACCTGAAGTGAAGCATCGGAATCTAAAACTGGACACACAGGAGAGTTTCAAATCATAGAAAGTTAGAGTGTCAGTCCTCTTGTACTTAAGTCGGCATTGTGCCTTTTGAATTTAATTCCGATGCAATTTCTGTGTTTCATCGTCAATAAGAAATTCCAAGGTATACAGTAAACCGGAGGTGAAGCATCGGAATCTAAAACTGGACTCACAGGAGAGGTTCAAATCATAGAAAGTTAGAGTGTCAGTCCTCTTGTACTTAAGTCGGCATTGTACATTTGCATTTAATTCCGATGCAATTTCTGTGTTCCATCGTCAATGAGAAGTTCCAAGGTATACCGTAAACCTGAAGTGAAGCATCGGAATCTAAAACTGGACTCACAGGAGAGGTTCAAATCATAGAAAGTTAGAGTGTCAGTCCTCTTGTACTTAAGTCGGCATTCTGCATTTTGTATTAAATTCGGATGCAATTTCTGTGTTTCATCGTCAATAAGAAGGTCCAAGGTAATCAGGAAACCTGAAATGAAGCATCGGAATCTAAAACTGGACTCACAGGCGAGGTTAAAATCATAGAAAGTTAGAGTGTCAGTCCTCTTGTACTTAAGTCGGCATTGTGCCTTTTGAATTTAATTCCGATGCAATTTCTGTGTTTCATCGTCAACAAGAAGTTCCAAGGTATACAGTAAACCTGAAGTGAAGCATCGGAATCTAAAACTGGACTCACAGGACAGGTTCAAATCATAGAAATTTAGAGTGTCAGTACTTTTATACTTAAGTCGGCATTGTGCCTTTTGAATTTAATTCCGATGCAATTTCCGTGTTCCATCGTCAATAAGAAGTTCCACGGTATACAGTAAGCCTGAAGTGAAGCATCGGAATCTAAAACTGGAATCACAGGAGAGGTTCATATCATAGTAAGATAGAGTGATAGGCCTCTTGTACTTAAGTCGGCATTGTGAATTTTGTATTAAATTCGGATGAAATTTCTGTGTTTTATCGTCAATAAGAAGGTCCAAGGGATACAGTAAACCTGAAGTGAAGCATAGGAATCTAAAACTGGACTCACAGGAGACGTTCAAATCATAGAATGTTAGAGTGTCAGTCCTCTTGTACTTATAGTGGCATTGTGCCTTTTGAATTTAATTCCGATGCAATTTCTGTGTTTCATCGTCAATAAGTAGTTCCAAGGTATTCAGTAAACCTGAGGTGACGCATCGGAATCTAAAACTGGACTCACAGGAGAGGTTCAAATCATAGAAAGTTAGAGTGTCGGTCCTCTTGTACATAAGTCGGCATTGTGCCCTTTGTAATAAATTCGGATGCAATTTCTGTGTTTTGACGTCAATAAGAAAGTCCAAGGGATACAGTAAACCTGAAGTGAAGCATCTGAATCTAAAACTGTACTCACAGGAGAGTTTCCAATCATAGAAAGTTAGAGTGTCAGTCCTCTTATACTTAAGTCGGCATTGCGCCTTTTGAATTTAATTCCGATGCAATTTCTGTGTTTCATCGTCAATAAGAAGTTCCAAGGTATACTGTAAACCTGAAGTGAAGCATCGGAATCTAAAACTAGACTCACAGGAGAGGTTCAAACCATAGAATGTTAGAATGTCAGTCCTCTTGTACTTAAGTCGGAATTGTAACTTTTGAATTTAATTCCTATGCAATTTCTGTGTCTCATCGTCAATAAGAAGTTCCGAGGTATACAGTAAACCTGAAGTGAAGCATCGGAATCTAAAACTGGACTCACAGGAGAGGTTCAAATCATAGAAAGTGAGAGTGTCAGTCCTGTTGTACTTAAGTCGGCATTATGACTTTTGTATTAAATTCGGATGCATTTTCTGTGTTACATCGTCAATAAGAATTTCCAAGGTATACAGTAAACCTGAAGTGAAGCATCGGAATCTAAAACTGGACTCACAGGAGAGGTTCAATTCATAGAAAGTGAGTGTGTCAGTCCTCTTGTACTTAAGTCGGCATTGTGCCTTTTGAATTTTATACCGATGCAATTTCTGTATTTCATCGTCAATAAGAAGGTCCAAGGGATACAGTAAACCTGAAGTGAAGCATCGGAATCTAAAACTGGACTCACAGGAGAGGTTCATATCATAGAAAGTTAGAGTGTCAGTCCTCATGTACCTATGTCGGCATTGTGCCTTTTGTATTAAATTCGGAAGCAATATCTGTGCTTCATCGTCAATAAGAAGGTCCAAGGGATACAGTAAGCCTGAAGTGAAGCATCGGAATCTAAAACTGGACTCACAGGAGAGGTTCAAATCATAGAAAGTTAGAGTGTCAGTCCTCTTGTACTTAAGTCGGCATTGTGCCTTTTGAATTTAATTCCGATGCAATTTCTGTGTTTAATCGTTAGTGAAAAGTTCCAAGGTATACAGAAAACCTGAAGTGAAGCATCGGAATCTTAAACTGGACTCACAGGAGAGATTCAAATCATAGAAAGTTAGAGTGTCAGTACTCTTGTACTTGAGTCGGCATTGTGCCTTTTGTATTAAATTCGGATGCAATTTCTGTGTTTTATCGTCAATAAGAAGGTCCAAGGGATACAGTAAACCTAAAGTGAAGCATCAGAATCTAAAACTGGACTCACAGGAGAGGTTCAAATCATAGAAAATTAGAGTGTGAATCCTCTTGTACTTAAGTCGGCATTGTGACTTTTGAATTTAATTCCGATGCAATATCTGTGTTTCATCGTCAATAAGAATTTCCAAGGTATACAGTAAACCTGAAGTGAAGCATCGGAATCTAAATCTGGACTCACAGGAGAGGTTCAAATCATAGAAAGTTAGAGTGTCAGTCCTCTTGTACTTAAGTCGGCATTGTGCCTTTTGAATTTAATTCCGATGCAATTTCTGTGTTCCAACGTCAATAAGAAGTTCCAAGGTATACCGTAAACCTGAAGTGAAGCATCGGAATACAAAACTGGACTCACAGGAGAGGTTCAAATCACAGAAGGTTAGAGTGTCAGTTCTCTTGTACTTAAGTCACCATTGTGCCTTTTGTATTAAATTCGGATTAAATTTCTGTGTTTCATCGTCTATAAGAAGGTCCAAGGTAATAAGGAAACCTGAAATGAAGCATCGGAATCTAAAACTGGACTCACAGGCGAGGTTAAAATCATAGAAAGTTAGAGTGTCAGTCCTCTTGTACTTAAGTCGGCATTGTGCCTTTTGAATTTAATTCCGATGTAATTTCTGTGTTTCATCGTCAACAAGAAGTTCCAAGGTATACAGTAAACCTGAAGTGAAGCATCGGAATCTAAAACTGGACTCACAGGCCAGGTTCAAATCATAGAAATTTAGAGTTTCAGTACTTTTATACTTAAGTCGGCATTGTGCCTTTTGAATTTAATTCCGATGCAATTTCCGTGTTCCATCGTCAATAAGAAGTTCCACGGTATACAGTAAGCCTGAAGTGAAGCATCGGAATCTAAAACTGGAATCACAGGAGAGGTTCATATCATAGAAAGATAGAGTGATAGGCCTCTTGTACTTAAGTCGGCATTGTGAATTTTGTATTAAATTCGGATGAAATTTCTGTGTTTTATCGTCAATAAGAAGGTCCAAGGGATACAGTAAACCTGAAGTGAAGCATAGGAATCTAAAACTGGACTCACAGGAGACGTTCAAATCATAGAATGTTAGAGTGTCAGTCCTCTTGTACTTATAGTGGCATTGTGCCTTTTGAATTTAATTCCGATGCAATTTCTGTGTTTCATCGTCAATAAGTAGTTCCAAGGTATTCAGTAAACCTGAGGTGACGCATCGGAATCTAAAACTGGACTCACAGGAGAGGTTCAAATTATAGAAAGTTAGAGTGTCGGTCCTCTTGTACATAAGTCGGCATTGTGCCCTTTGTAATAAATTCGGATGCAATTTCTGTGTTTTGACGTCAATAAGAAAGTCCAAGGGATACAGTAAACCTGAAGTGAAGCATCGGAATCTAAAACTGTACTCACAGGAGAGTTTCCAATCATAGAATGTTAGAGTGTCAGTCCTCTTATACTTAAGTCGGCATTGCGCCTTTTGAATTTAATTCCGATGCAATTTCTGTGTTTCATCGTCAATAAGAAGTTCCAAGGTATACTGTAAACCTGAAGTGAAGCATCGGAATCTAAAACTAGACTCACAGGAGAGGTTCAAACCATAGAATGTTAGAATGTCAGTCCTCTTGTACTTCAGTCGGAATTGTAACTTTTGAATTTAATTCCTATGCAATTTCTGTGTCTCATCGTCAATAAGAAGTTCCGAGGTATACAGTAAACCTGAAGTGAAGCATCGGAATCTAAAACTGGACTCACAGGAGAGGTTCAAATCATAGAAAGTGAGAGTGTCAGTCCTGTTGTACTTAAGTCGGCATTATGACTTTTGTATTAAATTCGGATGCATTTTCTGTGTTACATCGTCAATAAGAATTTCCAAGGTATACAGTAAACCTGAAGTGAAGCATCGGAATCTAAAACTGGACTCACAGGAGAGGTTCAAATCATAGAAAGTGAGTGTGTCAGTCCTCTTGTACTTAAGTTGGCATTGTGGTTTTTGAATTTTATACCGATGCAATTTCTGTATTTCATCGTCAATAAGAAGGTCCAAGGGATACAGTAAACCTGAAGTGAAGCATCGGAATCTAAAACTGGACTCACAGGAGAGGTTCAAATCATAGAAAGTTAGAGTGTCAGTCCTCATGTACCTATGTCGGCATTGTGCCTTTTGTATTAAATTCGGAAGCAATATCTGTGCTTCATCGTCAATAAGAAGGTCCAAGGGATACAGTAAGCCTGAAGTGAAGCATCGGAATCTAAAACTGGACTCACAGGAGAGGTTCAAAACATAGAAAGTTAGAGTGTCAGTCCTCTTGTACTTACGTCGGCAATGTGCCTTTTGAATTTAATTGTGATGGAATTTCTGTGTTTCATCGTCAATAAGAAGTTCCAAGGTATACAGTAAACCTGAAGCGAAGCATCGGAATCTAAAACTGGACTCACAGGAGAGGTTCAAATCATAGAATGTTAGAGTGTCAGTCCTCTTGTACTTAAGTCGGCATTGTGCCATTTGTATTTTAATTCTGTGTTTCATCGTCAATAAGAAGGTCCAAGTGATACAGTAAACCTGAAGTGAAGCATCGGAATCTAAAACTGGACTCACAGGAGAGGTTCAAATCATAGAAAGTTAGAGTGTCAGTCCTCTTGTACTTAAGTCGGCATTGTGCCTTTTGAATTTAATTCCGATGCAATTTCTGTGTTTCATCGTCAATACGAAGTTCCAAGGTATACAGTAAACCTGTAGTAAAGCATCGGAATCTAAAACTGGACTCCCAGGAGAGGTTCACATCATAGAAAGTTAGAGTGTCAGTCCTCTAGTACTTAAGTCGGCATTGTGCCTTTTGAATTTAATTCCGATGCAATTTCTGTGTTTAATCGTTAGTGAGAAGTTCCAAGGTATACAGAAAACCTGAAGTGAAGCATCGGAATCTTAAACTGGACTCACAGGAGAGATTCAAATCATAGAAAGTTAGAGTGTCAGTACTCTTGTACTTGAGTCGGCATTGTGCCTTTTGTATTAAATTCGGATGCAATTTCTGTGTTTCATCGTCAATAAGAAGGTCCAAGGGATACAGTAAACCTAAAGTGAAGCATCAGAATCTAAAACTGGACTCACAGGAGAGGTTCAAATCATAGAAAATTAGAGTGTGAATCCTCTTGTACTTAAGTCGGCATTGTGCCTTTTGAATTTAATTCCGATGCAATTTCTGTGTTTCATCGTCAATAAGAATTTCCAAGGTATACAGTAAACCTGAAGTGAAGCATCGGAATCTAAATCTGGACTCACAGGAGAGGTTCAAATCATAGAAAGTTAGAGTGTCAGTCCTCTTGTACTTAAGTCGGCATTGTGCCTTTTGAATTTAATTCCGATGCAATTTCAGTGTTCCAACGGCAATAAGAAGTTCCAAGGTATACCGTAAACCTGAAGTGAAGCATCGGAATACAAAACTGGACTCACAGGAGAGGTTCAAATCACAGAAGGTTAGAGTGTCAGTTCTCTTGTACTTAAGTCACCATTGTGCCTTTTGTATTAAATTCGGATTAAATTTCTGTGTTTCATCGTCTATAAGAAGGTCCAAGGTATACAGGAAACCTGAAATGGAGCATCGGAATCTAAAACTGGACTCACAGGAGAGGTTCAAATCATCGAAAGTTAGAGTGTCAGTCCTCTTGTACTTAAGTCGGCATTGTGCGTTTTTAATTTAATTCCGATGCAATTTCTGTGTTTCATCGTCAATAAGAAGTTCCATGGTATACAGTAAACCTGAAGTGAAGCATCGGAATCTAAACCTGGACTCACAGGAGAGGATCAAATCATAGAAAGTAAGAGTGTCAGTCCTGTTGTACTTAAGTCGGCATTGTGCCTTTTGTATTAAATTCGGATGCAATATCTGTGTTTCATCGTCAATAAGAATTTGCAAGGTATACAGTAAACCTAAAGTGAAGCATCGGAATCTAAAACTGGACTCACAGGAGAGGTGCAAATCATAGAATGTGAGAGTGTCAGTCCTCTTGTACTTATGTCGGCATTGTGCCTTTTGAATTTAATACCGATGCAATTTCTGTGTTTCATCGTCAATAAGAAGGTCCAAGGGATACTGTAAACCTGAAGTGAAGCATCGGAATCTAAAACTGGACTCACAGGAGAGGTTCAAATCATTTAAAGTTAGTTAGTCCTCTTGTACTTAAGTAGGCATTGTGCCTTTTGTATAAAATTCGGATGCAATTTCTGTGTTTTGTCGTCAATAAGAAGGGCCAAGTGATACAGTAAACCTGAAGTGAAGCATCGGAATCTAAAACTGGACTCACAGGAGAGGCTCAAAACATTGAAAGTTAGAGTGTAAGTCCTCTTGTACTTAAGTTTGCATTGTGCCTTTTGTATTAAATTCGACTGCAATTTCTGTGTTTCATCGTCAATAAGAAGGTCCAAGGGATACAGGAAACCTGAAGTGATGCATCGGAATCTAAAACTGGACTCACAGGAGAGTTTCAAATCACAGAAAGTTAGAGTGTCAGTCCTCTTGTACTTAACTCGGCATTGTGCCTTTTGTATTAAATTCGGATGCAATTTCTGTGTTTCATCGTCAATAAGAAGTTCCAAGGTATACAGTAAATCTATAGTGAAGCATCGGAATCTAATACTGGACTCACAGGAGAGGTTCAAATCATAGAAAGTTAGAATGTCATTCCTCTTGTACTTAAGTCGGCATTGTGCATTTTGAATTTAATTCCCATGCAATTTCTGTGTTTCATGGTCAATAAAAAGATCCATGGTATACAGTAAACCTGAAGTGAAGGATTGGAGTCTAAATCTGGACTCACAGGAGAGGTTCAAATCATACAAAGTGAGAGTGTCAATCCTGTTGTACTTAAGTCGGCATTGTGCCTTTTGTATTCAATTCGGATGCAGTTACTGTGTTTCATCGTCAATAAGAATTTCCAAGGTATACAGTAAACCTGAAGTGAAGCATCGGAATCTAAAACTGAACACACAGAAGAGGTTCAAATCATAGATTGTTAGAGTGTCAGTCCTCTTGTACTTAAGTGAGCATTGTGCCTTTTGTATTAAATTCGGATGCAATTTCTGTGTTTTATCGTCAATAAGAAGGTCCAAGGGATACAGTACACCTGAAGTGAAGCATCGGAATCTAAAACTGGACTCACAGGAGCGGTTCAAATCATAGAATGTTAGGGTGTCAGTCCTCTTGTCCTTAAAGTGGCATTGTGCCTTTTGAATTTAATTCCGATGCAATTTCTGTGTTTCATCGTCAATAAGAAGGTCCAAGGGATACTGTAAACCTGAAGTGAAGCATCGGAATCTAAAACTGGACTCACAGAAGAGGTTCAAATCATAGAAAGTTAGAGTGTACGTCCTCTTGTACTTAAGTCGGCATTGTGCCTTTTGTATTAAATTCGAATGCAATTTCTTTGTTTCATCGTCAATACGAAGTTCCAAGGTATACAGTAAACCTGAAGTGAAGCATCGGAATCTAATACTGGACTTACAGGAGAGGTTCAAATCATAGAAAGTTAGAATGTCAGTCCTCTTGTACTTAAGTCGGCATTGTGCCTTTTGATTTTAATTCCGATGCAATTTCTGTGTTTCATCGTCAATTAGAAGTTCCAAGGTAGACAGTAAACCTGATGTGAAGCATCGGAATCTAAAACTGGACTCACAGGAGAGGTTCAAATCATAGAGAGTTAGAGTGTCAGTCCTCTTGTACTTAAGTCGGCATTGTGCGTTTTTAATTTAATTCCGATGCAATTTCTGTGTTTCATCGTCAATTAGAAGTTCCAAGGTAGACAGTAAACCTGATGTGAAGCATCGGAATCTAAAACTGGACTCACAGGAGAGGTTCAAATCATAGAAAGTTAGAGTGTCAGTCCTCTTGTACTTAAGTCGGCATTGTGCCTTTTGTATTTAATTAGGATGCAATGTCTGTGTTTCATCGTCAATAAGAAGTTCCAAGGTATACAGTAAACCTATAGTGAAGCATCGGAATCTAATACTGGACTCACAGGAGAGGTTCAAATCATAGAAAGTCAGAATGTCAGTCCTCTTGTACTTAAGTCGGCATTGTGCATTTTGAATTTAATTCCCATGCAATTTCTGTGTTTCATCGTAAATAAGAAGTTCCAAGGTATACAGTAAACCTGAAGTGAAGCATCGGAATCTAAAACTGGACTCACAGGAGAGGTTCAAATCATAGAAAGTTAGAGTGTCAGTCCACTTGTACTTAAGTCGGCATTATGCCTTTTGAATTTAATTCCGATGCAATTTCTGTGTTTCATCGTCAATAAGAAGTTCCATGGTATACAGTAAACCTGAAGTGAAGGATCGGAATCTAATACTGGACTTACAGGAGAGGTTCAAATCATAGAAAGTTAGAATGTCAGTCCTCTTGTACTTAAGTCGGCATTGTGCCTTTTGATTTTAATTCCGATGCAATTTCTGTGTTTCATCGTCAATTAGAAGTTCCAAGGCAGACAGTAAACCTGATGTGAAGCATCGGAATCTAAAAATGGACTCACAGGAGAGGTTCAAATCATAGAAAGTTAGAGTGTCAGTCCTCTTGTACTTAAGTCGGCATTGTGCGTTTTTAATTTAATTCCGATGCAATTTCTGTGTTTCATCGTCAATAAGAAGTTCTATGGTATACAGTAAACCTGAAGTGAAGCATCGGAATCTAAATCTGGACTCACAGGAGAGGATCAAATCATAGAAAGTAAGAGTGTCAGTCCTGTTGTACTTAAGTCGGCATTGTGCCTTTTGTATTAAATTCGGATGCAATATCTGTGTTTCATCGTCAATAAGAATTTGCAACGTATACAGTAAACCTAGAGTGAAGCATCGGAATCTAAAACTGGACTCACAGGAGAGGTGCAAATCATAGAATGTGAGAGTGTCAGTCCTCTTGTACTTATGTCCTCATTGTGCCTTTTGAATTTAATACCGATGCAATTTCTGTGTTTCATCGTCAATAAGAAGGTCCAAGGGATACTGTAAACCTGAAGTGAAGCATCGGAATCTAAAACTGGACTCACAGGAGAGGTTCAAATCATATAAAGTTAGTTAGTCCTCTTGTACTTAAGTCGGCATTGTGCATTTTGTATTGAATTCGGATGCAATTTCTGTGTTTCATCGTCAATAAGAAGGTCCATGGGATACAGTAAACCAGAAGTGAAGCATCGGAATCTAAAACTGGTCTCACAGGAGAGGTTCAAATCATAGAACAATATAGTGTCGGTCCTCTTGTACTTAAGTAGGCATTGTGCCTTTTGTATAAAATTCGGATGCAATTTCTGTGTTTTGTCGTCAATAAGAAGGTCCAAGTGATACAGTAAACCTGAAGTGAAGCATCGGAATCTAAAACTGGACTCACAGGAGAGGTTCAAAATATTGAAAGTTAAAGTGTAAGTCCTCTTGTACTTAAGTCGGCATTGTGCCTTTTGTATTAAATTCGACTGCAATTTCTGTGTTTCATCGTCAGTAAGAAGGTCCAAGGGATACAGAAAACCTGAAGTGATGCATCGGAATCTAAAACTGGACTCACAGGAGAGTTTCAAATCACAGAAATTTAGAGTGTCAGTCCTCTTGTACTTAACTCGGCATTGTGCCTTTTGTATTAAATTCGGATGCAATTTCTGTGTTTCATCGTCAATAAGAAGTTCCAAGGTATACAGTAAACCTATAGTGAAGCATCGGAATCTAATACTGGACTCACAGGAGAGGTTCAAATCATAGAAAGTTAGAATGTCAGTCCTCTTGTACTTAAGTCGGCATTGTGCATTTTGAATTTAATTCCCATGCAATTTCTGTGTTTCATGGTCAATAAAAAGATCCATGGTATACAGTAAACCTGAAGTGAAGCATCGGAGTCTAAATCTGGACTCACAGGAGAGGTTCAAATCATACAAAGTGAGAGTGTCAATCCTGTTGTACTTAAGTCGGCATTGTGCCTTTTGTATTCAATTCGGATGCAGTTACTGTGTTTCATCGTCAATAAGAATTTCCAAGGTATACAGTAAACCTGAAGTGAAGCATCGGAATCTAAAACTGAACACACAGAAGAGGTTCAAATCATAGAATGTTAGAGTGTCAGTCCTCTTGTACTTACATGAGCATTGTGCCTTTTGTATTAAATTCGGATGCAATTTCTGTGTTTTATCGTCAATAAGAAGGTCCAAGGGATACAGTACACCTGAAGTGAAGCATCGGAATCTAAAACTGGACTCACAGGAACGGTTCAAATCATAGAATGTTAGAGTGTCAGTCCTCTTGTCCTTAAAGTGGCATTTTGCCTTTTGAATTTAATTCCGATGCAATTTCTGTGTTTCATCGTCAATAAGAAGTTCCAAGGTATACAGTAAACCTGAAGTGAAGCATCGGAATCTAAAACTGGACTCACAGGAGAGGTGCAAATCATAGAAAGTGAGAGTGTCAATCGTCTTGTACTTATGTCGGCATTGTGCCTTTTGAATTTAATACCGATGCAATATCTGTGTTTCATCGTCAATAAGAAGGTCCAAGGGATACTGTAAACCTAAAGTGAAGCATCGGAATCTAAAACTGGACTCACAGAAGAGGTTCAAATCATAGAAAGTTAGAGTGTACGTCCTCTTGTACTTAAGTCGGCATTGTGCCTTCTGTATTAAATTCGAATGCAATTTCTTTGTTTCATCGTCAATACGAAGTTCCAAGGTATACAGTAAACCTGTAGTCAAGCATCGGAATCTAAAACTGGACTCACAGGAGAGGTTCAGATCATAGAAAGTTTGAGTGTCAGTCCTCTTGTACTTATGTCGGCATTGTGCCTTTGAATTTAATTCCGATGCAATTTCTGTGTTTAATCGTTAATAAGATGTTCCAAGGTATACAGTAAACCTGAAGTGAAGCATCGGAATCTAAAACTGGACTCACAGGAGAGATTCAAATCATAGAAAGTTAGAGTGTCAGTCCTGTTGTACTGAAGTCGGCATTGTGCCTTTTGAATTTAATTCCGATGCAATTTCTGTGTTTCATCGTCAATAAGAAGTTCCAAGGTATACAGTAAACCTGAAGTGAAGGATCGGAATCTAATACTGGACTTACAGGAGAGGTTCAAATCATAGAAGGTTAGAATGTCAGTCCTCTTGTACTTAAGTCGGCATTGTGCGTTTTGTATAAAATTCGGATGCAATTTCTGTGTTTTGTCGTCAATAAGGAGGTCCAAGTGATACAGTAAACCTGAAGTGAAGCATCGGAATCTAAAACTGGACTCACAGGTGAGGTTCAATTCATAGAAAGTTAGAGTGTAAGTCCTCTTGTACTTAAGTCGTCATTGTGCCTTTTGTATTAAATTCGAATGCAATTTCTGTGTTTCATCGTCAATAAGAAGGTCCAAGGGATACAGGAAACCTGAAGTGATGCATCGGAATCTAAAACTGGACTCACAGGAGAGTTTCAAATCATAGAAAGTTAGAGTGTCAGTCCTCTTGTACTTAAGTCGGCATTGTGCCTTTTGTATTAAATTCGGATGCAATTTCTGTGTTTTATCGTCAATAAGAAGTTCCAAGGTATACAGTAAACCTATAGTGAAGCATCGGAATCTAATACTGGACTCACAGGAGAGGTTCAAATCATAGAAAGTCAGAATGTCAGTCCTCTTGTACTTAAGTCGGCATTGTGCATTTTGAATTTAATTCTCATGCAATTTCTGTGTTTCGTCGTAAATAAGAAGTTCCAAGGTATACAGTAAACCTGAAGTGAAGCATCGGAATCTAAAACTGGACTCACAGGAGAGGTTCAAATCATAGAAAGTTAGAGTGTCAGTCCACTTGTACTTAAGTCGGCATTATGCCTTTTGAATTTAATTCCGATGCAATTTCTGTGTTTCATCGTCAATAAGAAGTTCCATGGTATACAGTAAACCTGAAGTGAAGGATCGGAATCTAATACTGGACTTACAGGAGAGGTTCAAATCATAGAAAGTTAGAATGTCAGTCCTCTTGTACTTATGTCGGCATTGTGCCTTTTGATTTTAATTCCGATGCAATTTCTGTGTTTCATCGTCAATAAGAAGTTCCAAGGTAGACAGTAAACCTGATGTGAAGCATCGGAATCTAAAACTGGACTCACAGGAGAGGTTCAAATCATAGAAAGTTAGAGTGTCAGTCCTCTTGTACTTAAGTCGGCATTGTGCGTTTTTAATTTAATTCCGATGCAATTTCTGTGTTTCATCGTCAATAAGAAGTTCCATGGTATACAGTAAACCTGAAGTGAAGCATCGGAATCTAAATCTGGACTCACAGGAGAGGATCAAATCATAGAAAGTAAGAGTGTCAGTCCTGTTGTACTTAAGTCGGCATTGTGCCTTTTGTATGAAATTCGGATGCAATATCTGTGTTTAATCGTCAATAAGAATTTGCAAGGTATACAGTAAACCTAAAGTGAAGCATCGGAATCTAAAACTGGACTCACAGGAGAGGTGCAAATCATAGAAAGTGAGAGTGTCAGTCCTCTTGTACTTATGTCGGCATTGTGCCTTTTGAATTTAATACCGATGCAATTTCTGTGTTTCATCGTCTATAAGAAGTCCAAGGGATAATGTAAACCTGAAGTGAAGCATCGGAATCTAAAACTGGACTCACAGGAGAGGTGCAAATCATAGAAAGTGAGAGTGTCAGTCCTCTTGTACTTATGTCGGCATTGTGCCTTTTGAATTTAATACCGATGCAATATCTCTGTTTCATCGTCAATAAGAAGGTCCAAGGGATACAGGAAACCTGAAGTGATGCATCGGAATCTAAAACTGGACTCACAGGAGAGTTTCAAATCATAGAAAGTGAGAGTGTCAGTCCTCTTGTACTTAAGTCGGCATTGTGCCTTTTGTATTAAATTCGGATGCAATTTCTGTGTTTCATCGTCAATAAGAAGTTCCAAGGTATACAGTAAACCTATAGTGAAGCATCGGAATCTAATACTGGACTCACAGGAGAGGTTCAAATCATAGAAAGTCAGAATGTCAGTCCTCTTGTACTTAAGTCGGCATTGTGCATTTTGAATTTAATTCCCATGCAATTTCTGTGTTTCATCGTCAATAAGAAGTTCCAAGGTATACAGTAAACCTGAAGTGAAGCATCGGAATCTAAAACTGGACTCACAGGAGAGGTTCAAATCATAGAAAGTTAGAGTGTCAGTCCACTTGTACTTAAGTCGGCATTATGCCTTTTGAATTTAATTCCGATGCAATTTCTGTGTTTCATCGTCAATAAGAAGTTCCATGGAATACAGTGAACCTGAAGTGAAGGATCGGAATCTAATACTGGACTTACAGGAGAGGTTCAAATCATATAAGGTTAGAATGTCAGTCCTCTTGTACTTAAGTCGGCATTGTGCCTTTTGAATTTAATTCCGATGCAATTTCTGTGTTTCATCGTCAATAAGAAGTTCCAAGGTATACAGTAAACCTGATGTGAAGCATCGGAATCTAAAACTGGACTCACAGGAGAGGTTCAAATCATAGAAAGTTAGAGTGTCAGTCCTCTTGTACTTAAGTCGGCATTGTGCGTTTTTAATTTAATTCCGATGCAATTTCTGTGTTTCATCGTCAATAAGATGTTCCATGGTATACAGTAAACCTGAAGTGAAGCATCGGAATCTAAATCTGGACTCACAGGAGAGGTTCAAATCATAGAAAGTTAGAGTGTCAGTCCACTTGTACTTAAGTCGGCATTGTGCCTTTAGAATTTTATTCCGATGCAATTTCTGTGTTTCATGGTCAATAAAAAGATCCATGGTATACAGTAAACCTGAAGTGATGCATCGGAATCTAAATCTGGACTCACAGGAGAGGTTCAAATCACAGAAAGTGAGAGTGTCAATCCTGTTGTACTTAAGTCGGCATTGTGCCTTTTGTATTCAATTCGGATGCAGTTTCTGTGTTTCATCGTCAATAAGAATTTCCAAGGTATACAGTAAACCTGAAGTGAAGCATCGGAATCTAAAACTGAACACACAGGAGAGGTTCAAATCATAGAATGTTGGAATGTCAGTCCTCTTGTACTTAAGTAAGCATTGTGCCTTTTGTATTAAATTCGGATGCAATTTCTGTGTTTTATCGTCAATAAGAAGGTCCAAGGGATACAGTACACCTGAAGTGAAGCATCGGAATCTAAAACTGGACTCGCAGGAGCGGTTCAAATCATAGAATGTTAGAGTGTCAGTCCTCTTGTACTTAAAGTAGCATTGTGCCTTTTGAATTTAATTCCGATGCAATTTCTGTGTTTCATCGTCAATAAGAAGTTCCAAGGTATACAGTAAACCTGAAGTGAAGCATCGGAATCTAAAACTGGACTCACAGGAGAGGTGCAAATCATAGAAAGTGAGAGTGTCAGTCCTCTTGTACTTATGTCGCCATTGTGCCTTTTGAATTTAATACCGATGCAATATCTGTGTTTCATCGTCAATAACAAGGTCCAAGGGATACTGTAAACCTGAAGTGAAGCATCGGAATCTAAAACTGGACTCACAGGAGAGGTTCAAATCATAGAAAGTTAGAGTGTACGTCCTCTTGTACTTAAGTCGGCATTGTGCCTTTTGTATTAAATTCGAATGCAATTTCTTTGCTTCATCGTCAATACGAAGTTCCAAGGTATACAGTAAACCTGTAGTAAAGCATCGGAATCTAAAACTGGTCTCACAGGAGAGGTTCAGATCATAGAAAGTTAGAGTGTCAGTCCTCTTGTACTTAAAGTGGCATTGTGCCTTTTGAATTTAATTCCGATGCAATTTCTGTGTTTCATCGTCAATAAGAAGTTCCGAGGTATACAGTAAACCTGAAGTGAAGAATCGGAATCTAATACTGGACTTACAGGAGAGGTTCAAATCATAGAATGTTAGAATGTCAGTCCTCTTGTACTTAAGTCGGCATTGTGCCTTTTGTATAAAATTCGGATGCAATATCTGTGTTTTGTCGTCAATAAGGAGGTCCAAGTGATACAGTAAACCTGAAGTGAAGCATCGGAATCTAAAACTGGACTCACAGGAGAGGTTCAAATCATAGAAAATTAGAGTGTAAGTCCTCTTGTACTTAAGTCGGCATTGTGCCTTTTGTATTAATTTCGAATGCAATTTCTGTGTTTCATCGTCAATAAGAAGGTCCAAGGGATACAGCAAACCTGAAGTGATGCATCGGAATCTAAAACTGGACTCACAGGAGAGTTTCAAATCATAGAAAGTTAGAGTGTCAGTCCTCCTGTACTTAAGTCGGCATTGTGCCTTTTGTATTAAATTCGGATGCAATTTCTGTGTTTCATCGTCAATAAGAAGTTCCAAGGTATACAGTAAACCTATAGTGAAGCATCGGTAACTAATACTGGACTCACAGGAGAGGTTCAAATCATAGAAAGTCAGAATGTCAGTCCGCTTGTACTTGAGTCGGCATTGTGCATTTTGAATTTAATTCCCATGCAATTTCTGTGTTTCATCGTCAATAAGAAGTTCCATGGTATACAGTAAACCTGAAGTGAAGCATCGGAATCTAAATCTGGACTCACAGGAGAGGATCAAATCATAGAAAGTAAGAGTGTCAGTCCAGTTGTACTTAAGTCGGCATTGTGCCTTTTGTATGAAATTCGGATGCAATATCTGTGTTTCATTGTCATTAAGAATTTGCAAGGTATACAGTAAACCTAAAGTGAAGCATCGGAATCTAAAACTGGACTCACAGGAGAGGTGCAAATCATAGAAAGTGAGAGTGTCAGTCCTCTTGTACTTATGTCGGCATTGTGCCTTTTGAATTTAATACCGATGCAATTTCTGTGTTTCATCGTCTATAAGAAGTCCAAGGGATACTGTAAACCTGAAGTGAAGCATCGGAATCTAAAACTGGACTCACAGGAGAAGTTCAAATCATAGAAAGTTAGAGTGTCAGTCCTCTTGTACCTAACTCGGCATTGTGCCTTCTGTATTAAATTCGGATGCAATTTCTGTGCTTCATCGTCAATAAGAAGGTCCAAGGGATACAGTAGACCTGAAGTGAAGCATCGGAATCTAAAACTGGACTCACAGGAGAGGTTCAAATCATATAAAGTTAGTTAGTCCTCTTGTACTTAAGTCGGCATTGTGCCTTTTGTATTAAATTCGGATGCAATTTCTGTGTTTCATCGTCAATAAGAAGGTCCATGGGATACAGTAAACCTGAAGTGAAGCATCGGAATCTAAAACTGGTCTCACAGGAGAGGTTCAAATCATAGAAAGATATAGTGTCGGTCCTCTTGTACTTAAGTAGGCATTGTGCCCTTTGTATAAAATTCGGATGCAATTTCTGTGTTTTGTCGTCAATAAGAAGGTCCATGTGATACAGTAAACCTGAAGTGAAGCATCGGAATCTAAAACTGGACTCACAGGAGAGGTTCAAAACGTAGAAAGTTAGAGTGTAAGTCCTCTTGTACTTAAGTCGGCATTGTGCCTTTTGTATTAAATTCGACTGCAATTTCTGTGTTTCATCGTCAATAAGAAGAAGGTCCAAGGGATACAGGAAACCTGAAGTGATGCATCGGAATCTAAAAGTGGACTCACAGGAGAGTTTCAAATCACAGAAAGTTAGAGTGTCAGTCCTCATGTACTTAACTCGGCATTGTGCCTTTTGTATTAAATTCGGATGCAATTTCTGTGTTTCATCGTCAATAAGAAGTTCCAAGGTATACAGTAAACCTATAGTGAAGCATCGGAATCTAATACTGGACTCACAGGAGAGGTTCAAATCATAGAAAGTTAGAATGTCAGTCCTCTTGTACTTAAGTCGGCATTGTGCAATTTGAATTTAATTCCCATGCAATTTCCGTCTTTCATCGTCAATAAGAAGTTCCAAGGTATACAGTAAACCTAAAGTGAAGCATCGGAATCTAAAACTGGACTCACAGGAGAGGTTCAAATCATAGAAAGTTAGAGTGTCAGTCCACTTGTACTTAAGTCGGCATTGTGCCTGTCCAATTTTATTCCGATGCAATTTCTGTGTTTCATGGTCAATAAAAAGATCCATGGTATACAGTAAACCTGAAGTGAAGCATCGGAATCTAAAACTGGACTCACAGGAGAGGTGCAAATCATAGAAAGTGAGAGTGTCAGTCCTCTTGTACTTATGTCGCCATTGTGCCTTTTGAATTTAATACCGATGCAATATCTGTGTTTCATCGTCAATAACAACGTCCAAGGGATACAGTACACCTGAAGTGAAGCATCGGAATCTAAAACTGGACTCACAGGAGCGGTTCAAATCATAGAATGTTAGAGTGTCAGTCCTCTTGTACTTAAAGTAGCATTGTGCCTTTTGAATTTAATTCCGATGCAATTTCTGTGTTTCATCGTCAATAAGAAGTTCCAAGGTATACAGTAAACCTGAAGTGAAGCATCGGAATCTAAAACTGGACTCACAGGAGAGGTGCAAATCATAGAAAGTGAGAGTGTCAGTCCTCTTGTACTTATGTCGCCATTGTGCCTTTTGAATTTAATACCGATGCAATATCTGTGTTTCATCGTCAATAACAAGGTCCAAGGGATACTGTAAACCTGAAGTGAAGCATCGGAATCTAAAACTGGACTCACAGGAGAGGTTCAAATCATAGAAAGTTAGAGTGTACGTCCTCTTGTACTTAAGTCGGCATTGTGCCTTTTGTATTAAATTCGGATGCAATTTCTTTGCTTCATCGTCAATACGAAGTTCCAAGGTATACAGTAAACCTGTAGTAAAGCATCGGAATCTAAAACTGGTCTCACAGGAGAGGTTCAGATCATAGAAAGATAGAGTGTCAGTCCTCTTGTACTTAAAGTGGCATTGTGCCTTTTGAATTTAATTCCGATGCAATTTCTGTGTTTCATCGTCAATAAGAAGTTCCAAGGTATACAGTAAACCTATAGTGAAGCATCGGAATCTAATACTGGACTCACAGGAGAGGTTCAAATCATAGAAAGTTAGAATGTCAGTCCTCTTGTACTTAAGTCGGCATTGTGCAATTTGAATTTAATTCCCATGCAATTTCCGTCTTTCATCGTCAATAAGAAGTTCCAAGGTATACAGTAAACCTGAAGTGAAGCATCGGAATCTAAAACTGGACTCACAGGAGAGGTTCAAATCATAGAAAGTTAGAGTGTCAGTCCACTTGTACTTAAGTCGGCATTATGCCTTTTGAATTTAATTCCGATGCAATTTCTGTGTTTCATCGTCAATAAGAAGTTCCATGGAATACAGTGAACCTGAAGTGAAGGATCGGAATCTAATACTGGACTTACAGGAGAGGTTCAAATCATAGAAGGTTAGAATGTCAGTCCTCTTGTACTTAAGTCGGCATTGTGCCTTTTGAATTTAATTCCGATGCAATTTCTGTGTTTCATCGTCAATAAGAAGTTCCAAGGTATACAGTAAACCTGATGTGAAGCATCGGAATCTAAAACTGGACTCACAGGAGAGGTTCAAATCATAGAAAGTTAGAGTGTCAGTCCTCTTGTACTTAAGTCGGCATTGTGCGTTTTTAATTTAATTCCGATGCAATTTCTGTGTTTCATCGTCAATAAGATGTTCCATGGTATACAGTAAACCTGAAGTGAAGCATCGGAATCTAAATCTGGACTCACAGGAGAGGTTCAAATCATAGAAAGTTAGAGTGTCAGTCCACTTGTACTTAAGTCGGCATTGTGCCTTTAGAATTTTATTCCGATGCAATTTCTGTGTTTCATGGTCAATAAAAAGATCCATGGTATACAGTAAACCTGAAGTGATGCATCGGAATCTAAATCTGGACTCACAGGAGAGGTTCAAATCACAGAAAGTGAGAGTGTCAATCCTGTTGTACTTAAGTCGGCATTGTGCCTTTTGTATTCAATTCGGATGCAGTTTCTGTGTTTCATCGTCAATAAGAATTTCCAAGGTATACAGTAAACCTGAAGTGAAGCATCGGAATCTAAAACTGAACACACAGGAGAGGTTCAAATCATAGAATGTTGGAATGTCAGTCCTCTTGTACTTAAGTAAGCATTGTGCCTTTTGTATTAAATTCGGATGCAATTTCTGTGTTTTATCGTCAATAAGAAGGTCCAAGGGATACAGTACACCTGAAGTGAACCATCGGAATCTAAAACTGGACTCACAGGAGCGGTTCAGATCATAGAATGTTAGAGTGTCAGTCCTCTTGTACTTAAAGTAGCATTGTGCCTTTTGAATTTAATTCCGATGCAATTTCTGTGTTTCATCGTCAATAAGAAGTTCCAATGTATACAGTAAACCTGAAGTGAAGCATCGGAATCTAAAACTGGACTCACAGGAGAGGTGCAAATCATAGAAAGTGAGAGTGTCAGTCCTCTTGTACTTATGTCGCCATTGTGCCTTTTGAATTTAATACCGATGCAATATCTGTGTTTCATCGTCAATAACAAGGTCCAAGGGATACTGTAAACCTGAAGTGAAGCATCGGAATCTAAAACTGGACTCACAGGAGAGGTTCAAATCATAGAAAGTTAGAGTGTACGTCCTCTTGTACTTAAGTCGGCATTGTGCCTTTAGTATTAAATTCGAATGCAATTTCTTTGCTTCATCGTCAATACGAAGTTCCAAGGTATACAGTAAACCTGTAGTAAAGCATCGGAATCTAAAACTGGTCTCACAGGAGAGGTTCAGATCATAGAAAGTTAGAGTGTCAGTCCTTTTGTACTTAAAGTGGCATTGTGCCTTTTGAATTTAATTCCGATGCAATTTCTGTGTTTCATCGTCAATAAGAAGTTCCGAGGTATACAGTAAACCTGAAGTGAAGAATCGGAATCTAATACTGGACTTACAGGAGAGGTTCAAATCATAGAATGTTAGAATGTCAGTCCTCTTGTACTTAAGTCGGCATTGTGCCTTTTGTATAAAATTCGGATGCAATATCTGTGTTTTGTCGTCAATAAGGAGGTCCAAGTGATACAGTAAACCTGAAGTGAAGCATCGGAATCTAAAACTGGACTCACAGGAGAGGTTCAAATCATAGAAAATTAGAGTGTAAGTCCTCTTGTACTTAAGTCGGCATTGTGCCTTTTGTATTAATTTCGAATGCAATTTCTGTGTTTCATCGTCAATAAGAAGGTCCAAGGGATACAGCAAACCTGAAGTGATGCATCGGAATCTAAAACTGGACTCACAGGAGAGTTTCAAATCATAGAAAGTTAGAGTGTCAGTCCTCCTGTACTTAAGTCGGCATTGTGCCTTTTGTATTAAATTCGGATGCAATTTCTGTGTTTCATCGTCAATAAGAAGTTCCAAGGTATACAGTAAACCTATAGTGAAGCATCGGTAACTAATACTGGACTCACAGGAGAGGTTCAAATCATAGAAAGTCAGAATGTCAGTCCGCTTGTACTTGAGTCGGCATTGTGCATTTTGAATTTAATTCCCATGCAATTTCTGTGTTTCATCGTCAATAAGAAGTTCCATGGTATACAGTAAACCTGAAGTGAAGCATCGGAATCTAAATCTGGACTCACAGGAGAGGATCAAATCATAGAAAGTAAGAGTGTCAGTCCAGTTGTACTTAAGTCGGCATTGTGCCTTTTGTATGAAATTCGGATGCAATATCTGTGTTTCATTGTCATTAAGAATTTGCAAGGTATACAGTAAACCTAAAGTGAAGCATCGGAATCTAAAACTGGACTCACAGGAGAGGTGCAAATCATAGAAAGTGAGAGTGTCAGTCCTCTTGTACTTATGTCGGCATTGTGCCTTTTGAATTTAATACCGATGCAATTTCTGTGTTTCATCGTCTATAAGAAGTCCAAGGGATACTGTAAACCTGAAGTGAAGCATCGGAATCTAAAACTGGACTCACAGGAGAAGTTCAAATCATAGAAAGTTAGAGTGTCAGTCCTCTTGTACCTAACTCGGCATTGTGCCTTCTGTATTAAATTCGGATGCAATTTCTGTGCTTCATCGTCAATAAGAAGGTCCAAGGTATACAGTAGACCTGAAGTGAAGCATCGGAATCTAAAACTGGACTCACAGGAGAGGTTCAAATCATATAAAGTTAGTTAGTCCTCTTGTACTTAAGTCGGCATTGTGCCTTTTGTATTAAATTCGGATGCAATTTCTGTGTTTCATCGTCAATAAGAAGGTCCATGGGATACAGTAAACCTGAAGTGAAGCATCGGAATCTAAAACTGGTCTCACAGGAGAGGTTCAAATCATAGAAAGATATAGTGTCGGTCCTCTTGTACTTAAGTAGGCATTGTGCCCTTTGTATAAAATTCGGATGCAATTTCTGTGTTTTGTCGTCAATAAGAAGGTCCATGTGATACAGTAAACCTGAAGTGAAGCATCGGAATCTAAAACTGGACTCACAGGAGAGGTTCAAAACGTAGAAAGTTAGAGTGTAAGTCCTCTTGTACTTAAGTCGGCATTGTGCCTTTTGTATTAAATTCGACTGCAATTTCTGTGTTTCATCGTCAATAAGAAGAAGGTCCAAGGGATACAGGAAACCTGAAGTGATGCATCGGAATCTAAAAGTGGACTCACAGGAGAGTTTCAAATCACAGAAAGTTAGAGTGTCAGTCCTCATGTACTTAACTCGGCATTGTGCCTTTTGTATTAAATTCGGATGCAATTTCTGTGTTTCATCGTCAATAAGAAGTTCCAAGGTATACAGTAAACCTATAGTGAAGCATCGGAATCTAATACTGGACTCACAGGAGAGGTTCAAATCATAGAAAGTTAGAATGTCAGTCCTCTTGTACTTAAGTCGGCATTGTGCAATTTGAATTTAATTCCCATGCAATTTCCGTCTTTCATCGTCAATAAGAAGTTCCAAGGTATACAGTAAACCTAAAGTGAAGCATCGGAATCTAAAACTGGACTCACAGGAGAGGTTCAAATCATAGAAAGTTAGAGTGTCAGTCCACTTGTACTTAAGTCGGCATTGTGCCTGTCCAATTTTATTCCGATGCAATTTCTGTGTTTCATGGTCAATAAAAAGATCCATGGTATACAGTAAACCTGAAGTGAAGCATCGGAATCTAAATCTGGACTCCCAGGAGAGGTTCAAATCACAGAAAGAGAGAGTGTCAATCCTGTTGTACTTAAGTCGGCATTGTGCCTTTTGTATTCAATTCGGATGCAGTTTCTGTGTTTCATCGTCACTAAGAATTTCCAAGGTATACAGTAAACCTGAAGTGAAGCATCGGAATCTAAAACTGAACACACAGGAGAGGTTCAAATCATAGAATGTTGGAATGTCAGTCCTCTTGTACTTAAGTAAGCATTGTGCCTTTTGTATTAAATTCGGATGCAATTTCTGTGTTTTATCGTCAATAAGAAGGTCCAAGGGATACAGTACACCTGAAGTGAAGCATCGGAATCTAAAACTGGACTCACAGGAGCGGTTCAAATCATAGAATGTTAGAGTGTCAGTCCTCTTGTACTTAAAGTAGCATTGTGCCTTTTGAATTTAATTCCGATGCAATTTCTGTGTTTCATCGTCAATAAGAAGTTCCAAGGTATACAGTAAACCTGAAGTGAAGCATCGGAATCTAAAACTGGACTCACAGGAGAGGTGCAAATCATAGAAAGTGAGAGTGTCAGTCCTCTTGTACTTATGTCGCCATTGTGCCTTTTGAATTTAATACCGATGCAATATCTGTGTTTCATCGTCAATAAGAAGGTCCAAGGGATACTGTAAACCTGAAGTGAAGCATCGGAATCTAAAACTGGACTCACAGGAGAGGTTCAAATCATAGAAAGTTAGAGTGTACGTCCTCTTGTACTTAAGTCGGCATTGTGCCTTTTGTATTAAATTCGAATGCAATTTCTTTGCTTCATCGTCAATACGAAGTTCCAAGGTATACAGTAAACCTGTAGTAAAGCATCGGAATCTAAAACTGGTCTCACAGGAGAGGTTCAGATCATAGAAAGTTAGAGTGTCAGTCCTCTTGTACTTAAAGTGGCATTGTGCCTTTTGAATTTAATTCCGATGCAATTTCTGTGTTTCATCGTCAATAAGAAGTTCCGAGGTATACAGTAAACCTGAAGTGAAGAATCGGAATCTAATACTGGACTTACAGGAGAGGTTCAAATCATAGAAGGTTAGAATGTCAGTCCTCTTGTACTTAAGTCGGCATTGTGCCTTTTGTATAAAATTCGGATGCAATATCTGTGTTTTGTCGTCAATAAGGAGGTCCAAGTGATACAGTAAACCTGAAGTGAAGCATCGGAATCTAAAACTGGACTCACAGGAGAGGTTCAAATCATAGAAAATTAGAGTGTAAGTCCTCTTGTACTTAAGTCGGCATTGTGCCTTTTGTATTAATTTCGAATGCAATTTCGGTGTTTCATCGTCAATAAGAAGGTCCAAGGGATACAGCAAACCTGAAGTGATGCATCGGAATCTAAAACTGGACTCACAGGAGAGTTTCAAATCATAGAAAGTTAGAGTGTCAGTCCTCCTGTACTTAAGTCGGCATTGTGCCTTTTGTAATAAATTCGGATGCAATTTCTGTGTTTCATCGTCAATAAGAAGTTCCAAGGTATACAGTAAACCTATAGTGAAGCATCGGTAACTAATACTGGACTCACAGGAGAGGTTCAAATCATAGAAAGTCAGAATGTCAGTCCGCTTGTACTTGAGTCGGCATTGTGCATTTTGAATTTAATTCCCATGCAATTTCTGTGTTTCATCGTCAATAAGAAGTTCCATGGTATACAGTAAACCTGAAGTGAAGCATCGGAATCTAAATCTGGACTCACAGGAGAGGATCAAATCATAGAAAGTAAGAGTGTCAGTCCAGTTGTACTTAAGTCGGCATTGTGCCTTTTGTATGAAATTCGGATGCAATATCTGTGTTTCATTGTCAATAAGAATTTGCAAGGTATACAGTAAACCTAAAGTGAAGCATCGGAATCTAAAACTGGACTCACAGGAGAGGTGCAAATCATAGAAAGTGAGAGTGTCAGTCCTCTTGTACTTATGTCGGCATTGTGCCTTTTGAATTTAATACCGATGCAATTTCTGTGTTTCATCGTCTATAAGAAGTCCAAGGGATACTGTAAACCTGAAGTGAAGCATCGGAATCTAAAACTGGACTCACAGGAGAAGTTCAAATCATAGAAAGTTAGAGTGTCAGTCCTCTTGTACCTAACTCGGCATTGTGCCTTCTGCATTAAATTCGGATGCAATTTCTGTGCTTCATCGTCAATAAGAAGGTCCAAGGGATACAGTAGACCTGAAGTGAAGCATCGGAATCTAAAACTGGACTCACAGGAGAGGTTCAAATCATATAAAGTTAGTTAGTCCTCTTGTACTTAAGTCGGCATTGTGCCTTTTGTATTAAATTCGGATGCAATTTCTGTGTTTCATCGTCAATAAGAAGGTCCATGGGATACAGTAAACCTGAAGTGAAGCATCGGAATCTAAAACTGGTCTCACAGGAGAGGTTCAAATCATAGAAAGATATAGTGTCGGTCCTCTTGTACTTAAGTAGGCATTGTGCCCTTTGTATAAAATTCGGATGCAATTTCTGTGTTTTGTCGTCAATAAGAAGGTCCATGTGATACAGTAAACCTGAAGTGAAGCATCGGAATCTAAAACTGGACTCACAGGAGAGGTTCAAAACGTAGAAAGTTAGAGTGTAAGTCCTCTTGTACTTAAGTCGGCATTGTGCCTTTTGTATTAAATTCGACTTCAATTTCTGTGTTTCATCGTCAATAAGAAGAAGGTCCAAGGGATACAGGAAACCTGAAGTGATGCATCGGAATCTAAAAGTGGACTCACAGGAGAGTTTCAAATCACAGAAAGTTAGAGTGTCAGTCCTCATGTACTTAACTCGGCATTGTGCCTTTTGTATTAAATTCGGATGCAATTTCTGTGTTTCATCGTCAATAAGAAGTTCCAAGGTATACAGTAAACCTATAGTGAAGCATCGGAATCTAATACTGGACTCACAGGAGAGGTTCAAATCATAGAAAGTTAGAATGTCAGTCCTCTTGTACTTAAGTCGGCATTGTGCAATTTGAATTTAATTCCCATGCAATTTCCGTCTTTCATCGTCAATAAGAAGTTCCCAAGTATACAGTAAACCTAAAGTGAAGCATCGGAATCTAAAACTGGACTCACAGGAGAGGTTCAAATCATAGAAAGTTAGAGTGTCAGTCCACTTGTACTTAAGTCGGCATTGTGCCTGTTCAATTTTATTCCGATGCAATTTCTGTGTTTCATGGTCAATAAAAAGATCCATGGTATACAGTAAACCTGAAGTGAAGCATCGGAATCTAAATCTGGACTCACAGGAGAGGTTCAAATCATAGAAAGTGAGAGTGTCAATCCTGTTGTACTTAAGTCGGCATTGTGCCTTTTGTATTCAATTCGGATGCAGTTTCTGTGTTTCATCGTCAATAAGAATTTCCAAGGTATACAGTAAACCTGAAGTGAAGCATCGGAATCTACAACTGAACACACAGGAGAGGTTCAAATCATAGAATGTTAGAGTGTCAGTCCTCTTGTACTTAAGTGAGCATTGTGCCTTTTGTATTAAATTCGGATGCAATTTCTGTGTTTTATCGTCAATAAGAAGGTCCAAGGGTTACAGTACACCTGAAGTGAAACATCGGAATCTAAAACTGGACTCACAGGAGAGGTGCAAATCATAGAAAGTGAGAGTGTCAGTCCACTTGTACTTATGTCGGCATTGTGCCTTTTGAATTTAATACCGATGCAATATCTGTGTTTCATCGTCAATAAGAAGGTCCAAGGGATACTGTAAACCTGAAGTGAAGCATCGGAATCTAAAACTGGACTCACAGGAGAGGTTCAAATCATAGAAAGTTAGAGTGTACGTCCTCTTGTACATAAGTCGGCATTGTGCCTTTTGTATTAAATTCGAATGCAATTTCTTTGTTTCATCGTCAGTACGAAATTCCAAGGTATACAGTAAACCTGTAGTAAAGCATCGGAATCTAAAACTGGACTCACAGGAGAGGTTCAGATCATAGAAAGTTAGAGTGTCAGTCCTCTTGTACTTATGTCAGCATTGTGCCTTTGAATTTAATTCCGATACAATTTCTGTGTTTAATCGTTAATAAGAACTTCCAAGGTATACAGTAAACCTGAAGTGAAGCATCGGAATCTAAAACTGGACTCACAGGAGAGATTGAAATCATAGAAAGTTAGAGTGTCAGTCCTCTTGTACATAAGTCGGCATTGTGCCTTTTGTATAAAATTCGGATGCAATTTCTGTGTTTTGTCGTCAATAAGAAGGTCCAAGTGATACAGTAAACCAGAAGTGAAGCATCGGAATCTAAAACTGGACTCACAGGAGAGGTTCAAAACATAGAAAGTTAGAGTGTATGTCCTCTTGTACTTAAGTCGGCATTGTGCCTTTTGTATTAAATTTGACTGCAATTTCTGTGTTTCATCGTCAATAAGAAGGTCCAAGGGATACAGGAAACCTGAAGTGATGCATCGGAATCTAAAACTGGACTCACAGGAGAGTTTCAAATCACAGAAAGTTAGAGTGTCAGTCCTCTTGTACTTAACTCGGCATTGTGCCTTTTGTATTAAATTCGGATGCAATTTCTGTGTTTCATCGTCAATAAGAATTTACAAGGTATACAGTAAACCTAAAGTGAAGCATCGGAATCTAAAACTGGACTCACAGGAGAGGTGCAAATCATAGAAAGTGAGAGTGTCAGTCCTCTTGTACTTATGTCGGCATTGTGCCTTTTGAATTTAATACCGATGCAATTTCTGTGTTTCATCGTCTATAAGAAGTCCAAGGGATACTGTAAACCTGAAGTGAAGTATCGGAATCTAAAACTGGACTCACAGGAGAAGTTCAAATCATAGAAAGTTAGAGTGTCAGTCCTCTTGTACCTAAGTCGGCATTGTGCCTTTTGTATTAAATTCGGATGCAATTTCTGTGCTTCATCGTCAATAAGAAGTTCCAAGGGATACAGTAGACCTGAAGTGAAGCTCGGAATCTAAAACTGGACTCACAGGAGATTTTCAAATCATATAAAGTTAGTTAGTCCTCTTGTACTTAAGTCGGCATTGTGCCTTTTGTATTAAATTCGGATGCAATTTCTGTGTTTTGTCGTCAATAAGAAGGTCCAAGTGATACAGTAAACCTGAAGTGAAGCATCGGAATCTAATACTGGACTCACAGGAGAGGTTCAAAACATAGAAAGCTATAGTGTAAGTCCTCTTGTACTTAAGTCGGCATTGTGTCTTTTGTATTAAATTCGACTGCAATTTCTGTGTGTCATCGTCAATAAGAAGGTCCAAGGGATACAGGAAACCTGAAGTGATGCATCGGAATCTAAAGCTGGACTCACAGGAGAGTTTCAAATCACAGAAAGTTAGAGTGTCAGTCCTCTTGTACTTAACTCGGCATTGTGCCTTTTGTATTAAATTCGGATGCAATTTCTGTGTTTCATCGTCAATAAGAAGTTCCAAGGTATACAGTAAACCTATAGTGAAGCATCGGAATCTAATACTGGACTCACAGGAGAGGTTCAGATCATAGAAAGTTAGAATGTCAGTCCTCTTGTACTTAAGTCGGCATTGTGCATTTTGAATTTAATTCCCATGCAATTTCTGTCTTTCATCGTCAATAAGAAGTTCCAAGGTATACAGTAAACCTAAAGTGAAGCATCGGAATCTAAAACTGGACTCACAGGAGAGGTTCAAATCATAGAAAGTTAGAGTGTCTGTCCACTTGTACTTAAGTCGGCATTGTGCCTTTTGAATTTTATTCCGATGCAATTTCTGTGTTTCATGGTCAATAAAAAGATCCATGGTATACAGTAAACCTGAAGTGAAGCATCGGAATCTAAATCTGGACTCACAGGAGAGGTTCAAATCATAGAAAGTGAGAGTGTCAATCCTGTTGTACTTAAGTCGGCATTGTGCCTTTTGTATTCAATTCGGATGCAGTTTCTGTGTTTCATCGTCAATAAGAAATTCCAAGGTATACAGTAAACCTGAAGTGAAGCATCGGAATCTACAACTGAACACACAGGAGAGGTTCAAATCATAGAATGTTAGAGTGTCAGTCCTCTTGTACTTAAGTGAGCATTGTGCCTTTTGTATTAAATTCGGATGCAATTTCTGTGTTTTATCGTCAATAAGAAGGTCCAAGGGATACAGTACACCTGAAGTGAAGCATCGGAATCTAAAACTGGACTCACAGGAGCGGTTCAAATCATAGAATGTTAGAGTGTCAGTCCTCTTGTAATTAAAGTGGCATTGTGCCTTTTGAATTTTATTCCGATGCAATTTCTGTGTTTCATCGTCAATAAGAAGTTCCAAGGTATACAGTAAACCTGAAGTGAAGCATCGGAATCTAAAACTGGACTCACAGGAGAGGTGCAAATCATAGAAAGTGAGAGTGTCAGTCCTCTTGTACTTATGTCGGCATTGTGCCTTTTGAATTTAATACCGATGCAATATCTGTGTTTCATCGTCAATAAGAAGGTCCAAGGGATACTGTAAACCTGAAGTGAAGCATCGGAATCTAAAACTGGACTCACAGGAGAGGTTCAAATCATAGAAAGTTAGAGTGTACGTCCTCTTGTACTTAAGTCGGCATTGTGCATTTTGTATTAAATTCGAATGCAATTTCCTTGTTTCATCGTCAGTACGAAATTCCAAGGTATACAGTAAACCTATACTGAAGCATCGGAATCTAATACTGGACTCACAGGAGAGGTTCAAAATATAGAAAGTCAGAATGTCAGTCCTCTTGTACTTAAGTCGGCATTGTGCATTTTGAATTTAATTCCCATGCAATTTCTGTGTTTCATCGTCAATAAGAAGTTCCAAGGTATACAGTAAACCTGAAGTGAAGCATCGGAATCTAAAACTGGACTCACAGGAGAGGTTCAAATCATAGAAAGTTAGAGTGTCAGTCCACTTGTACTTAAGTCGGCATTATGCCTTTTGAATTTAATTCCGATGCAATTTCTGTGTTTCATGGTCAATAAAAAGTTCCATGGTATACAGTAAACCTGAAGTGAAGCATCGGAATCTAAATCTGGACTCACAGGAGAGTTTCAAATCATAGAAAGTTAGAGCGTCAGTCCTCTTGTACTTAAGTCGGCATTGTGCCTTTTGTATTAAATTCGGATGCAATTTCTGTGTTTCATCGTCCATAAGAATTTCCAAGGTATACAGTAAACCTGAAGTGAAGCATCGGAATCTAAAACTGAACACACAGGAGAGGTTCAAATCATAGAACGTTAGAGTGTCAGTCCTCTTGTACTTAAGTCAGCATTGTGCCTTTTGTATTAAATTCGGATGCAATTTCTGTGTTTTATCGTCAATAAGAAGGTCCAAGGGATACAGTAAACCTGATGTGAAGCATCGGAATGTAAAACTGGACTCACAGGAGAGGTTCAAATCATAGAATGTTAGAGTGTCAGTCCTCTTGTACTTAAGTCAGCATTGTGCCTTTTGTATTAAATTCGGATGCAATTACTGTGTTTTATCGTCAATAAGAAGGTCCAAGGGATACAGTAAACCTGAAGTGAAGCATCGGAATCTAAAACTGAACACACAGGAGAGGTTCACATCATAGAATGTTGGAGTGTCAGTCATCTTGTACTTAAGTCGGCATTGTGCCTTTTGTATTAAATTCGGATGCAATTTCTGTGTTTTATCGTCAATAAGAAGGTCCAAGGGATGCAGTAAACCTGAAGTGAAGCATTGGAATCTAAAACTGGACTCACAGGAGAGGTTCACATCATAGAATGTTAGAGTGTCAGTCCTCTTGTACTTACGTCGGCATTGTGCCTTTTGTATTGAATTCCGATGTAATTTCTGTGTTTCATCGTCAATAAGAAGGTCCAAGGTATACAGTAAACCTGAAGTGAAGCATCGGAATCTAAAACTGGACTCACAGGAGAGGTTCAAATCATAGAAAGTGAGAGTGTCAGTCCTCTTGTACTTAAGTCGGCATTGTGCCTTTTGTATTAAGTTCGGATGCTATCTCTGTGTTTCATAGTCAATAAGAAAGTCCAAGGTATACAGCAAACCAGATGTGAAGCATCGGAATCTAAAACTCGACTCACAGGAGAGGTTCAAATCATAGAAAGTCAGAGTGTCAGTCCTCTTGTACTTAAGTCGGCATTGTGCCTTTTGTATTAAATTCGGAAGAAATCTCTGTGTTTCATCGTCAATATAAAGGACCAAGGGATACAGTAAACCAGAAGTGAAGCAACGGAATCTAAAACTGGACTCACAGGAGAGGTTCAAATCATAGAAAGTTAGAGATTCAGTCCTCTTGTACTTAAGTCGGCATTGTGTCTTTTGTATTAAATTCGGATGCAATTTCAGTGTCTCATCGTCAATAAGAAGGTCCAAGGGATACAGTAAACCTGAAGTGAAGCATCGGAATCTAAAACTGGACTTACAGGAGAGGTTCAAATCATAGGAAGTTAGAGTATCAGTCCTCTTGTATTTAAGTCGGCATTGTCCCTTTTGTATTAAATTCGGATGCAATTTCTGTGTTTCATCGTCAATACGATGGTCCTAGGGATACAGTAAACCTGAAGTGAAGCATCGGAATCTAAAACTGGACTCACAGGCGAGGTTCAAATTATTGAAAGTTAGAGTGTCAGTCCTCTTGTACTTAAGTCGGCATTGTGCCTTTTGTATTAAATTCCGATGCAATTTCTGTGTTTCATCGTCAATAAGATGGTCCAAGGGATACAGTTAACCTGGAGTGAAGCATCGGAATCTAGAACTGGACTCACAGAAGAGGTTCAAATCATAGAAGGTGAGAGTGTCAGTCCTCTTGTACTTAAGTCGGCACTGTGCCTTTTGTATTAAATTTGGATGCAATTTCTGTGTTTCATTGTCAATAAGAAAGTCCAAGGTATACAGGTAACCTGAAGTGAAGCATTGGAATCTGAAACTGGACTCACAGGAGAGGATCATATCATAGAAAGTTAGAGTGTCAGTCCTCTTGTACTTAAGTCGGCATTGTGCCTTTTGTATTAAATTCGGATGCAATTTCTGTGATCCATCGTTAATAGGAAGGTTCAAGGGATATAGTAAACCTGAAGTGAAGCATCGGAATCTAAAACTGGACTCACGGGAGAGGTTCAAATCATAGAAAGTGAGAGTGTCAGTCCTCTTGTGCTTAAGTCGGCAATGTGCCTTTTGTATTAAATTCGGATGCAATTTCTGTGTTTCATCGTCAATAAGGAGGTCCATGGGATACAGTAAACCTGAAGTGAAGCATCGGAATCTAAAACTGGACTCACAGGAGAGGTTCCAATCATTGAAAGTGAGAGTGTCAGGCCTCTTGTACTTAAGTCGGCATTGTGCCTTTTGTATTAAATTCGGGTGCAGTTTCTGTGTTTCATCGTCAATAAGAAGGTACAAGGGATACAGTTAACGTGAAGTGAAGCATCGGAATCTAAAACTGGACTCACAGGAGAGGTTCAAATCATAGAATGTTAGAGTGTCAGTCCACTTGTACTTAAGTCGACATTGGGCCTTTTGAATTTAATTCCGATGCAATTTCTGTGTTCCATCGTCAATAAGAAGTTCCGAGGTATACATAAACCTGAAGTGAAGCATTGGAATCTAAAACTGGACTCACAGGAGAGGTTCAAATCATAGAAAGTTAGAGTGTCAGTCCTCTTGTACTTAAGTCGGCATTGTGCCTTTCGTATTAAATTCGGGTCGCAGTTTCTGTGTTTCATCGTCAATAAGAAGGTACAAGGGATACAGTAAACCTGAAGTGAAGCATCGGAACCTAAAACTGGACTTACAGGAGAGGTTCAAATCTTAGAAAGTGAGAGTGTCAGGTCACTTGTACTTAAGTCGGCATTGTGCCGTTTGTATTGAATTCGGATGCAATTTCTGTGATTCATCGTCAATACGATGGTACAAGGGATACAGTAAACCTGAAGTGAAGCATCGGAATCTAAAACTGGACTCACAGGAGAGGTTCACATCATAGAATGTTAGAGTGTCAGTCCTCTTGTACTTACGTCGGCATTGTGAGTTTTGTATTGAATTCCGATGTAATTTCTGTGTTTCATCGTCAATAAGAAGGTCCAAGGTATACAGTAAACCTGAAGTGAAGCATCGGAATCTAAAACTGGACTCACAGGAGAGGTTCAAATCATAGAAAGTGAGAGTGTCAGTCCTCTTGTACTTAAGTCGGCATTGTGCCTTTTGTATTAAGTTCGGATGCTATCTCTGTGTTTCATAGTCAATAAGAAAGTCCAAGGTATACAGCAAACCAGAAGTGAAGCATCGGAATCTAAAACTGGACTCACAGGCGAGGTTCAATTTATTGAAAGTTAGAGTGTCAGTCCCCTTGTACTTAAGTCGGCATTGTGCCTTTTGTATTAAATTCCGATGCAATTTCTGTGTTTCATCGTCAATAAGATGGTCCAAGGGATACAGTAAACCTGAAGTGAAGCATCGGAATCTAGAACTGGACTCACAGAAGAGGTTCAAATCATAGAAGGTGAGAGTGTCAGTCCTCTTGTACTTAAGTCGGCACTGTGCCTTTTGTATTAAATTCGGATGCAATTTCTGTGTTTCATAGTCAATAAGAAAGTTCAAGGTATACAGGTAACCTGAAGTGAAGCATTGGAATCTGAAACTGGACTCACAGGAGAGGATCATATCATAGAAAGTTAGAGTGTCAGTCCTCTTGTACTTAAGTCGGCATTGTGCCTTTTGTATTAAATTCGGATGCAATTTCTGTGATTCATCGTTAATAAGAAGGTTCAAGGGATATAGTAAACCTGAAGTGAAGCATCGGAATCTAAAACTGGACTCACGGGAGAGGTTCAAATCATAGAAAGTGAGAGTGTCAGTCCTCTTGTGCTTAAGTCGGCAATGTGCCTTTTGTATTAAATTCGGATGCAATTTCTGTGTTTCATCGTCAATAAGGATGTCCATGGGATACAGTAAACCTGAAGTGAAGCATCGGAATCTAAAACTGGACTCACAGGAGAGGTTCCAATCATAGAAAGTGAGAGTGTCAGGCCTCTTGTACTTAAGTCGGCATTGTGCCTTTTGTATTAAATTCGGGTGCAGTTTCTGTGTCTCATCGTCAATAAGAAGGTACAAGGGATACAGTTAACGTGAAGTGAAGCATCGGAATCTAAAACTGGACTCACTGGAGAGGTTCAAATCATAGAATGTTAGAGTGTCAGTCCACTTGTACTTAAGTCGACATTGGGCCTTTTGAATTTAATTCCGATGCAATTTCTGTGTTCCATCGTCAATAAGAAGTTCCGAGGTATACATAAACCTGAAGTGAAGCATTGGAATCTAAAACTGGACTCACAGGAGAGGTTCAAATCATAGAAAGTTAGAGTGTTAGTCCTCTTGTACTTAAGTCGGCATTGTGCCTTTTGTATTAAATTCGGGTCGCAGTTTCTGTGTTTCATCGTCAATAAGAAGGTACCAGGGATACAGTAAACCTGAAGTGAAGCATCGGAACCTAAAACTGGACTTACAGGAGAGGTTCAAATCTTAGAAAGTGAGAGTGTCAGGTCTCTTGTACTTAAGTCGGCATTGTGCCGTTTGTATTGAATTCGGATGCAATTTCTGTGATTCATCGTCAATATGATGGTACAAGGGATACAGTAAACCTGAAGTGAATCATCGGAATCTAAAACTGGACTCATAGGAGAGGTTCAAATCATAGAAAGTGAGAGTGTCAGTCCTCTTGTACTTAAGCCGGCATTGTGCCTTTTTTATTAAATTCGGATGCAATTTCTGTGTTTCATCGTTAATAAAAAGGTCCAAGGGATACAGTATACCTGAAGTAAAGCATCGGAATCTGTACTGGACTCACAAAAGAGGTTCAAATCATAGAAAGTGAGATTGTCAGTCCCCTTGCATTTAAGTCGGCATTGTGCCTTTTGTATTAAATTCGGATGCAAATTCTGTGTTTCATCGTCATTAAGATGGTCCAACGGATACAGTAAACCTGAAGTGAAGAATCGGAATCTAAAACTGGACTCACAGGAGAGGTTCACATCATAGAATGTTAGAGTGTCAGTCCTCTCGTACTTAAGTCGGCATTGTGCTTTTTGTATTAAATTCCGATGCAATTTCTGTGATTCATCGTCAATATGAAGGTCCAAGGGATACAGTAAACCTGAAGTGAGGCATCGGAAACTAAAATTGGACTCAGAGGAGAGGTTCAAATCATAGAAAGTTAGAGAGTCAGTCCTCATGTACTTAAGTCGGCATTGTGCCTTTAGTATTAAATTCGGATGCAATTTCTGTGTTTCATCGTCAATAACAAAGTCCAAGGTATACAGTAAACCTGAAGTGAAGCATCGGTATCTAAAACTGGACTCACAGGAGAGGTTTAAATCATAGAAGGTGAGAGAGTCTGTCCTCTTGTACTTAAGTCGGCATTGTGCCTTTTATATTAAATTCGGCCGTTATTTCTGAGTTTCATAGTCAATAAGAAAGTCCAAGGTATACAGGAAACCTGAAGTGAAGCATCGGAATCTAAAACTGGACTCACAGGAGAGGTTCAAATCATAGAAAGTTAGAGTGTCAGTCCTCTTGTGCTTAAGTCGGCAATGTGCCTTTTGTATTAAATTCGGATGCAATTTCTGTGTTTCATCGTCAATAAGGAGGTCCATGGGATACAGTAAACCTGAAGTGAAGCATCGGAATCTAAAACTGGACTCACAGGAGAGGTTCCAATCATAGAAAGTGAGAGTGTCAGGCCTCTTGTACTTAAGTCGGCATTGTGCCTTTTGTATTAAATTCGGGTCGCAGTTTCTGTGTTTCATCGTCAATAAGAAGGTCCAAGGGATACAGTAAACCTGAAGCAAAGCATCGGAACCTGTACTGGACTCACAGGAGAGGTTCATATTATAGAAAATGAGAGTGTCAGTCCCCTTGCATTTAAGTCGGCATTGTGCCTTTTGTATTAAATTCGGATGCAAATTCTGTGTTTCATCGTCATTAAGATGGTCCAACGGATACAGTAAACCTGAAGTGAAGCATCGGAATCTAAAACTGGACTCACAGGAGAGGTTCACAATATAGAATGTTAGAGTGTCAGTCCTCTCGCACTTAAGTCGGCATTGTGCTTTTTGTATTAAATTCCGATGCAATTTCTGTGATTCATCGTCAATAAGAAGGTCCAAGGGATACAGTAAACCTGAAGTGAGGCATCGGAAACTATAATTGGACTCAGAGGAAAGGTTCAAATCATAGAAAGTTAGAGAGTCATTCCTCATGTACTTAAGTCGGCATTGTGCCTTTAGTATTAAATTCGGATGCAATTTCTGTGTTTCATCGTCAATAACAAAGTCCAAGGTATACAGTAAACCTGAAGTGAAGCATCGGTATCTAAAACTGGACTCACAGGAGAGGTTCAAATCATAGAAAGTGAGAGAGTCAGTCCTCTTGTACTTAAGTCGGCATTGTGCCTTTTATTTTAAATTCGGCCGTTATTTCTGAGTTTCATAGTCAATAAGAAAGTCCAAGGTATACAGGAAACCTGAAGTGAAGCATCGGAATCTAAAACTGGACTCTCAGGAGAGGTTCAAATCATAGAAAGTTAGAGTGTCAGTCCTCATGTACTTAAGTCGGCATTGTGCCTTTTGTATTAAATTCGAATGCAATTTCTGCGTTTCATCGTTAATAAGAAGGTACAAGGGATATAGTAAACCTGAAGTGAAGCATCGGAATCTAAAACTGGACTCACGGGAGAGGTTCAAATCATAGAAAGTGAGAGTGTCAGTCCTCTTGTGCTTAATTCGCAATGTGCCTTTTGTATTAAATTCGGATGCAATTTCTGTGTTTCATCGTCAATAAGGAGGTCCATGGGATACAGTAAACCTGAAGTGAAGCATCGGAATCTAAAACTGGACTCACAGGAGAGGTTCCAATCATAGAAAGTGAGAGTGTCAGGCCTCTTGTACTTAAGTCGGCATTGTGCCTTTTGTATTAAATTCGGGTGCAGTTTCTGTGTTTCATCGTCAATAAGAAGGTACAAGGGATACAGTTAACGTGAAGTGAAGCATCGGAATCTAAAACTGGACTCACTGGAGAGGTTCAAATCATAGAATGTTAGAGTGTCAGTCCACTTGTACTTAAGTCGACATTGGGCCTTTTGAATTTAATTCCGATGCAATTTCTGTGTTCCATCGTCAATAAGAAGTTCCGAGGTATACATAAACATGAAGTGAAGCATTGGAATCTAAAACTGGACTCACAGGAGAGGTTCAAATCATAGAAAGTTAGAGTGTCAGTCCTCTTGTACTTAAGTCGGCATTGTGCCTTTTGTATTAAATTCGGGTCGCAGTTTCTGTGTTTCATCGTCAATAAGAAGGTACAAGGGATACAGTAAACCTGAAGTGAAGCATCGGAACCTAAAACTGGACTTACGGGAGAGGTTCAAATCTTAGAAAGTGAGAGTGTCAGGTCTCTTGTACTTAAGTCGGCATTGTGCCGTTTGTATTGAATTCGGATGCAATTTCTGTGATTCATCGTCAATATGACGGTACAAGGGATACAGTAAACCTGAAGTGAATCATCGGAATCTAAAACTGGACTCATAGGAGAGGTTCAAACTATAGAAAGTGAGAGTGTCAGTCCTCTTGTACTTAAGTCGTTATGGTGCCTTTTGTATTAAATTCGGATGCAATTTCTGTGTTTCATCGACAATAAGAAGGTACAAGGGATACAGTAAACCTAAAGTGAAGCATCGGAATTTAAAACTGGACTTACAGCAGAGGTTCAAATCATAGAAAGTGAGACTGTCAGTCATCTTGTACTTAAGTCGGCATTGTGCCTTTCTTATTAAATTCGGATGCAATTTCTGTGTTTCATCGTTAATAAAAAGGTCCAAGGGATACAGTATACCTGAAGTAAAGCATCGGAATCTGTACTGGACTCACAAAAGAGGTTCAAATCATAGAAAGTGAGATTGTCAGTCCCCTTGCATTTAAGTCGGCATTGTGCCTTTTGTATTAAATTCGGATGCAAATTCTGTGTTTCATCGTCATTAAGATGGTCCAACGGATACAGTAAACCTGAAGTGAAGCATCGGAATCTAAAACTGGACTCACAGGAGAGGTTCACATCATAGAATGTTAGAGTGTCAGTCCTCTCGCACTTAAGTCGGCATTGTGCTTTTTGTATTAAATTCCGATGCAATTTCTGTGATTCATCGTCAATAAGAAGGTCCAAGGGATACAGTAAACCTGAAGTGAGGCATCGGAAACTAAAATTGGACTCAGAGGAAAGGTTCAAATCATAGAAAGTTAGAGAGTCATTCCTCATGTACTTAAGTCGGCATTGTGCCTTTTATTTTAAATTCGGCCGTTATTTCTGAGTTTCATAGTCAATAAGAAAGTCCAAGGTATACAGGAAACCTGAAGTGAAGCATCGGAATCTAAAACTGGACTCTCAGGAGAGGTTCAAATCATAGAAAGTTAGAGTGTCAGTCCTCATGTACTTAAGTCGGCATTGTGCCTTTTGTATTAAATTCGAATGCAATTTCTGCGTTTCATCGTTAATAAGAAGGTACAAGGGATATAGTAAACCTGAAGTGAAGCATCGGAATCTAAAACTGGACTCACGGGAGAGGTTCAAATCATAGAAAGTGAGAGTGTCAGTCCTCTTGTGCTTAAGTCGGCAATGTGCCTTTTGTATTAAATTCGGATGCAATGTCTGTGTTTCATCGTCAATAAGGAGGTCCATGGGATACAGTAAACCTGAAGTGAAGCATCGGAATCTAAAACTGGACTCACAGGAGAGGTTCCAATCATAGAAAGTGAGAGTGTCAGGCCTCTTGTACTTAAGTCGGCATTGTGCCTTTTGTATTAAATTCGGGTGCAGTTTCTGTGTTTCATCGTCAATAAGAAGGTACAAGGGATACAGTTAACGTGAAGTGAAGCATCGGAATCTAAAACTGGACTCACTGGAGAGGTTCAAATCATAGAATGTTAGAGTGTCAGTCCACTTGTACTTAAGTCGACATTGGGCCTTTTGAATTTAATTCCGATGCAATTTCTGTGTTCCATCGTCAATAAGAAGTTCCGAGGTATACATAAACATGAAGTGAAGCATTGGAATCTAAAACTGGACTCACAGGAGAGGTTCAAATCATAGAAAGTTAGAGTGTCAGTCCTCTTGTACTTAAGTCGGCATTGTGCCTTTTGTATTAAATTCGGGTCGCAGTTTCTGTGTTTCATCGTCAATAAGAAGGTACAAGGGATACAGTAAACCTGAAGTGAAGCATCGGAACCTAAAACTGGACTTACGGGAGAGGTTCAAATCTTAGAAAGTGAGAGTGTCAGGTCTCTTGTACTTAAGTCGGCATTGTGCCGTTTGTATTGAATTCGGATGCAATTTCTGTGATTCATCGTCAATATGATGGTACAAGGGATACAGTAAACCTGAAGTGAATCATCGGAATCTAAAACTGGACTCATAGGAGAGGTTCAAATCATAGAAAGTGAGAGTGTCAGTCCTCTAGTACTTAAGCCGGCATAGCGCCTTTTTTATTAAATTCGGATGCAATTTCTGTGTTTCATCGTCAATAAGAAGGTCCAAGGGATACAGTAAACCTGAAGCAAAGCATCGGAACCTGTACTGGACTCATAGGAGAGGTTCATATTATAGAAAATGAGAGTGTCATTCCCCTTGTACTTAAGTCGGCATTGAGCCTTTTGTATTACATTCGGATGCAAATTCTGTGTTTCATCGCCATTAAGATGGTCCAAGGGATACAGTAAACCTGAAGTGAAGCATCAGAATCTAAAACTGGACTCACAGGAGAGGTTCAAATCATAGAAGGTGAGAGTGTCAGTCATCTTGTACTTAAGTCGGCATTGTGCCTTTCTTATTAAGTTCGGATGCAATTTCTGTGTTTCATCGTTAATAAAAAGGTCCAAGGGATACAGTATACCTGAAGTAAAGCATCGGAATCTGTACTGGACTCACAAAAGAGGTTCAAATCATAGAAAGTGAGATTGTCAGTCCCCTTGCATTTAAGTCGGCATTGTGCCTTTTGTATTAAATTCGGATGCAAATTCTGTGTTTCATCGTCATTAAGATGGTCCAACGGATACAGTAAACCTGAAGTGAAGCATCGGAATCTAAAACTGGACTCACAGGAGAGGTTCACATCATAGAACGTTAGAGTGTCAGTCCTCTCGTACTTAAGTCGGCATTGTGCTTTTTGTATTAAATTCCGATGCAATTTCTGTGATTCATCGTCAATAAGAAGGTCCAAGGGATACAGTAAACCTGAAGTGAGGCATCGGAAACTAAAATTGGACTCAGAGGAGAGGTTCATTTCATAGGAAGTTAGAGAGTCAGTCCTCATGTACTTAAGTCGGCATTGTGCCTTTAGTATTAAATTCGGATGCAATTTCTGTGTTTCATCGTCAATAACAAAGTCCAAGGTATACAGTAAACCTGAAGTGAAGCATCGGTATCTAAAACTGGACTCACAGGAGAGGTTCAAATCATAGAAGGTGAGAGAGTCTGTCCTCTTGTACTTAAGTCGGCATTGTGCCTTTTATATTAAATTCGGCCGTTATTTCTGAGTTTCATAGTCAATAAGAAAGTCCAAGGTATACAGGAAACCTGAAGTGAAGCATCGGAATCTAAAACTGGACTCACAGGAGAGGTTCAAATCATAGAAAGTTAGAGTGTCAGTCCTCATGTACTTAAGTCGGCATTGTGCCTTTTGTATTAAATTCGGATGCAATTTCTGTGTTTCATCGTTAATAAGAAGGTACAAGGGATACAGTAAACCTGAAGTGAAGCATCGGAATCTAAAACTGGACTCACGGGAGAGGTTCAAATCATAGAAAGTGAGAGTGTCAGTCCTCTTGTATTTAAGTCGGCATTGTGCCTTTTGTATTAAATTCGGATGCAATTTCTGTGTTTCATCGTCAATAAGAAGGTTCATGGGGTACAGTAAACCTGAAACGAAGCATCGGAATCTAAAACTGGACTCACAGGAGCGGTTCCTATCGTAGAAAGTGAGAGTGTCAGGACTCTTGTACTTAAGTCGTTATTGTGCCTTTTGTATTAAATTCGGATGCAATTTCTGTGTTTCATCGTCAATAAGAAGGTCCAAGGGATACAGTAAACCTGAAGTGAAGCATCGGAATCTAAAACTGGACTCACAGGAGAGGTTCAAATCATAGAAAGCTAGAGTGTCAGTCCTCTTGTACTTATGTCGGCATTGTGCCTTTTGTATTAAATTCGGATGCAAGTTCTGTGTTTCATCGTCAATATGAAGGTCCAAGGGATAGAGTAAACCTGAAGTGAAGCATCGGAATCTAAAACTGGACTCACAGGAGAGGTTCAAATCATAGAAAGTTAGAGTGTCAGTCCTCTTGTACTTATGTCGGCATTGTGCCTTTTGTATTAAATTCGGATGCAAGTTCTGTGTTTCATCGTCAATATGAAGGTCCAAGGTATACAGTAAACTTGAAGTGATGCATCCGAATCTAAAACTGGACACACAGGAGAGGTTCAAATCATAGGAAGTTAGAGTGTCAGACCTCTTGTACTTAAGTCGGCATTGTGCCTTTTGAATTTATTTCCGATGCAATTTCTGTGTTTCATCGTCAATAACAAGTTCCAAGGTATACAGCAAACCAGAAGTGAAGCATCGGAATCTAAAACTGGACTCACAGGAGAGGTTTAAATCATAGAAAGTCAGAGTGTCAGTCCTCTTGTACTTAAATCGGCATTGTGCCCCTTGTATTAAATTCGGATGCAATTTCTGTGTCTCATCGTCAATAAGAAGGTCCAAGGGATACATTAAACCTGAAGTGTAGCATCGGAATCTAAAACTGGACTTAAGGGAGAGGTTCAAATCAGAGAAAGTTAGAGTATCAGTCCTCTTGTGTTTAAGTCGGCATTGTGCCTTTTGTATTAAAGTTGGATGCAATTTCTGTGTTTCATCGTCAATACGAAGGGCCTAGGGATACAGTAAACCTGAAGTGAAGCATGGGAATCTAAAACTGGACTCACAGGCGAGGTTCAAATTATTGAAAGTTAGAGTGTCAGTCCTCTTGTACTTAAGTCGGCATTGTGCCTTTTGCATTAAATTCGGATGCAATTTCTGTGTTTCATCGTCATTAAGATGGTCCAAGGGGTACTGTAAACCTCAAGTGAAGCATCGGAATCTGAAACTGGACTCTCAGGAGAGTTTCAAATCATAGATTGTTAGAGTGTCAGTCCTCTTGTACTTAAGTCGGCATTTTGCCTTTTGTATTAAATTCCGATGCAATTTCTGTGTTTCATCGCCAATAAGAAGGTACAGGGGATACAGTAAACCTGAAGTGAAGCATCGGAATCTAAAACTGGACTCATGGGAGAGGTTCAAATCATAGAAAGTGAGAATGTCAGTCCTGTTGTACTTAAGTCATCATTGTGCCTTTTGTATTAAATTCGGACTCAATTTCTGTGTTTCATCGTCAATAAGGAGGTCCATGGGATACAGTAAACCTGAAGTGAAGCATCGGAATCTAAAACTGGACTCACAGGAGAGGTTCCAATCATAGAATGTGAGAGTGTCAGGCCTCTTGTACTTAAGTCAGCATTGAGCCTTTTGTATAAAATTCGGATGCCAGTTCTGTGTTTCATCGTCAATATGAAGGTCCAGGGGATACAGTAAACCTGAAGTGAAGCTACGGAATCTAAAACTGGACTCACAGGAGAGGTTCAAATCGTAGAAAGTTAGAGTGTCAGTCCTCTTGTACTTATGTCGGCATTGTGCCTTTTGAATTTAATTCCGATGCAATTTCTGTGTTTCATCGTCAATAACAAGTTCCAAGGTATACAGCAAACCTGAAGTGAAGCTTCGGAATCTAATACTGGACTTACAGGAGAGGTTCAAATCATAGAAAGTGAGAGTGTCAGTCCTCTTGTACTTAAGTCGGCATTGTGCCTTTTGTATTAAATTCATATGCAATTTCTGTGTTTCATCGTCAATAAGAAGGTACAAGGGATACAGTAAACCTGAAGTGAAGCATCGGAATCTAAAACTGGACTTACAGGAGAGGTTCAAATCTTAGAAAGTGAGAGTGTCAGTCACCTTGTACTTAAGTCGGCATTGTGCCTTTTGTATTAAATTCGGATGCAATTTCTGTGTTTCCTCGTCAATAACAAGGTCCAAGGTATACAGTAAACCTGAAGTGAAGCATCGGAATCTAAAACTGGACTCACAGGAGAGGTTCAAATCATAGAAGGTGAGAGTGTCAGTCCTCTTGTACTTGAGTCGGCATTGTGCCTTTTGTATTAAATTCGGATGCAATTTCTGTGTTTCATCGTTAATAAGAAGGTACAAGGGATACAGTAAACCTGAAGTGAAGCATCGGAATCTAAAACTGGACTCACGGGAGAGGTTCAAATCATAGAAAGTGAGAGTGTAAGTCCTCTTGTATTTAAGTCGTCATTGTGCCTTTTGTATTAAATTCGGATGCAATTTCTGTGTTTCATCGTCAATAAGAAGGTCCATGGGATACAGTAAACCTGAAATGAAACATCGGAATCTAAAACTGGACTCACAGAAGCGGTTCCTATCATAGAAAGTGAGAGTGTCAGGCCTCTTGTACTTAAGTCGGCATTGTGCCTATTGTATTAAATTCGTATGCAGTTTCTGTGTTTCATCGTCAATAAGAAGGTCCAAGGGAAACAGTAAACATGAAGTGAAGCATCGGATTCTAAAACTGGACTCACAGGAATGGTTCAATTCATAGAAAGTTAGAGTGTCAGTCCTCTGTACTTAAGTCGGCATTGTGCCTCTTGAATTTAATTCCGATGCAATTTCTGTGTTTCATCGTCAATAACAAGTGCTAAGGTATACAGCAAACCTGAAGTGAAGCATCGGAATCTATAACTGGACTTACAGGAGAGGTTCAAATCATAGAAAGTGAGAGTGTCAGTCCTCTTGTACTTAAGTCGGCATTGTGCCTTTTGTATTAAATTCGGATGCAATTTCTGTGTTTCATCGTCAATAAAAAGGTCCAAGGGATACAGTTAACGTGAAGTGAAGCATCGGAATCTAAAACTGGACTCACAGGAGAGGTTCAAATTATAGAATGTTAGAGTGTCAGTCCAATTGTACTTAAGTCGACATTGGGCCTTTTGAATTTAATTCCGATGCAATTTCTGTGTTCCATCGTCAATAAGAAGTACCGAGGTATACATAAACCTGAAGTGAAGCATTGGAATCTAAAACTGGACTCACAGGAGAGAATCAAATCATAGAAAGTTAGAGTGTCAGTCCTCTTGTACTTAAGTCGGCATTGTGCCTTTGTATTAAATTCGGATGCAATTTCTGTGTTTCATCGTCAATAAGTAGGTCCAAGGGATATAGTAACCCTGAAGCATCGGAATCTAAAACTGGACTCACAGGAGAGGTTTAAGTCATAGAAAGTGAGGGTGTCAGTCCTCTTGTACTTATGTCGGCATTGTGCCTTTTGTATTAAATTCGGATGCAAGTTCTGTTTTTCATCGTCAATATGAAGGTCCAAGGGATACAGTAAACCTGAAGTGAAGCATCGGAATCTAAAACTGGACTCACAGGAGAGGTTCCAATCATAGAAAGTCAGAGTGTCAGTCCTCTTGTACTCAAGTCGGCATTGTGCATTTTGTATTAAATTCGAATGCAATTTCCTTGTTTCATCGTCAGTACGAAATTCCAAGGTATACAGTAAACCTGTAGTAAAGCATCGGAATCTAAAACTGGACTCACAGGAGAGGTTCAGATCATAGAAAGTTAGTGTGTCAGTCCTCTTGTACTTAAGTCGGCATTGTGCCTTTTGTATTAAATTCGGATGCAATTTCTGTGTTTTATCGTCAATAAGAATGTCCAAGGGATACAATAAACCTGAAGTGAAGCATCGGAATCTAAAACTGGACTCACAGGAGAGGTTCACACCATAGAATGTTAGAGTGTCAGTCCTCTTTTACTTAAGTCGGCATTGTGCCTTTTGTATTGAATTCCGATGTAATTTCTGTGTTTCATCGTCAATAAGAAGGTCCAAGGTATACAGTAAACCTGAAGTGAAGCATCGGAATCTAAAACTGGACTCACAGGAGAGATTGAAATCATAGAAAGTTAGAGTGTCAGTCCTCTTGTACTGAAGTCGGCATTGTGCCTTTTGAATTTAATTCCGATGCAATTTCTGTGTTTCAACGTCAATAAGAAATTCCAAGGTATACAGTAAACCTGAAGTGAAGGATCGGAATCTAATACTGGACTTACAGGAGAGGTTCAAATCATAGAAGGTTAAAATGTCAGTCCTCTTGTACTTAAGTCGGCATTGTGCCTTTTGTATAAAATTCGGATGAAATTTCTGTGTTTTGTCGTCAATAAGAAGGTCCAAGTGATACAGTAAACCAGAAGTGAAGCATCGGAATCTAAAACTGGACTCACAGGAGAGGTTCAAATCATAGAGAGTTAGAGTGTAAGTCCTCTTGTACTTAAGTCGGCGTTGTGCCTTTTGTATTAAATTCGGATGCAATTTCTGTGTTTCATCGTCAATAAGAAGTTCCAAGGTATACAGTAAACCTATACTGAAGCATCGGAATCTAATACTGGACTCACAGGAGAGGTTCAAATCATAGAAAGTCAGAATGTCAGTCCTCTTGTACTTAAGTCGGCATTGTGCATTTTGAATTTAATTCCCATGCAATTTCTGTGTTTCACCGTCAATAAGAAGTTCCAAGGTATACAGTAAACCTGAAGTGAAGCAACGGAATCTAAAACTGGACTCACAGGAGAGGTTCAAATCATAGAAAGTTAGAGTGTCAGGTCACTTGTACTTAAGTCGGCATTGTGCCGTTTGTATTGAATTCGGATGCAATTTCTGTGATTCATCGTCAATACGATGGTACAAGGGATACAGTAAACCTGAAGTGAAGCATCGGAATCTAAATCTGGACTCACAGGAGAGTTTCAAATCATAGAAAGTTAGAGTGTCAGTCCTCTTGTACTTAAGTCGGCATTGTGCCTTTTGTATTAAATTCGGATGCAATTTCTGTGTTTCATCGTCCATAAGAATTTCCAAGGTATACAGTAAACCTGAAGTGAAGCATCGGAATCTAAAACTGAACACACAGGAGAGGTTCAAATCATAGAACGTTAGAGTGTCAGTCCTCTTGTACTTAAGTCAGCATTGTGCCTTTTGTATTAAATTCGGATGCAATTTCTGTGTTTTATCGTCAATAAGAAGGTCCAAGGGAAACAGTAAACCTGATGTGAAGCATCGGAATCTAAAACTGGACTCACAGGAGAGGTTCAAATCATAGAATGTTAGAGTGTCAGTCCTCTTGTACTTAAGTCAGCATTGTGCCTTTTGTATTAAATTCGGATGCAATTACTGTGTTTTATCGTCAATAAGAAGGTCCAAGGGATACAGTAAACCTGAAGTTAAGCATCGGAATCTAAAACTGAACACACAGGAGAGGTTCACATCATAGAATGTTGGAGTGTCAGTCCTCTTGTACTTAAGTCGGCATTGTGCCTTTTGTATTAAATTCGGATGCAATTTCTGTGTTTTATCGTCAATAAGAAGGTCCAAGGCATACAGTAAACCTAAAGTGAAGCATTGGAATCTAAAACTGGACTCACAGGAGAGGTTTAAGTCATAGAAAGTGAGGGTGTCAGTCCTCTTGTACTTATGTCGGCATTGTGCCTTTTGTATTAAATTCGGATGCAAGTTCTGTTTTTCATCGTCAATATGAAGGTCCAAGGGATACAGTAAACCTGAAGTGAAGCATCGGAATCTAAAACTGGACTCACAGGAGAGGTTCAAATCATAGAAAGTCAGAGTGTCAGTCCTCTTGTACTTAAGTCGGCATTGTGCATTTTGTATTAAATTCGAATGCAATTTCCTTGTTTCATCGTCAGTACGAAATTCCAAGGTATACAGTAAACCTGTAGTAAAGCATCGGAATCTAAAACTGGACTCACAGGAGAGGTTCAGATCATAGAAAGTTAGTGTGTCAGTCCTCTTGTACTTAAGTCGGCATTGTGCCTTTTGTATTAAATTCGGATGCAATTTCTGTGTTTTATCGTCAATAAGAAGGTCCAAGGGATACAGTAAACCTGAAGTGAAGCATCGGAATCTAAAACTGGACTCACAGGAGAGGTTCACACCATAGAATGTTAGAGTGTCAGTCCTCTTTTACTTAAGTCGGCATTGTGCCTTTTGTATTGAATTCCGATGTAATTTCTGTGTTTCATCGTCAATAAGAAGGTCCAAGGTATACAGTAAACCTGAAGTGAAGCATCGGAATCTAAAACTGGACTCACAGGAGAGATTGAAATCATAGAAAGTTAGAGTGTCAGTCCTCTTGTACTGAAGTCGGCATTGTGCCTTTTGAATTTAATTCCGATGCAATTTCTGTGTTTCAACGTCAATAAGAAATTCCAAGGTATACAGTAAACCTGAAGTGAAGGATCGGAATCTAATACTGGACTTACAGGAGAGGTTCAAATCATAGAAGGTTAGAATGTCAGTCCTCTTGTACTTAAGTCGGCATTGTGCCTTTTGTATAAAATTCGGATGAAATTTCTGTGTTTTGTCGTCAATAAGAAGGTCCAAGTGATACAGTAAACCAGAAGTGAAGCATCGGAATCTAAAACTGGACTCACAGGAGAGGTTCAAATCATAGAGAGTTAGAGTGTAAGTCCTCTTGTACTTAAGTCGGCGTTGTGCCTTTTGTATTAAATTCGGATGCAATTTCTGTGTTTCATCGTCAATAAGAAGTTCCAAGGTATACAGTAAACCTATACTGAAGCATCGGAATCTAATACTGGACTCACAGGAGAGGTTCAAATCATAGAAAGTCAGAATGTCAGTCCTCTTGTACTTAAGTCGGCATTGTGCATTTTGAATTTAATTCCCATGCAATTTCTGTGTTTCACCGTCAATAAGAAGTTCCAAGGTATACAGTAAACCTGAAGTGAAGCATCGGAATCTAAAACTGGACTCACAGGAGAGGTTCAAATCATAGAAAGTTAGAGTGTCAGTCCACTTGTACTTAAGTCGGCATTATGCCTTTTGAATTTAATTCCGATGCAATTTCTGTGTTTCATGGTCAATAAAAAGTTCCATGGTATACAGTAAACCTGAAGTGAAGCATCGGAATCTAAATCTGGACTCACAGGAGAGTTTCAAATCATAGAAAGTTAGAGTGTCAGTCCTCTTGTACTTAAGTCTTCATTGTGCCTTTTGTATTAAATTCGGATGCAATTTCTGTGTTTCATCGTCCATAAGAATTTCCAAGGTATACAGTAAACCTGAAGTGAAGCATCGGAATCTAAAACTGAACACACAGGAGAGGTTCAAATCATAGAACGTTAGAGTGTCAGTCCTCTTGTACTTAAGTCAGCATTGTGCCTTTTGTATTAAATTCGGATGCAATTTCTGTGTTTTATCGTCAATATGAAGGTCCAAGGGATACAGTAAACCTGATGTGAAGCATCGGAATCTAAAACTGGACTCACAGGAGAGGTTCAAATCATAGAATGTTAGAGTGTCAGTCCTCTTGTACTTAAGTCAGCATTGTGCCTTTTGTATTAAATTCGGATGCAATTACTGTGTTTTATCGTCAATAAGAAGGTCCAAGGGATACAGTAAACCTGAAGTTAAGCATCGGAATCTAAAACTGAACACACAGGAGAGGTTCACATCATAGAATGTTGGAGTGTCAGTCCTCTTGTACTTAAGTCGGCATTGTGCCTTTTGTATTAAATTCGGATGCAATTTCTGTGTTTTATCGTCAATCAGAAGGTCCAAGGCATACAGTAAACCTGAAGTGAAGCATTGGAATCTAAAACTGGACTCACAGGAGAGGTTCACATCATAGAATGTTAGAGTGTCAGTCCTCTTGTACTTAAGTCGGGATTGTGCCTTTTGTATTAAATTCGGAAGAAATTTCTGTATTTCATCGTCAATAAGAAGATCCTAGGGGTACAGTAAACCAGAAGTGAAGCTTCGGAATCTAAAACTGGACTCACAGCAGAGGTTCAAATCATAGGAAGTTAGAGAGTCAGTCCTCTTGTACTTAAGTCGGCATTGTGCCTTTTGTATTTAATTCGGATGTAATTTCTGTGTCTCATCGTCAATAAGAAAGTCTAAGGGATACAGTAATCCTGAAGTGAAGCATCGGAATCTAAAACTGGACTCACAGGAGAGGTTCACATCATAGAATGTTAGAGTGTCAGTCCTCTTGTACTTACGTCGGCTTTGTGCCTTTTGTATTGAATTCCGATGTAATTTCTGTGTTTCATCGTCAATAAGAAGGTCCAAGGTATACAGTAAACCTGAAGTGAAGCATCGGAATCTAAAACTGGACTCACAGGAGAGGTTCAAATCATAGAAAGTGAGAGTGTCAGTCCTCTTGTACTTAAGTCGGCATTGTGCCTTTTGTATTAAGTTCGGATGCTATCTCTGTGTTTCATAGTCAATAAGAAAGTCCAAGGTATACAGCAAACCAGAAGTGAAGCATCGGAATCTAAAACTGGACTCACAGGAGAGGTTCAAATCATAGAAAGTCAGAGTGTCAGTCCTCTTGTACTTAAGTCTTCATTGTGCCTTTTGTATTAAATTCGGAAGAAATCTCTGTATTTCATCGTCAATATAAAGGACCAAGGGATACAGTAAACCAGAAGTGAAGCATCGGAATCTAAAACTGGACTCACAGGAGAGGTTCAAATCATAGAAAGTTAGAGATTCAGTCCTCTTGTACTTACGTCGGCATTGTGTCTTTTGTATTAAATTCGGATGCAATTTCAGTGTCTCATCGTCAATAAGAAGGTCCAAGGGATACAGTAAACCTGAAGTGAAGCATCGGAATCTAAAACTGGACTTACAGGAGAGGTTCAAATCATAGAAAGTTAGAGTATCAGTCCTCTTGTATTTAAGTCGGCATTGTCCCTTTTGTATTAAATTCGGATGCAATTTCTGTGTTTCATCGTCAATACGATGGTCCTAGGGATACAGTAAACCTGAAGTGAAGCATCGGAATCTAAAACTGGACTCACAGGCGAGGTTCAAATTATTGAAAGTTAGAGTGTCAGTCCTCTTGTACTTAAGTCGGCATTGTGCCTTTTGTATTAAATTCCGATGCAATTTCTGTGTTTCATCGTCAATAAGATGGTCCAAGGGATACAGTAAACCTGAAGTGAAGCATCGGAATCTAGAACTGGACTCACAGAAGAGGTTCAAATCATAGAAGGTGAGAGTGTCAGTCCTCTTGTACTTAAGTCGGCACTGTGCCTTTTGTATTAAATTCGGATGCAATTTCTGTGTTTCATAGTCAATAAGAAAGTCCAAGGTATACAGGTAACCTGAAGTGAAGCATTGGAATCTGAAACTGGACTCACAGGAGAGGATCATATCATAGAAAGTTAGAGTGTCAGTCCTCTTGTACTTAAGTCGGCATTGTGCCTTTTGTATTAAATTCGGATGCAATTTCTGTGATTCATCGTTAATAAGAAGGTTCAAGGGATATAGTAAACCTGAAGTGAAGCATCGGAATCTAAAACTGGACTCACGGGACAGGTTCAAATCTTAGAAAGTGAGAGTGTCAGTCCTCTTGTGCTTAAGTCGGCAATGTGCCTTTTGTATTAAATTCGGATGCAATTTCTGTGTTTCATCGTCAATAAGGAGGTCCATGGGATACAGTAAACCTGAAGTGAAGAATCGGAATCTAAAACTGGACTCACAGGAGAGGTTCCAATCATAGAAAGTGAGAGTGTCAGGCCTCTTGTACTTAAGTCGGCATTGTGCCTTTTGTATTAAATTCGGGTGCAGTTTCTGTGTTTCATCGTCAATAAGAAGGTACAAGGGATACAGTTAACGTGAAGTGAAGCATCGGAATCTAAAACTGGACTCACAGGAGAGGTTCAAATCATAGAATGTTAGAGTGTCAGTCCACTTGTACTTAAGTCGACATTGGGCCTTTTGAATTTAATTCCGATGCAATTTCTGTGTTCCATCGTCAATAAGAAGTTCCGAGGTATACATAAACCTGAAGTGAAGCATTGGAATCTAAAACTGGACTCACAGGAGAGGTTCAAATCATAGAAAGTTAGAGTGTCAGTCCTCTTGTACTTAAGTCGATATTGTGCCTTTTGTATTAAATTCGGGTCGCAGTTTCTGTGTTTCATCGTCAATAAGAAGGTACAAGTGATACAGTAAACCTGAAGTGAAGCATCGGAACCTAAAACTGGACTTACAGGAGAGGTTCAAATTTTAGAAAGTGAGAGTGTCAGGTCACTTGTACTTAAGTCGGCATTATTGCCGTTTGTATTGAATTCGGATGCAATTTCTGTGATTCATCGTCAATACGATGGTACAAGGGATACAGTAAACCTGAAGTGAAGCATCGGAATCTAAAACTGGACTCACAGGAGAGGTTCACATCATAGAATGTTAGAGTGTCAGTCCTCTTGTACTTACGTCGGCATTGTGCCTTTTGTATTGAATTCCGATGTAATTTCTGTGTTTCATCGTCAATAAGAAGGTCCAAGGTATACAGTAAACCTGAAGTGAAGCATCGGAATCTAAAACTGGACTCACAGGAGAGGTTCAAATCATAGAAAGTGAGAGTGTCAGTCCTCTTGTACTTAAGTCGGCATTGTGCCTTTTGTATTAAGTTCGGATGCTATCTCTGTGTTTCATAGTCAATAAGAAAGTCCAAGGAATACAGCAAACCAGAAGTGAAGCATCGGAATCTAAAACTGGACTCACAGGCGAGGTTCAAATTATTGAAAGTTAGAGTGTCAGTCCTCTTGTACTTAAGTCGGCATTGTGCCTTTTGTATTAAATTCCGATGCAATTTCTGTGTTTCATCGTCAATAAGATGGTCCAAGGGATACAGTAAACCTGAAGTGAAGCATCGGAATCTAGAACTGGACTCACAGAAGAGGTTCAAATCATAGAAGGTGAGAGTGTCAGTCCTCTTGTACTTAAGTCGGCACTGTGCCTTTTGTATTAAATTCGGATGCAATTTCTGTGTTTCATAGTCAATAAGAAAGTCCAAGGTATACAGGTAACCTGAAGTGAAGCATTGGAATCTGAAACTGGACTCACAGGAGAGAATCATATCATAGAAAGTTAGAGTGTCAGTCCTCTTGTACTTAAGTCGGCATTGTGCCTTTTGTATTAAATTCGGATGCAATTTCTGTGATTCATCGTTAATAAGAAGGTTCAAGGGATATAGTAAACCTGAAGTGAAGCATCGGAATCTAAAACTGGACTCACGGGAGAGGTTCAAATCATAGAAAGTGAGAGTGTCAGGCCTCTTGTACTTAAGTCGGCATTGTGCCTTTTGTATTAAATTCGGGTGCAGTTTCTGTGTTTCATATCAATAAGAAGGTACAAGGGATACAGTTAACGTGAAGTGAAGCATCGGAATCTAAAACTGGACTCACTGGAGAGGTTCAAATCATAGAATGTTAGAGTGTCAGTCCACTTGTACTTAAGTCGACATTGGGCCTTTTGAATTTAATTCCGATGCAATTTCTGTGTTCCATCGTCAATAAGAAGTTCCGAGGTATACATAAACCTGAAGTGAAGCATTGGAATCTAAAACTGGACTCACAGGAGAGGTTCAAATCATAGAAAGTTAGAGTGTCAGTCCTCTTGTACTTAAGTCGGCATTGTGCCTTTTGTATTAAATTCGGGTCGCAGTTTCTGTGTTTCATCGTCAATAAGAAGGTACAAGGGATACAGTAAACCTGAAGTGAAGCATCGGAACCTAAAACTGGACTTACAGGAGAGGTTCAAATCTTAGAAAGTGAGAGTGTCAGGTCTCTTGTACTTAAGTCGGCATTGTGCCGTTTGTATTGAATTCGGATGCAATTTCTGTGATTCATCGTCAACATGATGGTACAAGGGATACAGTAAACCTGAAGTGAATCATCGGAATCTAAAACTGGACTCATAGGAGAGGTTCAAATCATAGAAAGTGAGAGTGTCAGTCCTCTTGTACTTAAGCCGGCATTGTGCCTTTTTTATTAAATTCGGATGCAATTTCTGTGTATCATCGTCAATAAGAAGGTCCAAGGGATACAGTAAACCTGAAGCAAAGCATCGGAACCTGTACTGGACTCACAGGAGAGGTTCATATTATAGAAAATGAGAGTGTCAGTCCCCTTGTACATAAGTCGGCATTGAGCCTTTTGTATTACATTCGGATGCAAATTCTGTGTTTCATCGCCATTAAGATGGTCCAAGGGATACAGTAAACCTGAAGTGAAGCATCAGAATCTAAAACTGGACTCACAGGAGAGGTTCAAATCATAGAAGGTGAGAGTGTCAGTCCTCTCGTACTTAAGTCGGCATTGTGCTTTTTGTATTAAATTCCGATGCAATTTCTGTGATTCATCGTCAATAAGAAGGTCCGAGGGATACAGTAAACCTGAAGTGAGGCATCGGAAACTAAAATTGGACTCAGAGGAGAGGTTCAAATCATAGAAAGTTAGAGAGTCAGTCCTCATGTACTTAAGTCGGCATTGTGCCTTTAGTATTAAATTCGGATGCAATTTCTGTGTTTCATCGTCAATAACAAAGTCCAAGGTATACAGTAAACCTGAAGTGAAGCATCGGTATCTAAAACTGGACTCACAGGAGAGGTTCAAATCATAGAAGGTGAGAGAGTCAGTCCTCTTGTACTTAAGTCGGCATTGTGCCTTTTATATTAAATTCGGCCGTTATTTCTGAGTTTCATAGTCAATAAGAAAGTCCAAGGTATACAGGAAACCTGAAGTGAAGCATCGGAATCTAAAACTGGACTCACAGGAGAGGTTCAAATCATAGAAAGTTTGAGTGTCAGTCCTCATGTACTTAAGTCGGCATTGTGCCTTTTGTATTAAATTCGGATGCAATTTCTGTGTTTCATCGTTAATAAGAAGGTACAAGGGATACAGTAAACCTGAAGTGAAGCATCGGAATCTAAAACTGGACTCACGGGAGAGGTTCAAATCATAGAAAGTGAGAGTGTCAGTCCTCTTGTATTTAAGTCGGCATTGTGCCTTTTGTATTAAATTCGGATGCAATTTCTGTGTTTCATCGTCAATAAGAAGGTTCATGGGGATACAGTAAACCTGAAACGAAGCATCGGAATCTAAAACTGGACTCACAGGAGCGGTTCCTATCGTAGAAAGTGAGAGTGTCAGGACTCTTGTACTTAAGTCGTTATTGTGCCTTTTGTATTAAATTCGGATGCAATTTCTGTGTTTCATCGTCAATAAGAAGGTCCAAGGGATACAGTAAACCTGAAGTGAAGCATCGGAATCTAAAACTGGACTCACAGGAGAGGTTCAAATCATAGGAAGCTAGAGTGTCAGTCCTCTTGTACTTATGTCGGCATTGTGCCTTTTGTATTAAATTCGGATGCAAGTTCTGTGTTTCATCGTCAATATGAAGGTCCAAGGGATAGAGTAAACCTGAAGTGAAGCATCGGAATCTAAAACTGGACTCACAGGAGAGGTTCAAATCATAGAAAGTTAGAGTGTCAGTCCTCTTGTACTTATGACGGCATTGTGCCTTTTGTATTAAATTCGGATGCAAGTTCTGTGTTTCATCGTCAATATGAAGGTCCAAGGTATACAGTAAACTTGAAGTGATGCATCCGAATCTAAAACTGGACACACAGGAGAGGTTCAAATCATAGGAAGTTAGAGTGTCAGACCTCTTGTACTTAAGTCGGCATTGTGCCTTTTGAATTTATTTCCGATGCAATTTCTGTGTTTCATCGTCAATAACAAGTTCCAAGGTATACAGCAAACCAGAAGTGAAGCATCGGAATCTAAAACTGGACTCACAGGAGAGGTTTAAATCATAGAAAGTCAGAGTGTCAGTCCTCTTGTACTTAAGTCGGCATTGTGCCCCTTGTATTAAATTCGGATGCAATTTCTGTATCTCATCGTCAATAAGAAGGTCCAAGGGATACATTAAACCTGAAGTGTAGCATCGGAATCTAAAACTGGACTTAAGGGAGAGGTTCAAATCAGAGAAAGTTAGAGTATCAGTCCTCTTGTATTTAAGTCGGCATTGTGCCTTTTGTATTAAAGTTGGATGCAATTTCTGTGTTTCATCGTCAATACGAAGGGCCTAGGGATACAGTAAACCTGAAGTGAAGCATGGGAATCTAAAACTGGACTCACAGGCGACGTTCAAATTATTGAAAGTTAGAGTGTCAGTCCTCTTGTACTTAAGTCGGCATTTTGCCTTTTGTATTAAATTCCGATGCAATTTCTGTGTTTCATCGCCAATAAGAAGGTACAGGGGATGCAGTAAACCTGAAGTGAAGCATCGGAATCTAAAACTGGACTCATGGGAGAGGTTCAAATCATAGAAAGTGAGAATGTCAGTCCTGTTGTACTTAAGTCATCATTGTGCCTTTTGTATTAAATTCGGACTCAATTTCTGTGTTTCATCGTCAATAAGGAGGTCCATGGGATACAGTATTCCTGAAGTGAAGCATCGGAATCTAAAACTGGACTCACAGGAGAGGTTCCAATCATAGAATGTGAGAGTGTCAGGCCTCTTGTACTTAAGTCAGCATTGAGCCTTTTGTATAAAATTCGGATGCAAGTTCTGTGTTTCATCGTCAATATGAAAGTCCAGGGGATACAGAAAACCTGAAGTGAAGCATCGGAATCTAAAACTGGACTCACAGGAGAGGTTCAAATCGTAGAAAGTTAGAGTGTCAGTCCTCTTGTACTTATGTCGGCATTGTGCCTTTTGAATTTAATTCCGATGCAATATCTGTGTTTCATCGTCAGTAACAAGTTCCAAGGTATACAGCAAACCTGAAGTGAAGCTTCGGAATCTAATACTGGACTTACAGGAGAGGTTCAAATCATAGAAAGTGAGAGTGTCAGTCCTCTTGTACTTAAGTCGTCATTGTGCCTTTTGTATTAAATTCATATGCAATTTCTGTGTTTCATCGTCAATAAGAAGGTACAAGGGATACAGTAAACCTGAAGTGAAGCATCGGAATCTAAAACTGGACTTACAGGAGAGGTTCAAATCTTAGAAAGTGAGAGTGTCAGTCACCTTGTACTTAAGTCGGCATTGTGCCTTTTGTATTAAATTCGGATGCAATTTCTGTGTTTCCTCGTCAATAACAAGGTCTAAGGTATACAGTAAACCTGAAGTGAAGCATCGGAATCTAAAACTGGACTCACAGGAGAGGTTCAAATCATAGAAGGTGAGAGTGTCAGTCCTCTTGTACTTGAGTCGGCATTGTGCCTTTTGTATTAAATTCGGATGCAATTTCTGTGTTTCATCGTTAATAAGAAGGTACAAGGGATACAGTAAACCTGAAGTGAAGCATCGGAATCTAAAACTGGACTCACGGGAGAGGTTCAAATCATAGAAAGTGAGAGTGTCAGTCCTCTTGTATTTAAGTCGTCATTGTGCCTTTTGTATTAAATTCGGATGCAATTTCTGTGTTTCATCGTCAATAAGAAGGTCCATGGGATACAGTAAACCTGAAATGAAACATCGGAATCTAAAACTGGACTCACAGAAGCGGTTCCTATCATAGAAAGTGAGAGTGTCAGGCCTCTTGTACTTAAGTCGGCATTGTGCCTTTTGTATTAAATTCGTATGCAGTTTCTGTGTTTCATCGTCAATAAGAAGGTCCAAGGGAAACAGTAAACATGAAGTGAAGCATCGGATTCTAAAACTGGACTCACAGGAATGGTTCAATTCATAGAAAGTTAGAGTGTCAGTCCTCTGTACTTAAGTCGGAATTGTGCCTTTTGAATTTAATTCCGATGCAATTTCTGTGTTTCATCGTCAATAACAAGTTCTAAGGTATACAGCAAACCTGAAGTGAAGCATCGGAATCTATAACTGGACTTACAGGAGAGGTTCAAATCATAGAAATTGAGAGTGTCAGTCCTCTTGTACTTAAGTCGGCATTGTGCCTTTTGTATTAAATTCGGATGCAATTTCTGTGTTTCATCGTCAATAAAAAGGTCCAAGGGATACAGTTAACGTGAAGTGAAGCATCGGAATCTAAAACTGGACTCACAGGAGAGGTTCAAATCATAGAATGTTAGAGTGTCAGTCCAATTGTACTTAAGTCGACATTGGGCCTTTTGAATTTAATTCCGATGCAATTTCTGTGTTCCATCGTCAATAAGAAGTTCCGAGGTATACATAAACCTGAAGTGAAGCATTGGAATCTAAAACTGGACTCACAGGAGAGGTTCAAATCATAGAAAGTTAGAGTGTCAGTCCTCTTGTACTTAAGTCGGCATTGTTCCTTTGTATTAAATTCGGATGCAATTTCTGTGTTTCATCGTCAATAAGTAGGTCCAAGGGATATAGTAACCCTGAAGCATCGGAATCTAAAACTGGACTCACAGGAGAGGTTTAAGTCATAGAAAGTGAGGGTGTCAGTCCTCTTGTACTTATGTCGGCATTGTGCCTTTTGTATTAAATTCGGATGCAAGTTCTGTGTTTCATCGTCAATATGAAGGTCCAAGGGATACAGTAAACCTGAAGTGAAGCATCGGAATCTAAAACTGGACTCACAGGAGAGGTTCAAATCGTAGAAAGTTAGAGTGTCAGTCCTCTTGTACTTAAGTCGGCATTGTGCCTTTTGAATTTAATTCCGATGCAATAATCTGTGTTTCATCGTCAATAACAAGTTCCAAGGTATACAGTAAACCTGAAGTGAAGCATCGGAACCTAAAGCTGGACTTACAGGAGAGGTTCAAATCTTAGAAAGTGAGAGTGTCAGATCTCTTGTACTTAAGTCGGCATTGTGCCGTTTGTATTGAATTCGGATGCAATTTCTGTGATTCATCGTCAATAAGATGGTCCAAGGGATACAGTAAACCTGAAGTGAATCATCGGAATCTAAAACTGGACTCATAGGAGAGGTTCAAATCATAGAAAGTGAGAGTGTCAGTCCTCTTGTACTTAAGCCGGCAATGTGCCTTTTTTATTAAATTCGGATGCAATTTCTGTGTTTCATCGTCAATAAGAAGGTCGAAGGGATACAGTAAACCTGAAGCAAAGCATCGGAACCTGTACTGGACTCACAGGAGAGGTTCATATTATAGAAAATGAGAGTGTCAGTCCCCTTGTACTTAAGTCGGCATTGTGCCTTTTGTATTACATTCGGATGCAATTTCTGTGTTTCATCGCCATTAAGATGGTCCAAGGGATACAGTTAACCTGAAGTGAAGCATCAGAATCTAAAACTGGACTCACAGGAGAGCTTCAAATCATAGAAGGTGAGAGTGTCAGTCCTCTTGTACTTATGTCGGCATTTTGGCTTTTGTATTAAATTCGGATGCAATTTCTGTGTTTCATAGTCATTAAGAAAGTCCAAGGTATACAGGAAACGAGAAGTGAAGCATCGGAATCTAAAACTGGACTCACAGGAGAGGTTCAAAACATAGAAAGTTAGAGTGTAAGGCCTCTTGTACTTATGTCGGCATTGTGCTTTTTGTACTAAATTCGGATGCAAGTTCTGTGTTTCATCGTCAATATGAAGGTCCAAGGGATACAGTAAACCTGAAGTGAAGCATCGGAATCTAAAACTGGACTCACAGGTGAGGTTCAAATCATAGAAAGTTAGAGTGTCAGTCCTCTTGTACTTAAGTCGGCATTGTGCCCTTTGAATTTAATTCCGATGCAATTTCTGTGTTTCATCGTCAATAACAAGCTCCAAGGTATACAGCAAACCTGAAGTGAAGCATCGGAATCTAATACTGGACTTACAGGAAAGGTTCAAATTATGGAAAGTGAGAGTGTCAGTCCTCTTGTACTTAAGTCGTTATGGTGCCTTTTGTATTAAATTCGGATGCAATTTCTGTGTTTCATCGTCAAAAAGAAGGTACAAGGGATACAGTAAACCTAAAGTGAAGCATCGGAATTTAAAACTGGACTTACAGCAGAGGTTCAAATCATAGAAAGTGAGAGTGTCAGTCATCTTGTACTTAAGTCGGCATTGTGCCTTTCTTATTAAATTCGGATGCAATTTCTGTGTTTCATCGTTAATAAAAAGGTCCAAGGGATACAGTATACCTAAAGTAAAGCATCGGAATCTGTACTGGACTCACAAAAGAGGTTCAAATCATAGAAAGTGAGATTGTCAGTCCCCTTGTACTTAAGTCGGCATTGTGCCCCTTGTATTAAATTCGGATGCAATTTCTGTGTCTCATCGTCAATAAGAAGGTCCAAGGGATACATTAAACCTGAAGTGAAGCATCGGAATCTAAAACTGGACTTAAGGGAGAGGTTCAAATCAGAGAAAGTTAGAGTATCAGTCCTCTTGAATTTAAGTCGGCATTGTGCCTTTTGTATTAAAGTTGGATGCAATTTCTGTGTTTCATCGTCAATACGAAGGGCCTAGGGATACAGTACCTGAAGTGAAGCATGGGAATCTAAAACTGGACTCACAGGCGAGGTTCAAATTATTGAAAGTTAGAGTGTCAGTCCTCTTGTACTTAAGTCGGCATTGTGACTTTTGCATTAAATTCGGATGCAATTTCTGTGTTTCATCGTCATTAAGATGGTCCAAGGGGTACAGTAAACCTCAAGTGAAGCATCGGAATCTGAAACTGGACTCTCAGGAGAGGTTCAAATCATAGATTGTTAGAGTGTCAGTCCTCTTGTACTTAAGTCGGCATTTTGCCTTTTGTATTAAATTCCGATGCAATTTCTGTGTTTCATCGCCAATAAGAAGGTACAGGGGATACAGTAAACCTGAAGTGAAGCATCGGAATCTAAAACTGGACTCATGGGAGAGGTTCAAATCATAGAAAGTGAGAGTGTCAGTCCTGTTGTACTTAAGTCATCATTGTGCCTTTTGTATTAAATTCGGACTCAATTTCTGTGTTTCATCGTCAATAAGGAGGTCCATGGGATACAGTAAACCTGAAGTGAAGCATCGGAATCTAAAACTGGACTCACAGGAGAGGTTCCAATCATAGAATGTGAGAGTGTCAGGCCTCTTGTACTTAAGTCAGCATTGTGCCTTTTGTATAAAATTCGGATGCAAGTTCTGTGTTTCATCGTCAATATGAAGGTCCAGGGGATACAGTAAACCTGAAGTGAAGCATCGGAATCTAAAACTGGACTCACAGGAGAGGTTAAAATCGTAGAAAGTTAGAGTGTCAGTCCTCTTGTACTTATGTCGGCATTGTGCCTTTTGAATTTAATTCCGATGCAATTTCTGTGTTTCATCGTCAATAACAATTTCCAAGGTATACAGGAAACCTGAAGTGAAGCTTCGGAATCTAATACTGGACTTACAGGAGAGGTTCAAATCATAGAAAGTGAGAGTGTCAGTCCACTTGTACTTAAGTCGGCTTGTGCCTTTTGTATTAAATTCGTATGCAATTTCTGTGTTTCATCGTCAATAAGAAGGTACAAGGGATACAGTAAACCTGAAGTGAAGCATCGGAATCTAAAACTGGACTTACAGGAGAGGTTCAAATCTTAGAAAGTGAGAGTGTCAGTCACCTTGTACTTAAGTCGGCATTGTGCCTTTTGTATTAAATTCGGATGCAATTTCTGTGTTACCTCGTCAATAACAAGGTCCAAGGTATACAGTAAACCTGAAGTGAAGCATCGGAATCTAAAACTGGACTCACAGGAGAGGTTCAAATCATAGAAGGTGAGAGTGTCAGTCCTCTCGTACTTGAGTCGGCATTGTGCCTTTTGTATTAAATTCGTATGCAATTTCTGTGTTTCATCGTTAATAAGAAGGAAGAAGGGATACAGTAAACCTGAAGTGAAGCATCGGAATCTAAAACTGGACTCACGGGAGAGGTTCAAATCATGGAAAGTGAAAGTGTCAGTCCTCTTGTATTTAAGTCGTCATTGTGCCTTTTGTATTAAATTCGGATGCAATTTCTGTGTTTCATCGTCAATAAGAAGGTCCATGGGATACAGTAAACCTGAAATGAAGCATCGGAATCTAAAACTGGACTCACAGAAGCGGTTCCTATCATAGAAAGTGAGAGTGTCAGGCCTCTTGTACTTAAGTCGGCATTGTGCCTTTTGTATTAAATTCGTATGCAGTTTCTGTGTTTCATCGTCAGTAAGAAGGTCCAAGGGAAACAGTAAACATGAAGTGAAGCATCGGATTCTAAAACTGGACTCACAGGAGTGGTTCAATTCATAGAAAGTTAGAGTGTCAGTCCTCTTGTACTTAAGTCGGCATTGTGCCTTTTGAATTTAATTCCGATGCAATTTCTGTGTTTCATCGTCAATAACAAGTTCTAAGGTATACAGCAAACCTGAAGTGAAGCATCGGAATCTATAACTGGACTTACAGGAGAGGTTCAAATCATGGAAAGTGAGAGTGTCAGTCCTCTTGTACTTAGTTGGCATTGTGCCTTTTGTATTAAATTCGGATGCAATTTCTGTGTTTCATCGTCAATAAAAAGGTCCAAGGGATACAGTAAACCTGAAGTAAAGCATCGGAATCGGTACTGGACTCACAGGAGAGGTTCAAATCATAGAAATTGAGATTGTCAGTCCCCTTGTACTTAAGTCGGCATTGTGCCTTTTGTTTTAAATTCGGATGCAATTTCTGTGTTTCATCGTCATTAAGATGGTCCAAGGGATACAGTAAACCTGAAGTGAAGCATCGGAATCTAAAACTGGACTCACAGGAGAGGTTCAAATCATAGAAAGTTAGAGTGTCAGTCCTCTTGTACTTTAGTTGGCATTGTGCCTTTTGTATTAAATTCGGATGCAGTTTCTGTGTTTCATCGTCAATAAGAAGGTCCAAGGGAAACAGTAAACATGAAGTGAAGCATCGGATTCTAAAACTGGACTCACAGGAGTGGTTCAAATAATAGAAAGTTAGAGTGTCAGTCCTCTTGTGCTTAAGTCGGCATTGTGCCCTTTGAATTTAATTCCGATGCAATTTCTGTGTTTCATCGTCAATAACAAGCTCCAAGGTATACAGCAAACCTGAAGTGAAGCATCGGAATCTAATACTGGACTTACAGGAAAGGTTCAAATTATGGAAAGTGAGAGTGTCAGTCCTCTTGTACTTAAGTCGTTATGGTGCCTTTTGTATTAAATTCGGATGCAATTTCTGTGTTTCATCGTCAAAAAGAAGGTACAAGGGATACAGTAAACCTAAAGTGAAGCATCGGAATTTAAAACTGGACTTACAGCAGAGGTTCAAATCATAGAAAGTGAGAGCGTCAGTCATCTTGTACTTAAGTCGGCATTGTGCCTTTCTTATTAAATTCGGATGCAATTTCTGTGTTTCATCGTTAATAAAAAGGTCCAAGGGATACAGTATACCTAAAGTAAAGCATCGGAATCTGTACTGGACTCACAAAAGAGGTTCAAATCATAGAAAGTGAGATTGTCAGTCCCCTTGTACTTAAGTCGGCATTGTGCCCCTTGTATTAAATTCGGATGCAATTTCTGTGTCTCATCGTCAATAAGAAGGTCCAAGGGATACATTAAACCTGAAGTGAAGCATCGGAATCTAAAACTGGACTTAAGGGAGAGGTTCAAATCAGAGAAAGTTAGAGTATCAGTCCTCTTGAATTTAAGTCGGCATTGTGCCTTTTGTATTAAAGTTGGATGCAATTTCTGTGTTTCATCGTCAATACGAAGGGCCTAGGGATACAGTACCTGAAGTGAAGCATGGGAATCTAAAACTGGACTCACAGGCGAGGTTCAAATTATTGAAAGTTAGAGTGTCAGTCCTCTTGTACTTAAGTCGGCATTGTGACTTTTGCATTAAATTCGGATGCAATTTCTGTGTTTCATCGTCATTAAGATGGTCCAAGGGGTACAGTAAACCTCAAGTGAAGCATCGGAATCTGAAACTGGACTCTCAGGAGAGGTTCAAATCATAGATTGTTAGAGTGTCAGTCCTCTTGTACTTAAGTCGGCATTTTGCCTTTTGTATTAAATTCCGATGCAATTTCTGTGTTTCATCGCCAATAAGAAGGTACAGGGGATACAGTAAACCTGAAGTGAAGCATCGGAATCTAAAACTGGACTCATGGGAGAGGTTCAAATCATAGAAAGTGAGAGTGTCAGTCCTGTTGTACTTAAGTCATCATTGTGCCTTTTGTATTAAATTCGGACTCAATTTCTGTGTTTCATCGTCAATAAGGAGGTCCATGGGATACAGTAAACCTGAAGTGAAGCATCGGAATCTAAAACTGGACTCACAGGAGAGGTTCCAATCATAGAATGTGAGAGTGTCAGGCCTCTTGTACTTAAGTCAGCATTGTGCCTTTTGTATAAAATTCGGATGCAAGTTCTGTGTTTCATCGTCAATATGAAGGTCCAGGGGATACAGTAAACCTGAAGTGAAGCATCGGAATCTAAAACTGGACTCACAGGAGAGGTTAAAATCGTAGAAAGTTAGAGTGTCAGTCCTCTTGTACTTATGTCGGCATTGTGCCTTTTGAATTTAATTCCGATGCAATTTCTGTGTTTCATCGTCAATAACAATTTCCAAGGTATACAGGAAACCTGAAGTGAAGCTTCGGAATCTAATACTGGACTTACAGGAGAGGTTCAAATCATAGAAAGTGAGAGTGTCAGTCCACTTGTACTTAAGTCGGCTTGTGCCTTTTGTATTAAATTCGTATGCAATTTCTGTGTTTCATCGTCAATAAGAAGGTACAAGGGATACAGTAAACCTGAAGTGAAGCATCGGAATCTAAAACTGGACTTACAGGAGAGGTTCAAATCTTAGAAAGTGAGAGTGTCAGTCACCTTGTACTTAAGTCGGCATTGTGCCTTTTGTATTAAATTCGGATGCAATTTCTGTGTTACCTCGTCAATAACAAGGTCCAAGGTATACAGTAAACCTGAAGTGAAGCATCGGAATCTAAAACTGGACTCACAGGAGAGGTTCAAATCATAGAAGGTGAGAGTGTCAGTCCTCTCGTACTTGAGTCGGCATTGTGCCTTTTGTATTAAATTCGTATGCAATTTCTGTGTTTCATCGTTAATAAGAAGGAAGAAGGGATACAGTAAACCTGAAGTGAAGCATCGGAATCTAAAACTGGACTCACGGGAGAGGTTCAAATCATGGAAAGTGAAAGTGTCAGTCCTCTTGTATTTAAGTCGTCATTGTGCCTTTTGTATTAAATTCGGATGCAATTTCTGTGTTTCATCGTCAATAAGAAGGTCCATGGGATACAGTAAACCTGAAATGAAGCATCGGAATCTAAAACTGGACTCACAGAAGCGGTTCCTATCATAGACAGTGAGAGTGTCAGGCCTCTTGTACTTAAGTCGGCATTGTGCCTTTTGTATTAAATTCGTATGCAGTTTCTGTGTTTCATCGTCAGTAAGAAGGTCCAAGGGAAACAGTAAACATGAAGTGAAGCATCGGATTCTAAAACTGGACTCACAGGAGTGGTTCAATTCATAGAAAGTTAGAGTGTCAGTCCTCTTGTACTTAAGTCGGCATTGTGCCTTTTGAATTTAATTCCGATGCAATTTCTGTGTTTCATCGTCAATAACAAGTTGTAAGGTATACAGCAAACCTGAAGTGAAGCATCGGAATCTATAACTGGACTTACAGGAGAGGTTCAAATCATGGAAAGTGAGAGTGTCAGTCCTCTTGTACTTAGTTGGCATTGTGCCTTTTGTATTAAATTCGGATGCAATTTCTGTGTTTCAACGTCAATAAAAAGGTCCAAGGGATACAGTAAACCTGAAGTAAAGCATCGGAATCGGTACTGGACTCACAGGAGAGGTTCAAATCATAGAAATTGAGATTGTCAGTCCCCTTGTACTTAAGTCGGCATTGTGCCTTTTGTTTTAAATTCGGATGCAATTTCTGTGTTTCATCGTCATTAAGATGGTCCAAGGGATACAGTAAACCTGAAGTGAAGCATCGGAATCTAAAACTGGACTCACAGAAGAGGTTCAAATCATAGAAAATTAGAGTGTCAGTCCTCTTGTACTTTAGTTGGCATTGTGCCTTTTGTATTAAATTCGGATGCAGTTTCTGTGTTTCATCGTCAATAAGAAGGTCCAAGGGAAACAGTAAACATGAAGTGAAGCATCGGATTCTAAAACTGGACTCACAGGAGTGGTTCAAATAATAGAAAGTTAGAGTGTCAGTCCTCTTGTGCTTAAGTCGGCATTGTGCCATTTGAATTTAATTCCGATGCAATTTCTGTGTTTCAGCGTCAATAACAAGTTCCAAGGTATACAGCAAACCTGAAGTGAAGCATCGGAATCTAAAACTGGACTTACAGGAGAGGTTCAAATCATAGAAAGTGAGAGTGTCAGTCCTCTTGTACTTAAGTCGGCATTGTGCCTTTTGTATTAAATTCGGATGCAATTTCTGTGTTTCATCGTCAATAAGAAGGTACAAGGGATACAGTAAACCTGAAGTGAAGCATCGGAATCTTAAACTGGACTTACAGGAGAGGTTCAAATCATAGAAAGGAAGAGTGTCAGTCCTCTTGTACTTAAGTCGGCATTGTGCATTTTGTATTAAATTCGGATTTAATTTCTGTATTTCATCGTCAATAAGAAGGTCCAAGAGATACAGTAAACCTGAAGTGAGGCATCGGAATCTAAAACTGGACTCACAGGCCTGGTTCAAATCATAGATAGTTAGAGTGTCAGTCCTCTTGTACTTAAGTCTTCATTGTGCCTTTGTATTAAATTCGGATGCAATTTCTGTGTTTCATCCTCAATATGGAGGTCCAAGGCATACAGTAAACCTGAAGTGAAGCATCGGAATCTAAATCTGGACTCACAGGAGAAGTTTAAATCATAGAAAGTGAGAGTGTCAGTCCTCTTGTACTTAAGTCGGCAATGTGCCATTTTTATTAAATTCGGATGCATTTTCTGTGTTTTATCGTCAATAAGAAGGTCCAAGGGGTACAGTAAACCTGAAGTAAAGCATCGGAATCTGTACTGGACTCACAGGAGAGGTTCAAATCATAGAAAGTTAGAGTGTCAGTACTCTTGTACTTAAGTCGGCATTGTGCCTTTTGTATTAAATTCGGATGCAATTTCTGTGTTTCATTGTCAATAAGAAGGTCCAAGGGATACAGTAAACCTGAAGTGAGGCATCGGAATCTAAAACTGGACTCACAGGACAGGTTCAAATCATAGATAGTTAGAGTGTCAGTCCTCTTGTGCTTAAGTCTTCATTGTGCCTTTGTATTAAATTCGGATGCAATTTCTGTGTTTCATCGTCAAGAAGGAGGTCCAAGGCATACAGTAAACCTGAAGTGTAGCATCGGAATCTAAATCTGGACTCACAGGAGAAGTTTAAATCAGAGAAAGTGAGAATAACAGTCCTCTTGTACTTAAGTCGGCATTGTGCCATTTTTATTAAATTCGGATGCAATTTCTGTGTTTCATCGTCAATAAGAAGGTCCAAGGGATACAGTAAACCTGAAGTAAAGCATCGGAATCTATACTGGACTCACAGGAGAGGTTCAAATCATAGAAAGTTAGAGTGTCAGTACTCTTGTACTTAAGTCGGCATTGTGCATTTTGTATTAAAGTCGGATGGAATTTCTGTATTTCATCGTCAATAAGGAGGTCCAAGGGATACAGTAAACCTGAAGTGAGGCATCGGAATCTAAAACTGGACTCACATGAAAGGATCAAATCATAGATTGTTAGAGTGTCACATCCTCTTGTACTTGGGTCAGCATTGTGCCTTTTGTATTAAATTCGGATGCAATTTCAGTGTTTCATCGTCAATAAGAATGTCCAAGGCATACAGTAAACCTCAAGTGAAGCATCGGAATCTAAAACTGGACTCACAGGAGAGGTTCAAATCATAGAAAGTTAGAGTGTCAGTCCTCTTGTACTTAAGTCGGCATTGTGCCATTTGAATTTAATTCCGATGCGATATCTGTGTTCCATCGTCAATAAGAAGTTCCGAGGTATACCGTAAACCTGAAGTGAAGCATCGGAATCTAAAACTGGACTCACAGAAAAGGTTCAAATCACAGATACTTAGAGTGTCAGTCCTCTTGTACTTAAGTCTTCATTGTGCCTTTGTATTAAATTCGGATGCAATTTCTGTGCTTCATCGTCAATAAGGAGGTCCAAGGCATACAGTAAACCTGAAGTGAAGCATCGGAATCTAAATCTGGATTCACAGGAGAAGTTTAATTCATAGAAAGTGAGAATGTCAGTCCTCTTGTACTTAAGTCGGCATTGTGCCATTTTTATTAAATTCGGATGCAATTTCTGTGTTTCATCGTCAATAAGAAGGTCCAAGGGATACAGTAAACCTGAAGTAAAGCATCGGAATCTGTACTGGACTCACAGGAGAGGTTCAAATCATAGAAAGTTAGAGTGTCAGTCCTCTTGTACTTCAGTCGGCATTGTGCATTATGTATTAAATTCGGTTGGAATATCTGTATTTCATCGTCAATAAGAAGGTCCAAGGGATACAGTAAACCTGAAGTGAGGCATCGGAATCTAAACCTGGACTCACAGGAGAGGTTCAAATCATAGAAAGTGAGAGTGTCAGTCCTCTTGTACTTAAGTCGGCATTGTGCATTTTGTATTAAATTCGGTTGGAATTTCTGTATTTCATCGTCAATAAGAACGTCCAAGGGATACAGTAGTCCTGAAGTGAAGCATCGGAATCTAAAACTGGACTTACAGGAGAGGTTCAAATCTTAGAAAGTTAGAGTGTCAGTCCTCTTGTACTTAAGTCGGCATTGTGCCAGTTGTATTAAATTCGGATGTAATTTCTGTGTTTCATCGTCAATAAGAAGGTCCAAGGGATACAGTAAACCTGAAGTGAAACATCGGAATCTAAAACTGGACTCACAGGAGAGGTTCAAATCATAGAGAGAGAGAGTGTCAGTCCTCTTGTACTTAAGTTGGCATTGTGCCTTTTGTATTAAATTCGGATGCAATTTCTGTGTTTCATCGTCAAAAAGAAAGTCCAAGGGATACAGTAAACCTGAAGTGAAGCATCGGAATGTAAAACTGGACTCACTGGAGAGGTTCGAATCATAGAAAGTTAGAGTGTCAGTCCTCTTGTACTTCAGTCGGCATTGTGCCTTTTGAATTTAATTCCGATGCAATTTCTGTGTTTCATCGTCAATCAGAAGTTCAAAGGTATACAGCAAACTTGAAGTGAAGCATCGGAATCTAAAACTGGACTCACAGGAGAGGTTCAAATCATGGAAGGTTAGAGTGACAGTCTTCTTGTACTTAAGTCGGCATTTACCCTATTGTATTATATTCGGTTGAAATTTCTGTGTTTCATCGTCAAGATGAAGGTCCAAGGGATACAGTAAACCAGAAGTGAAGCATCGGAATCTAAAACTGGCCTCACAGGAGAGGTTCAAATCATAGAAAGTGAGAATGTCAGTCCTCTTGTACTTAAGTCGGCATTGTGCCATTTTTATTAAATTCGGATGCAATTTCTGTGTTTCATCGTCAATAAGAAGGTCCAAGGGATACAGTAAACCCGAAGTAAAGCATCGGAATCTGTACTGGACTCACAGGAGAGGTTCAAATCATAGAAAGTTAGAGTGTCAGTACTCTTGTACTTAAGTCGGCATTGTGCATTTTGTATTAAAGTCGGATGGAATTTCTGTATTTCATCGTCAATAAGGAGGTCCAAGGGATACAGTAAACCTGAAGTGAGGCATCGGAATCTAAAACTGGACTCACATGAAAGGATCAAATCATAGATTGTTAGAGTGTCACATCCTCTTGTACTTGGGTCAGCATTGTGCCTTTTGTATTAAATTCGGATGCAATTTCAGTGTTTCATCGTCAATAAGAATGTCCAAGGCATACAGTAAACCTCAAGTGAAGCATCGGAATCTAGAACTGGACTCACAGGAGAAGTTTAAATCATAGACAGTGAGAGTGTCAGTCCTGTTATAATTAAGTCGGCATTGTGACTTTTGTATTAAATTCCGATGCAATTTCTGTGTTTCATCGTCAATAACAAGGTCCACGGTATACAGTAAACCTGAAGTGAAGCATCGGAATCTTAAACTTTACTTACAGGAGAGGTTCAAATCATAGAAAGTTGGAGTGTCAGTCCGCTTGTACTTAAGTCGGCATTGTGCCATTTGAATTTAATTCCGATGCGATATCTGTGTTCCATCGTCAATAAGAAGTTCCGAGGTGTACCGTAAACCTGAAGTGAAGCATCGGAATCTAAAACTGGACTCACAGAAAAGGTTCAAATCATAGATACTTAGAGTGTCAGTCCTCTTGTACTTAAGTCTTCATTGTGCCTTTGTATTAAATTCGGATGCAATTTTTGTGCTTCATCGTCAATAAGGAGGTCCAAGGCATACAGTAAACCTGAAGTGAAGCATCGGAATCTAAATCTGGATTCACAGGAGAAGTTTAATTCATAGAAAGTGAGAATGTCAGTCCTCTTGTACTTAAGTCGGCATTGTGCCATTTTTATTAAATTCGGGTGCAATTTCTGTGTTTCATCGTCAATAAGAAGGTCCAAGGGATACAGTAAACCTGAAGTAAAGCATCGGAATCTGTACTGGACTCACAGGAGAGGTTCAAATCATAGAAAGTTAGAGTGTCAGTCCTCTTGTACTTCAGTCGGCATTGTGCATTATGTATTAAATTCGGTTGGAATATCTGTATTTCATCGTCAATAAGAAGGTCCAAGGGATACAGTAAACCTGAAGTGAGGCATCGGAATCTAAACCTGGACTCACAGGAGAGGTTCAAATCATAGAAAGTGAGAGTGTCAGTCCTCTTGTACTTAAGTCGGCATTGTGCATTTTGTATTAAATTCGGTTGGAATTTCTGTATTTCATCGTCAATAAGAAGGTCCAAGGGATACAGTAGTCCTGAAGTGAAGCATCGGAATCTAAAACTGGACTTACAGGAGAGGTTCAAATCTTAGAAAGTTAGAGTGTCAGTCCTCTTGTACTTAAGTCGGCATTGTGCCTTTTGTATTAAATTCGGATGTAATTTCTGTGTTTCATCGTCAATAAGAAGGTCCAAGGGATACAGTAAACCTGAAGTGAAACATCGGAATCCAAAACTGGACTCACAGGAGAGGTTCAAATCATAGAGAGAGAGAGTGTCAGTCCTCTTGTACTTAAGTTGGCATTGTGCCTTTTGTATTAAATTCGGATGCAATTTCTGTGTTTCATCGTCAAAAAGAAAGTCCAAGGGATACAGTAAACCTGAAGTGAAGCATCGGAATGTAAAACTGGACTCACTGGAGAGGTTCGAATCATAGAAAGTTAGAGTGTCACTCCTCTTGTACTTCAGTCGGCATTGTGCCTTTTGAATTTAATTCCGATGCAATTTCTGTGTTTCATCGTCAATAAGAAGTTCAAAGGTATACAGCAAACTTGAAGTGAAGCATCGGAATCTAAAACTGGACTCACAGGAGAGGTTCAAATCATGGAAGGTCAGAGTGTCAGTCTTCTTGTACTTAAGTCGGCATTTACCCTATTGTATTATATTCGGATGAAATTTCTGTGTTTCATCGTCAAGATGAAGGTCCAAGGGATACAGTAAACCAGAAGTGAAGCATCGGAATCTAAAACTGGCCTCACAGGAGAGGTTCAAATCATAGAAAGTGAGAGTGTCAGTCCGCTTGTACGTATGTCGGCATTGTGCCTTTTGTATTAAATGCGGATGCAATTTCTGTGTTTCATCGTCAATAAGAAGGTCCAAGGGATACAGTAAACCTGAAGTGAAGCATCGGAATCTAAAACTGGATTAGCAGGAGAGGTTCAAATCATAGAAAGTTAGAGTGTCAGTCCTCTTGTACTTAAGTCGGCATTGTGCCTTTTGTATTGAATTCGGATGTAATTTCTGTGTATCATCGTCAAGAAGAAGGTCCAAGGGATACAGTAAACCAGAAGTGAAGCATCGGAATCTAAAACTAGACTCACAGAAGAGGCTCAAATCATAGAGTGTTAGAGTGTCAGTCCTCTTGTACTTAAGTCTTCATCGTGCCTTTGTATTAAATTCGGATGCAATTTCTGTGTTTCATCGTCAATATGGAGGTCCAAGGCATACAGTAAACCTGAAGTGAAGCATCGGAATCTAAATCTGGACTCACAGGAGAAGTTTAAATCATAGAAAGTGAGAGTGTCAGTCCTCTTGTACTTAAGTCGGCATTGTGCCTTTTCTATTAAATTCGGATGCATTTTCTGTGTTTCATCGTCAATAAGAAGGTCCAAGGGATACATTAAACCTGAAGTGAAGCATCGGAATCTAAAACTGGAATCACAGCAGAGGTTCAAATCATAGAAAGTTAGAGTGTCAGTCCTCTTGTACTTAAGTCGGCATTGTGCATTTTGTATGAAATTCGGATGGAATTTCTGTATTTCATCGGCAATAAGAAGGTCCAAGGGATACAATAAACCTGAAGTGAGGCATCGGAATCTAAAACTGGACTCACAGGAGAGGTTCAAATCATAGATAGTTAGAGTGTCAGTCCTCTTGTACTAAAGTCGGCATTGTGCCTTTTGTATTAAATTCGGATGCAATTTCTGTGTTTCATCGTCAATAAGGAGGTCCAAGGCATACAGTAAACCTGAAGTGAAGCATCGGAATCTAAAACTGGACTGAAAGGAGAAGTTTAAATCATAGACAGTGAGAGTGTCAGTCCTGTTGTACTTAAGTCGGAATTGTGCCTTTTGTATTAAATTCCGATGCAATTTCTGTGTTTCATTGTCAATAACATAGTCCAAGGTATACAGTATACCTGAAGTGAAGCATCGGAATCTTAAACTGGACTTACAGGAGAGGTTCAAATCATAGAAAGTGAGAGTGTCAGTCCTCTTTTACTTAAGTCGGCATTGTGCCTTTTGTATTAAATTCGGATGCAATTTCTGTGATTCATCGTCAATAAGATGGTCCAAGGGATACAGTAAACCTGAAGTGAAGCATCGGAATCTAAAACTGGACTCACAGGTGAGGTTCAAATCATAGAAAGTGAGAGTGTCAGTCCTCTTGTACTTAAATAGGCATTGTGCCTTTTGTATTAAATTCGGATACAATTTCTGTGTTTCAGCGTCAATAAGATGGTCCAAGGGATACAGTAAACCTGAAGTGAAGCATCGGAATCTAAAACTGGACTCATAGGAGGGGTTCAAATCATAGAAAGTTAGAGTGTCAGTCCTCTTGTACTTAAGTCGGCATTGTGCCTTTTGTTTTAAATTCGGATGTAATTTCTGTGTATCATCGTCAATAAGAAAGTCCAAGGTATACAGGAAAACTGAAGTGAAGCATCGGAATCTAAAACTGGACTCACAGGAGAGATATAATCACAGAAAGTTAGAGTGTCAGTCCTCTTGTACTTAAGTCGGCATTGCGCCTTTTGTATTAAATTCAGATGCAATTTCTGTGTTTCATCGTCAATAAGAAGGTACAAGGGATACAGTGAACCTGAGGTGAAGCGTCGGAATCTAAAACTGGACTCATAGGAGAGGTTCAAATCATAGAGAGTGAGAGTGTCAGTCCTCTTGTACTTAAGTTGGCATTGTGCCTTTTGTATTAAATTCGGATGCAATTTCTGTGTTTCATCGTCAATATGAAAGTCGAAGGGATCCAGTAATTCTGAAGTGAAGCATCGGAATCTAAAACTGGACTCACTGGAGAGGTTCAAATCATAGAAAGTTAGAGTGTCAGTCCTCTTGTACTTAAGTCGGCCCTGTGCCTTTTGAATTTAATTCCGATGCAATTTCTGTGTTTCATCGTAAATAAGAAGTTCCAAGGTATACAGCAAACCTGAAGTGAAGCATCGGAATCTAAAACTGGACTCACAGGAGAGGTTCAAATCATAGAAGGTCAGAGTGTCAGTCTTCTTGTACTTAAGTCGGCATTTTGCCTTTTGTATTAAATTCGGATGAAATTTCTGTGTTTCATCGTCAATAAGATGGTCCAAGGGATACAGTAAACCAGAAGTGAAGCGTCGGAATCTATAACTGGACTCACAGGAGAGGTTCAAATCATAGAAAGTGATAGTGTCAGTCCTCTTGTACTTAAGACGGCATTGTGCCTTTTGTATTAAATTTGGATGCAATTTCTGTGTTTCATCGTCAATAAGAAAGTCCAAGGGATACAGTAAACCTGAAGTAAAGCATCGGAATCAAAAACTGGACACACAGGAGAGGTTCAAATCATAGAAAGTTAGAGTGTCAGTCCTCTTGTACTTAAGTCGGCATTGTGCCTTTTGAATTTAATTCCGATGCAATTTCTGTGTTTCATCGTCAATAAGAAGTGCCAAGGTATACAGCAAACCTGAAGTGATGCATCGGAATCTAAAACTGGACTCACAGGAGAGGTTCAAATCATAGAGAGTTAGACAGTCTGTCCTCTTGTACATAAGTCGGCATTGTGCCTTTTGTATTAAATGCGGATGCAATTTCTGTGTTTCATCGTCAATAAGAAGGTCCAAGGGATACAGTAAACCTGAAGTGAAGCATCGGAATCTAAAACTGGATTAGCAGGAGAGGTTCAAATCATAGAAAGTTAGAGTGTCAGTCCTCTTGTACTTAAGTCGGCATTGTGCCTTTTGTATTGAATTCGGATGTAATTTCTGTGTATCATCGTCAAGAAGAAGGTCCAAGGGATACAGTAAACCAGAAGTGAAGCATCGGAATCTAAAACTAGACTCACAGAAGAGGCTCAAATCATAGAGTGTTAGAGTGTCAGTCCTCTTGTACTTAAGTCTTCATCGTGCCTTTGTATTAAATTCGGATGCAATTTCTGTGTTTCATCGTCAATATGGAGGTCCAAGGCATACAGTAAACCTGAAGTGAAGCATCGGAATCTAAATCTGGACTCACAGGAGAAGTTTAAATCATAGAAAGTGAGAGTGTCAGTCCTCTTGTACTTAAGTCGGCATTGTGCCTTTTCTATTAAATTCGGATGCATTTTCTGTGTTTCATCGTCAATAAGAAGGTCCAAGGGATACATTAAACCTGAAGTGAAGCATCGGAATCTAAAACTGGAATCACAGCAGAGGTTCAAATCATAGAAAGTTAGAGTGTCAGTCCTCTTGTACTTAAGTCGGCATTGTGCATCTTGTATGAAATTCGGATGGAATTTCTGTATTTCATCGGCAATAAGAAGGTCCAAGGGATACAATAAACCTGAAGTGAGGCATCGGAATCTAAAACTGGACTCACAGGAGAGGTTCAAATCATAGATAGTTAGAGTGTCAGTCCTCTTGTACTAAAGTCGGCATTGTGCCTTTTGTATTAAATTCGGATGCAATTTCTGTGTTTCATCGTCAATAAGGAGGTCCAAGGCATACAGTAAACCTGAAGTGAAGCTTCGGAATCTAAAACTGGACTGAAAGGAGAAGTTTAAATCATAGACAGTGAGAGTGTCAGTCCTGTTGTACTTAAGTCGGAATTGTGCCTTTTGTATTAAATTCCGATGCAATTTCTGTGTTTCATTGTCAATAACATAGTCCAAGGTATACAGTATACCTGAAGTGAAGCATCGGAATCTTAAACTGGACTTACAGGAGAGGTTCAAATCATAGAAAGTGAGAGTGTCAGTCCTCTTTTACTTAAGTCGGCATTGTGCCTTTTGTATTAAATTCGGATGCAATTTCTGTGATTCATCGTCAATAATATGGTCCAAGGGATACAGTAAACCTGAAGTGAAGCATCGGAATCTAAAACTGGACTCACAGGTGAGGTTCAAATCATAGAAAGTGAGAGTGTCAGTCCTCTTGTACTTAAATAGGCATTGTGCCTTTTGTATTAAATTCGGATACAATTTCTGTGTTTCAGCGTCAATAAGATGGTCCAAGGGATACAGTAAACCTCAAGTGAAGCATCGGAATCTAAAACTGGACTCATAGGAGGGGTTCAAATCATAGAAAGTTAGAGTGTCAGTCCTCTTGTACTTAAGTCGGCATTGTGCCTTTTGTATTAAATTCGGATGTAATTTCTGTGTTTCATCGTCAATAAGAAGGTCCAAGGGATACAGTAAACCTGAAGTGAGGCATCGGAATCTAAACCTGGACTCACAGGAGAGGTTCAAATCATAGAAAGTGAGAGTGTCAGTCCTCTTGTACTTAAGTCGGCATTGTGCATTTTGTATTAAATTCGGTTGGAATTTCTGTATTTCATCGTCAATAAGAAGGTCCAAGGGATACAGTAGTCCTGAAGTGAAGCATCGGAATCTAAAACTGGACTTACAGGAGAGGTTCAAATCTTAGAAAGTTAGAGTGTCAGTCCTCTTGTACTTAAGTCGGCATTGTGCCTTTTGTATTAAATTCGGATGTAATTTCTGTGTTTCATCGTCAATAAGAAGGTCCAAGGGATACAGTAAACCTGAAGTGAAACATCGGAATCTAAAACTGGACTCACAGGAGAGGTTCAAATCATAGAGAGAGAGAGTGTCAGTCCTCTTGTACTTAAGTTGGCATTGTGCCTTTTGTATTAAATTCGGATGCAATTTCTGTGTTTCATCGTCAAAAAGAAAGTCCAAGGGATACAGTAAACCTGAAGTGAAGCATCGGAATGTAAAACTGGACTCACTGGAGAGGTTCGAATCATAGAAAGTTAGAGTGTCACTCCTCTTGTACTTCAGTCGGCATTGTGCCTTTTGAATTTAATTCCGATGCAATTTCTGTGTTTCATCGTCAATAAGAAGTTCAAAGGTATACAGCAAACTTGAAGTGAAGCATCGGAATCTAAAACTGGACTCACAGGAGAGGTTCAAATCATGGAAGGTCAGAGTGTCAGTCTTCTTGTACTTAAGTCGGCATTTACCCTATTGTATTATATTCGGATGAAATTTCTGTGTTTCATCGTCAAGATGAAGGTCCAAGGGATACAGTAAACCAGAAGTGAAGCATCGGAATCTAAAACTGGCCTCACAGGAGAGGTTCAAATCATAGAAAGTGAGAGTGTCAGTCCGCTTGTACGTATGTCGGCATTGTGCCTTTTGTATTAAATGCGGATGCAATTTCTGTGTTTCATCGTCAATAAGAAGGTCCAAGGGATACAGTAAACCTGAAGTGAAGCATCGGAATCTAAAACTGGATTAGCAGGAGAGGTTCAAATCATAGAAAGTTAGAGTGTCAGTCCTCTTGTACTTAAGTCGGCATTGTGCCTTTTGTATTGAATTCGGATGTAATTTCTGTGTATCATCGTCAAGAAGAAGGTCCAAGGGATACAGTAAACCAGAAGTGAAGCATCGGAATCTAAAACTAGACTCACAGAAGAGGCTCAAATCATAGAGTGTTAGAGTGTCAGTCCTCTTGTACTTAAGTCTTCATCGTGCCTTTGTATTAAATTCGGATGCAATTTCTGTGTTTCATCGTCAATATGGAGGTCCAAGGCATACAGTAAACCTGAAGTGAAGCATCGGAATCTAAATCTGGACTCACAGGAGAAGTTTAAATCATAGAAAGTGAGAGTGTCAGTCCTCTTGTACTTAAGTCGGCATTGTGCCTTTTCTATTAAATTCGGATGCATTTTCTGTGTTTCATCGTCAATAAGAAGGTCCAAGGGATACATTAAACCTGAAGTGAAGCATCGGAATCTAAAACTGGAATCACAGCAGAGGTTCAAATCATAGAAAGTTAGAGTGTCAGTCCTCTTGTACTTAAGTCGGCATTGTGCATTTTGTATGAAATTCGGATGGAATTTCTGTATTTCATCGGCAATAAGAAGGTCCAAGGGATACAATAAACCTGAAGTGAGGCATCGGAATCTAAAACTGGACTCACAGGAGAGGTTCAAATCATAGATAGTTAGAGTGTCAGTCCTCTTGTACTAAAGTCGGCATTGTGCCTTTTGTATTAAATTCGGATGCAATTTCTGTGTTTCATCGTCAATAAGGAGGTCCAAGGCATACAGTAAACCTGAAGTGAAGCATCGGAATCTAAAACTGGACTGAAAGGAGAAGTTTAAATCATAGACAGTGAGAGTGTCAGTCCTGTTGTACTTAAGTCGGAATTGTGCCTTTTGTATTAAATTCCGATGCAATTTCTGTGTTTCATTGTCAATAACATAGTCCAAGGTATACAGTATACCTGAAGTGAAGCATCGGAATCTTAAACTGGACTTACAGGAGAGGTTCAAATCATAGAAAGTGAGAGTGTCAGTCCTCTTTTACTTAAGTCGGCATTGTGCCTTTTGTATTAAATTCGGATGCAATTTCTGTGATTCATCGTCAATAAGATGGTCCAAGGGATACAGTAAACCTGAAGTGAAGCATCGGAATCTAAAACTGGACTCACAGGTGAGGTTCAAATCATAGAAAGTGAGAGTGTCAGTCCTCTTGTACTTAAATAGGCATTGTGCCTTTTGTATTAAATTCGGATACAATTTCTGTGTTTCAGCGTCAATAAGATGGTCCAAGGGATACAGTAAACCTGAAGTGAAGCATCGGAATCTAAAACTGGACTCATAGGAGGGGTTCAAATCATAGAAAGTTAGAGTGTCAGTCCTCTTGTACTTAAGTCGGCATTGTGCCTTTTGTTTTAAATTCGGATGTAATTTCTGTGTATCATCGTCAATAAGAAAGTCCAAGGTATACAGGAAAACTGAAGTGAAGCATCGGAATCTAAAACTGGACTCACAGGAGAGATATAATCACAGAAAGTTAGAGTGTCAGTCCTCTTGTACTTAAGTCGGCATTGCGCCTTTTGTATTAAATTCAGATGCAATTTCTGTGTTTCATCGTCAATAAGAAGGTACAAGGGATACAGTGAACCTGAGGTGAAGCGTCGGAATCTAAAACTGGACTCATAGGAGAGGTTCAAATCATAGAGAGTGAGAGTGTCAGTCCTCTTGTACTTAAGTTGGCATTGTGCCTTTTGTATTAAATTCGGATGCAATTTCTGTGTTTCATCGTCAATATGAAAGTCGAAGGGATCCAGTAATTCTGAAGTGAAGCATCGGAATCTAAAACTGGACTCACTGGAGAGGTTCAAATCATAGAAAGTTAGAGTGTCAGTCCTCTTGTACTTAAGTCGGCCCTGTGCCTTTTGAATTTAATTCCGATGCAATTTCTGTGTTTCATCGTAAATAAGAAGTTCCAAGGTATACAGCAAACCTGAAGTGAAGCATCGGAATCTAAAACTGGACTCACAGGAGAGGTTCAAATCATAGAAGGTCAGAGTGTCAGTCTTCTTGTACTTAAGTCGGCATTTTGCCTTTTGTATTAAATTCGGATGAAATTTCTGTGTTTCATCGTCAATAAGATGGTCCAAGGGATACAGTAAACCAGAAGTGAAGCGTCGGAATCTATAACTGGACTCACAGGAGAGGTTCAAATCATAGAAAGTGATAGTGTCAGTCCTCTTGTACTTAAGACGGCATTGTGCCTTTTGTATTAAATTTGGATGCAATTTCTGTGTTTCATCGTCAATAAGAAAGTCCAAGGGATACAGTAAACCTGAAGTAAAGCATCGGAATCAAAAACTGGACACACAGGAGAGGTTCAAATCATAGAAAGTTAGAGTGTCAGTCCTCTTGTACTTAAGTCGGCATTGTGCCTTTTGAATTTAATTCCGATGCAATTTCTGTGTTTCATCGTCAATAAGAAGTGCCAAGGTATACAGCAAACCTGAAGTGATGCATCGGAATCTAAAACTGGACTCACAGGAGAGGTTCAAATCATAGAGAGTTAGACAGTCTGTCCTCTTGTACATAAGTCGGCATTGTGCCTTTTGTATTAAATGCGGATGCAATTTCTGTGTTTCATCGTCAATAAGAAGGTCCAAGGGATACAGTAAACCTGAAGTGAAGCATCGGAATCTAAAACTGGATTAGCAGGAGAGGTTCAAATCATAGAAAGTTAGAGTGTCAGTCCTCTTGTACTTAAGTCGGCATTGTGCCTTTTGTATTGAATTCGGATGTAATTTCTGTGTATCATCGTCAAGAAGAAGGTCCAAGGGATACAGTAAACCAGAAGTGAAGCATCGGAATCTAAAACTAGACTCACAGAAGAGGCTCAAATCATAGAGTGTTAGAGTGTCAGTCCTCTTGTACTTAAGTCTTCATCGTGCCTTTGTATTAAATTCGGATGCAATTTCTGTGTTTCATCGTCAATATGGAGGTCCAAGGCATACAGTAAACCTGAAGTGAAGCATCGGAATCTAAATCTGGACTCACAGGAGAAGTTTAAATCATAGAAAGTGAGAGTGTCAGTCCTCTTGTACTTAAGTCGGCATTGTGCCTTTTCTATTAAATTCGGATGCATTTTCTGTGTTTCATCGTCAATAAGAAGGTCCAAGGGATACATTAAACCTGAAGTGAAGCATCGGAATCTAAAACTGGAATCACAGCAGAGGTTCAAATCATAGAAAGTTAGAGTGTCAGTCCTCTTGTACTTAAGTCGGCATTGTGCATCTTGTATGAAATTCGGATGGAATTTCTGTATTTCATCGGCAATAAGAAGGTCCAAGGGATACAATAAACCTGAAGTGAGGCATCGGAATCTAAAACTGGACTCACAGGAGAGGTTCAAATCATAGATAGTTAGAGTGTCAGTCCTCTTGTACTAAAGTCGGCATTGTGCCTTTTGTATTAAATTCGGATGCAATTTCTGTGTTTCATCGTCAATAAGGAGGTCCAAGGCATACAGTAAACCTGAAGTGAAGCTTCGGAATCTAAAACTGGACTGAAAGGAGAAGTTTAAATCATAGACAGTGAGAGTGTCAGTCCTGTTGTACTTAAGTCGGAATTGTGCCTTTTGTATTAAATTCCGATGCAATTTCTGTGTTTCATTGTCAATAACATAGTCCAAGGTATACAGTATACCTGAAGTGAAGCATCGGAATCTTAAACTGGACTTACAGGAGAGGTTCAAATCATAGAAAGTGAGAGTGTCAGTCCTCTTTTACTTAAGTCGGCATTGTGCCTTTTGTATTAAATTCGGATGCAATTTCTGTGATTCATCGTCAATAATATGGTCCAAGGGATACAGTAAACCTGAAGTGAAGCATCGGAATCTAAAACTGGACTCACAGGTGAGGTTCAAATCATAGAAAGTGAGAGTGTCAGTCCTCTTGTACTTAAATAGGCATTGTGCCTTTTGTATTAAATTCGGATACAATTTCTGTGTTTCAGCGTCAATAAGATGGTCCAAGGGATACAGTAAACCTGAAGTGAAGCATCGGAATCTAAAACTGGACTCATAGGAGGGGTTCAAATCATAGAAAGTTAGAGTGTCAGTCCTCTTGTACTTAAGTCGGCATTGTGCCTTTTGTATTAAATTCGGATGTAATTTCTGTGTATCATCGTCAATAAGAAAGTCCAAGGTATACAGGAAAACTGAAGTGAAGCATCGGAATCTAAAACTGGACTCACAGGAGAGATATAATCACAGAAAGTTAGAGTGTCAGTCCTCTTGTACTTAAGTCGGCATTGCGCCTTTTGTATTAAATTCAGATGCAATTTCTGTGTTTCATCGTCAATAAGAAGGTACAAGGGATACAGTGAACCTGAGGTGAAGCGTCGGAATCTAAAACTGGACTCATAGGAGAGGTTCAAATCATAGAGAGTGAGAGTGTCAGTCCTCTTGTACTTAAGTTGGCATTGTGCCTTTTGTATTAAATTCGGATGCAATTTCTGTGTTTCATCGTCAATATGAAAGTCGAAGGGATCCAGTAATTCTGAAGTGAAGCATCGGAATCTAAAACTGGACTCACTGGAGAGGTTCAAATCATAGAAAGTTAGAGTGTCAGTCCTCTTGTACTTAAGTCGGCCCTGTGCCTTTTGAATTTAATTCCGATGCAATTTCTGTGTTTCATCGTAAATAAGAAGTTCCAAGGTATACAGCAAACCTGAAGTGAAGCATCGGAATCTAAAACTGGACTCACAGGAGAGGTTCAAATCATAGAAGGTCAGAGTGTCAGTCTTCTTGTACTTAAGTCGGCATTTTGCCTTTTGTATTAAATTCGGATGAAATTTCTGTGTTTCATCGTCAATAAGATGGTCCAAGGGATACAGTAAACCAGAAGTGAAGCGTCGGAATCTATAACTGGACTCACAGGAGAGGTTCAAATCATAGAAAGTGATAGTGTCAGTCCTCTTGTACTTAAGACGGCATTGTGCCTTTTGTATTAAATTTGGATGCAATTTCTGTGTTTCATCGTCAATAAGAAAGTCCAAGGGATACAGTAAACCTGAAGTAAAGCATCGGAATCTAAAACTGGACACACAGGAGAGGTTCAAATCATAGAAAGTTAGAGTGTCAGTCCTCTTGTACTTAAGTCGGCATTGTGCCTTTTGAATTTAATTCCGATGCAATTTCTGTGTTTCATCGTCAATAAGAAGTGCCAAGGTATACAGCAAACCTGAAGTGATGCATCGGAATCTAAAACTGGACTCACAGGAGAGGTTCAAATCATAGAGAGTTAGACAGTCTGTCCTCTTGTACATAAGTCGGCATTGTGCCTTTTGTATTAAATTCGGATGTAATTTCTGTGTTTCATTGTCAATAAGATGGTCCAAGGGAAACAGTAATTCTGAAGTGAAGCATCGGAATTTAAAACTGGACTCACTGGAGAGATTCAAATCATAGAAAGTTAGAGTGTCAGTCCTCTTGTACTTAAGTCGGTATTGTGCCGTTTGAATTTAATTTCGGATCAATTTTTGTGTTTCATCGTCAATAAGAAGTTCCAAGGTATACAGTAAACCTTAAGTGAAGCATCGGAATCTAAAACTGGTCTTACAGGAGAGGTTTAAATCATAGAAAGTTAGAGTGTCAGTCCTCTTGTACTGAAGTCGGCATTGTGCCTTTTGTATTAAATTCGGAAGTAATTTCTGTGTATCATCGTCAATAAGAAAGTCCAAGGGATACAGTAAACCTGAAGTGAAGCATCGGAATCTAAAACTGGACTCCCTGCAGAGGTTCAAATCATAGAAAGTTAGAGTGTCAGTCCTCTTGTACTTAAGTCGGCATTGTGCCTTTTGAATTTAATTCCGATGCAATTTCTGTGTTTCATCGTCAATAAGAAGTTCCAAGGTATACAGCAAACCTGAAGTGAAGCATCGGAATCTAAAACTGGACTCACAGGAGAGGTTCAGATCATAGAAGATCAGAGTGTCAGTCTTCTTGTACTTAAGTCGACATTTTGCCTTTTGTATTAAATTCGGATGAAATTTCTGTGTTTCATCGTCAATAAGATGGTCCAAGGGATACAGTAAACCAGAAGTGAAGCATCGGAATCTATAACTGGACTCGCAGGAGAGGTTCAAATCATAGAAAGTGATAGTGTCAGTCCTCTTGTACTTAAGACGGCATTGTGCCTTTTGTATTAAGTTTGGATGCAATTTCTGTGTTTCATCGTCAATACGAAAGTCCAAGGGATACAGTAAACCTGAAGTAAAGCATCGGAATCTAAAACTGGACACACAGGAGAGGTTCAAATCATAGAAAGTTAGAGTGCCAGTCCTCTTGTACTTAAGTCGGCATTGTGCCTTTTGAATTAAATTCCGATGCAATATCTGTGATTCATCGTCAATAAGAAGTGCCATGGTATACAGCAAACCTGAAGTGATGCATCGGAATCTAAAACTGGACTCACAGGAGAGGTTCATATCATAGAGAGTTAGACAGTCAGTCCTCTTGTACATAAGTCGGCATTGTGCCTTTTGTATTAAATTCGGATGCAATTTCTGTGTTTCATCGTCAATAAGAAGGTACAAGGGACACAGTAAACCTGAAGTGAAGCTTCGTAATCTAAAACTGGACTCACAGGAGACGTTGAAATCATACAAAGTTAGAGTGTCAATCCTCTTGTACTTAAGTCGGCATTGTGCCTTTTGAATTAAGTTCGAATGCACATTTTGTGTTTCATCGTCAATAAGAAGGTCCAAGGGATACAGTAAACCTGATGTGAGGCATCAGAATCTAAAACTGGACTAGCAGGAGAGGATCAAATCATTGAAAGTTTGAGTGTCAGTCCTCTTGTACTTAAGTCGGCATTGTGCCTTTTGTATAAATTCGGATGCAATTTCTGTGTTTGATCGTCTGTAAGAAGGTCCAAGGTATACAGTAAACCTGAAGTGAAGCATCGGAATCTAAATCTGGACTCACAGGAGAGGTTCAAATCATAGAAGGTGGGAGTGTCAGTCCTCTTGTACTTAAGTCGCCATTGTGCTTTTGTATTAAATTCGGATGCAATTTCTGTGTTTCATAGTCAATAAGAAAGTCCAAGGTATACAGGTAACCTGAAGTGAAGCATCGGAATCTGAAACTGGACTCACAGGAGAGGTTCAAATCATAGAAAGTTAGAGTGTCAGTGATCTTGTACTTAAGTCGGCATTGTGAATTTTGTAATAAATTCGGATGCTATTTCTGTGTTTCATCGTTAATAAGAAGGTACAAGGGATACTGTAAACTTGAAGTGAAGCATCGGAATCTAAAACTGGACTCACAGGAAAGGTTTAAATCATAGAAAGTGAGAGTGTCAGTCCTCTTGTACTTAAGTCGGCATTGTGCCTTTTGTTTTAAATTCGGATGCAATTTCTGTGTTTCATCGTCAATAAGAAGGTCCATGGGATACAGTAAACCTGAAGTGAAGCATCGGAATCTAAAACTGGCCTCACAGGAGAGGTTCAAATCATAGAACGTAGGAGTGTCAGTCCTCTTGTACTTAAGTCGGCATTGTGCCTTTTGAATTTAATTCCGATGCCATTTCTGTGTTCCATCGTCAATAAGAAGTTCCGAGGTATACAGTAAACCTGAAGTGAAGCATCGGAATCTAAAACTGGATCCACAGGAGAGGTTCAAATCATAGAAAGTTAGGGAGTCAGTCCTCTAGTACTTAAGTTGGCATTGTGCCTTTTATATTAAATTCGGATGCAATTTCTGTGTTTCATCGTCAATACGAAGGTACAAGGGATACAGTAAACCTGAAGTGAAGCATCGGAATCTAAAACTGGACTCACAGGAGTGGTTTATATCATAGAAAGTGAGAGTGTCAGACCCCTTGTACTTAAGTCGGCATTGTGCCTTTTGTATTAAATTCGGATGCAATTTCTGTGTTTCATTGTCAATAAGAAGGTCCAAGGGATACAGTAACCCTGAAGCATCGGAATCTGAGACTGGACTCACAGGAGAGGTTCAAATCATAGAATGTAATAGTGTGAGTCCTCTTGTACATAAGTCGGCATTGTGCCTTTTGAATTTAATTCCGTTGCAATTTCTGTGTTTCATGGTCAATAAGAAGTTCCGAGCTAAACAGTAAACCTGAATTGAAGCATCGGAATCTAAAACTGGACACACAGGAGAGGTTCAAATCATAGAAGGTGAGAGTGTCAGTCCTCTGGTACTTATGTCGGCATTGTGCCCTTTGTATTAAATTCGGATGCAATTTCTGTGGTTCATCGTCAATAAGAAGGTCCAAGGTATACAGTAAACCTAAAGTGATACAACTTAATCTAAAACGGGACTCACAGGAGACGTTCAAATCATAGAAAGTTTGAGTGTCAGTCCTCTTGTACTTAAGTTGGCATTGTGCCTTTTGTATTAAATTCGGATGCAATTTCTGTGTTTCATCGTCAATAAGAAGGTCCAAGGTATACAGTAAACCTGAAGTGAAGCATCGGAATCTAAAACTGGACTCACAGGAAGGTTCAAATCATAGAAGGTGAGAGTGTCAGTCCTCTTGTACTTAAGTCGGCATTGTGCCTTTTGTATTAAATTCGGATGCAATTTCTGTGTTTCAACGTCAATAAGAAGGTCCAAAGTATACGGTAAAACTGAAGTGAAGCATCGTAATCTGAAACTGGACTCACAGGAGGGTTTCAAATCATAGAAGGCGAGAGAGTCAGTCCTCTTGTACTTAAGTCGGCACTGTGCCTTTTGTATTACAATCGGATGCAATTTCTGTGTTTCATCGTTAATAAGAAGGTCTGAGGGATACAGTAAACCTGAAGTGAGGAATCGGAATCTAAAACTGGACTCACAGGAGAGGTTCAAATCATAGAAAATTAGAGTGTCAGTCCTCTTGTTCTTAAGTCGGCATTGTGCCTTTTGTATTAAATTCGGATGCAATTTCTGTGTTTCATCGTTAATTAGAAGTTACAAGGGATACAGTAAACCTGAAGTGAAGAATCGGAATCTAAAACTGGACTCATGGGGGAGGTTCAAATGATAGAACGTGAGAGTGTCAGTCTTCTTGTACTTAAGGCGGCATTGTGCCTTTTGTATTAAATTCGGATGCAATTTCTGTGTTTCATCGTCAATAAGAAGGTACAAGGGATACAGTAAACCTGAAGTGAAGCATCGGAATCTAAAACTGTACTCACAGGAGAGGTTTATATCATAGAAAGTGAGAGTGTCAGTCCTCTTGTACTTAAGTCGGCATTGTGCCTTTTGTTCTAAATTCGGATGCAGTTTCTGTGTTTCATCGTCAATAAGAAGGTCCAAGGGATACAGTAAACCTGAAGTGAAGCATCGGAATCTGAAACTGGACTCACAGGAGAGGTTCACTTCATAGAAAGTTGGAGTGTCAGTCCTCTTGTACTTAAGTCGTCATTGTGCCATTTGAATTTAATTCCGATGCGATATCTGTGTTCCATCGTCAATAAGAAGTTCCGAGGTATACAGTAAACATGAAGTGAAGCATCGGAATCTGAAACTGGACTCACAGGAGAGGTTCACTTCATAGAAAGTTGGAGTGTCAGTCCTCTTGTACTTAAGTCGACATTGTGCCTTTGTATTAATTTCGGATGCTATTTTTGTGTTTCATCGTCAATAAGAAGGTCCAAGGGATACAGTAAATCTGAAATGAAGCATCGGAATCTGAAACTGGACTCACAGGAGAGGTTCAAATCATAGAAAGTTAGAGTATCAGTCCTCTTGTACTTAAGACGGCATTGTGCCTTTTGTATTAAATTCGGATGCAATTTATGTGTTTCATCGTCAATTGTAAGGTCCAAGGTATACAGTAAACCTGAAGTGAAGCATCGGAATCTAAAACCGGACTCACAGGAGAGGTTCAAATCATAGAATGTTATAGTGTGAGTCCTCTTGTACTTAAGTCGGCATTGTGCCTTTTGTATTAAATTCGAATGCAATTTCTGTGTTTCAATGTCAATAAGAAAGTCCAAAGTATACAGGAAACCTGAAGTGAAGCATCGGAATCTAAAACTGGACTCACAGGAGAAGTTCAAATTATAGAAAATTAGAGTGTCAGTCCTCTTGTACTTAAGTCGGCATTGTGCCTTTGTATTAAATTCGGATGCAATTTCTGTGGTTCATCGTCAATAAGAAGGTCCAAGGTATACTGTAAACCTAAAGTGAGGCAACCTAAGCTAAAACTGGACTCACAGGAGAGGTTCAAATCATAGAAAGTTTGAGTGTCAGTCCTCTTGTAGTTAAGTTGGCATTGTGCCTTTTGTATTAAATTCGGATGCAATTTTTGTGTTTCATCGTCAATAAGAAGGTCCAAGGTATACAGCAAACCTGAAGTGAAGCATCGGAATCTAAAACTGGACTCACAGGAAGGTTCAAATCATAGAAGGTGAGAGTGTCAGTCCTCTTGTACTTAAGTCGGCATTGTGCTTTTGTATTAAATTCGGATGCAATTTCTGTGTTTCAACGTCAATAAGAAGGTCCAAAGTATACAGTAAACCTGAAGTGAAGCATCGTAATCTGAAACTGGACTCACAGGAGGGGTTCAAATCATAGAAGGTGAGAGTGTCAGTCCTCTTGTACTTAAGTCGGCTCTGTGCCTTTTGTATTAAAATCGGATGCAATTTCTGTGTTTCATCGTTAATAAGAAGGTCTGAGGGATACAGTAAACCTGAAGTGAAGAATCGGAATCTAAAACTTGACTCACAGGAGAGGTTCAAATCATAGAAAGTTAGAGTGTCAGTCCTCTTGTACTTAAGTCGGCATTGTGCCTTTTGTATTAAATTCGGATGCAATTTCTGTGTTTCATCGTTATTTAGAAGTTACAAGGGATACAGTAAACCTGAAGTGAAGCGTCGGAATCTAAAACTGGACTCATGGGGGAGGTTCAAATCATAGGACGTGAGAGTGTCAGTCTTCTTGTACTTAAGGCGGCATTGTGCCTTTTGTATTAAATTCGGATGCAATTTCTGTGTTTCATCGTCAATAAGAAGGTACAAGGGATACAGTAAACCTGAAGTGAAGCATCGGAATCTAAAACTGTACTCACAGGAGAGGTTTATATCATAGAAAGTGAGAGTGTCAGTCCTCTTGTACTTAAGGATGCATTGTGCCTTTTGTTCTAAATTCGGATGCAGTTTCTGTGTTTCATCGTCAATAAGAAGGTCCAAGGGATACAGTAAACCTGAAGTGAAGCATCGGAATCTGAAACTGGACTCACAGGAGAGGTTCACTTCATAGAAAGTTGGAGTGTCAGTCCTCTTGTACTTAAGTCGGCATTGTGCCATTTGAATTTAATTCCGATGCGATATCTGTGTTCCATCGTCAATAAGAAGTTCCGAGGTATACAGTAAACCTGAAGTGAAGCATCGGAATCTAAAACTGGACTCACAGAAGAGGTTCAAATCATAGAAAGTTAGAGAGTCAGTCCTCTTGTACTTAAGTCGGCATTGTGCCTTTTGTATTAAATTCGGATGCAATCTCTGTGTTTCATGGTCAATAAGAAGGTCTAAGGGATACAGTAACCCTGAAGCATCGGAATCTAAAACTGGACTCACAGGAGAGGTTCAAATCATAGAAAGTGAGAGTGTCAGTCCTCTTGTACTTAAGTCGGAATTGTGCCTTTTGTATGAAATTCGGATGCAATTTCTGTGTTTCATTGTCAATAAGGAGTTCCAAGGGATACAGTAAACCTGAAGTGAAGCATCGGAATCTAAAACTGGACTCACAGGAGAGGTTCAAATCATAGAAGGTGGGAGTGTCAGTCCTCTTGTACTTAAGTCGCCATTGTGCTTTTGTATTAAATTCGGATGCAATTTCTGTGTTTCATAGTCAATAAGAAAGTCCAAGGTATACAGGTAACCTGAAGTGAAGCATCGGAATCTGAAACTGGACTCACAGGAGAGGTTCAAATCATAGAAAGTTAGAGTGTCAGTGATCTTGTACTTAAGTCGGCATTGTGAATTTTGTAATAAATTCGGATGCTATTTCTGTGTTTCATCGTTAATAAGAAGGTACAAGGGATACCGTAAACTTGAAGTGAGCATCGGAATCTAAAACTGGACTCACAGGAAAGGTTTAAATCATAGAAAGTGAGAGTGTCAGTCCTCTTGTACTTAAGTCGGCATTGTGCCTTTTGTTTTAAATTCGTATGCAATTTCTGTGTTTCATCGTCAATAAGAAGGTCCATGGGATACAGTAATCCTGAAGTGAAGCATCGGAATCTAAAACTGGCCTCACAGGAGAGGTTCAAATCATAGAACGTAGGAGTGTCAGTCCTCTTGTACTTAAGTCGGCATTGCGCCTTTTGAATTTAATTCCGATGCTATTTCTGTGTTCCATCGTCAATAAGAAGTTCCGAGCTAAACAGTAAACCTGAAGTGAAGCATCGGAATCTAAAACACGACACACAGGAGAGGTTCAAATCATAGAAGGTGAGAGTGTCAGTCCTCTGGTACTTAAGTCGGCATTGTGCCTTTTGTATTAAATTCGGATGCAATTTCTGTGGTTCATCGTCAATAAGAAGGTCCAAGGTATACAGTAAACCTAAAGTGATACAACTTAATCTAAAACGGGACTCACAGGAGAGGTTCAAATCATAGAAAGTTTGAGTGTCAGTCCTCTTGTACTTAAGTTGGCATTGTACCTTTTGTATTAAATTCGGATGCAATTTCTGTGTTTCATCGTCAATAAGAAGGTCCAAGGTATACAGTAAACCTGAAGTGAAGCATCGGAATCTAAAACTGGACTCACAGGAAGGTTCAAATCATAGAAGGTGAGAGTGTCAGTCCTCTTGTACTTAAGTCGGCATTGTGCCTTTTGTATTAAATTCGGATGCAATTTCTGTGTTTCAACGTCAATAAGAAGGTCCAAAGTATACAGTAAACCTGAAGTGAAGCATCGTAATCTGAAACTGGACTCACAGGAGGGGTTCAAATCATAGAAGGTGAGAGTGTCAGTCCTCTTGTACTTAAGTCGGCACTGTGCCTTTTGTATTAAAATCGGATGCAATTTCTGTGTTTCATCGTTAATAAGAAGGTCTGAGGGATACAGTAAACCTGAAGTGAAGAATCGGAATCTAAAACTGGACTCACAGGAGAGGTTCAAATCATAGAAAGTTAGAGTGTCAGTCCTCTTGTACTTAAGTCGGCATTGTGCCTTTTGTATTAAATTCGGATGCAATTTCTGTGTTTCATCGTTAATTAGAAGTTACAAGAGATACAGTAAACCTGAAGTGAAGCATCGGAATCTAAAACTGGACTCATGGGGGAGGTTCAAATTATAGAACGTGAGAGTGTCAGTCTTCTTGTACTTAAGGCTGCATTGTGCCTTTTGTATTAAATTCGGATGCAATTTCTGTGTTTTATCGTCAATAAGAAGGTACAAGGGATACAGTAAACCTGAAGTGAAGCATCGGAATCTAAAACTGTACTCACAGGAGAGGTTTATATCATAGAAGGTGAGAGTGTCAGTCCTCTTGTACTTAAGTCGGCATTGTGCCTTTTGTTCTAAATTCGGATGCAGTTTCTGTGTTTCATCGTCAATAAGAAGGTCCAAGGGATTCAGTAAACCTGAAGTGAAGCATCGGAATCTGAAACTGGACTCACAGGAGAGGTTCACTTCATAGAAAGTTGGAGTGTCAGTCCTCTTGTACTTAAGTCGGCATTGTGCCATTTGAATTTAATTCCGATGCGATATCTGTGTTCCATCGTCAATAAGAAGTTCCGAGGTATACAGTAAACCTGAAGTGAAGCATCGGAATCTAAAACTGGACTCACAGGAGAGGTTCAAATCATAGAAAGTTAGAGTGTCAGTCCACTTGTACTTAAGTCGACATTGTGCCTTTGTATTAATTTCGGATGCAATTTTTGTGTTTCATCGTCAACAAGAAGGTCCAAGGGATACAGTAAATCTGAAATGAAGCATCGGAATCTGAAACTGGACTCACAGGAGAGGTTCAGATCATAGAAAGTTAGAGTATCAGTCCTCTTGTACTTAAGACGGCATTGTGCCTTTTGTATTAAATTTGGATGCAATTTCTGTGTTTCATCGTCAATTGTAAGGTCCAAGGTATACAGTAAACCTGAAGTGAAGCATCGGAATCTAAAACCGGACTCACAGGAGAGGTTCAAATCATAGAATGTTATAGTGTGAGTCCTCTTGTACTTAAGTCGGCATTGTGCCTTTTGTATTAAATTCGAATGCAATTTCTGTGTTTCATTGTCAATAAGAAAGTCCAAAGTATACAGGAAACCTGAAGTGAAGCATCGGAATCTAAAACTGGACTCACAGGAGAAGTTCAAATTATAGAAAATTAGAGTGTCAGTCCTCTTGTACTTAAGTCCCCATTGTGCCTTTGTATTAAATTCGGATGCAATTTCTGTGGTTCATCGTCAATAAGAAGGTCCAAGGTATACTGTAAACCTAAAGTGAGGCAACTTAAGCTAAAACTGGACTCACAGGAGAGGTTCAAATCATAGAAAGTTTGAGTGTCAGTCCTCTTGTACTGAAGTTGGCATTGTGATTTTTGTATTAAATTCGGATGCAATTTTTGTGTTTCATCGTCAATAAGAAGGTCCAAGGTATACAGCAAACCTGAAGTGAAGCATTGGAATCTAAAACTGGACTCACAGGAAGGTTCAAATCATAGAAAGTGAGAGTGTCAGTCCTCTTGTACTTAAGTCGGCATTGTGCCTTTTGTATTAAATTCGGATGCAATTTCTGTGTTTCAACGTCAATAAGAAGATCCAAAGTATACAGTAAACCTGAAGTGAAGCATCGTAATCTGAAACTGGACTTACAGGAGGGGTTCAAATCATAGAAAGTGAGAGTGTCAGTCCTCTTGTACTTAAGTCGGCACTGTGCCTTTTGTATTAAAATCGGATGCAATTTCTGTGTTTCATCGTTAATAAGAAGGGCTGAGGGATACAGTAAACCTGAAGTGAAGAATCGGAATCTAAAACTGGACTCACAGGAGAGGTTCAAATCATAGAAAGTTAGAGTGTCAGTCCTCTTGTACTTAAGTCGGCATTGTGCCTTTTGTATTAAATTCGGATGCAATTTCTGTGTTTCATCGTTAATTAGAAGTTACAAGGGATACAGTAAACCTGAAGTGAAGCATCGGAATCTAAAACTGGACTCATGGGGGAGGTTCAAATCATAGAACGTGAGAGTGTCAGTCTTCTTGTACTTAAGGCGGCATTGTGCCTTTTGTATTAAATTCGGATGCAATTTCTGTGTTTCATCGTCAATAAGATGGTACAAGGGATACAGTAAACCTGAAGTGAAGCATCGGAATCTAAAACTGTACTCACAGGAGAGGTTTATATCATAGAAAGTGAGTGTGTCAGTCCTCTTGTACTTAAGTCGGCATTGTGCCTTTTGTTCTAAATTCGAATGCAGTTTCTGTGTTTCATCGTCAACAAGAAGGTCCAAGGGATACAGTAAACCTGAAGTGAAGCATCGGAATCTGAAACTGGACTCACAGGAGAGGTTCACTTCATAGAAAGTTGGAGTGTCAGTCCTCCTGTTCTTAAGTCGGCATTGTGCCATTTGAATTTAATTCCGATGCGATATCTGTGTTCCATCGTCAATAAGAAGTTCCGAGGTATACAGTAAACCTGAAGTGAAGCATCGGAATCTAAAACTGGACTCACAGAAGAGGTTCAAATCATAGAAAGTTAGAGAGTCAGTCCTCTTGTACTTAAGTCGGCATTGTGCCTTTTGTATTAAATTCGGATGCAATCTCTGTGTTTCATTGTCAATAAGAAGGTCCAAGGGATACAGTAACCCTGAAGCATCGGAATCTAAAACTGGACTCACAGGAGAGGTTCAAATCATAGAAAGTGAGTGTCAGTCCTCTTGTACTTAAGTCGGAATTGTGCCTTTTGTATTGAATTCGGATGCAATTTCTATGTTTCATTGTCAATAAGGAGTTCCAAGGGATAGAGTAAACCTGAAGTGAAGCATCGGAATCTAAAACTGGACTCACAGGAGAGGTTCAAATCATAGAAAGTTAGAGTGTCAGTCCTCTTGTACTTAAGTCGACATTGTGCCTTTGTATTAATTTCGGATGCAATTTTTGTGTTTCATCGTCAATGAGAAGGTCCAAGGGATACAGTAAATCTGAAATGAAGCATCGGAATCTGAAACTGGACTCACAGGAGAGGTTCAAATCATAGAAAGTTAGAGTATCAGTCCTCTTGTACTTAAGACGGCATTGTGCCTTTTATATTAAATTCGGATGCAATTTCTGTGTTTCATCGTCAATTGTAAGGTCCAAGGTATACAGTAAACCTGAAGTGAAGCATCGGAATCTAAAACCGGACTCACAGGAGAGGTTCAAATCATAGAATGTTATAGTGTGAGTCCTCTTGTACTTATGTCGGCATTGTGCCTTTTGTATTAAATTCGAATGCAATTTCTGTGTTTCATTGTCAATAAGAAAGTCCAAAGTATACAGGAAACCTGAAGTGAAGCATCGGAATCTAAAACTGGACTCACAGGAGAAGTTCAAATTATAGATAATTAGAGTGTCAGTCCTCTTGTACTTAAGTCGGCATTGTGCCTTTTTATTAAATTCGGATGCAATTTCTGTGGTTCATCGTCAATAAGAAGGTCCAAGGTATACTGTAAACCTAAAGTGAGGCAACTTAAGCTAAAACTGGACTGAAAGGAGAGGTTCAAATCATAGAAAGTTTGAGTGTCAGTCCTCTTGTACTTAAGTTGGCATTGTGCCTTTTGTATTAAATTCGGATGCAATTTTTGTGTTTCATCGTCAATAAGAAGGTCCAAGGTATACAGCAAACCTGAAGTGAAGCATCGGAATCTAAAACTGGACTCACAGGAAGGTTCAATTCATAGAAGGTGAGAGTGTCAGTCCTCTTGTACTTAAGTCGGCATTGTGCCTTTTGTATTAAATTCGGATGCAATTTCTGTGGTTTAAACGTCAATAAGAAGGTCCAAAGTATACAGTAAACCTGAAGTGAAGCATCGTAATCTGAAATTGGACTCACAGGAGAGGTTCAAATCATAGAAGGTGAGAGTGTCAGTCCTCTTGTACTTAAGTCGGCACTGTGCCTTTTGTATTAAAATCGGATGCAATTTCTATGTTTCATCGTTATTAGGAAGGTCTGAGGGATACAGTAAACCTGAAGTGAAGAATCGGAATCTAAAACTGGACTCACAGGAGAGGTTCAAATCATAGAAAGTTAGAGTGTCAGTCCTCTTGTACTTAAGTCGGCATTGTGCCTTTTGTATTAAATTCGGATGCAATTTCTGTGTTTCATCGTTAATTAGAAGTTACAAGGGATACAGTAAACCTGAAGTGAAGCATCGGAATCTAAAACTGGACACATGGGGGAGGTTCAAATCATAGAACGTGAGAGTGTCAGTCTTCTTGTACTTAAGGCGGCATTGTGCCTTTTGTATTAAATTCGGATGCAATTTCTGTGTTTCATCGTCAATAAGAAGCTACAAGGGATACAGTAAACCTGAAGTGAAGCATCGGAATCTAAAACTGTACTCACGGGAGAGGTTTATATCATAGAAAGTGAGAGTGTCAGTCCTCTTGTGCTTAAGTCGGCATTGTGCCTTTTGTTCTAAATTCGGATGCAGTTTCTGTGTTTCATCGTCAATAAGAAGGTCCAAGGGATACAGTAAACCTGAAGTGAAGCATCGGAATCTGAAACTGGACTCACAGGAGAGGTTCACTTCATAGAAAGTTGGAGTGTCAGTCCTCTTGTACTTAAGTCGGCATTGTGCCATTTGAATTTAATTCCGATGCGATATCTGTGTTCCATCGTCAATAAGAAGTTCCGAGGTATACAGTAAACCTGAAGTGAAGCATCGGAATCTAAAACTGGACTCACAGAAGAGGTTCAAATCACAGAAAGTTAGAGAGTCAGTCCTCTTGTACTTAAGTCGGCATTGTGCCTTTTGTATTAAATTCGGATGCAATCTCTGTGTTTCATTGTCAATAAGAAGGTCCAAGGGATACAGTAACCCTGAAGCATCGGAATCTAAAACAGGACTCACAGGAGAGGTTCAAATCATAGAAAGTTAGAGTGTCAGTGATCTTGTACTTAAGTCGGCATTGTGAATTTTGTAATAAATTCGGATGCTATTTCTGTGTTTCATCGTTAATAAGAAGGTACAAGGGATACCGTAAACTTGAAGTGAAGCATCGGAATCTAAAACTGGACTCACAGGAAAGGTTTAAATCATAGAAAGTGAGAGTGTCAGTCCTCTTGTACTTAAGTCGGCATTGTGCCTTTTGTATTAAATTCGGAAGCATTTTCTGTGTAGCATCGTCAATAAGAAGGTCCAAGAGATACAGTAAACCTGAAGTGAAGCATCGGAATCAAAAACTTGACTCACAGGAGAGGTTCAAATCATAGTAAGTTAGAGTGTCAGTCCTCTTGTACTTAAGTCGGCATTGTGCCTTTGTATTAAATTCGGATGCAATTTCTGTGGTTCATCGTCAATAAGAAGGTCCAAGGTATACTGTAAACCTAAAGTGAGGCAACTTAAGCTAAAACTGGACTCACAGGAGAGGTTCAAATCATAGAAAGTTTGAGTGTCGGTCCTCTTGTACTTAAGTTGGCATTGTGCCTTTTGTATTAAATTCGGATGCAATTTTTGTGTTTCATCGCCAATAGGAAGGTCCAAGGTATACTGTAAACCTAAAGTGAGGCAACTTAAGCTAAAACTGGACTTACAGGAGAGGTTCAAATCATAGAGAGTTTGAGTGTCAGTCCTCTTGTACTTAAGTTGGCATTTTGCCTTTTGTATTAAATTCGGATGCAATTTTTGTGTTTCATCGTCAATAAGAAGGTCCAAGGTACACAGCAAACCTGAAGTGAAGCATCGGAATCTAAAACTGGACTCACAGGAAGGTTCAAATCATAGAAGGTGAGAGTGTCAGTCCTCTTGTACTTAAGTTGGCATTGTGCCTTTTGTATTAAATTCGGATGCAATTTCTGTGTTTCAACGTCAATAAGAAGGTCCAAAGTATACAGTAAACCTGAAGTGAAGCATCGTAATCTGAAACTGGACTCACAGGAGGGGTTCAAATCATAGAAGGTGAGAGTGTCAGTCCTCTTGTACTTAAGTCGGCACTGTGCCTTTTGTATTAAAATCGGATGCAATTTCTGAGTTTCATCGTTAATAAGAAGGTCTGAGGGATACAGTAAACCTGAAGTGAAGAATCGGAATCTAAGACTGGACTCACAGGAGAGGTTCAAATCATAGAAAGTTAGAGTGTCAGTCCTCTTGTACTTAAGTCGGCATTGTGCCTTTTGTATTAAATTCGGATGCAATTTCTGTTTTTCATCGTTAATTAGAAGTTACAAGGGATACAGTAAACCTGAAGTGAAGCATCGGAATCTAAAACTGGACTCATGGGGGAGGTTCAAATCATAGAACGTGAGAGTGTCAGTCTTCTTGTACTTAAGGCGGCATTGTGCCTTTTGTATTAAATTCGGATGCAATTTCTGTGTTTCATCGTCAATAAGAAGGTACAAGGGCTACAGTAAACCTGAAGTGAAGCATCGGAATCTAAAACTGTACTCACAGGAGAGGTTTATATCATAGAAAGTGAGAGTGTCAGTCCTCTTGTACTTAAGACGGCATTGTGCCTTTTGTTCTAAATTCGGATGCAGTTGCTGTGTTTCATCGTCAAGAAGAAGGTCCAAGGGATACAGTAAACCTGAAGTGAAGCATCGGAATCTGAAACTGGACTCACAGGAGAGGTTCACTTCATAGAAAGTTGGAGTGTCAGTCCTCTTGTACTTAAGTCGGCATTGTGCCATTTGAATTTAATTCCGATGCGATATCTGTGTTCCATCGTCAATAAGAAGTTCCGAGGTATACAGTAAACCTGAAGTGAAGCATCGGAATCTAAAACTGGACTCACAGAAGAGGTTCAAATCATAGAAAGTTAGAGAGTCAGTCCTCTTGTACTTAAGTCGGCATTGTGCCTTTTGTATTAAATTCGGATGCAAACTCTGTGTTTCATTGTCAATAAGAAGGCCCAAGGGATACAGTAACCCTGAAGCATCGGAATCTAAAACTGGACTCACAGGAGAGGTTCAAATCATAGAAAGTGAGAGCGTCAGTCCTCTTGTACTTTAGTCGGAATTGTGCCTTTTGTATTAAATTCGGATGCAATTTCTGTGTTTCATTGTCAATAAGGAGTTCCAAGGGATACAGTAAACCTGAAGTGAAGCATCGGAATCTAAAACTGGACTCGCAGGAGAGGTCCAAATCATAGAAAGTTAGAGTGTCAGTCCTCTTGTACTTAAGTCGACATTGTGCCTTTATATTAATTTCGGATGCAATTTTTGTGTTTCATCGTCAATATGAAGGTCCAAGGGATACAGTAAATCTGAAATGAAGCATCGGAATCTGAAACTGGACTCACAGGAGAGGTTCAAATCATAGAAAGTTAGAGTATCTGTCCTCTTGTACTTAAGACGGCATTGTGCCTTTTGTATTAAATTCGGATGCAATTTCTGTGTTTCATCGTCAATTGTAAGGTCCAAGGTATACAGTAAACCTGAAGTGAAGCATCGGAATCTAAAACCGGACTCACAGGAGAGGTTCAAATCATAGAATATTATAGTGTGAGTCCTCTTGTACTTAAGTCGGCATTGTGCCTTTTGTATTATATTCCAATGCAATTTCTGTGTTTCATTGTCAATAAGAAAGTCCAAAGTATACAGGAAACCTGAAGTGAAGCATCGGAATCTAAAACTGGACTCACAGGAGAAGTTCAAATTATAGAAAATTAGAGTGTCAGTCCTCTTGTACTTAAGTCGGCATTGTGCCTTTCTATTAAATTCGAATGCAATTTCTGTGGTTCATCGTCAATAAGAAGGTCCAAGGTATACTGTAAACCTAAAGTGAGGCAACTTAAGCTAAAACTGGACTCACAGGAGAGGTTCAAATCATAGAAAGTTTGAGTGTCAGTCCTCTTGTACTTAAGTTGGCATTGTGCCTTTTGTATTAAATTCGGATGCAATTTTTGTGTTTCATCGTCAATAAGAAGGTCCAAGGTATACAGCAAACCTGAAGTGAAGCATCGGAATCTAAAACTGGACTCACAGGAAGGTTCAAATCATAGAAGGTGAGAGTGTCAGTCCTCTTGTACTTAAGTCGGCATTGTGCCTTTTGTATTAAATTCGGATGCAATTTCTGTGTTTCAACGTCAATAAGAAGGTCCAAAGTATACAGTAAACCTGAAGTGAAGCATCGTAATCTGAATCTGGTCTCACAGGAGGGGTTCAAATCATAGAAGGTGAGAGTGTCAGTCCTCTTGTACTTAAGTCGGCACTGTGCCTTTTGTATTAAAATCGGATGCAATTTCTGTGTTTCATCGTTAATAAGAAGGTCCAAGGAATAAAGTAACCCTGAAGCATCGGAATCTAAAACTGGACCCACAGGAGAGGTTCAAATCATAGAAAGTGAGAGTGTCAGTCCTCTTGTACTTAAGTCGGAATTGTGCCTCTTGTATTGAATTCGGATGCAATTTCTGTGTTTCATTGTCAATAAGGAGTTCCAAGGGATACAGTAAACCTGAAGTGAAGCATCGGAATCTAAAACTGGACTCACAGGAGAGGTTCAAATCATAGAAAGTTAGAGTATCAGTACTCTTGTACTTAAGACGGCATTGTGCCTTTTGTATTAAATTCGGATGCTATTTCTGTGTTTCATCGTCAATTGGAAGGTCCAAGGTATACAGTAAACCTGAAGTGAAGCATCGGAATCTAAATCTGGACTCACAGGAGAGGTTCAAATCATAGAATGTTATAGTGTGAGTCCTCTTGTACTTAAGTCGGAATTGTGCCTTTTGTATTGAATTCGAATGCAATTTCTGTGTTTCATTGTCAATAAGAAAGTCCAAGGTATACAGGAAACCTGAAGTGAAGCATCGGAATCTAAAACTGGACTCACAGGAGAAGTTCAAATTATAGAAAATTAGAGTGTCAGTCCTCTTGTACTTATGTCGGCATTGTGCCTTTTGTCTGAAATTCGGATGCAATTTCTGTGCTTCATCGTCAATAAGAAGGTACAAGGGATACAGTAAACCAGAAGTGAAGCATCAGAATCTAAAACTGGACTCACGGGAGAGGTTAAAATAATAGAAAGTGAGAGTGTCAGTCCTCTTGTACTGAAGTCGACATTGTGCCTTTTGTATTAAATTCGGAAGCAATTTCTGTGTATCATCGTCAATAAGAAGGTCCAAGGGATACAGTAACCCTGAAGCATCGGAATCTAAAACTGGACTCACAGGAGAGGTTCAAATCATAGAAAGTGAGAGTGTCAGTCCTCTTGTACTTAAGTCGGAATTGTGCCTTTTGTATTAAATTCGGATGCAATTTCTGTGTTTCATTGTCAATAAGGAGTTCCAAGAGATACAGTAAACCTGAAGTGAAGCATCGGAATCTAAAACTGGACTCACAGGAGAGGTTCAAATCATAGAAAGTTAGAGTGTCAGTCCTCTTGTACTTAAGTCGACATTGTGCCTTTGTATTAATTTCGGATGCAATTTTTGTGTTTGATCGTCAATAAGAAGGTCCAAGGGATACAGTAAATCTGAAATGAAGCATCGGAATCTGAAACTGGACTCACAGGAGAGGTTCAAATCATAGAAACGTAGAGTATCAGTCCTCTTGTACTTAAGACGGCATTGTGCCTTTTGTATTAAATTCGGATGCAATTTCTGTGTTTCATCGTCAATTGTAAGGTCCAAGGTATACAGTAAACCTGAAGTGAAGCATCGGAATCTAAAACCGGACTCACAGGAGAGGTTCAAATCATAGAATGTTATAATGTGAGTCCTCTTGTACTTATGTCGGCATTGTGCCTTTTGTATTAAATTCGAATGCAATTTCTGTGTTTCATTGTCAATAAGAAAGTCCAAGGTATACATCTACATCTACATCTACATTGATACTCCGCAAGCCACCCAACGGTGTGTGGCGGAGGGCACTTTACGTGCCACTGTCATTACCTCCCTTTCCTGTTCCAGTCGCGTATGGTTCGCGGGAAGAACGACTGTCTGAAAGCCTCCGTGCGAGCTCTAATCTCTCTAATTTTACATTCGTGATCTCCTCGGGAAGTATAAGTAGGGGGAAGCAATATATTCGATACCTCATCCAGAAACGCACCCTCTCGAAACCTTTCGAGCAAGCTACACCGCGATGCAGAGCGCCTCTCTTGCAGAGTCTGCCACTTAAGTTTTTTAAACATCTCCGTAACGCTATCACGGTTACCAAATAACCCAGTGACGAAACGCGCCGCTCTTCTTTGGATCTTCTCTATCTCCTCCGTCAACCCGACCTGGTACGGATCCCACACTGATGAGCAATACTCAAGTATAGGTCGAACGAGTGTTTTGTAAGCCACCTCCTTTGTTGATGGACTACATTTTCTAAGCACTCTCCCAATGAATCTCAACCTGGTACCCGCCTTACCAACAATTAGTTTTATATGATCATTCCACTTCAAATCGTTCCGTACGCATACTCCCAGATATTTTACAGAAGTAACTGCTACCAGTGTTTGTTCCGCTATCATATAATCATACAATAAAGGATCCTTCTTTCTATGTATTCGCAATACATTACATTTGTCTATGTTAAGGGTCAGTTGCCACTCCCTGCACCAAGTGCCTATCCGCTGCAGATCTTCCTGTATTTCGCTACAATTTTCTAATGCAGCAACTTTTCTGTATACTACAGCATCATCCGCGAAAAGCCGCATGGAACTTCCGACACTATCTACTAAGTCATTTATATATATTGTGAAAAGCAATGGTCCCATAACACTCCCCTGTGGCACGCCAGAGGTTACTTTAACGTCTGTAGACGTCTCTCCATTGATAACAACATGCTGTGTTCTGTTTGCCAAAAACTCCTCAATCCAGCCACACAGCTGGTCTGATATTCCGTAGGCTCTTACTTTGCTTATCAGGCGACAGTGCGGAACTGTATCGAACGCCTTCCGGAAGTCAAGAAAAATAGCATCTACCTGGGAGCCTGTATCTAATATTCTCTGGGTCTCATGAACAAATAAGGCGAGTTGGGTCTCACACGATCGCTGTTTCCGGAATCCATGTTGATTCCTACATAGCAGATTCTGGGTTTCCAGAAATGACATGATACGCGAGCATAAAACATGTTCTAAAATTCTACAAGAGATCGACGTAAGAGATATAGGTCTATAGTTTTGCGCATCTGCTCGACGACCCTTCTTGAAGACTGGGACTATCTGTGCTCTTTTCCAATCATTTGGAACCCTCCGTTCCTCTAGAGACTTGCGGTACACGGCTGTTAGAAGGGGGGCAAGTTCTTTCGCGTACTCTAAACAGGAAACCTGAAGTGAAGCATCGGAATCTAAAACTGGACTCACAGGAGAAGTTCAAATTATAGAAAATTAGAGTGTCAGTCCTCTTGTACTTATGTCGGCATTGTGCCTTTTGTATGAAATTCGGATGCAATTTCTGTGTTTCATCGTCAATAAGAAGGTACAAGCGATACAGTAAACCAGAAGTGAAGCATCAGAATCTAAAACTGGACTCATGGGAGACGTTAAAATAATAGAAAGTCAGAGTGTCAGTCCTCTTGTACTTAAGTCGACATTGTGCCTTTTGTATTAAATTCGGAAGCAATTTCTGTGTATCATCGTCAATAAGAAGGTCCAAGGGATACAGTAAACCTGAAGTGAAGCATCGGAAACTAAAGCTTGACTCACAGGAGAGGTTCAAATCATAGTAAGTTAGAGTGTCAGTCCTCTTGTACTTAAGTCGGCATTGTGCCTTTGTATTAAATTCGGATGCAATTTCTTGGTTCATCGTCAATAAGAAGGTCCAAGGTATACTGTAAACCTAAAGTGAGGCGACTTAAGCTAAAACTGGACTCACAGGAGAGGTTCAAATCATAGAAAGTTTGAGTGTCAGTCCTCTTGTACTTAAGACGGCACTGTGCCTTTTGTATTACATTCGGATGCAATTTCAGTGTTTCATCGTTAATAAGAAGGTCTGAGGGATACAGTAAACCTGAAGTGAAGAATCGGAATCTAAAACTGGACTCACAGGAGAGGTTCAAATCATAGAAAGTTAGAGTGTCAGTCCTCTTGTACTTAAGTCGCCATTGTGCCTTTTGTATTAAATTCGGATGCAATTTCTGTGTTTCATCGTAATTAAAAAGTTTCAAGGGATACAGTAAACCTGAAGTGAAGCATCGGAATCTAAAACTGGACTCATGGGGGAGGTTCAAATCATAGAACGTGAGGGTGTCAGTCCTCTTGTACTTAAGTCGGCATTGTGCCTTTTGTATTAAATTCGGATGCAATTTCTGTGTTTCATCGTCAATAAGAAGGTACAAGGGATACAGTAAACCTGAAGTGAAGCATCGGAATCTAAAATTGGACTCACATAAGAGGTTTATATCATAGAAAGTGAGAGTGTCAGTCCTCTTGTACTTAAGTCGGCATTGTGCCTTTTGTTCTAAATTCGGATGCAGTTTCTGTGTTTCATCGTCAATGAGAAGGTCCAAGGGATACGGTAAACCTGAAGTGAAGCATCGGAATCTAAAACTGGACTCACAGGAGAGGTTCACATCATAGAAAGTTGGTGTGTCAGTCCTCTTGTACTTAAGTCGGCATTGTGCCACTTGAATTTAGTTCCGATGCGATATCTGTGTTCCATCGTCAATATAAATTTCCGAGGTATACAGTAAACCTGAAGTGAAGCATCGGAATCTAAAACTGGACTCACAGGAGAGGTTTAAATCATAGAAAGTCAGAGTGTCAGTCCTCTTGTGCTTAAATCGGCATTGTGCTTTTTGAATTTAATACCAATGCAATTTCTGTGTTTCATCGTCGATAGGAAGTTCCAAGGTATACAGTAAACCTGAAGTGAAGCATATGAAACTAAATCTGGACTCACAGGAGTGGTTCAAATCATAGAGAGTGAGAGTGTCAGTCCTCTTGAACTTAAGTCGGCATTGAGCCTTTTGTATTAAATTCGGATGCAATTTCTGTGTTTCATCGTCAATAAGAAGGTCCAAGGGATACAGTAAACCTGAAGTGAACCATCGGAATCTAAAACTGGACTCACATGAGAGGTTCACATCATAGAAAGTGAGAGTGTCAGTCCTCTTTTACTTAAGTCGGCATTGTGCCTTTTGTATTAAATTCGTATGAAATTTCTGTTTCATCGTCAATAAGAAGGTCCAAGGGATACAGTAAACCTGAAGTGAAGCGTCGGAATTTAAAACTGGACTCACAGGACAGGTTCAAATCATAGAAAGTTAGAGTGTCAGTCCTCTAGTACTTAAGTCGGCATTGTGCCTTTTGTATTAAATTCGTATGAAATTTCTGTGTTTCATCGTCAATTAGAAGGTCCAAGGGATACACTAAACCTGAAATGAAGCATCTGAATCTAAAACTGGATTCACAGGAGAGGCTCAAATCGTAGAAAGTTAGAACGTCAGTCCTCTAGCACTTAAGTCGGCATTGTGCTTTTGTATTATATTCGGATGCAATATCTGTGTTTCATCGTCAATAAGAAGGTCCAAGGGATACAGTACCTGAAGGGAAGCATCAGAATCTAAAACTGGACTCACAGGAGAGGTTCAAATCATAGAAAGTTAAAGTGTCAGTCCTGTAGTACTTAAGTCGGCATTGTGCCTTTTGAATTTAATTCCGATGCAATTTCTGCGTTTCTTCGTCAATAAGAAGTTCCAAGGTATACTGTTAACCTGAATTGAAGCATCGGAATCTAAAACTTGACTCACAGGAGAGGTTCAAATCATAGAAAGTTAGAGTGTCAGTCCTCTTGTACTTAAGTCGGCATTGTGCCTTTTGTAATAAATTCGTACGAAATTTCTGTGTTTCATCGTCAATAAGAAGGTCCAAGGGATACACTAAACCTGAAGTGAAGCATCGGAATCTAAAACTGGACTCACAGGAGATGTTCAAATCATAGAAAGTGAGAGGGTCAGTCCCGTTGTATTCAAGTCGGCATTGTGCCTTTTGTATTAAATTCGGATGCAATTTCTGTGTTTCATCATCAATAAGAAGGTCCAAGGGATACAGTAAACCTGAAGTGAAGCATCGGAATCTAAAACTAAACTCACAGGAGAGGTTTAAATCATAGAAATTTTGAGTGCCAGTCCTCTTGTACATAAGTCGGCATCGTGCCTTTTGTATTCAATTCGGATGCAATTTCTGTGTTTCATCGTCAATAAGACGGTACAAGGGATGCAGTAAACCTCAAGTGAAGCATCGGAATCTAAAACTGGACTCGCAAGAGAGGTTCAAATCATAGAATGTGAGAGTGTCAGTTCTGTTGTATTTAAGTCGGCATTGTGCCTTTTGTATTAAATTTGGATGCAATTTCTGTGTTTCATCGTCAATAAGAAGGTCCAAGGTATTCAGTAAACCTGAAGTGAAGCAACAGAATCTAAAACTGGACTCACAGGAGAGGTTCAAATCATAGAAAGTGAGAATGTCAGTCCTCTTGTACTTCAGTCGGCATTGTGCCTTTTGTATTAAATTCGTATGCAATTTCTGTATTTCATCGTCAATAAGAAGGTCCAAGGGATACAGTAAACCTGAAGTGAAGCATCGGAATCTGAAACTGGATGCACAGGAGAGGCTCAAATCATAGAAAGTTAGACTGTCAGTCCTCTTGTACTTAGGTCGGCATTGTGCCTTTTGTATTAAGTTTGGATGCAATATCTGTGTTTCATCGTCAATAAGAAGGTTAAAGTGATACAGTAAACCTGAAGAGAAGCATCGGAATCTAAAAGTGGACTCACAGGAGAGGTTCAAATCATAGAAGGTTACAGTGTCAGTCCTCTTGTACTTAAGTCGGCATTGTGCCTTTTGTATTAAATTCGGATGCAATTTCTGTGTTTCATCGTCAATAAGAAGGTCCAAGGGATACACTAAACCTGAAGTGAAGCATCGGAATCTAAAACTGGACTCACAGGAGAGGTTGAAATCATAGAAAGTGAGAGTGTCAGTTCTGTTGTATTTAAGTCGGCATTGTGCCTTTTGTATTAAATTTGGATGCAATTTCTGTGTTTCATCGTCAATGAGAAGGTCCAAGGTATACAGCAAACCTGAAGTGAAGCATCGGAATCTAAAACTGGACTCACAGGACAGGTTCAATTCATAGAAAGTTAGAGTGTCAGTCCTCTTGTACTTAAGTCGGCATTGTGCCTGTTGTATTTAATTCAGATGCAATTTATATGTTTCATCGTCAATAAGAAGGTCCAAGGGATACAGTAAACCTGAAGTGAAGCATCGGAATCTAGAACTTAACTCACAGGAGAAGTTCAAATCATAGAAAGTGAGAGTGTCAGTCCTCTTGTAATTAAGTCGGCCTTGTGCCTTTTGTATTAAATTCGGATGCTATTTGCGTGTTTCATCGTCAATAATAAGGTACAAGGGATACAGTAAACCTGAAGTTAAGCATCTGAATCTAAAACTGGACTCACAAGAGAGGTTCAAATCATAGAAAGTGTGAGTGTCAGTCCTCTTGTACTTAAGTCGGCATTGTGCCTTTTGTATTAAATTCGGATGCAATTTCTGTGTTTCATCGTCAATAAGAAGGTCCAAGGGATACAGTAAACCTGAAGTGAAGCATCGGAATCTAAAACTGGACTCACAGGAGAGGTTTAAATCATAGAAAGTCAGAGTGTCAGTACTCTTGTGCTTAAGTCGGCATTGTGCTTTTTGAATTTAATTCCAATGCAATTTCTGTGTTTCATCGTCAATAAGAAGTTCCAAGGTATACAGTAGACCTGAAGTGAAGCATATGAAACTAAAACTGGACTCACAGGAGAGGTTCAAATCATAGAGAGTGAGAGTGTCAGTCCTCTTGTACTTAAGTCGGCATTGAGCCTTTTGTATTAAATTCGGATGCAATTTCTGTGTTTCATCGTCAATAAGAAAGTCCAAGGAATACAGTAAACCAGAAGTGAAGCATCGGAATCTATAACTGTACTCACAGGAGAGGATCAAATCATAGAAAATGAGAGTGTCAGTCCTCTTGTAGTTAAGTCGGCATAGTGCCTTTTGTATTAAATTCGGATGCAATATCTGTGTTTCATCGTCTGTAAGAAGGTCCAAGGGATACAGTAAACCTGAAGTGAAGCATCAGAATCAAAAACTGGACACACAGGGGAGGTTCAAATCATAGGAAGTTAGAGTGTCAGTCCTCTTGTACTTAAGTCGGCATTGTGCCTTTTGTATTAAATTCGGATGCAATTTCTGTGTTTCATCGTCAATAAGAAGGTCCAAGGGATTCAGTAAACCTGAAGTGAAGCATCGGAATCTAAAACTGGATTCACAGGAGAGGCTCAAATCATAGAAAGTTAGAGTGTCAGTCCTCTTGTACTGAAGTCGACATTGTGCCTTTGTATTAATTTCGGATGCAATATTTGTGTTTGATCGTCAATAAGAAGGTCCAAGGGATACAGTAAATCTGAAATGAAGTATCGGAATCTGAAACTGGACTCACAGGAGAGGTTCAAATCATAGAAACGTAGAGTATCAGTCCTCTTGTACTTAAGACGGCATTGTGCCTTTAGTATTAAATTCGGATGCAATTTCTGTGTTTCATCGTCAATTGTAAGGTCCAAGGTATACAGTAAACCTGAAGTGAAGCATCGGAATCTAAAACCGGACTCACAGGAGATGTTCAAATCATAGAATGTTATAGTGTGAGTCCTCTTGTACTTATGTCGGCATTGTGCCTTTTGTATTAAATTCGAATGCAATTTCTGTGTTTCATTGTCAATAAGAAAGTCCAAGGTATACAGGAAACCTGAAGTGAAGCATCGGAATCTAAAACTGGACTCACAGGAGAAGTTCAAATTATAGAAAATTAGAGTGTCAGTCCTCTTGTAATTAAGTCGGCCTTGTGCCTTTTGTATTAAATTCGGATGCTATTTGCGTGTTTCATCGTCAATAATAAGGTACAAGGGATACAGTAAACCTGAAGTTAAGCATCTGAATCTAAAACTGGACTCACAAGAGAGGTTCAAATCATAGAAAGTGAGAGTGTCAGTCCTCTTGTACTTAAGTCGGCATTGTGCCTTTTGTATTAAATTCGGATGCAATTTCTGTGTTTCATCGTCAATAAGAAAGTCCAAGGAATACAGTAAACCAGAAGTGAAGCATCGGAATCTATAACTGTACCCACAGGAGAGGATCAAATCATAGAAAATTAGAGTGTCAGTCCTCTTGTAATTAAGTCGGCCTTGTGCCTTTTGTATTAAATTCGGATGCTATATGCGTGTTTCATCGTCAATAATAAGGTACAAGGGATACAGTAAACCTGAAGTTAAGCATCTGAATCTAAAACTGGGCTCACAAGAGAGGTTCAAATCATAGAAAGTGAGAGTGTCAGTCCTCTTGTACTTAAGTCGGCATTGTGCCTTTTGTATTAAATTCGGATGCAATTTCTGTGTTTCATCGTCAATAAGAAAGTCCAAGGAATACAGTAAACCAGAAGTGAAGCATCGGAATCTATAACTGTACCCACAGGAGAGGATCAAATCATAGAAAATTAGAGTGTCAGTCCTCTTGTAATTAAGTCGGCCTTGTGCCTTTTGTATTAAATTCGGATGCTATATGCGTGTTTCATCGTCAATAATAAGGTACAAGGGATACAGTAAACCTGAAGTTAAGCATCTGAATCTAAAACTGGGCTCACAAGAGAGGTTCAAATCATAGAAAGTGAGAGTGTCAGTCCTCTTGTACTTAAGTCGGCATTGTGCCTTTTGTATTAAATTCGGATGCAATTTCTGTGTTTCATCGTCAATAAGAAAGTCCAAGGAATACAGTAAACCAGAAGTGAAGCATCGGAATCTATAACTGTACTCACAGGAGAGGATCAAATCATAGAAAATGAGAGTGTCAGTCCTCTTGTAGTTAAGTCGGCATAGTGCCTTTTGTATTAAATTCGGATGCAATTTCTGTGTTTCATCGTCAATAAGAAGGTCCAAGGGATTCAGTAAACCTGAAGTTAAGCATCTGAATCTAAAACTGGATTCACAGGAGAGGTTCAAATCATAGAAGGTTACAGTGTCAGTCCTCTTGTACTTAAGTCGGCATTGTGCCTTTTGTATTAAATTCGGCTGCAATTTCTGTGTTTCATCGTCAATAAGAAGGTCCAAGGGATACACTAAACCTGAAGTGAAGCATCGGAATCTAAAACTGGACTCACAGGAGAGGTTGAAATCATAGAAAGTGAGAGTGTCAGTTCTGTTGTATTTATGTCGGCATTGTGCCTTTTGTATTAAATTTGGATGCAATTTCTGTGTTTCATCGTCAATGAGAAGGTCCAAGGTATACAGCAAACCTGAAGTGAAGCATCGGAATCTAAAACTGGACTCACAGGACAGGTTCAATTCATAGAAAGTTAGAGTGTCAGTCCTCTTGTACTTAAGTCGGCATTGTGCCTGTTGTATTTAATTCGGATGCAATTTATATGTTTCATCGTCAATAAGAAGGTCCAAGGGATACAGTTAACCCTGAAGTGAAGCATCGGAATCTAGAACTTAACTCACAGGAGAAGTTCAAATCATAGAAAGTGAGAGTGTCAGTCCTCTTGTAATTAAGTCGGCCTTGTGCCTTTTGTATTAAATTCGGATGCTATTTGCGTGTTTCATCGTCAATAATAAGGTACAAGGGATACAGTAAACCTGAAGTTAAGCATCTGAATCTAAAACTGGACTCACAAGAGAGGTTCAAATCATAGAAAGTGAGAGTGTCAGTCCTCTTGTACTTAAGTCGGCATTGTGCCTTTTGTATTAAATTCGGATGCAATTTCTGTGTCTCATCGTCAATAAGAAGGTCCAAGGGATACAGTAAACCTGAAGTGAAGCATCGGAATTTAAAACTGGACTCACAGGAGAGGTTTAAATCATAGAAAGTCAGAGTGTCAGTACTCTTGTGCTTAAGTCGGCATTGTGCTTTTTGAATTTAATTCCAATGCAATTTCTGTGTTTCATCGTCAATAAGAAGTTCCAAGGTATACAGTAAACCTGAAGTGAAGCATATGAAACTAAAACTGGACTCACAGGAGAGGTTCAACTCATAGAGAGTGAGAGTGTCAGTCCTCTTGTACTTAAGTCGGCATTGAGCCTTTTGTATTAAATTCGGATGCAATTTCTGTGTTTCATCGTCAATAAGAAAGTCCAAGGAATACAGTAAACCAGAAGTGAAGCATCGGAATCTATAACTGTACTCACAGGAGAGGATCAAATCATAGAAAATGAGCGTGTCAGTCCTCTTGTAGTTAAGTCGGCATAGTGCCTTTTGTATTAAATTCGGATGCAATTTCTGTGTTTCATCGTCTGTAAGAAGGTCCAAGGGATACAGTAAACCTGAAGTGAAGCATCAGAATCAAAACTGGACACACAGGGGAGGTTCAAATCATAGGAAGTTAGAGTGTCAGTCCTCTTGTACTTAAGTCGGCATTGTGCCTTTTGTATTAAATTCGGATGCAATTTCTGTGTTTCATCGTCAATAAGAGGGTCCAAGGGATTCAGTAAACCTGAAGTGAAGCATCGGAATCTAAAACTGGATTCACAGGAGAGGCTCAAATCATAGAAAGTTAGAGTGTCAGTCCTCTTGTACTGAAGTCGACATTGTGCCTTTGTATTAATTTCGGATGTAATATTTGTGTTTGATCGTCAATAAGAAGGTCCAAGGGATACAGTAAATCTGAAATGAAGTATCGGAATCTGAAACTGGACTCACAGGAGAGGTTCAAATCATAGAAACGTAGAGTATCAGTCCTCTTGTACTTAAGACGGCATTGTGCCTTTTGTATTAAATTCGGATGCAATTTCTGTGTTTCATCGTCAATTGTAAGGTCCAAGGTATACAGTAAACCTGAAGTGAAGCATCGGAATCTAAAACCGGACTCACAGGAGAGGTTCAAATCATAGAATGTTATAGTGTGAGTCCTCTTGTACTTATGTCGGCATTGTGCCTTTTGTGTTAAATACGAATGCAATTTCTGTGTTTCATTGTCAATAAGAAAGTCCAAGGTATACAGGAAACCTGAAGTGACGCATCGGAATCTAAAACTGGACTCACAGGAGAGGTTGAAATCATAGAAAGTGAGAGTGTCAGTTCTGTTGTATTTAAGTCGGCATTGTGCCTTTTGTATTAAATTTGGATGCAATTTCTGTGTTTCATCGTCAATGAGAAGGTCCAAGGTATACAGCAAACCTGAAGTGAAGCATCGGAATCTAAAACTGGACTCACAGGACAGGTTCAATTCATAGAAAGTTAGAGTGTCAGTCCTCTTGTACTTAAGTCGGCATTGTGCCTGTTGTATTTAATTCGGATGCAATTTATATGTTTCATCGTCAATAAGAAGGTCCAAGGGATACAGTAAACCTGAAGTGAAGCATCGGAATCTAGAACTTAACTCACAGGAGAAGTTCAAATCATAGAAAGTGAGAGTGTCAGTCCTCTTGTAATTAAGTCGGCCTTGTGCCTTTTGTATTAAATTCGGATGCTATTTGCGTGTTTCATCGTCAATAATAAGGTACAAGGGATACAGTAAACCTGAAGTTAAGCATCTGAATCTAAAACTGGACTCACAAGAGAGGTTCAAATCATAGAAAGTGAGAGTGTCAGTCCTCTTGTACTTAAGTCGGCATTGTGCCTTTTGTATTAAATTCGGATGCAATTTCTGTGTTTCATCGTCAATAAGAAGGTCCAAGGGATACAGTAAACCTGAAGTGAAGCATCGGAATCTAAAACTGGACTCACAGGAGAGGTTTAAATCATAGAAAGTCAGAGTGTCAGTACTCCTGTGCGTAAGTCGGCATTGTGCTTTTTGAATTTAATTCCAATGCAATTTCTGTGTTTCATCGTCAATAAGAAGTTCCAAGGTATACAGTAAACCTGAAGTGAAGCATATGAAACTAAAACTGGACTCACAGGAGAGGTTCAAATCATAGAGAGTGAGAGTGTCAGTCCTCTTGTACTTAAGTCGGCATTGAGCCTTTTGTATTAAATTCGGATGCAATTTCTGTGTTTCATCGTCAATAAGAAAGTCCAAGGAATACAGTAAACCAGAAGTGAAGCATCGGAATCTATAACTGTACTCACAGGAGAGGATCAAATCATAGAAAATGAGAGTGTCAGTCCTCTTGTAGTTAAGTCGGCATAGTGCCTTTTGTATTAAATTCGGATGCAATTTCTGTGTTTCATCGTCTGTAAGAAGGTCCAAGGGATACAGTAAACCTGAAGTGAAGCATCAGAATCAAAAACTGTACACACAGGGTAGGTTCAACTCATAGGAAGTTAGAGTGTCAGTCCTCTTGTACTTAAGTCGGCATTGTGCCTTTTGTATTATATTCGGATGCAATTTCTGTGTTTCATCGTCAATAAGAAGGTCCAAGGGATTCAGTAAACCTGAAGTGAAGCATCGGAATCTAAAACTGGATTCACAGGAGAGGCTCAAATCATAGAAAGTTAGAGTGTCAGTCCTCTTGTACTGAAGTCGACATTGTGCCTTTGTATTAATTTCGGATGCAATATTTGTGTTTGATCGTCAATAAGAAGGTCCAAGGGATACAGTAAATCTGAAATGAAGTATCGAAATCTGAAACTGGACTCACAGGAGAGGTTCAAATCATAGAAACGTAGAGTATCAGTCCTCTTGTACTTAAGACGGCATTGTGCCTTTTGTATTAAATTCGGATGCAATTTCTGTGTTTCATTGTCAATTGTAAGGTCCCAGGTATACAGTAAACCTGAAGTGAAGCATCGGAATCTAAAACCGGACTCACAGGAGAGGTTCAAATCATAGAATGTTATAGTGTGTGTCCTCTTGTACTTATGTCGGCATTGTGCCTTTTGTATTAAATTCGAATGCAATTTCTGTGTTTCATTGTCAATAAGAAAGTCCAAGGTATACAGGAAACCTGAAGTGAAGCATCGGAATCTAAAACTGGACTCACAGGAGAAGTTCAAATTATAGAAAATTAGAGTGTCAGTCCTCTTGTACTTATGTCGGCATTGTGCCTTTTGTATGAAATTCGGATGCAATATCTGTGTCTCATCGTCAATAAGAAGGTACAAGCGATACAGTAAACCAGAAGTGAAGCATCAGAATCTAAAACTGGACTCATGGGAGAGGTTAAAATATTAGAAAGTCAGAGTGTCAGTCCTCTTGTACTTAAGTCAAAATTGTGCTTTTTGTATTACATTCGGAAGCAATTTCTGTGTATCATCGTCAATAAGAAGGTCCAAGGGATACAGTAAACCTGAAGTGAAGCATCGGAATCTAAAACTTGACTCACAGGAGAGGTTCAAATCATAGTAAGTTAGAGTGTCAGTCCTCTTGTACTTAAGTCGGCATTGTGCCTTTGTATTAAATTCGGATGCAATTTCTGTGGTTCATCGTCAATAAGAAGGTCCAAGGTATACTGTAAACCTAAAGTGAGGCAACTTAAGCTAAAACTGGACTCACAGGAGAGGTTCAAATCATAGAAAGTTTGAGTGTCAGTCCTCTTGTACTTAAGTTGGGATTGTGCCTTTTGTATTAAATTCGGATGCAATTTTTGTGTTTCATCGTCAATAAGAAGGTCCAAGGTATACAGTAAACCTGAAGTGAAGCATCGGAATCTAAAACTGGACTCACAGGAAGGTTCAAATCACAGAAGGTGAGAGTGTCAGTCCTCTTGTACTTAAGTCGGCATTGTGCCTTTTGTATTAAATTCGGATGCAATTTCTGTGTTTCAACGTCAATAAGAAGGTCCAAAGTATACAGTAAACCTGAAGTGAAGCATCGTAATCGGAAACTGGACTCACAGGAAGGGTTCAAATCATAGAAGGTGAGAGTGTCAGTCCTCTTGTACTTAAGACGGCACTGTGCCTTTTGTATTACATTCGGATGCAATTTCTGTGTTTCATCGTTAATAAGAAGGTCTGAGGGATACAGTAAACCTGAAGTGAAGAATCGGAATCTAAAACTGGACTCACAGGAGAGGTTCAAATCATAGAAAGTTAGAGTGTCAGTCCTCTTGTACTTAAGTCGCCATTGTGCCTTTTGTATTAAATTCGGATGCAATTTCTGTGTTTCATCGTAATTAAAAAGTTTCAAGGGATACAGTAAACCTGAAGTGAAGCATCGCAATCAAAAACTGGACTCATGGGGGAGGTTCAAATCATAGAACGTGAGAGTGTCAGTCCTCTTGTACTTAAGTCGGCATTGTGCCTTTTGTATTAAATTCGGATGCAATTTCTGTGTTTCATCGTCAATAAGAAGGTACAAGGGATACAGTAAACCTGAAGTGAAGCATCGGAATCTAAAACTGGACTCACATAAGAGGTTTATATCATAGAAAGTGAGAGTGTCAGTCCTCTTGTACTTAAGTCGGCATTGTGCCTTTTGTTCTAAATTCGGATGCAGTTTCTGTGTTTCATCGTCAATGAGAAGGTCCAAGGGATACAGTAAACCTAAAGTGAAGCATCGGAATCTAAAACTGGACTCACAGGAGAGGTTCACATCATAGAAAGTTGGTGTGTGAGTCCTCTTGTACTTAAGTCGGCATTGTGCCACTTGAATTTAGTTCCGATGCGATATCTGTGTTCCATCGTCAATATAAATTTCCGAGGTATACAGTAAACCTGAAGTGAAGCATCGGAATCTAAAACTGGACTCACAGAAGAGGTTCCAATCATAGAAAGATAGAGTGTCAGTCCTCTTGTACTTAAGTCGGCATTGTGCCTTTTTTATTAAATTCGGATGCAATTTCTGTGTTTCATTGTCAATAAGAAGGTCCAAGGAATACAGTAACCCTAAAGCATCGGAATCTAAAACTGGACTCACAGGAGAGGTTCAAATCATAGGAAGTGAGAGTGTCAGTCCTCTTGTACTTAAGTCGGAATTGTGCCTTTTGTATTGAATTCGGATGCAATTTCTGTGTTTCATTGTCAATAAGAAGGTCCAAGGGATACAGTAACCCTGAAGCATCGGAATCTGAGACTGGACCCACAGGAGAGGTTCAAATCATAGAATGTAATAGTGTGAGTCCTCTTGTACATAAGTCGGCATTGTGCCTTTTGAATGTAATTCCGTTGCAATTTCTGTGTTTCATGGTCAATAAGAAGTTCCTAGCTAAACAGTAAACCTGAAGTGAAGCATCGGAATCTAAAACTGGACTCACAGGAGAGGTTCAAATCATAGAAAGTGAGAGTGTCAGTCCTCTTGTACTTAAGTCGGCATTGTGCCTTTTGTATTAAATTCGGATGCAATTTCTGTGTTTCATCGTCAATAAGAAAGTCCAAGGAATACAGTAAACCAGAAGTGAAGCATCGGAATCTATAACTGTACTCACAGGAGAGGATCAAATCATAGAAAATGAGAGTGTCAGTCCTCTTGTAGTTAAGTCGGCATAGTGACTTTTGTATTAAATTCGGATGCAATTTCTGTGTTTCATCGTCAATAAGAAGGTCCAAGGGATTCAGTAAACCTGAAGTTAAGCATCTGAATCTAAAACTGGATTCACAGGAGAGGTTCAAATCATAGAAGGTTACAGTGTCAGTCCTCTTGTACTTAAGTCGGCATTGTGCCTTTTGTATTAAATTCGGCTGCAATTTCTGTGTTTCATCGTCAATAAGAAGGTCCAAGGGATACACTAAACCTGAAGTGAAGCATCGGAATCTAAAACTGGACTCACAGGAGAGGTTGAAATCATAGAAAGTGAGAGTGTCAGTTCTGTTGTATTTATGTCGGCATTGTGCCTTTTGTATTAAATTTGGATGCAATTTCTGTGTTTCATCGTCAATGAGAAGGTCCAAGGTATACAGCAAACCTGAAGTGAAGCATCGGAATCTAAAACTGGACTCACAGGACAGGTTCAATTCATAGAAAGTTAGAGTGTCAGTCCTCTTGTACTTAAGTCGGCATTGTGCCTGTTGTATTTAATTCGGATGCAATTTATATGTTTCATCGTCAATAAGAAGGTCCAAGGGATACAGTTAACCCTGAAGTGAAGCATCGGAATCTAGAACTTAACTCACAGGAGAAGTTCAAATCATAGAAAGTGAGAGTGTCAGTCCTCTTGTAATTAAGTCGGCCTTGTGCCTTTTGTATTAAATTCGGATGCTATTTGCGTGTTTCATCGTCAATAATAAGGTACAAGGGATACAGTAAACCTGAAGTTAAGCATCTGAATCTAAAACTGGACTCACAAGAGAGGTTCAAATCATAGAAAGTGAGAGTGTCAGTCCTCTTGTACTTAAGTCGGCATTGTGCCTTTTGTATTAAATTCGGATGCAATTTCTGTGTCTCATCGTCAATAAGAAGGTCCAAGGGATACAGTAAACCTGAAGTGAAGCATCGGAATTTAAAACTGGACTCACAGGAGAGGTTTAAATCATAGAAAGTCAGAGTGTCAGTACTCTTGTGCTTAAGTCGGCATTGTGCTTTTTGAATTTAATTCCAATGCAATTTCTGTGTTTCATCGTCAATAAGAAGTTCCAAGGTATACAGTAAACCTGAAGTGAAGCATATGAAACTAAAACTGGACTCACAGGAGAGGTTCAACTCATAGAGAGTGAGAGTGTCAGTCCTCTTGTACTTAAGTCGGCATTGAGCCTTTTGTATTAAATTCGGATGCAATTTCTGTGTTTCATCGTCAATAAGAAAGTCCAAGGAATACAGTAAACCAGAAGTGAAGCATCGGAATCTATAACTGTACTCACAGGAGAGGATCAAATCATAGAAAATGAGCGTGTCAGTCCTCTTGTAGTTAAGTCGGCATAGTGCCTTTTGTATTAAATTCGGATGCAATTTCTGTGTTTCATCGTCTGTAAGAAGGTCCAAGGGATACAGTAAACCTGAAGTGAAGCATCAGAATCAAAACTGGACACACAGGGGAGGTTCAAATCATAGGAAGTTAGAGTGTCAGTCCTCTTGTACTTAAGTCGGCATTGTGCCTTTTGTATTAAATTCGGATGCAATTTCTGTGTTTCATCGTCAATAAGAAGGTCCAAGGGATTCAGTAAACCTGAAGTGAAGCATCGGAATCTAAAACTGGATTCACAGGAGAGGCTCAAATCATAGAAAGTTAGAGTGTCAGTCCTCTTGTACTGAAGTCGACATTGTGCCTTTGTATTAATTTCGGATGCAATATTTGTGTTTGATCGTCAATAAGAAGGTCCAAGGGATACAGTAAATCTGAAATGAAGTATCGGAATCTGAAACTGGACTCACAGGAGAGGTTCAAATCATAGAAACGTAGAGTATCAGTCCTCTTGTACTTAAGACGGCATTGTGCCTTTTGTATTAAATTCGGATGCAATTTCTGTGTTTCATCGTCAATTGTAAGGTCCAAGGTATACAGTAAACCTGAAGTGAAGCATCGGAATCTAAAACCGGACTCACAGGAGAGGTTCAAATCATAGAATGTTATAGTGTGAGTCCTCTTGTACTTATGTCGGCATTGTGCCTTTTGTGTTAAATACGAATGCAATTTCTGTGTTTCATTGTCAATAAGAAAGTCCAAGGTATACAGGAAACCTGAAGTGAAGCATCGGAATCTAAAACTGGACTCACAGGAGAGGTTGAAATCATAGAAAGTGAGAGTGTCAGTTCTGTTGTATTTAAGTCGGCATTGTGCCTTTTGTATTAAATTTGGATGCAATTTCTGTGTTTCATCGTCAATGAGAAGGTCCAAGGTATACAGCAAACCTGAAGTGAAGCATCGGAATCTAAAACTGGACTCACAGGACAGGTTCAATTCATAGAAAGTTAGAGTGTCAGTCCTCTTGTACTTAAGTCGGCATTGTGCCTGTTGTATTTAATTCGGATGCAATTTATATGTTTCATCGTCAATAAGAAGGTCCAAGGGATACAGTAAACCTGAAGTGAAGCATCGGAATCTAGAACTTAACTCACAGGAGAAGTTCAAATCATAGAAAGTGAGAGTGTCAGTCCTCTTGTAATTAAGTCGGCCTTGTGCCTTTTGTATTAAATTCGGATGCTATTTGCGTGTTTCATCGTCAATAATAAGGTACAAGGGATACAGTAAACCTGAAGTTAAGCATCTGAATCTAAAACTGGACTCACAAGAGAGGTTCAAATCATAGAAAGTGAGAGTGTCAGTCCTCTTGTACTTAAGTCGGCATTGTGCCTTTTGTATTAAATTCGGATGCAATTTCTGTGTTTCATCGTCAATAAGAAGGTCCAAGGGATACAGTAAACCTGAAGTGAAGCATCGGAATCTAAAACTGGACTCACAGGAGAGGTTTAAATCATAGAAAGTCAGAGTGTCAGTACTCCTGTGCGTAAGTCGGCATTGTGCTTTTTGAATTTAATTCCAATGCAATTTCTGTGTTTCATCGTCAATAAGAAGTTCCAAGGTATACAGTAAACCTGAAGTGAAGCATATGAAACTAAAACTGGACTCACAGGAGAGGTTCAAATCATAGAGAGTGAGAGTGTCAGTCCTCTTGTACTTAAGTCGGCATTGAGCCTTTTGTATTAAATTCGGATGCAATTTCTGTGTTTCATCGTCAATAAGAAAGTCCAAGGAATACAGTAAACCAGAAGTGAAGCATCGGAATCTATAACTGTACTCACAGGAGAGGATCAAATCATAGAAAATGAGAGTGTCAGTCCTCTTGTAGTTAAGTCGGCATAGTGCCTTTTGTATTAAATTCGGATGCAATTTCTGTGTTTCATCGTCTGTAAGAAGGTCCAAGGGATACAGTAAACCTGAAGTGAAGCATCAGAATCAAAAACTGTACACACAGGGTAGGTTCAACTCATAGGAAGTTAGAGTGTCAGTCCTCTTGTACTTAAGTCGGCATTGTGCCTTTTGTATTATATTCGGATGCAATTTCTGTGTTTCATCGTCAATAAGAAGGTCCAAGGGATTCAGTAAACCTGAAGTGAAGCATCGGAATCTAAAACTGGATTCACAGGAGAGGCTCAAATCATAGAAAGTTAGAGTGTCAGTCCTCTTGTACTGAAGTCGACATTGTGCCTTTGTATTAATTTCGGATGCAATATTTGTATTTGATCGTCAATAAGAAGGTCCAAGGGATACAGTAAATCTGAAATGAAGTATCGGAATCTGAAACTGGACTCACAGGAGAGGTTCAAATCATAGAAACGTAGAGTATCAGTCCTCTTGTACTTAAGACGGCATTGTGCCTTTTGTATTAAATTCGGATGCAATTTCTGTGTTTCATTGTCAATTGTAAGGTCCCAGGTATACAGTAAACCTGAAGTGAAGCATCGGAATCTAAAACCGGACTCACAGGAGAGGTTCAAATCATAGAATGTTATAGTGTGAGTCCTCTTGTACTTATGTCGGCATTGTGCCTTTTGTATTAAATTCGAATGCAATTTCTGTGTTTCATTGTCAATAAGAAAGTCCAAGGTATACAGGAAACCTGAAGTGAAGCATCGGAATCTAAAACTGGACTCACAGGAGAAGTTCAAATTATAGAAAATTAGAGTGTCAGTCCTCTTGTACTTATGTCGGCATTGTGCCTTTTGTATGAAATTCGGATGCAATATCTGTGTCTCATCGTCAATAAGAAGGTACAAGCGATACAGTAAACCAGAAGTGAAGCATCAGAATCTAAAACTGGACTCATGGGAGAGGTTAAAATATTAGAAAGTCAGAGTGTCAGTCCTCTTGTACTTAAGTCAAAATTGTGCTTTTTGTATTACATTCGGAAGCAATTTCTGTGTATCATCGTCAATAAGAAGGTCCAAGGGATACAGTAAACCTGAAGTGAAGCATCGGAATCTAAAACTTGACTCACAGGAGAGGTTCAAATCATAGTAAGTTAGAGTGTCAGTCCTCTTGTACTTAAGTCGGCATTGTGCCTTTGTATTAAATTCGGATGCAATTTCTGTGGTTCATCGTCAATAAGAAGGTCCAAGGTATACTGTAAACCTAAAGTGAGGCAACTTAAGCTAAAACTGGACTCACAGGAGAGGTTCAAATCATAGAAAGTTTGAGTGTCAGTCCTCTTGTACTTAAGTTGGGATTGTGCCTTTTGTATTAAATTCGGATGCAATTTTTGTGTTTCATCGTCAATAAGAAGGTCCAAGGTATACAGTAAACCTGAAGTGAAGCATCGGAATCTAAAACTGGACTCACAGGAAGGTTCAAATCATAGAAGGTGAGAGTGTCAGTCCTCTTGTACTTAAGTCGGCATTGTGCCTTTTGTATTAAATTCGGATGCAATTTCTGTGTTTCAACGTCAATAAGAAGGTCCAAAGTATACAGTAAACCTGAAGTGAAGCATCGTAATCTGAAACTGGACTCACAGGAAGGGTTCAAATCATAGAAGGTGAGAGTGTCAGTCCTCTTGTACTTAAGACGGCACTGTGCCTTTTGTATTACATTCGGATGCAATTTCTGTGTTTCATCGTTAATAAGAAGGTCTGAGGGATACAGTAAACCTGAAGTGAAGAATCGGAATCTAAAACTGGACTCACAGGAGAGGTTCAAATCATAGAAAGTTAGAGTGTCAGTCCTCTTGTACTTAAGTCGCCATTGTGCCTTTTGTATTAAATTCGGATGCAATTTCTGTGTTTCATCGTAATTAAAAAGTTTCAAGGGATACAGTAAACCTGAAGTGAAGCATCGCAATCAAAAACTGGACTCATGGGGGAGGTTCAAATCATAGAACGTGAGAGTGTCAGTCCTCTTGTACTTAAGTCGGCATTGTGCCTTTTGTATTAAATTCGGATGCAATTTCTGTGTTTCATCGTCAATAAGAAGGTACAAGGGATACAGTAAACCTGAAGTGAAGCATCGGAATCTAAAACTGGACTCACATAAGAGGTTTATATCATAGAAAGTGAGAGTGTCAGTCCTCTTGTACTTAAGTCGGCATTGTGCCTTTTGTTCTAAATTCGGATGCAGTTTCTGTGTTTCATCGTCAATGAGAAGGTCCAAGGGATACAGTAAACCTAAAGTGAAGCATCGGAATCTAAAACTGGACTCACAGGAGAGGTTCACATCATAGAAAGTTGGTGTGTGAGTCCTCTTGTACTTAAGTCGGCATTGTGCCACTTGAATTTAGTTCCGATGCGATATCTGTGTTCCATCGTCAATATAAATTTCCGAGGTATACAGTAAACCTGAAGTGAAGCATCGGAATCTAAAACTGGACTCACAGAAGAGGTTCCAATCATAGAAAGATAGAGTGTCAGTCCTCTTGTACTTAAGTCGGCATTGTGCCTTTTTTATTAAATTCGGATGCAATTTCTGTGTTTCATTGTCAATAAGAAGGTCCAAGGAATACAGTAACCCTAAAGCATCGGAATCTAAAACTGGACTCACAGGAGAGGTTCAAATCATAGGAAGTGAGAGTGTCAGTCCTCTTGTACTTAAGTCGGAATTGTGCCTTTTGTATTGAATTCGGATGCAATTTCTGTGTTTCATTGTCAATAAGAAGGTCCAAGGGATACAGTAACCCTGAAGCATCGGAATCTGAGACTGGACCCACAGGAGAGGTTCAAATCATAGAATGTAATAGTGTGAGTCCTCTTGTACATAAGTCGGCATTGTGCCTTTTGAATGTAATTCCGTTGCAATTTCTGTGTTTCATGGTCAATAAGAAGTTCCTAGCTAAACAGTAAACCTGAAGTGAAGCATCGGAATCTAAAACTGGACTCACAGGAGAGGTTCAAATCATAGAAGGTGAGAGTGTCAGTCCTCTGGTACTTAAGTCGGCATTGTGCCTTTTGTATTAAATTCGGATGCAATTTCTGTGGTTCATCGTCAATAAGAAGGTCCAAGGTATACAGTAAACCTAAAGTGATACAACTTAATCTAAAACGGGACTCACAGGAGAGGTTCAAATCATAGAAAGTTTGAGTGTCAGTCCTCTTGTACTTAAGTTGGCATTGTGCCTTTTGTATTAAATTCGGATGCAATTTCTGTGTTTCATCGTCAATAAGAAGGTCCAAGGTATACAGTAAACCTGAAGTGAAGCATCGGAATCTAAAACTGGACTCACAGGAAGGTTCAAATCATAGAAGATGAGAGTGTCAGTCCTCTTGTACTTAAGTCGGCATTGTGCCTTTTGTATTAATTTCGGATGCAATTTCTGTGTTTCAACGTCAATAAGAAGGTCCAAAGTATACAGTAAACCTGAAGTGAAGCATCGTAATCTGAAACTGGACTCACAGGAGGGGCTCAAATCATAGAAGGTGAGAGTGTCAGTCCTCTTGTACTTAAGTCGGCACTGTGCCTTTTGTATTACATTCGGATGCAATTTCTGTGTTTCATCGTTAATAAGAAAGTCTGAGGGATACAGTAAACCTGAAGTGAAGAATGGGAATCTAAAACTGGACTCACAGGAGAGGTTCAAATCATTGAAAGTTAGAGTGTCAGTCCTCTTGTACTTAAGTCGCCATTGTGCCTTTTGTATTAAATTCGGATGCAATTTCTGTGTTTCATCGTAATTAAAAAGTTACAAGGGATACAGTAAACCTGAAGTGAAGCATCGGAATCTAAAACTGGACTCATGGGGGAGGTTCAAATCATAGAACGTGAGAGTGACAGTCCTCTTGTACTTAAGTCGGCATTGTGCCTTTTGTATTAAATTCGGATGCAATTTCTGTGTTTCATCGTCAATAAGAAGGTACAAGGGATACAGTAAACCTGAAGTGAAGCATCGGAATCTAAAACTGGTCTCACAGGAGAGGTTTATATCATAGAAAGTGAGAGTGTCAGTCCTCTTGTACTTAAGTCGGCATTGTGCCTTTTGTTCTAAATTCGGATGCAGTTTCTGTGTTTCATCGTCAATGAGAAGGTCCAAGGGATACAGTAAACTTGAAGTGAAGCATCGGAATCTAAAACTGGACTCACAGGAGAGGTTCACATCATAGAAGGTTGGTGTGTCAGTCCTCTTGTACTTCAGTCGGCATTGTGCCACTTGAATTTAGTTCCGATGCGATATCTGTGATCCATCGTCAATATGAATTTCCGAGGTATACAGTAAACCTGAAGTGAAGCATCGGAATCTAAAACTGGACTCACAGAAGAGGTTCCAATCATAGAAAGATAGAGTGTCAGTCCTCTTGTACTTAAGTCGGCATTGTGCCTTTTGTATTAAATTCGGATGCATTTTCTGTGTTTCATTGTCAATAAGAAGGTCCAAGGAATACAGTAAACCTGAAGAATCGGAATCTAAAACTGGACTCACAGGAGTGGTTCAAATCATAGAAAATGAGAGTGTCAGTCCTCTTTTACTTAAGTCGGAATTGTGCCTTTTGTATTGAATTCGGATGCAATTTCTGTGTTTCATTGTCAATAAGGAGTTCCAAGGGATACAGTAAACCTGAAGTGAAGCATCGGAATCTAAAACTGGACTCACAGGAGAGGTTCAAATCATAGGAAGTTAGAGTATCAGTCCTCTTGTACTTAAGACGGCATTGTGCCTTTTGTATTAAATTCGGATGCTATTTCTGTGTTTCATCGTCAATTGGAAGGTCCAAGGTATACAGTAAACCTGAAGTGAAGCATCGGAATCTAAATCTGGACTCACAGGAGAGGTTCAAATCATAGAATGTTATAGTGTGAGTCCTCTTGTACTTAAGTCGGCATTGTGCCTTTTGTATTAAATTCGAATGCAATTTCTGTGTTTCATTGTCAATAAGAAAGTCCAAGGTATACAGGAAACCTGAAGTGCAGCATCGGAATCCAAAACTGGACTCACAGGAGAAGTTCAAATTATAGAAAATTAGAGTGTCTGTCCTCTTGTACTTATGTCGGCATTGTGCCTTTTGTATTAAATTCGGAAGCAATTTCTGTGTATCATCGTCAATAAGAAGGTCCAAGGGATACAGTAAACCTGAAGTGAAGCATCGGAATCTAAAACTGGACTCACAGTAGAGGTTCGAATCATAGAAAGTTAGAGTGTCAGTCCTCTTGTACTTAAGTCGGCATTGTGCCTTTGTATTAAATTCGGATGCTATTTCTGTGTTTCATCGTCAATAAGATGGTCCAAGGGATACAGTAAACCTGAAGTGAAGCACCGGAATCTAAAACTGGACTCACAGGAGAGGTTCCAATCATAGAAAGTTAGAGAGTCAGTCCTATTGTACTTAAATCGGCATTGTGCCTTTTCTATTAAATTCGGGTGCAATTTCTGTGTTTCATCGTCAATTGGAAGGTCCAAGGTATACAGTAAACCCAAAGTAAAGCATCGGAATCTAAAACTGGACTCACAGGAGAGGTTCAAATCATAGAATGTTATAGTGTGAGTCCTCTTGTACTTAAGTCGGCATTGTGCCTTTTGTATTAAATTCAGATGCTATTTCTGTGTTTCATTGTCAATAAGAAAGTCCAAGGTATACAGTAAACCTGAAGTGAAGCATCGGAATCTAAAACTGGACTCACAGGAGAGGTTCAAATCATAGAATGTTGTAGTGTGAGTCCTCTTGTACATAAGTCGGCATCGTGCCTTTTGAATTTAATTCCGATGCAATTTCTGTGTTTCATCGTCAATAAGAAGTTCCGAGCTAAACAGTAAACCTGAAGTGAAGCATCGGAATCTAAAACTGGACTCACAGGAGGGGTTCAAATAATAGAAGGTGAGAGGGTCAGTCATCTGATACTTAAGTCGGCATTGTGCCTTTTGTATTAAATTCGGATGCAATTTCTGTGGTTCATCGTCAATAAGAAGGTACAAGGTATACAGTAAACCTAAAGTGAGGCATCTTAATCTAAAACTGGACTCACAGGAGAGGTTCAAATCATAGAAAGTTTGAGTGTCAGTCCTCTTGTACGTAAGTTGGCATTGTGTCTTTTGTATGAAATTCGGATGCAATTTCTGCGTTTCATCGTCAACTAGAAGGTCCAAGGTATACAGTAAACCTGAAGTGAAGCATCGGAATCTAAAACTGGACTCACTGGAGAGGGTCAAATCATAGAAGGTGAGAGTATCAGTCCTCTTGTACATAAGTCGGCATTGTGCCTTTTGTATTAAATTCGGATGCAATTTCTGTGTTTCAACGTCAATAAGAAGGTCCAAAGTATACAGTAAACCTGATGTGAAGCATCGTAATCTGAAACTGGACTTACAGGAGGGGTTCAAATCATAGAAGGTGAGAGTGTCAGTCCTCTTGTACTTAAGTCGGCACTGTGCCTTTTGTATTAAATTCGGATGCAATTTCTGTGTTTCATAGTAAATAAGAAAGTCCAAGGTGTACAGGTAACCTGACGTGAAGCATCGGAATCTGAAACTGGACTCACAGGAGAGGATCATATCATAGATAGTTGGAGTGTCAGTCCATTTGTACTTAAGTCGGCATTGTGCCTTTTGAATTTAATTCCGATGCTATGTCTGTGTTCCATCGTCAATAAGAAGTTCCGAGGTATACAGTAAACCTGAAGTGAAGCTTCGGAATCTAAAACTGGACTCACAGGATAGGTTCAAATCATTGAAAGTTAGAGTGTCAGTCCTCCTGTACTTAAGTCGGCATTGTGCCTTTTGTATTGAATTCGGTTGCAATTTCTGTCTTTCATCGTCAATAAGAATGTCCAAGGGATACAGTAAACCTGACGTGAAGCATCGGAAACTAAAACTGGACTCACAGGAGAGGTTCAAATAATAGAATGTTGTAGTGTGAGTCCTCTTGTACATAAGTCGGCATTGTGCCTTTTGAATTTAATTCCGATGCAATTTCTGTGTTTCATCGTCAATAAGAAGTTCCGAGCTAAACAGTAAACCTGAAGTGAAGCATCGGAAACTAAAACTGGACTCACAGGAGGGGTTCAAATAATAGAAGGTGAGAGGGTCAGTCATCTGATACTTAAGTCGGCATTGTGCCTTTTGTATTAAATTCGGATGCAATTTCTGTGGTTCATCGTCAATAAGAAGGTACAAGGTATACAGTAAACCTAAAGTGAGGCATCTTAATCTAAAACTGGACTCACAGGAGAGGTTCAAATCATAGAAAGTTTGAGTGTCAGTCCTCTTGTACGTAAGTTGGCATTGTGTCTTTTGTATGAAATTCGGATGCAATTTCTGTGTTTCATCGTCAACTAGAAGGTGCAAGGTATACAGTAAACCTGAAGTGAAGCATCGGAATCTAAAACTGGACTCACTGGAGAGGGTCAAATCATAGAAGGTGAGAGTGTCAGTCCTCTTGTACTTAAGTCGGCATTGTGCCTTTTGTATTAAATTCGGATGCAATTTCTGTGTTTCAACGTCAATAAGAAGGTCCAAAGTATACAGTAAACCTGATGTGAAGCATCGTAATCTGAAACTGGACTTACAGGAGGGGTTCAAATCATAGAAGGTGAGAGTGTCAGTCCTCTTGTACTTAAGTCGGCACTGTGCCTTTTGTATTAAATTCGGATGCAATTTCTGTGTTTCATAGTAAATAAGAAAGTCCAAGGTATACAGGTAACCTGACGTGAAGCATCGGAATCTGAAACTGGACTCACAGGAGAGGATCATATCATAGATAGTTGGAGTGTCAGTCCATTTGTACTTAAGTCGGCATTGTGCCTTTTGAATTTAATTCCGATGCTATGTCTGTGTTCCATCGTCAATAAGAAGTTCCGAGGTATACAGTAAACCTGAAGTGAAGCTTCGGAATCTAAAACTGGACTCACAGGATAGGTTCAAATCATTGAAAGTTAGAGTGTCAGTCCTCCTGTACTTACGTCGGCATTGTGCCTTTTGTATTGAATTCGGTTGCAATTTCTGTCTTTCATCGTCAATAAGAATGTCCAAGGGATACAGTAAACCTGACGTGAAGCATCGGAAACTAAAACTGGACTCACAGGAGAGGTTCAAATCATAGAAAGTGAAAGTGTCAGTCCTCTTGTACTTATGTCGGCATTGTGCCTTTTGTATTAAATTCGGATGCACTTTCTGTGTTTCACCGTTAATAAGAAGGTCTGAGGGATACAATAAACCTGAAGTGAAGAATCGGAATCTAAAACTGGACTCACAGGAGAGGTTCAAATCATAGAAAGTTAGAGTGTCAGTCCTCTTGTACTTAAGTCGGTATTGTGCCTTTTGTATTAAATTCGGATGCAATTTCTGTGTTTCAACGTTAATAAGAAGTTACAAGGGATACAGTAAACCTGATTTTAAGCATCGGAATCTAAAACTAAACTCATGGTGGAGGTTCAAATCATAGAACGTGAGAGTGTCAGTCCTCTTGTACTTAAGTCGGCATTGTGCCTTTTGTATTAAATTCGGATGCTATTTCTGTGTTTCATCGTCAATAAGAAGGTACAAGGGATACAGTAAACCTGAAGTGAAGCATCGGAATCTAAAACTGGACTCACAGGAGAGGTTTATATCATAGAAAGTGAGAGTGTCAGTCCTCTTTTACTTAAGTCGGCATTGTGCCTTTTGTTCTAAATTCGGATGCAGTTTCTCTGTTTCATCGTCAATAAGAAGGTCCAAGGGATACAGTAAACCTGAAGTGAAGCATCGGAATCTAAAACTGGACTCACAGGAGAGGTTCACATCATAGAAAGTTGGAGTGTTAGTCCTCTTGTACTTAAGTCGGCATTGTGCCATTTGAATTTAATTCCGATGCGATATCTGAGTTCCATCGTCAATAAGAAGTTCCGAGGTATACAGTAAACCTGAAGTGAAGCATCGGAATCTAAAACTAGACTCACAGAAGAGGTTCAAATCATAGAAAGTTAGAGTGTCATTCCTCTTGTACTTAAGTCGGAATTGTGCCTTTTGTATTAAATTCGGATGAAATGTCTGTGTTTCATCGTCAATAAGAAGGTACAAGGGATACAGTAAACCTGAAGTGAAGCATCAGAATCTAAAACTGGAGTCACGGGAGAGGTTAAAATAATAGAAAGTGAGAGTGTCAGTCCTCTTGTACTTAAGTCGACATTGTGCCTTTTGTATTAAATTCGGAAGCAATTTCTGTGTATCATCGTCAATAAGAAGGTACAAGGGATACAGTAAACCTGAAGTGAAGCATCGGAATCTAAAACTGGACTCACAGGAGAGGTTCAAATCATAGAAAGTTAGAGTGTCAGTCCTCTTGTACTTAAGTCGGCATTGTGCCTTTGTATTAAATTCGGATGCAATTTTTGTGTTTCATCGTCAATAAGAATGTCCAAGGGATACAGTAAACCTGAAGTGAAGCATCGGAATCTGAAACTGGACTCACAGGAGAGGTTCAAATCATAGAAAGTTAAAGTATCAGTCCTTTTGTACTTAAGACGGCATTGTGCCCTTTGTATTAAATTCGGATGCTATTTCTGTGTTTCATCGTCAATAAGATGGTCCAAGGGATACAGTAAACCCGAATTGAAGCATCGGAATCTAAAACTTTACTCACAGGAGAGTTTCCAATCATTGAAAGTGAGAGTGTCAGTCTTCTTGTACTTAAGTCGGCATTGTGCATTTTGTATTAAATTCGGATGCAATTTCTGTGTTTCATCTTCAATTGGAAGCTCCAAGGTATACAGTAAACCTGAAGTGAAGCATCGGAATCTAAAAGTGGACTCACAAAAGAGGTTAAAATCATAGAATGTTATAGTGTGAGTCCTCTTGTACTTAAGTCGGCATTGTGCCTTTTGTATTAAATTCAGATGCAATTTCTGTGTTTCATTGTCAAAAAGAAAGTCCAAGGTATACAGGAAACCTGTATTGAAGCATCGGAATCTAAACCTGGACTCACAGGAGAAGTTCAAATTATAGAAAATTAGAGTGTCAGTCCTCTTGTACTTATGTCGGCATTGTGCCCATTGTATTAAATTCGGATGCAATTTCTGTGTTTCATCGTCAATAAGAAGGTATAAGGGATACAGTAACCCTGTAGTGAAGCATCGGAATCTAAAACTGGACTCACGGGAGAGGTTAAAATAATAGAAAAAGAGTGTGTCAGTCCTCTTGTACTTAAGTCGACATTGTGCCTTTTGTATTAAATTCGGAAGCAATTTCTGTGTATCATCGTCAAAAAGAAGGTCCAAGGGATACAGTAAATCTAAAGTGAAGCATCGGAATCTAAAAGTGGACTCACAGGAGTGGTTCAATTCATAGAAAGTTAGAGTGTCAGTCCTCTTGTACTTTAGTCGGTATTGTGCCTTTTGTATTAAATTCGGATGCAGTTTCTGTGTTTCATCGTCAATAAGAAGGTCCAAGAGATGCAGTAAACCTGAAGTGAAGCTTCGGAATCCAAAACTGGACTCACAGGAGACGTTCAAACCATAGATAGTTAGAGTGTCAGTCCTCTTGTACATAGGTCGGTATTGTGCCTTTTGAATTTAATTCCGATGTAATTTCTGTGTTTCATCGTCAATAAGAAGTTCCGAGGTAAACAGTAAACCGGAAGTGAAGCATCTGAATCTAAAACTGGACTCACAGGAGAGGTTCAAATCATAGAAGGTGAGAGTGTCAGTCCTCTTGTACTTAAGATGGCATTGTGCCTTTTGTATTAAATTCCGATGCAGTTTCTGTGTTTCATCGTCAATAAGAAGGTCCAAGGAATACAGTAAACCTGAAGTGATAGCATCGGAATCTAAAACTGGACTCACAGGAGAGGTTCACATCATAGAAAGTGAGAGTGTCAGTCCTCTTGTACTTAAGTCGGCATAGTGCCTTTTGTATTAAATTCGGATGCAATTTCTGTGTTTCATAGTCAATAAGAAGGTCCAAGGTATACAGGTAACCTGAAGTGAAGCATCGGAATCTGAAACTGGACTCACAGGAGAGGTTCAAATCATAGAAAGTTAGAGTGTCTGTCCTCTTGTACTTAAGTCGGCATTGTGCCTTTTGTAATAAATTCGGATGCAATTTCTGTGTTTCATCACTAATAAGAAGGTACAAGGGATACAGTAAACCTGAAGTGAAGCAACGGAATCTAAAACTGGACTCACAGGAGAGGTTTAAATCATAGAAAGTGAGAGTGTCAGTCCTCTTGTTCTTAAGTCGGCATTGTGCCTTTTTTATTAAAGTCAGATGCAATTTCTGTGTTTCATCTTCAATACAAAGGTCCAAGGGATACAGTAAACCTGAAGTGAAGCATCGGAATCTAAAACTGGACTCATAGGATAAGTTCAAATCATTGAAAGATAGAGTGTCAGTCCTCCTGTACTTAAGTCGGCATTGTGCCCATTGTATTAAATTCGGTTGCAATTTCTGACTTTCATCGTCAATAAGAAGGTCCAAGGGATACAGTAAACCTGAAGTGAAGCATCGGAAACTACAACTGGACTCATGGGAGAGGTTCAAATCATAGAAAGTGAGAGTGTCAGTCCACTTGCACTAAAGTCGGCAATGTGCCTTTTGTATTAAATTCGGATGCAATTTCTGTGTTTCATCGTCAATAAGAAGGTCCAAGATATACCGTAAAACCTGAAGTGAAGCATCGGAATCTAAAACTGGACTCACAGGAGAGGTTCAAATCATAGAATGTTAGAGTGTCAGTCCTCTTGTACTTAAGTCGGCATTGTGCCTTTTGTATTAAATTCGGATGCAATTTCTGTGTTTCATCGTTAATATGAAGGTCCAAGGGATACAGTAAACCTGAAGTGAAGAATCGGAATCTATAACTGGACCCACAGGAGAGGTTCAAATCATAAAAAGTTAGAGTGTCAGTCCTCTTGTACTTAAGTCGGCATTGTGCCTTTTGTATTAAATTCGGATGCAATTTCTGTGTTTCATTGGCAATAAGGAGTTCCAAGGGATACAGTAAACCTGAAGTGAAGCATCGGAATCTAAAACTGGACTCACAGGAGAAGTTCAAATCATAGAAAGTTAGAGTCTCAGTCCTCTTGTACTTAATTCGGCATTGTGCCTTTTGTATTAAATTCGGATGCAATTTTTGTGTTTCATCGTCAATAAGAAGGTCCAAGGGATACAGTAAACCTGAAGTGAAGCATCGGAACCTAAAACTGGACTCACAGGAGATGTTCAAATTGTAGAAATTTTGAGTGTCAGTCCTCTTGTACTTTATCGACATTATGCCTTTTGTATTAAATTCGGAAGCAATTTCTGTGTATCATCGTCAATAAGAAGGTCCAAGGGATACAGTAAATCTGAAGTGTAGCATCGGAATCTAAAAGTGGACTCACAGGAGAGGTTTAATTCATAGAAAGTTAGAGTGTCAGTCCTCTGTTACTTTAGTCGGCATTGTGCCTTTTGTATTCAATTCGGATGCAGGTTCTGTGTTTCATCGTCAATAACAAGGTCCAAGGGATACAGTACACCTGAAGTGAAGCATCGGAATCTAAAACTGGACTCACAGGAGACGTTCAAATCATAGATAGTTTGGGTGTCAGTCCTCTAGTACTTAAGATGGCATTGTGCCTTTTGTATTAAATTCCGATGCAATTTCTGTGTTTCATCGTCAATAAGAGGGTCCAAGGTATACAGTAAACCTGAAGTGAAGCATCGGAATCTAAAACTGGACTCACAGGAGAGGTTCAAATCATAGAAAGTGAGAGTGTCAGTCTTCTTGTACTTAAGTCGGCATTGTGCCTTTTGTATTAAATTCGGATGCAACTTCTATGTTTCATAGTCAATGGGAAAGTCCAAGGTATACAGGTACCTGAAGTGATGCATCGGAATCTGAAACTGGACTCACAGGAGAGGTTTAAATCATAGAAAGTTAGAGTGTATGTCCTCTTGTCCTTAAGTCGGCATTGTGCCTTTTGTAATAAATTCGGATGCAATTTCTGTGTTTCATCACTAATAAGAGGGTACAAGGGATACAGTAAACCTGAAGTGAAGCAACGGAATCTAAAACTGGACTCACAGGAGAGGTTTAAATCATAGAAAGTGAGAGTGTCAGTCCTCTTGTACTTAAGTCGGCATTGTGCCTTTCGTATTAAATTCGGATGCAGTTTCTGTGTTTCATCGTCAATAAGAAGGTCCGAGGGATACAGTAAACCTGAAGTGAAGCATCGGAATCTAAAACTGGACTCACAGGAGAGGTTCAAATCATAGAAAGTTGGTGTGTCAGTCCTCTTGTACTTATGTCGGCAATGTGCCTTTGGAATTTAATCCCGATGCTATTTCTGTGTTCCATCGTCAATAAGAAGTTCCGAGGTATACAGTAAACCTGAAGTGAAGCATCGGAATCTAAAACTGGACTCACAGGAGAGGTTCAAATCATAGAAGGTGAGAGTGTCAGTCCTCTTGTGCTTACGTTGGCATTGTGCCTTTTGTATTAAATTCGAAAGCAATTTCTGTGTATCATCGTAAATAAGAAGATACAAGGCATACAGTAAACCTGAAGTGAAACATCGGAATCTAAAACTGGACTCATGGGAGAGGTTCAAATCATAGAAAGTGAGAGTGTCAGTCCACTTGTACTTAAGTCGGCATTGTGCCTTTTGTATCAAATTCGGTTGCTTTTTCTGTCTTTCATCGTCAATAAGAAGGTCCAAGGGATACAGTAAACCTAAAGTGAGGCATCTGAAACTAAAACTGGACTCATGGGAGAGGTTCAAATCATAGATAGTGAGAGTGTCAGTCCTCTTGTACTTAAGTCGGCGTTGTGCCTTTTGTATTAAATTCGGATGCAATTTCTGTGTTTCATCGTCAATAAGAAGGTCCAAGGGATACCTTAAACCTGAAGTGAAGCAAAGGAATCTAAAACTGTACTCACAGGAGAGGTTCAAATCATAGAATGTTAGAGTCTCAGTCCTCTTGTACTTAAGTCGGCATTCTGCCTTTTGTATTAAATTCGGATGCAATTTCTGTGTTTCATCGTTAATAAGAAGGTCCAAGGGATACAGTAAACCTGAAGTGAAGAATCGGAATCTAAAACTGGACTCACAGGAGAGGTTCAAATCATAGAAGGTGAGAGTGTCAATCCGCTTGTGCTTACGTTGGCATTGTGCCTTTTGTATTAAATTCGGATGCAATTTCTGTGAATCATCGTTAATAAGAAGGTACAAGGCATACAGCAAACCTGAAGTGAAGCATCGGAATCTAAAACTGGACTCATGGGAGAGGATCAATCCATAGAAAGTGAGAGTGTCAGTCCTCTTGTACTTAAGTCGGCATTGTGCCTTTTGCATTAAATTCGAATGCAATTTCTGTGTTTCATCGTCAATAACAAGTTCCAAGGTATACAGCAAACCTGAAGTGAAACATCGGAATCTAAAACTGGACTTACAGGAGAGGTTCAAATCATAGAAAGTGAGAGTGTCAGTCCTCTTGTACTTAAGTCGTTATTGGGCCTTTTGTATTAAATTCGGATGCAACTTCTGTGTTTCATCGTCAATAAGAAGGTACAAGGGATACAGTAAACTTGAAGTGAAGCATCGGAATCTAAAACTGGTCTCACAAGAGAGGTTCAAATCATAGAAAGTGAGAGTGTCAGTCTGCTTGTACTTAAGTCGGCATTGTGCCATTTGTATTAAGTTTGGATGCAATTTCTGTGTTTCATAGTCAATAAGAAAGTCCAAGGAATACAGGAAACCTGAAGTGAAGCATCGGAATCTAAAACTGGACTCACAGGCGAGGTTCAAATTATTGAAAGTTAGAGAGTCAGTCCTCTTGTACTTAAGTCGGCATTGTGCCTTTTCTATTAAATTCAGATGCAATATCTGTGTTTCATCGTCAATAAGAAGGTACAAGGGATACAGTAAACCTGACGTGAAGCATCGGAATCTAGAACTGGACTCACAGGAGAGGTTAAAATCATAGAAAGTGAGAGTGTCAGTCCCCTTGTACGTAAGTCGGCATTGTGCCTTTTGTATTAAATTCGGATGCAATTTCTGTGTTTCATCGTCAATAAGATGGTCCAAGGGATACAGTAAACCTCAAGTGAAGCATCGGAATCTAAAACTGGACTCTCAGGAGTGGTTCAATCATAGAATGTTAGAGTGTCAGTCCTCTTGTACTTAAGTGGGCATTGTGCCTTTTGTATTAAATTCCGATGCAATTTCTGTGTTTTATCGTCAATAAGAAGGTCCAAGGGATACAGTAAACCTGAAGGGAGGCCACGGAAACTAAAACTGGACTCACAGGAGAGGTTCAAATCAAAGAAGGTGATAGTGTCAGTCCTCTTGTACTTAAGTCGGCATTGTGCCTTTTGTATTAAATTCGGATGCAATTTCTGTGTTTCATCGTTAATAAGAAGGTACAGGGGATACAGTAAACCTGAAGTGAAGCATCGGAATCTAAAACTGGACTCACGGGAGAGGTTCAAATCATAGAAAGTGAGAGTGTCAGTCCTCTTGTACTTAAGTCGGCATTCTGCCTTTTGTATTAATTTCGGATGCAATTTCTGTGTTTCATCGTCAATAAGGAGCCCCATGGGATACAGTAAACCTGAAGTGAAGCATCGGAATCTAAAACTGGACTCACACTAGAGGTTCCAATCATAGAAAGTGAGAGTGTCAGGCCTCTTGTACTTAAGTCGGCATTGTGCCTTTCGTATTAAATTCGGATGCAGTTTCTGTGTTTCATCGTCAATAAGAAGGTCCAAGGGATACAGTAAACCTGAAGTGAAGCATCGGAATCTAAAACTGGACTCACAGGAGAGGTTCAAATCATAGAAAGTTGGAGTGTCTGTCCTCTTGTACTTATGTCGGCAATGTGCCTTTTGAATTTAATTCCGATGCTATTTCTGTGTTCCATCGTCAATAAGAAGTTCCGAGGTATACAGTAAACCTGAAGTGAAGCATCGGTATCTAAAACTGGACTCACACGAGAGGTTCAAATCATAGAAAGTTAGTGTGTCAGTCCCAATGTTCTTCAGGCGGCATTGTGCCTTTTTTATTAAATTCGGATGCAATTTCTGTGTTTCATCGTCAATACGAATTCCAAGAGATACAGTATACCTGAAGTGAAGCATCGGAATTTAAACTGGACTCACAGGATAGGTTCAAATCATTGAAAGTTAGAGTGTCAGTCCTCCTGTAAATAAGTCGGCATTGTGGCTTTTGTATTAAATTCGGTTGCAATTTCTGTCTTTCATCGTCAATAAGAAGGTCCAAGGTATACAGTAAACCTGAAGTGAAGCATCGGAATCTAAAACTGGACTCACAGGAGAGGTTCAAATCATAGAAAGTGAGAGTGTCAGTCTTCTTGTACTTAAGTCGGCATTGTGCCTTTTGTATTAAATTCGGATGCAACTTCTATGTTTCATAGTCAATGGGAAAGTCCAAGGTATACAGGTACCTGAAGTGATGCATCGGAATCTGAAACTGGACTCACAGGAGAGGTTTAAATCATAGAAAGTTAGAGTGTATGTCCTCTTGTCCTTAAGTCGGCATTGTGCCTTTTGTAATAAATTCGGATGCAATTTCTGTGTTTCATCACTAATAAGAGGGTACAAGGGATACAGTAAACCTGAAGTGAAGCAACGGAATCTAAAACTGGACTCACAGGAGAGGTTTAAATCATAGAAAGTGAGAGTGTCAGTCCTCTTGTACTTAAGTCGGCATTGTGCCTTTCGTATTAAATTCGGATGCAGTTTCTGTGTTTCATCGTCAATAAGAAGGTCCGAGGGATACAGTAAACCTGAAGTGAAGCATCGGAATCTAAAACTGGACTCACAGGAGAGGTTCAAATCATAGAAAGTTGGTGTGTCAGTCCTCTTGTACTTATGTCGGCAATGTGCCTTTGGAATTTAATCCCGATGCTATTTCTGTGTTCCATCGTCAATAAGAAGTTCCGAGGTATACAGTAAACCTGAAGTGAAGCATCGGAATCTAAAACTGGACTCACAGGAGAGGTTCAAATCATAGAAGGTGAGAGTGTCAGTCCTCTTGTGCTTACGTTGGCATTGTGCCTTTTGTATTAAATTCGAAAGCAATTTCTGTGTATCATCGTAAATAAGAAGATACAAGGCATACAGTAAACCTGAAGTGAAACATCGGAATCTAAAACTGGACTCATGGGAGAGGTTCAAATCATAGAAAGTGAGAGTGTCAGTCCACTTGTACTTAAGTCGGCATTGTGCCTTTTGTATCAAATTCGGTTGCTTTTTCTGTCTTTCATCGTCAATAAGAAGGTCCAAGGGATACAGTAAACCTAAAGTGAGGCATCTGAAACTAAAACTGGACTCATGGGAGAGGTTCAAATCATAGATAGTGAGAGTGTCAGTCCTCTTGTACTTAAGTCGGCGTTGTGCCTTTTGTATTAAATTCGGATGCAATTTCTGTGTTTCATCGTCAATAAGAAGGTCCAAGGGATACCTTAAACCTGAAGTGAAGCAAAGGAATCTAAAACTGTACTCACAGGAGAGGTTCAAATCATAGAATGTTAGAGTCTCAGTCCTCTTGTACTTAAGTCGGCATTCTGCCTTTTGTATTAAATTCGGATGCAATTTCTGTGTTTCATCGTTAATAAGAAGGTCCAAGGGATACAGTAAACCTGAAGTGAAGAATCGGAATCTAAAACTGGACTCACAGGAGAGGTTCAAATCATAGAAGGTGAGAGTGTCAATCCGCTTGTGCTTACGTTGGCATTGTGCCTTTTGTATTAAATTCGGATGCAATTTCTGTGAATCATCGTTAATAAGAAGGTACAAGGCATACAGCAAACCTGAAGTGAAGCATCGGAATCTAAAACTGGACTCATGGGAGAGGATCAATCCATAGAAAGTGAGAGTGTCAGTCCTCTTGTACTTAAGTCGGCATTGTGCCTTTTGCATTAAATTCGAATGCAATTTCTGTGTTTCATCGTCAATAACAAGTTCCAAGGTATACAGCAAACCTGAAGTGAAACATCGGAATCTAAAACTGGACTTACAGGAGAGGTTCAAATCATAGAAAGTGAGAGTGTCAGTCCTCTTGTACTTAAGTCGTTATTGGGCCTTTTGTATTAAATTCGGATGCAACTTCTGTGTTTCATCGTCAATAAGAAGGTACAAGGGATACAGTAAACTTGAAGTGAAGCATCGGAATCTAAAACTGGTCTCACAAGAGAGGTTCAAATCATAGAAAGTGAGAGTGTCAGTCTGCTTGTACTTAAGTCGGCATTGTGCCATTTGTATTAAGTTTGGATGCAATTTCTGTGTTTCATAGTCAATAAGAAAGTCCAAGGAATACAGGAAACCTGAAGTGAAGCATCGGAATCTAAAACTGGACTCACAGGCGAGGTTCAAATTATTGAAAGTTAGAGAGTCAGTCCTCTTGTACTTAAGTCGGCATTGTGCCTTTTCTATTAAATTCAGATGCAATATCTGTGTTTCATCGTCAATAAGAAGGTACAAGGGATACAGTAAACCTGACGTGAAGCATCGGAATCTAGAACTGGACTCACAGGAGAGGTTAAAATCATAGAAAGTGAGAGTGTCAGTCCCCTTGTACGTAAGTCGGCATTGTGCCTTTTGTATTAAATTCGGATGCAATTTCTGTGTTTCATCGTCAATAAGATGGTCCAAGGGATACAGTAAACCTCAAGTGAAGCATCGGAATCTAAAACTGGACTCTCAGGAGTGGTTCAATCATAGAATGTTAGAGTGTCAGTCCTCTTGTACTTAAGTGGGCATTGTGCCTTTTGTATTAAATTCCGATGCAATTTCTGTGTTTTATCGTCAATAAGAAGGTCCAAGGGATACAGTAAACCTGAAGGGAGGCCACGGAAACTAAAACTGGACTCACAGGAGAGGTTCAAATCAAAGAAGGTGATAGTGTCAGTCCTCTTGTACTTAAGTCGGCATTGTGCCTTTTGTATTAAATTCGGATGCAATTTCTGTGTTTCATCGTTAATAAGAAGGTACAGGGGATACAGTAAACCTGAAGTGAAGCATCGGAATCTAAAACTGGACTCACGGGAGAGGTTCAAATCATAGAAAGTGAGAGTGTCAGTCCTCTTGTACTTAAGTCGGCATTCTGCCTTTTGTATTAATTTCGGATGCAATTTCTGTGTTTCATCGTCAATAAGGAGCCCCATGGGATACAGTAAACCTGAAGTGAAGCATCGGAATCTAAAACTGGACTCACACTAGAGGTTCCAATCATAGAAAGTGAGAGTGTCAGGCCTCTTGTACTTAAGTCGGCATTGTGCCTTTCGTATTAAATTCGGATGCAGTTTCTGTGTTTCATCGTCAATAAGAAGGTCCAAGGGATACAGTAAACCTGAAGTGAAGCATCGGAATCTAAAACTGGACTCACAGGAGAGGTTCAAATCATAGAAAGTTGGAGTGTCTGTCCTCTTGTACTTATGTCGGCAATGTGCCTTTTGAATTTAATTCCGATGCTATTTCTGTGTTCCATCGTCAATAAGAAGTTCCGAGGTATACAGTAAACCTGAAGTGAAGCATCGGTATCTAAAACTGGACTCACACGAGAGGTTCAAATCATAGAAAGTTAGTGTGTCAGTCCCAATGTTCTTCAGGCGGCATTGTGCCTTTTTTATTAAATTCGGATGCAATTTCTGTGTTTCATCGTCAATACGAATTCCAAGAGATACAGTATACCTGAAGTGAAGCATCGGAATTTAAACTGGACTCACAGGATAGGTTCAAATCATTGAAAGTTAGAGTGTCAGTCCTCCTGTAAATAAGTCGGCATTGTGGCTTTTGTATTAAATTCGGTTGCAATTTCTGTCTTTCATCGTCAATAAGAAGGTCCAAGGGATACAGTAAACCGGAAGTGAAGCATCTGAAACTAAAACTGGACTCATGGGAGAGGTTCAAATCATAGAATGTTAGAGTGTCAGTCCTCTTGTACTTAGGTCGGCACTGTGCCTTTTGTATTAAATTCGGATGCAATTTCTGTGTTTCATCGTTAATAAGAAGGTCCAAGGGATACAGTAAACCTGAAGTGAAGAATCGGAATCTATAACAGGACTCACAGGAGAGGTTCAAATCATAGAAAGTTAGAGTGTCAGTCCTCTTGTACTTAAGTCGGCATTGTGCCTTTTGTATTAAATTCGGATGCAATTTCTGTGTTTCATCGTAAATAACAAGATCCAAGGTATACAGCAAACCAGAGGTGAAGCATCGGAATCTAAAACTGGACTCACAGGAGAGGTCCAAATCATAGAAAGTCAGAGTGTCAGTCCTCTTGTACTTAAGTCGGCATTGTGCCTTTTGTATTAAATTCGGAAGAAATCTCTGTGTTTCATCATCAATAAGAAGGTCCAAGGGATAAAATAAACCAGAAGTAAAGCATCGGAATCTAAAACTGGACTCACAGGAGAGGTTCAAATCATAGAAAGTTAGAGAGTAAGTCCTCTTGTACTTAAGTCGGCATTGTGCCTTTTGTATTAAATTCGGATGCAATTTCTGTGTCTCATCGTCAATAAGAAGGTCCAAGGAATACAGTAAACCTGAAGTGAAGCATCGGAATCTAAAACTGGACTCTCAGGAGAGGTTCAATCATAGAATGTTAGAGTGTCAGTCCACTTGTACTTAAGTGGGCATTGTGCCTTTTGTATTAAATTCCGATGCAATTTCTGTGTTTAATCGTCAATAAGAAGGTCCAAGGGATACAGTAAACCTGAAGGGAGGCCACGGAAACTAAAACTGGACTCACAGGAGAGGTTCAAATCATAGAAGGTGAGAGTGTCAGTCCTCTTGTACTGAAGTCGGCATTGTGCCTTTTGTATTAAATTCGGATGCAATTTCTGTGTTTCATCGTTAATAAGAAGGTACAGGGGATACAGTAAACCTGAAGTGAGGCATCGGAATCTAAAACTGGACTCACGGGAGAGGTTCAAATCATAGAAAGTGAGAGTGTCAGTCCTCTTGTACTGAAGTCGGCATTGTGCCTTTTGTATTAAATTCGGATGCAATTTCTGTGTTTCATAGTCAATAAGAAGGTCCACGGTATACAGGAAACCTGAAGTGAAGCATCCGAACCTAAAACTGGACTCACAGGAGAGGTTCAATACATAGGAAGTTAGAGTGTCAGTCCTCTTGTACTTAAGTCGGCATTGTGCCTTTTGTATTAAATTCGGATGCAATATCTGTGCTTCATTGTTAATAAGAAGGTACAAGGGATACAGTAAACCTGAAGTGAAGCATCGGAATCTAAAACTGGACTCACGGGAGAGGTTCAAATCATAGAAAGAGAGGGTGTCAGTCCTCTTGTACTTAAGTCGGAATTGTGCCTTTTGTATTAAATTCGGATGCAATTTCTGTGTTTCATCGTCAATAAGAAGGTCCATGGGATACAGTAAACCTGAAGTGAAGCATCGGAATCAAAAACTGGAGTCACAGGAGAGGTTCAAATCATAGATAGTTAGAGTGTCAGTCCCCTTGTACTTAAGTCGGCATTGTGCCTATTGTATTAATTTCGGATGCAATTTCTGTGTTTCATCGTCAAGAAGAAGGTCCAAGGGATACAGTAAAGCTGAAGTGAAGCATCGGAATCTAAAACTGGACTCACAGAAGAGGTTCCAATTATAGAATGTGAGAGTGTCAGTCCTCTTGTACTTAAGTCGGCATCGTGCCTTTTGTATTAAATTTGGATGCAATTTCTGTGTTTCATCGTCAATAAGAAGGTCCAAGGGATACAGTAGACCTGAAGTGCAGCATCGGAATCGAAAACTGGACTCACAGCAGAGGTTCAAATCATAGATAGTTAGAGTATCAGTCCTCTTGTACTTAAGTCGGCATTGTGCCTTTTGTATTAAATTCGGACGCAATTTCTGTGTTTCATCGTCAATACGAAGGTCCTAGGGATACAGTAAACCTGAAGTGAAGCATCGGAATCTAAAACTGGACTCACAGGCGAGGTTCAAATTATTGAAAGTTAGAGTGTCAGTCCTCTTGTACTTAAGTCGGCATAGTGCCTTTTGTATTAAATTCCAATGCAATTTCTGTGCTTCATCGTCAATAAGAAGGTACAAGGGATACAGTAAACCTGAAGTGAAGCATCGGAATCTAGAACTGGACTCACAGGAGTGGTTCAAATCATAGAAAGTGAGAGAGTCAGTCCACTTGTACTTAAGTCGGTTATGTGCCTTATGTATTAAATTCGGATGCAATTTCTGTGTTTCATCGTCAAAAAGATGGTCCAAGGGATACAGTAAACCTGAAGTGAAGCATCCGAATCTACAACTGGACTCACAGGAGAGGTTCAAATCATAGAAAGTTAGGGTGTCAGTACTCTTGTACTTAAGTTGGCATTGTGCCTTTTGAATTTATTTCCGATGCAATTTCTGTGTTTCATCGTCAATAACAAGTTCCAAGGTATACAGCAAACCAGAAGTGAAGCATCGGAATCTAAAACTGGACTCACAGGAGAGGTCCAAATCATAGAAAGTCAGAGTGTCAGTCCTCTTTTACGTAAGTCGGCATTGTGCCTTTTGTATTAAATTCGGAAGAAATCTCTGTGTTTCATCGTCAATAAGAAGGTCCAAGGGATACAGTAAACCAGAAGTGAAGAATCGGAATCTAAAACTGGACTCACAGGAGAGGTTCAAATCATAGAAAGTTAGAGAGTAAGTCCTTTTGTACTTAAGTCGGCATTGTGCCTTTTGTATTAAATTCGGATGCAATTTCTGTGTCTCATCGTCAATAAGAAGGTCCAAGGGATACAGTTAACCGGAAGTGAAGCATCGGAATCTAAAACTGGACTTACAGGAGAGGTTCAAATCATAGAAAGTTAGAGTGTCAGTCCTCTTGTACTTAAGTCGGCATTGTGCCTTTTGTATTAAATTCGGATGCAATTTTTGTGTTTCATCGTCAATAACAAGATTCAAGTGATACAGTAAACCTGAAGTGAAGCATCGGAATCTAAAACTGGACTCACAGGAGAAGTTCAAATCATAGAAAGTTAGAGTGTCAGTCCTCTTGTACTAATGTCGGCATTGTGCCTTTTGTATTATATTCGCATGCAATTTCTGTGTTTCATCGTCAATAAGAAGGTCCAAATTATACAGTAATCCTGAAGTGAACCATCGGAATCTAAAACTGGACTCACAGGAGAGGTTCAAATCATAGAAAGTGAGCGTGTCAGTACTCTTGTACTTAAGACGGCATTGTGCCTTTTGTATTAAATTTTGATGTAATTTCTGTGTATCATCGTCAATAAGAAAGTCATAGGTATACAGGAAATCTGAAGTGAATCATCGGAATCTAAAACTGGTCTCACAGGAGAAGTTCAAATCATAGAAAGTCAGAGTGTCAGTCCTCTTGTACTTAAGTCGGGATTGTGCCTTTTGTATTAAATTCGGAAGAAATTTCTGTATTTCATCGTCAATAAGAAGATCCTAGGGATACAGTAAACCAGAAGTGAAGCTTCGGAATCTAAAACTGGACTCACAGCAGAGGTTCAAATCATAGAAAGTTAGAGTATCAGTCCTCTTGTACTTAAGTCGGCATTGTGCTTTTGTTTTAAATTCGGATGCAATTTCTGTGTTTCATCGTCAATACGAAGGTCCTAGGGAAACGGTAAACCTGAAGTGAAGCATAGGAATCTACAACTGGACTCACAGGCGAGGTTCAAATTATTGAAAGTTAGAGTGTCAGTCCTCTTGTACTTAAGTCGGCATAGTGTCTTTTGTATTAAATTCCAATGCAATTTCTGTATTTCATCGTCAATAAGAAGGTACAAGGGATACAGTAAACCTGAAGTGAAGCATCGAAATCTAGAACTGGACTCAAAGGAGAGGTTCAAATCATAGAAAGTGAGAGTGTCAGTCCCCTTGTACTTAAGTCGGCTATGTGCCTTTTGTATTAAATTCGGATGCAATTTCTGTGTTTCATCGTCAATAAGATGGTCCAAGGGATACAGTAAACCTCAAGTGAAGCATCGGAATCTAAAACTGGGCTCTCAGGAGAGGTTCAAATCATAGAATGTTAGAGTGTCAGTCCCCTTGTACTTAAGTCGGCATTGTGCCTTTTGTATTAAATTCGGATGCAATTTCTGTGTTTCATATGCAATAAGAAAGTCCAAGGTATACAGGAAACCTGAAGTGAAGCACCGGAATCAAAAACTGGACTCACAGGAGAGGTTCAAATCATAAAAAGTTAGAGTGTCAGTCCTCTTGTACTTAAGTCGGCATAGTGCCTTCTGTATTAAATTCGGATGCAATTTCTGTGTTTCATCGTCAAGACGAAGGTCCAAGGGATACAGTAAACCTGAAGTGAAGCATCGGAATCTAAAACTGGACTCACAGGAGAGGTTCAAATTATTGAAAGTTAGAGTGTCAGTCCTCTTGTACTTAAGTCGGCATTGTGCCTTTTGTATTAAATTTCGATGCAATTTCTGTGTTTCATCGTCAATAAGAAGGTCCAAGGGATACAGTAAACCTGAAGTGAGGCATTGGAATCTAAAACTGGACTCACAGGAGAGGTTAAAATCATAGAAAGTTAGAGTGTCAGTCCTCTTGTACTTAAGTCGGCATTGTGCCTTTTGTATTAAATTCGGATGCAATTTCTGTGTTTCACAGTCAATTAGAAAGTCCAAGGTATACAGGAAACCTGAAGGGAAGCATCCGAACCTAAAACTGGACTCACAGGAGAGATTCAATACAAAGGAAGTTAGAGTGTCAGTCCTCTTGTACTTAAGTCGGCATTGTGCCTTTTGTATTAAATTCGGATGCAATATCTGTGCTTCATCGTTAATAAGAAGGTACAAGGGATACAGTAAGCCTGAAGTGAAGCATCGGAATCTAAAACTGGACTCACGGGAGAGGTTCAAATCATAGAAAGAGAAGTTGTCAGTCCTCTTGTACTTAAGTCGGAATTGTGCCTTTTGTATTAAATTCGGATGCAATTTCTGTGTTTCATCGTCAATAAGAAGGTTCATGGGATACAGTAAACCTGAAGTGAAGCATCGGAATCAAAAACTGGAGTCACAGGAGAGGTTCTAATCATAGATAGTTAGAATGTCAGTCCCCTTGTACTTAAGTCGGCATTATGCCTTTTGTATTAAATTCGGATGCAATTTCTGTGTTTCACCGTTAATGACAAGGTCCAAGGTATACAGGAAACCTGAAGTGAAGCATCGGAATCTAAAACTGGACTTACAGGAGAGGTTCAAATCATAGAAAGTTAGAGTATCAGTCCTCTTGTATTTAAGTCGTCATTGTGCCTTTTGTATTCAATTCGGATGCAATTTCTGTGTTTCATCGTCAATACGAAGGGCCTAGGGATACAGTTAACCTGAAGTGAAGCATCGGTATCTAAAACAGGACTCACAGGCGAGGTTCAAATTATTGAAAGTTAAAGTGTCAGTCCTCTTGTACTTAGGGCGGCATTGTGCCTTTTATATTAAATTCGGATGCAATTTCTGTGTTTCATCGTCAATAAGAAGGTACAAGGGAAACAGTAAAGCTGAAGTGAAGCATCGGAATCTAAAACTGGACTCACAGAAGAGGTTCCAATTATAGAAAGTGAGAGTGTCAGTTCTCTTGTATTTAAGTCGTCATTGTGCCTTTTGTATTAAATTCGGATGCAATTAATGTGTTTCATCGTCAATAACGAGGTCCAAGATATACAGGAAACCTGAAGTGAAGCATCGGGATCTAAAACTGGACACAATGGAGAGGTTCAAATCTTAGAAATTTAGTGTGTCAGTCCTCTTGTACTTAGGTCGGCATTGTGCCTTTTATATTATATTCGGATGCAATTTCTGTGTTTCATCGTCAATAAGAAGGTACAAGGGATACAGTAAAGCTGAAGTGAAGCATCGGAATCTAAAACTGGACTCACACGAGAGGTTCAAATCATAGAAAGTGAGAGTGTCAGTACTCTTGTACTTATGTCGGCATTGTGCCTTTTGTATTACATTCGGAAGAAATTTCTGTGTTTCATCGTCAATAAGAAGATCCAAGGGATACAGTAAACCAGAAGTGAAGCATCGGAATCTAAAACTGGACTCACACGAGAGGTTCAAATCATAGAAAGTTAGAGAGTCAGTCCTCTTGTACTTAAGTCGGCATTGTGCCTTTTGTATTAAATTTGGATGCAATTTCTGTGTTTCATCGTCAATAAGAAGGTCCAAGGGATACAGTAGACCTGAAGTGCAGCATCGGAATCTAAAACTGGACTCACAGCAGAGGTTCAAATCATAGAAAGAGAGAGTAACAGTCCTCTTGTACGTAAATAGGCATTGTGCCTTTTGTAGTAAATTCGGATGCTATTTCTGTGTTTCATCGTCAAAAAGATGGTCCAAGGGATACAGTAAACCTGAAGTGAAGCATCGGAATCTAAAACTGAACTCACAGGAGAGGTTCAAATCATTGAAAGTTAGAGTGTCAGCCCTCTTGTACTTAAGTCGGCATTGTGGCTTTGAATTTAATTCCGATGCAATTTCTGTGTTTCATCGTCAATAAGAAGTTCCAAGGTATACAGGAAACCTGAAGTGAGGCATCGGAATCTAAAACTGGACTCACAGAAGAGGTTCAAATCATAGAAAGTCAGAGTGTCAGTCCTCTTGTACTTAAGTCGGGATTGTGCCTTTTGTATTAAATTCGGAAGAAATTTCTGTATTTCATCGTCAATAAGAAGATCCTAGGCTTACAGTAAACCAGAAGTGAAGCTTCGGAATCTAAAACTGGACTCACAGCAGAGGTTCAAATCATAGGAAGTTAGAGAGTCAGTCCTCTTGTACTTAAGTCGGCATTGTGCCTTTTGTATTAAATTCGGATGTAATTTCTGTGTCTCATCGTCAATAAGAAAGTCTAAGGGATACAGTAATCCTGAAGTGAAGCATCGGAATCTAAAACTGGACATACAGGAGAGGTTCAAATCATAGAAAGTTAGAGTATCAGTCCTCTTGCACTTAAGTCGGCATTGTGCCTTTTGTATTATATTCCGATGCAATTTCTGTGTTTCATCGTCAATACGAAGGTCCTTGGGACACAGTAAACCTGAAGTGAAGCATCGGAATCTAAAACTGGACTCACAGGCGAGGTTCAAATTATTGAAAGTTAGAGTGTCAGTCCTCTTGTACATATGTCGGCATTGGGCCTTTTGTATTAAATTCGGATGCAGTTTCTGTGTTTCATCGTCAATAAGTAGGTCCAAATTATACAGTAATCCTGAAGTGAAGCATCGGAATCTAAAACTGGGCTCACAGGAGAGGTTCAAATCATAGAAAGTGAGAGTGTCAGTACTCTTGTACTTATGTCGGCATTGTGCCTTTTGTATTACATTCGGAAGAAATTTCTGTGTTTCATCGTCAATAAGAAGATCCAAGGGATACAGTAAACCAGAAGTGAAGCATCGGAATCTAAAACTGGACTCACACGAGAGGTTCAAATCATAGAAAGTTAGAGAGTCAGTCCTCTTGTACTTAAGTCGGCATTGTGCCTTTTGTATTAAATTTGAATGCAATTTCTGTGTTTCATCGTCAATAAGAAGGTCCAAGGGATACAGTAGACCTGAAGTGCAGCATCGGAATCTAAAACTGGACTCACAGCAGAGGTTCAAATCATAGAAAGAGAGAGTAACAGTCCTCTTGTACGTAAATAGACATTGTGCCTTTTGTATTAAATTCGGATGCTATTTCTGTGTTTCATCGTCAAAAAGATGGTCCAAGGGATACAGTAATCCTGAAGTGAAGCATCGGAATCTAAAACTGAACTCACAGGAGAGGTTCAAATCATTGAAAATTAGAGTGTCAGCCCTCTTGTACTTAAGTCGGCATTGTGGCTTTGAATTTAATTCCGATGCAATTTCTGTGTTTCATCGTCAATAAGAAGTTCCAAGGTATACAGGAAACCTGAAGTGAGGCATCGGAATCTAAAACTGGACTCAGAGAAGAGGTTCAAATCATAGAAAGTCAGAGTGTCAGTCCTCTTGTACTTAAGTCGGGATTGTGCCTTTTGTATTAAATTCGGAAGAAATTTCTGTATTTCATCGTCAATAAGAAGATCCTAGGGGTACAGTAAACCAGAAGTGAAGCTTCGGAATCTAAAACTGGACTCACAGCAGAGGTTCAAATCATAGGAAGTTAGAGAGTCAGTCCTCTTGTACTTAAGTCGGCATTGTGCCTTTTGTATTAAATTCGGATGTAATTTCTGTGTCTCATCGTCAATAAGAAAGTCTAAGGGATACAGTAATCCTGAAGTGAAGCATCGGAATCTAAAACTGGACATACAGGAGAGGTTCAAATCATAGAAAGTTAGAGTATCAGTCCTCTTGCACTTAAGTCGGCATTGTGCCTTTTGTATTATATTCCGATGCAATTTCTGTGTTTCATTGTCAATAAGGAGTTCCAAGGGATACAGTAAACCTGAAGTGAAGCATCGGAATCTAAAACTGGACTCACAGGAGAGGTTCAAATCATAGGAAGTTAGAGTATCAGTCCTCTTGTACTTAAGACGGCATTGTGCCTTTTGTATTAAATTCGGATGCTATTTCTGTGTTTCATCGTCAATTGGAAGGTCCAAGGTATACAGTAAACCTGAAGTGAATCATCGGAATCTAAATCTGGACTCACAGGAGAGGTTCAAATCATAGAATGTTATAGTGTGAGTCCTCTTGTACTTAAGTCGGCATTGTGCCTTTTGTATTAAATTCGAATGCAATTTCTGTGTTTCATTGTCAATAAGAAAGTCCAAGGTATACAGGAAACCTGATGTGCAGCATCGGAATCCAAAACTGGACTCACAGGAGAAGTTCAAATTATAGAAAATTAGAGTGTCTGTCCTCTTGTACTTATGTCGGCATTGTGCCTTTTGTATTAAATTCGGAAGCAATTTCTGTGTATCATCGTCAATAAGAAGGTCCAAGGGATACAGTAAACCTGAAGTGAAGCATCGGAATCTAAAACTGGACTCACAGTAGAGGTTCGAATCATAGAAAGTTAGAGTGTCAGTCCTCTTGTACTTAAGTCGGCATTGTGCCTTTGTATTAAATTCGGATGCTATTTCTGTGTTTCACCGTCAATAAGATGGTCCAAGGGATACAGTAAACCTGAAGTGAAGCATCGGAATCTAAAACTGGACTCACAGGAGAGGTTCCAATAATAGAAAGTTAGAGAGTCAGTCCTATTGTACTTAAATCGGCATTGTGCCTTTTCTATTAAATTCGGGTGCAATTTCTGTGTTTCATCGTCAATTGGAAGGTCCAAGGTATACAGTAAACCCAAAGTAAAGCATCGGAATCTAAAACTGGACTCACAGGAGAGGTTCAAATCATAGAATGTTATAGTGTGAGTCCTCTTGTACTGAAGTCGGCATTGTGCCTTTTGTATTAAATTCGGATGCTATTTCTGTGTTTCATTGTCAATAAGAAAGTCCAAGGTATACAGTAAACCTGAAGTGAAGCATCGGAATCTAAAACTGGACTCACAGGAGAGGTTCAAATCATAGAATGTTGTAGTGTGAGTCCTCTTGTACATAAGTCGGCATTGTGCCTTTTGAATTTAATTCCGATGCAATTTCTGTGTTTCATCGTCAATAAGAAGTTCCGAGCTAAACAGTAAACCTGAAGTGAAGCATCGGAATCTAAAACTGGACTCACAGGAGGGGTTCAAATAATAGAAGGTGATAGGGTCAGTCATCTGATACTTAAGTCGGCATTGTGCCTTTTGTATTAAATTCGGATGCAATTTCTGTGGTTCATCGTCAATAAGAAGGTACAAGGTATACAGTAAACCTAAAGTGAGGCATCTTAATCTAAAACTGGACTCACAGGAGAGGTTCAAATCATAGAAAGTTTGAGTGTCAGTCCTCTTGTACGTAAGTTGGCATTGTGTCTTTTGTATGAAATTCGGATGCAATTTCTGTGTTTCATCGTCAACTAGAAGGTCCAAGGTATACAGTAAACCTGAAGTGAAGCATCGGAATCTAAAACTGGACTCACTGGAGAGGGTCAAATCATAGAAGGTGAGAGTGTCAGTCCTCTTGTACTTAAGTCGGCATTGTGCCTTTTGTATTAAATTCGGATGCAATTTCTGTGTTTCAACGTCAATAAGAAGGTCCAAAGTATACAGTAAACCTGATGTGAAGCATCGTAATCTGAAACTGGACTTACAGGAGGGGTTCAAATCATAGAAGGTGAGAGTGTCAGTCCTCTTGTACTTAAGTCGGCACTGTGCCTTTTGTATTAAATTCGGATGCAATTTCTGTGTTTCATAGTAAATAAGAAAGTCCAAGGTATACAGGTAACCTGACGTGAAGCATCGGAATCTGAAACTGGACTCACAGGAGAGGATCATATCATAGATAGTTGGAGTGTCAGTCCATTTGTACTTAAGTCGGCATTGTGCCTTTTGAATTTAATTCCGATGCTATGTCTGTGTTCCATCGTCAATAAGAAGTTCCGAGGTATACAGTAAACCTGAAGTGAAGCTTCGGAATGTAAAACTGGACTCACAGGATAGGTTCAAATCATTGAAAGTTAGAGTGTCAGTCCTCCTGTACTTAAGTCGGCATTGTGCCTTTTTTATTGAATTCGGTTGCAATTTCTGTCTTTCATCGTCAATAAGAATGTCCAAGGGATACAGTAAACCTGACGTGAAGCATCGGAGACTAAAACTGGACTCACAGGAGAGGTTCAAATCATAGAAAGTGAAAGTGTCAGTCCTCTTGTACTTATGTCGGCATTGTGCCTTTTGTATTAAATTCGGATGCACTTTCTGTGTTTCACCGTTAATAAGAAGGTCTGAGGGATACAATAAACCTGAAGTGAAGAATCGGAATCTAAAACTGGACTCACAGGAGAGGTTCAAATCATAGAAAGTTAGAGTGTCAGTCCTCTTGTACTTAAGTCGGTATTGTGCCTTTTGTATTAAATTCGGATGCAATTTCTGTGTTTCAACGTTAATAAGAAGTTACAAGGGATACAGTAAACCTGATTTTAAGCATCGGAATCTAAAACTAAACTCATGGTGGAGGTTCAAATCATAGAACGTGAGAGTGTCAGTCCTCTTGTACTTAAGTCGGCATTGTGCCTTTTGTATTAAATTCGGATGCTATTTCTGTGTTTCATCGTCAATAAGAAGGTACAAGGGATACAGTAAACCTGAAGTGAAGCATCGGAATCTAAAACTGGACTCACAGGAGAGGTTTATATCATAGAAAGTGAGAGTGTCAGTCCTCTTGTACTTAAGTCGGCATTGTGCCTTTTGTTCTAAATTCGGATGCAGTTTCTCTGTTTCATCGTCAATAAGAAGGTCCAAGGGATACAGTAAACCTGAAGTGAAGCATCGGAATCTAAAACTGGACTCACAGGAGAGGTTCACATCATAGAAAGTTGGAGTGTTAGTCCTCTTGTACTTAAGTCGGCATTGTGCCATTTGAATTTAATTCCGATGCGATATCTGAGTTCCATCGTCAATAAGAAGTTCCGAGGTATACAGTAAACCTGAAGTGAAGCATCGGAATCTAAAACTAGACTCACAGAAGAGGTTCAAATCATAGAAAGTTAGAGTGTCATTCCTCTTGTACTTAAGTCGGAATTGTGCCTTTTGTATTAAATTCGGATGAAATGTCTGTGTTTCATCGTCAATAAGAAGGTACAAGGGATACAGTAAACCTGAAGTGAAGCATCAGAATCTAAAACTGGACTCACGGGAGAGGTTAAAATAATAGAAAGTGAGAGTGTCAGTCTTCTTGTACTTAAGTCGGCATTGTGCATTTTGTATTAAATTCGGATGCAATTTCTGTGTTTCATCTTCAATTGGAAGCTCCAAGGTATACAGTAAACCTGAAGTGAAGCATCGGAATCTAAAACTGGACTCACAAAAGAGGTTAAAATCATAGAATGTTATAGTGTGAGTCCTCTTGTACTTAAGTCGGCATTGTGCCTTTTGTATTAAATTCAGATGCAATTTCTGTGTTTCATTGTCAAAAAGAAAGTCCAAGGTATACAGGAAACCTGTATTGAAGCATCGGAATCTAAAACTAGACTCACAGGAGAAGTTCAAATTATAGAAAATTAGAGTGTCAGTCCTCTTGTACTTATGTCGGCATTGTGCCCATTGTATTAAATTCGGATGCAATTTCTGTGTTTCATCGTCAATAAGAAGGTATAAGGGATACAGTAACCCTGTAGTGAAGCATCGGAATCTAAAACTGGACTCACGGGAGAGGTTAAAATAATAGAAAAAGAGTGTGTCAGTCCTCTTGTACTTAAGTCGACATTGTGCCTTTTGTATTAAATTCGGAAGCAATTTCTGTGTATCATCGTCAATAAGAAGGTCCAAGGGATACAGTAAATCTAAAGTGAAGCATCGGAATCTAAAAGTGGACTCACAGGAGTGGTTCAATTCATAGAAAGTTAGAGGGTCAGTCCTCTTGTACTTTAGTCGGTATTGTGCCTTTTGTATTAAATTCGGATGCAGTTTCTGTGTTTCATCGTCAATAAGAAGGTCCAAGGGATACAGTAAACCTGAAGTGAAGCTTCGGAATCCAAAACTGGACTCACAGGAGACGTTCAAGCCATAGATAGTTAGAGTGTCAGTCCTCTTGTACATAGGTCGGTATTGTGCCTTTTGAATTTAATTCCGATGTAATTTCTGTGTTTCATCGTCAATAAGAAGTTCCGAGGTAAACAGTAAACCGGAAGTGAAGCATCTGAATCTAATACTGGACTCACAGGAGAGGTTCAAATCATAGAAGGTGAGAGTGTCAGTCCTCTTGTACTTAAGATGGCATTGTGCCTTTTGTATTAAATTCCGATGCAATTTCTGTGTTTCATCGTCAAAAAGAAGGTCCAAATAATACAGTAAACCTGAAGTGATAGCATCGGAATCTAAAACTGGACTCACAGGAGAGGTTCACATCATAGAAAGTGAGAGTGTCAGTCCTCTTGTACTTAAGTCGGCATAGTGCCTTTTGTATTAAATTCGGATGCAATTTCTGTGTTTCATAGTCAATAAGAAGGTCCAAGGTATACAGGTAACCTGAAGTGAAGCATCGGAATCTGAAACTGGACTCACAGGAGAGGTTCAAATCATAGAAAGTTAGAGTGTCTGTCCTCTTGTACTTAAGTCGGCATTGTGCCTTTTGTAATAAATTCGGATGCAATTTCTGTGTTTCATCACTAATAAGAAGGTACAAGGGATACAGTAAACCTGAAGTGAAGCAACGGAATCTAAAACTGGACTCACAGGAGAGGTTTAAATCATAGAAAGTGAGAGTGTCAGTCCTCTTGTTCTTAAGTCGGCATTGTGCCTTTTTTATTAAAGTCAGATGCAATTTCTGTGTTTCATCTTCAATACAAAGGTCCAAGGGATACAGTAAACCTGAAGTGAAGCATCGGAATCTAAAACTGGACTCATAGGATAAGTTCAAATCATTGAAAGATAGAGTGTCAGTCCTCCTGTACTTAAGTCGGCATTGTGCCTTTTGTATTAAATTCGGTTGCAATTTCTGACTTTCATCGTCAATAAGAAGGTCCAAGGGATACAGTAAACCTGAAGTGAAGCATCGGAAACTAAAACTGGACTCATGGGAGAGGTTCAAATCATAGAAAGTGAGAGTGTCAGTCCACTTGCACTAAAGTCGGCAATGTGCCTTTTGTATTAAATTCGGATGCAATTTCTGTGTTTCATCGTCAATAAGAAGGTCCAAGGGATACCGTAAAACCTGAAGTGAAGCATCGGAATCTAAAACTGGACTCACAGGAGAGGTTCAAATCATAGAATGTTAGAGTGTCAGTCCTCTTGTACTTAAGTCGGCATTGTGCCTTTTGTATTAAATTCGGATGCAATTTCTGTGTTTCATCGTTAATATGAAGGTCCAAGGGATACAGTAAACCTGAAGTGAAGAATCGGAATCTATAACTGGACCCACAGGAGAGGTTCAAATCATAAAAATTTAGAGTGTCAGTCCTCTTGTACTTAAGTCGGCATTGTGCCTTTTGTATTAAATTCGGATGCAATTTCTGTGTTTCATTGTCAATAAGAAGGTCCAAGGGAAACAGTAACCCTGAAGCATCGGAATCTAAAACTGGACTCACAGGAGAGGTTCAAAACATAGAAAGTGAGAGTGTCAGTCCTCTTGTACATAAGTCGAAATTGTGCCTTTTGTATTAAATTCGGATGCAATTTCTGTGTTTCATTGTCAATAAAAAAGTCCAAGGTATCCAGGAAACCTGAAGTGAAGCATCGGAACCTAAAACTGGACTCACAGGAGATGTTCAAATTATAGAAAGTTAGAGTGTCAGTCCTCTTGTACTGAAGTGGGCATTGTGCCTTTTGTATTAATTCGGATGCAATTTCTGTGTTTCATCGTCAATAAGAAGGTACAAGGGAAACAGTAAACCTGAAGTGAAGCATCGGAATCTAAAACTGGACTCACGGGAGGGGTTAAAATAATAGAAAGTGATAGTGTCAGTCCTCTTGTACTTTATCGACATTGTGCCTTTTGTATTAAATTCGGAAGCAATTTCTGTGTATCATCGTCAATAAGAAGGTCCAAGGGATACAGTAAATCTGAAGTGTAGCATCGGAATCTAAAAGTGGACTCACAGGAGAGGTTTAATTCATAGAAAGTTAGAGTGTCAGTCCTCTGTTACTTTAGTCGGCATTGTGCCTTTTGTATTCAATTCGGATGCAGGTTCTGTGTTTCATCGTCAATAACAAGGTCCAAGGGATACAGTACACCTGAAGTGAAGCATCGGAATCTAAAACTGGACTCACAGGAGACGTTCAAATCATAGATAGTTTGGGTGTCAGTCCTCTAGTACTTAAGATGGCATTGTGCCTTTTGTATTAAATTCCGATGCAATTTCTGTGTTTCATCGTCAATAAGAGGGTCCAAGGTATACAGTAAACCTGAAGTGAAGCATCGGAATCTAAAACTGGACTCACAGGAGAGGTTCAAATCATAGAAAGTGAGAGTGTCAGTCTTCTTGTACTTAAGTCGGCATTGTGCCTTTTGTATTAAATTCGGATGCAACTTCTATGTTTCATAGTCAATAGGTAAGTCCAAGGTATACAGGTAACCTGAAGTGATGCATCGGAATCTGAAACTGGACTCACAGGAGAGGTTTAAATCATAGAAAGTTAGAGTGTATGTCCTCTTGTCCTTAAGTCGGCATTGTGCCTTTTGTAATAAATTCGGATGCAATTTCTGTGTTTCATCATTAATAAGAGGGTACAAGGGATACAGTAAACCTGAAGTGAAGCAACGGAATCTAAAACTGGACTCACAGGAGAGGTTTAAATCATAGAAAGTGAGAGTGTCAGTCCTCTTGTACTTAAGTCGGCATTGTGCCTTTCGTATTAAATTCGGATGCAGTTTCTGTGTTTCATCGTCAATAAGAAGGTCCGAGGGATACAGTAAACCTGAAGTGAAGCATCGGAATCTAAAACTGGACTCACAGGAGAGGTTCAAATCATAGAAAGTTGGTGTGTCAGTCCTCTTGTACTAATGTCGGCAATGTGCCTTTGGAATTTAATCCCGATGCTATTTGTGTGTTCCATCGTCAATAAGAAGTTCCGAGGTATACAGTAAACCTGAAGTGAAGCATCGGAATCTAAAACTGGACTCACAGGAGAGGTTCAAATCATAGAAGGTGAGAGTGTCAGTCCTCTTGTGCTTACGTTGGCATTGTGCCTTTTGTATTAAATTCGAATGCAATTTCTGTGTATCATCGTAAATAAGAAGGTACAAGGCATACAGTAAACCTGAAGTGAAACATCGGAATCTAAAACTGGACTCATGGGAGTGGTTCAAATCATAGAAAGTGAGAGTGTCAGTCCACTTGTACTTAAGTCGGCATTGTGCCTTTTGTATCAAATTCGGTTGCATTTTCTGTCTTTCATCGTCAATAAGAAGGTCCAAGGGATACAGTAAACCTAAAGTGAAGCATCTGAAACTAAAACTGGACTCATGGGAGAGGTTCAAATCATAGATAGTGAGAGTGTCAGTCCTCTTGTACTTAAGTCGGTGTTGTGCCTTTTGTATTAAATTCGGATGCAATTTCTGTGTTTCATCGTCAATAAGAAGGTCCAAGGGATACCTTAAACCTGAAGTGAAGCAAAGGAATCTAAAACTGTACTCACAGGAGAGGTTCAAATCATAGAATGTTAGAGTCTCAGTCCTCTTGTACTTAAGTCGGCATTCTGCCTTTTGTATTAAATTCGGATGCAATTTCTGTGTTTCATCGTTAATAAGAAGGTCCAAGGGATACAGTAAACCTGAAGTGAAGAATCGGAATCTAAAACTGGACTCACAGGAGAGGTTCAAATCATAGAAGGTGAGAGTGTCAATCCGCTTGTGCTTACGTTGGCATTGTGCCTTTTGTATTAAATTCGGATGCAATTTCTGTGAATCATCGTTAATAAGAAGGTACAAGGCATACAGTAAACCTGAAGTGAAGCATCGGAATCTAAAACTGGACTCATGGGAGAGGATCAATCCATAGAAAGTGAGAGTGTCAGTCCTCTTGTACTTTAGTCGGCATTGTGCCTTTTGCGTTAAATTCGAATGCAATTTCTGTGTTTCATCGTCAATAACAAGTTCCAAGGTATACAGCAAACCTGAAGTGAAACATCGGAATCTAAAACTGGACTTACAGGAGAGGTTCAAATCATAGAAAGTGATAGTGTCAGTCCTCTTGTACTTAAGTCGTTATTGGGCCTTTTGTATTAAATTCGGATGCAACTTCTGTGTTTCATCGTCAATAAGAAGGTACAAGGGATACAGTAAACTTGAAGTGAAGCATCGGAATCTAAAACTGGACTCACAAGAGAGGTTCAAATCATAGAAAGTGAGAGTGTCAGTCTGCTTGTACTTAAGTCGGCATTGTGCCATTTGTATTAAGTTTGGATGCAATTTCTGTGTTTCATAGTCAATAAGAAAGTCCAAGGAATACAGGAAACCTGAAGTGAAGCATCGGAATCTAAAACTGGACTCACAGGAGAGGTTCAAATCATAGAAAGTTAGAGTGTCAGTCCTCTTGTACTTAAGTCGGCATTGTGCCTTTCAATTTATTTCCGATGCAATTTCTGTGTTTCATCGTCAATAAGAAGGTCCAAGGGATACAGTAAACCAGAAGTGAAGCATCGGAATCTAAAACTGGACTCACAGGAGAGGTTCAAATCATAGAAGGTGAGAGTGTCAGTCCTCTTGTACTTAAGTCGGCATTGTGCCTTTTGTATTAAATTCGGATGCAATTTCTGTGTCTCATCGTCAATAGGAAGGTCCAAGGGATACAGTAAACCTGAAGTGAAGCATCGGAATCTAAACCTGGACTTACAGGAGAGATTCAAATCATAGAAAGTTAGAGTATCAGTCCTCTTGTATTTAAGTCGGCATTGTGCCTTTTGTATTAAATTCGGATGCAATTTTTGTGTTTCATCGCCAATACGAAGGGCCTAGGGATACAGTAAACCTGAAGTGAAGCATCGGAATCTAAAAGTGGACTCACAGGCGAGGTTCAAATTATTGAAAGTTAGAGAGTCAGTCCTCTTGTACTTAAGTCGGCATTGTGCCTTTTCTATTAAATTCAGATGCAATATCTGTGTTTCATCGTCAATAAGAAGGTACAAGGGATACAGTAAACCTGACGTGAAGCATCGGAATCTAGAACTGGACTCACAGGAGAGGTTAAAATCATAGAAAGTGAGAGTGTCAGTCCCCTTGTACGTAAGTCGGCATTGTGCCTTTTGTATTAAATTCGGATGCAATTTCTGTGTTTCATCGTCAATAAGATGGTCCAAGGGATACAGTAAACCTCAAGTGAAGCATCGGAATCTAAAACTGGACTCTCAGGAGTGGTTCAATCATAGAATGTTAGAGTGTCAGTTCTCTTGTACTTAAGTGGGCATTGTACCTTTTGTATTAAATTCCGATGCAATTTCTGTGTTTTATCGTCAATAAGAAGGTCCAAGGGATACAGTAAACCTGAAGGGAGGCCACGGAAACTAAAACTGGACTCACAGGAGAGGTTCAAATCATAGAAGGTGAGAGTGTCAGTCCTCTTGTACTTAAGTCGGCATTGTGCCTTTTGTATTAAATTCGGATGCAATTTCTGTGTTTCATCGTTAATAAGAAGGTACAGGGGATACAGTAAACCTGAAGTGAAGCATCGGAATCTAAAACTGGACTCACGGGAGAGGTTCAAATCACAGAAAGTGAGAGTGTCAGTCCTCTTGTACTTAAGTCGGCATTCTGCTTTTTGTATTAAATTCGGATGCAATTTCTGTGTTTCATCGTCAATAAGGAGCCCCATGGGATACAGTAAACCTGAAGTGAAGCATCGGAATCTAAAACTGGACTCACACTAGAGGTTCCAATCATAGAAAGTGAGAGTGTCAGGCCTCTTGTACTTAAGTCGGCATTGTGCCTTTCGTATTAAATTCGGATGCAGTTTCTGTGTTTCATCGTCAATAAGAAGGTCCAAGGGATACAGTAAACCTGAAGTGAAGCATCGGAATCTAAAACTGGACTCACAGGAGAGGTTCAAATCATAGAAAGTTGGAGTGTCTGTCCTCTTGTACTTATGTCGGCAATGTGCCTTTTGAATTTAATTCCGATGCTATTTCTGTGTTCCATCGTCAATAAGAAGTTCAGAGGTATACAGTAAACCTGAAGTGAAGCATCGGTATCTAAAACTGGACTCACACGAGAGGTTCAAATCATAGAAAGTTAGTGTGTCAGTCCCAATGTTCTTCAGGCGGCATTGTGCCTTTTTTATTAAATTCGGATGCAATTTCTGTGTTTCATCGTCAATACGAATTCCAAGAGATACAGTATACCTGAAGTGAAGCATCGGAATTTAAACTGGACTCACAGGATAGGTTCAAATCATTGAAAGTTAGAGTGTCAGTCCTCCTGTAAATAAGTCGGCATTGTGCCTTTTGTATTAAATTCGGTTGCAATTTCTGTCTTTCATCGTCAATAAGAAGGTCCAAGGGATACAGTAAACCGGAAGTGAAGCATCTGAAACTAAAACTGGACTCATGGGAGAGGTTCAAATCATAGAATGTTAGAGTGTCAGTCCTCTTGTACTTAAGTCGGCACTGTGCCTTTTGTATTAAATTCGGATGCAATTTCTGTGTTTCATCGTTAATAAGAAGGTCCAAGGGATACAGTAAACCTGAAGTGAAGAATCGGAATCTATAACAGGACTCACAGGAGAGGTTCAAATCATAGAAAGTTAGAGTGTCAGTCCTCTTGTACTTAAGTCGGCATTGTGCCTTTTGTATTAAATTCGGATGCAATTTCTGTGTTTCATCGTAAATAACAAGATCCAAGGTATACAGCAAACCAGAGGCGAAGCATCGGAATCTAAAACTGGACTCACAGGAGAGGTCCAAAGTCATAGAAAGTCAGAGTGTCAGTCCTCTTGTACTTAAGTCGGCATTGTGCCTTTTGTATTAAATTCGGGAGAAATCTCTGTGTTTCATCATCAATAAGAAGGTCCAAGGGATAAAGTAAACCAGAAGTGAAGCATCGGAATCTAAAACTGGACTCACAGGAGAGGTTCAAATCATAGAAAGTTAGAGAGTAAGTCCTCTTGTACTTAAGTCGGCATTGTGCCTTTTGTATTAAATTCGGATGCAATTTCTGTGTCTCATCGTCAATAAGAAGGTCCAAGGAATACAGTAAACCTGAAGTGAAGCATCGGAATCTAAAACTGGACTCTCAGGAGAGGTTCAATCATAGAATGTTAGAGTGTCAGTCCACTTGTACTTAAGTGGGCATTGTGCCTTTTGTATTAAATTCCGATGCAATTTCTGTGTTTTATCGTCAATAAGAAGGTCCAAGGGATACAGTAAACCTGAAGGGAGGCCACGGAAACTAAAACTGGACTCACAGGAGAGGTTCAAATCATAGAAGGTGAGAGTGTCAGTCCTCTTGTACTTAAGTCGGCATTGTGCCTTTTGTATTAAATTCGGATGCAATTTCTGTGTTTCATCGTTAATAAGAAGGTACAGGGGATACAGTAAACCTGAAGTGAGGCATCGGAATCTAAAACTGGACTCACGGGAGAGGTTCAAATCATAGAAAGTGAGAGTGTCAGTCCTCTTGTACTTAAGTCGGCATTGTGCCTTTTGTATTAAATTCGGATGCAATTTCTGTGTTTCATCGTCAATAAGGAGCCCCATGGGATACAGTAAACCTGAAGTGAAGCATCGGAATCTAAAACTGGACTCACACTAGATGTTCCAATCATAGAAAGTGAGAGTGTCAGGCCTCTTGTACTTAAGTCGGCATTGTGCCTTTCGTATTAAATTCGGATGCAGTTTCTGTGTTTCATCGTCAATAAGAAGGTCCAAGGGATACAGTAAACCTGAAGTGAAGCATCGGAATCTAAAACTGGACTCACAGGAGAGGTTCAAATCATAGAAAATTGGAGTGTCTATCCTCTTGTACTTATGTCGGCCACGTGCCTTTTGAATTTAATTCCGATGCTATTTCTGTGTTCCATCGTCAATAAGAAGTTCCGAGGTATACAGTAAACCTGAAGTGAAGCATCGGTATCTAAAACTGGACTCACACGAGAGGTTCAAATCGTAGAAAGTTAGAGTGTCAGTCCTCTTGTACTGAAGTCGGCATTGTGCCTTTTGTATTAAATTCGGATGCAATTTCTGTGTTTCATAGTCAATAAGAAGGTCCACGGTATACAGGAAACCTGAAGTGAAGCATCCGAACCTAAAACTGGACTCACAGGAGAGGTTCAATACATAGGAAGTTAGAGTGTCAGTCCTCTTGTACTTAAGTCGGCATTGTGCCTTTTGTATTAAATTCGGATGCAATATCTGTGCTTCATTGTTAATAAGAAGGTACAAGGGATACAGTAAACCTGAAGTGAAGCACCGGAATCTAAAACTGGACTCACGGGAGAGGTTCAAATCATAGAAAGAGAGGGTGTCAGTCCTCTTGTACTTAAGTCGGAATTGTGCCTTTTGTATTAAATTCGCATGCAATTTCTGTGTTTCATCGTCAATAAGAAGGTCCAAGGGATACAGTAAAGCTGAAGTGAAGCATCGGAATCTAAAACTGGACTCACAGAAGAGGTTCCAATTATAGAATGTGAGAGTGTCAGTCCTCTTGTACTTAAGTCGGCATCGTGCCTTTTGTATTAAATTTGGATGCAATTTCTGTGTTTCATCGTCAATAAGAAGGTCCAAGGGATACAGTAGACCTGAAGTGCAGCATCGGAATCTAAAACTGGACTCACAGCAGAGGTTCAAATCATAGAAAGAGAGAGTAACAGTCCTCTTGTACGTAAATAGGCATTGTGCCTTTTGTATTAAATTCGGATGCTATTTCTGTGTTTCATCGTCAAAAAGATGGTCCAAGGGATACAGTAAACCTGAAGTGAAGCATCGGAATCTAAAACTGGACTCACAGGAGAAGTTCAAATCATAGAAAGTTAGAGTGTCAGTCCTCTTGTACTTATGTCGGCATTGTGCCTTTTGTATTATATTCGGATGCAATTTCTGTGTTTCATCGTCAATAAGAAGGTCCAAATTATACAGTAATCCTGAAGTGAAGCATCGGAATCTAAAACTGGACTCACAGGAGAGGTTCAAATCATAGAAAGTGAGAGTGTCAGTACTCTTGTACTTAAGTCGGCATTGTGCCTTTTGTATTAAATTTTGATGTAATTTCTGTGTATCATCGTCAATAAGAAAGTCATAGGTATACAGGAAACCTGAAGTGAAGCATCGGAATCTAAAACTGGACTCACAGGAGAGGTTCAAATCATAGAAAGTCAGAGTGTCAGTCCTCTTGTACTTAAGTCGGGATAGTGCCTTTTGTATTAAATTCGGAAGAAATTTCTGTATTTCATCGTCAATAAGAAGATCCTAGGGATACAGTAAACTAGAAGTGAAGCTTCTGAATCTAAAACTGGACTCACAGCAGAGGTTCAAATCATAGAAAGTTAGAGAGTCAGTCCTCTTGTACTTAAGTCGGCATTGTGCCTTTTGTATTAAATTCGGATATAATTTCTGTGTCTCATCGTCAATAAGAAAGACCAAGGATACAGTAAACCTGAAGTGAAGCATCGGAATCTAAAACTGGACATACAGGAGAGGTTCACATCATAGAAAGTTAGAGTATCAGTCCTCTTGTACTTAAGTCGGCATTGTGCCTTTTGTATTAAATTCGGACGCAATTTCTGTGTTTCATCGTCAATACGAAGGTCCTAGGGATACAGTAAACCTGAAGTGAAGCATCGGAATCTAAAACTGGACTCACAGGCGAGGTTCAAATTATTGAAAGTTAGAGTGTCAGTCCTCTTGTACTTAAGTCGGCATAGTGCCTTTTGTATTAAATTCCAATGCAATTTCTGTGCTTCATCGTCAATAAGAAGGTACAAGGGATACAGTAAACCTGAAGTGAAGCATCGGAATCTAGAACTGGACTCACAGGAGTGGTTCAAATCATAGAAAGTGAGAGAGTCAGTCCACTTGTACTTAAGTCGGTTATGTGCCTTATGTATTAAATTCGGATGCAATTTCTGTGTTTCATCGTCAATAAGATGGTCCAAGGGATACAGTAAACCTGAAGTGAAGCATCCGAATCTACAACTGGACTCACAGGAGAGGTTCAAATCATAGAAAGTTAGGGTGTCAGTACTCTTGTACTTAAGTTGGCATTGTGCCTTTTGAATTTATTTCCGATGCAATTTCTGTGTTTCATCGTCAATAACAAGTTCCAAGGTATACAGCAAACCAGAAGTGAAGCATCGGAATCTAAAACTGGACTCACAGGAGAGGTCCAAATCATAGAAAGTCAGAGTGTCAGTCCTCTTTTACGTAAGTCGGCATTGTGCCTTTTGTATTAAATTCGGAAGAAATCTCTGTGTTTCATCGTCAATAAGAAGGTCCAAGGGATACAGTAAACCAGAAGTGAAGCATCGGAATCTAAAACTGGACTCACAGGAGAGGTTCAAATCATAGAAAGTTAGAGAGTAAGTCCTTTTGTACTTAAGTCGGCATTGTGCCTTTTGTATTAAATTCGGATGCAATTTCTGTGTCTCATCGTCAATAAGAAGGTCCAAGGGATACAGTAAACCTGAAGTGAAGCATCGGAATCTAAAACTGGACTTACTGGAGAGGTTCAAATCATAGAAAGTTAGAGTGTCAGTCCTCTTGTACTTAAGTCGGCATTGTGCCTTTTGTATTAAATTCGGATGCAATTTTTGTGTTTCATCGTCAATAACAAGATTCAAGTGATACAGTAAACCTGAAGTGAAGCATCGGAATCTAAAACTGGACTCACAGGAGAAGTTCAAATCATAGAAAGTTAGAGTGTCAGTCCTCTTGTACTAATGTCGGCATTGTGCCTCTTGTATTATATTCGCATGCAATTTCTGTGTTTCATCGTCAATAAGAAGGTCCAAATTATACAGTAATCCTGAAGTGAACCATCGGAATCTAAAACTGGACTCACAGGAGAGGTTCAAATCATAGAAAGTGAGCGTGTCAGTACTCTTGTACTTAAGACGGCATTGTGCCTTTTGTATTAAATTTTGATGTAATTTCTGTGTATCATCGTCAATAAGAAAGTCATAGGTATACAGGAAATCTGAAGTGAAGCATCGGAATCTAAAACTGGTCTCACAGGAGAAGTTCAAATCATAGAAAGTCAGAGTGTCAGTCCTCTTGTACTTAAGTCGGGATTGTGCCTTTTGTATTAAATTCGGAAGAAATTTCTGTATTTCATCGTCAATAAGAAGATCCTAGGGATACAGTAAACCAGAAGTGAAGCTTCGGAATCTAAAACTGGACTCACAGCAGAGGTTCAAATCATAGAAAGTTAGAGAGTCAGTCCTCTTGTACTTAAGTCGGCATTGTGCCTTTTGTATTAAATTCGGATGTTATTTCTGTGTCTCATCGTCAATAAGAAAGTCCAAGGATACAGTAAACCTGAAGTGAAGCATCGGAATCTAAAACTGGACATACAGGAGAGGTTCACATCATAGAAAGTTAGAGTATCAGTCCTCTTGTACTTAAGACGGCATTGTGCATTTTGTATTAAATTCGGATGCAATTTCTGTGTTTCATCGTCAATACGAAGGTCCTAGGGATACAGTAAACCTGAAGTGAAGCATCGGAATCTAAAACTGGACTCACAGGCGAGGTTCAAATTATTGAAAGTTAGAGTGTCAGTCCTCTTGTACTTAAGTCGGCATAGTGCCTTTTGTATTAAATTCCAATGCAATTTCTGTGCTTCTTCGTCAATAAGAAGGTACAAGGGATACAGTAAACCTGAATTGAAGCATCGGAATCTAGAACTGGACTCACAGGAGAGGTTCAAATCATAGAAAGTGAGAGTGTCAGTCCACTTGTACTTAAGTCGGATATGTGCCTTATGTATTAATTTCGGATGCAATTTCTGTGTTTCATCGTCAATAAGATGGTCCAAGGGATACAGTAAACCTGAAGTGAAGCATCCGAATCTAAAACTGGACTCACAGGAGAGGTTCAAATCATAGAAAGTTAGGGTGTCCGTACTCTTGTACTTAAGTCGGCATTGTGCCTTTTGAATTTATTTCCGATGCAATTTCTGTGTTTCATCGTCAATAACAAGTTCCAAGGTATACAGAAAACCAGAAGTGAAGCATCGGAAACTAAAACTGGACTCACAGGAGAGGTCCAAATCATAGAAAGTCAGAGTGTCAGTCCTCTTGTACTTAAGTCGGCATTGTTGCCTTTTGTATTAAATTCGGAAGAAATCTCTGTGTTTCATCGTCAATAAGAAGGTCCAAGGGATACAGTAAACGGGAAGTGAAGCATCGGAATCTAAAACTGGACTCACAGGAGAGGTTCAAATCATAGAAAGTTAGAGAGTAAGTCCTCTTGTACTTACGTCGGCATTGTGCCTTTTGTATTAAATTCGGATGCAATTTCTGTGTCTCATCGTCAATAAGAAGGTCCAAGGGATACAGTAAATCTGAAGTGAAGCATCGGAATCTAAAACTGGACTTACAGGAGAGGTTCAAATCATAGAAAGTTAGAGTGTCAGTCCTCTTGTACTTATGTCGGCATTGTGCCTTTTGTATTAAATTTGGATGCAATTTCTGTGTTTCATCGCCAATAAGAAGGTCCAAATTATACAGTAATCCTGAAGTGAAGCATCGGAATCTAAAAGTGGACTCACAGGAGAGGTTCAAGTCATAGAAAGTGAGAGTGTCAGTACTCTTGTACTTATGTCGGCATTGTGCCTTTTGTATTAAATTCGGAAGAAATTTCTGTGTTTCATCGTCAATAAGAAGATCCAAGGGATACAGTAAACAAGACGTGAAGCATCGGAATCTAAAACTGGACTCACACGAGAGGTTCAAATCATAGAAAGTTAGAGAGTCAGTCCTCTTGTACTTAAGTCGGCATTGTGCCTTTTGTATTAAATTCGGATGCAATTTCTGTGTCTCATCGTCAATAAGAAGGTCCAAGGGATACAGTAAACCTGAAGTGAAGCATCGGAATCTAAAACTGGACTTACAAGAGAGGTTCAAATCATAGAAAGTTAGAGTATCAGTCCTCTTGTACTTAAGTCGGCATTGTGCTTTTGTTTTAAATTCGGATGCAATTTCTGTGTTTCATCGTCAATACGAAGGTCCTAGGGAAACGGTAAACCTGAAGTGAAGCATAGGAATCTACAACTGGACTCACAGGCGAGGTTCAAATTATTGAAAGTTAGAGTGTCAGTCCTCTTGTACTTAAGTCGGCATAGTGTCTTTTGTATTAAATTCCAATGCAATTTCTGTATTTCATTGTCAATAAGAAGGTACAAGGGATACAGTAAACCTGAAGTGAAGCATCGAAATCTAGAACTGGACTCAAAGGAGAGGTTCAAATCATAGAAAGTGAGAGTGTCAGTCCCCTTGTACTTAAGTCGGCTATGTGCCTTTTGTATTAAATTCGGATGCAATTTCTGTGTTTCATCGTCAATAAGATGGTCCAAGGGATATAGTAAACCTCAAGTGAAGCATCGGAATCTAAAACTGGGCTCTCAGGAGAGGTTCAAATCATAGAATGTTAGAGTGTCAGTCCCCTTCTACTTAAGTCGGCATTGTGCCTTTTGTATTAAATTCGGATGCAATTTCTGTGTTTCATATGCAATAAGAAAGTCCAAGGTATACAGGAAACCTGAAGTGAAGCATCGGAATCAAAAACTGGACTCACAGGAGAGGTTCAAATCATAAAAAGTTAGAGTGTCAGTCCTCTTGTACTTAAGTCGGCATAGTGCCTTCTGTATTAAATTCGGATGCAATTTCTGTGTTTCATCGTCAATACGAAGGTCCAAGGGATACAGTAAACCTGAAGTGAAGCATCGGAATCTAAAACTGGACTCACAGGAGAGGTTCAAATTATTGAAAGTTAGAGTGTCAGTCCTCTTGTACTTAAGTCGGCATTGTGCCTTTTGTATTAAATTTCGATGCAATTTCTGTGTTTCATCGTCAATAAGAAGGTCCAAGGGATACAGTAAACCTGAAGTGAGGCATTGGAATCTAAAACTGGACTCACAGGAGAGGTTAAAATCATAGAAAGTTAGAGTGTCAGTCCTCTTGTACTTAAGTCGGCATTGTGCCTTTTGTATTAAATTCGGATGCAATTTCTGTGTTTCATAGTCAATTAGAAAGTCCAAGGTATACAGGAAACCTGAAGGGAAGCATCCGAACCTAAAACTGGACTCACAGGAGAGATTCAATACAAAGGAAGTTAGAGTGTCAGTCCTCTTGTACTTAAGTCGGCATTGTGCCTTTTGTATTAAATTCGGATGCAATATCTGTGCTTCATCGTTAATAAGAAGGTACAAGGGATACAGTAAACCTGAAGTGAAGCATCGGAATCTAAAACTGGACTCACGGGAGAGGTTCAAATCATAGAAAGAGAAGTTGTCAGTCCTCTTGTACTTAAGTCGGAATTGTGCCTTTTGTATTAAATTCGGATGCAATTTCTGTGTTTCATCGTCAATAAGAAGGTTCATGGGATACAGTAAACCTGAAGTGAAGCATCGGAATCAAAAACTGGAGTCACAGGAGAGGTTCAAATCATAGATAGTTAGAATGTCAGTCCCCTTGTACTTAAGTCGGCATTATGCCTTTTGTATTAAATTCGGATGCAATTTCTGTGTTTCACCGTTAATGACAAGGTCCAAGGTATACAGGAAACCTGAAGTGAAGCATCGGTATCTAAAACTGGACTTACAGGAGAGGTTCAAATCATAGAAAATTAGAGTATCAGTCCTCTTGTATTTAAGTCGTCATTGTGCCTTTTGTATTCAATTCGGATGCAATTTCTGTGTTTCATCGTCAATACGAAGGGCCTAGGGATACAGTAAACCTGAAGTGAAGCATCGGAATCTAAAAGTGGACTCACAGGCGAGGTTCAAATTATTGAAAGTTAGAGAGTAAGTCCTCTTGTACTTAAGTCGGCATTGTGCCTTTTCTATTAAATTCAGATGCAATATCTGTGTTTCATCGTCAATAAGAAGGTACAAGGGATACAGTAAACCTGACGTGAAGCATCGGAATCTAGAACTGGACTCACAGGAGAGGTTAAAATCATAGAAAGTGAGAGTGTCAGTCCCCTTGTACGTAAGTCGGCATTGTGCCTTTTGTATTAAATTCGGATGCAATTTCTGTGTTTCATCGTCAATAAGATGGTCCAAGGGATACAGTAAACCTCAAGTGAAGCATCGGAATCTAAAACTGGACTCTCAGGAGTGGTTCAATCATAGAATGTTAGAGTGTCAGTTCTCTTGTACTTAAGTGGGCATTGTGCCTTTTGTATTAAATTCCGATGCAATTTCTGTGTTTTATCGTCAATAAGAAGGTCCAAGGGATACAGTAAACCTGAAGGGAGGCCACGGAAACTAAAACTGGACTCACAGGAGAGGTTCAAATCATAGAAGGTGAGAGTGTCAGTCCTCTTGTACTTAAGTCGGCATTGTGCTTTTTGTATTAAATTCGGATGCAATTTCTGTGTTTCATCGTTAATAAGAAGGTACAGGGGATACAGTAAACCTGAAGTGAAGCATCGGAATCTAAAACTGGACTCACGGGAGAGGTTCAAATCACAGAAAGTGAGAGTGTCAGTCCTCTTGTACTTAAGTCGGCATTCTGCCTTTTGTATTAAATTCGGATGCAATTTCTGTGTTTCATCGTCAATAAGGAGCCCCATGGGATACAGTAAACCTGAAGTGAAGCATCGGAATCTAAAACTGGACTCACACTAGAGGTTCCAATCATAGAAAGTGAGAGTGTCAGGCCTCTTGTACTTAAGTCGGCATTGTGCCTTTCGTATTAAATTCGGATGCAGTTTCTGTGTTTCATCGTCAATAAGAAGGTCCAAGGGATACAGTAAACCTGAAGTGAAGCATCGGAATCTAAAACTGGACTCACAGGAGAGGTTCAAATCATAGAAAGTTGGAGTGTCTGTCCTCTTGTACTTATGTCGGCAATGTGCCTTTTGAATTTAATTCCGATGCCATTTCTGTGTTCCATCGTCAATAAGAAGTTCAGAGGTATACAGTAAACCTGAAGTGAAGCATCGGTATCTAAAACTGGACTCACACGAGAGGTTCAAATCATAGAAAGTTAGTATGTCAGTCCCAATGTTCTTCAGGCGGCATTGTGCCTTTTTTATTAAATTCGGATGCAATTTCTGTGTTTCATCGTCAATACGAATTCCAAGAGATACAGTATACCTGAAGTGAAGCATCGGAATTTAAACTGGACTCACAGGATAGGTTCAAATCATTGAAAGTTAGAGTGTCAGTCCTCCTGTAAATAAGTCGGCATTGTGCCTTTTGTATTAAATTCGGTTGCAATTTCTGTCTTTCATCGTCAATAAGAAGGTCCAAGGGATACAGTAAACCGGAAGTGAAGCATCTGAAACTAAAACTGGACTCATGGGAGAGGTTCAAATCATAGAATGTTAGAGTGTCAGTCCTCTTGTACTTAAGTCGGCACTGTGCCTTTTGTATTAAATTCGGATGCAATTTCTGTGTTTCATCGTTAATAAGAAGGTCCAAGGGATACAGTAAACCTGAAGTGAAGAATCGGAATCTATAACAGGACTCACAGGAGAGGTTCAAATCATAGAAAGTTAGAGTGTCAGTCCTCTTGTACTTAAGTCGCATTGTGCCTTTTGTATTAAATTCGGATGCAATTTCTGTGTTTCATCGTAAATAACAAGATCCAAGGTATACAGCAAACCAGAGGTGAAGCATCGGAATCTAAAACTGGACTCACAGGAGAGGTCCAAAGTCATAGAAAGTCAGAGTGTCAGTCCTCTTGTACTTAAGTCGGCATTGTGCCTTTTGTATTAAATTCGGAAGAAATCTCTGTGTTTCATCATCAATAAGAAGGTCCAAGGGATAAAGTACACCAGAAGTGAAGCATCGGAATCTAAAACTGGACTCACAGTAGAGGTTCAAATCATAGAAAGTTAGAGAGTAAGTCCTCTTGTACTTAAGTCGGCATTGTGCCTTTTGTATTAAATTCGGATGCAATTTCTGTGTCTCATCGTCAATAAGAAGGTCCAAGGAATACAGTAAACCTGAAGTGAAGCATCGGAATCTAAAACTGGACTCTCAGGAGAGGTTCAATCATAGAATGTTAGAGTGTCAGTCCACTTGTACTTAAGTGGGCATTGTGCCTTTTGTATTAAATTCCGATGCAATTTCTGTGTTTTATCGTCAATAAGAAGGTACAGGGGATACAGTAAACCTGAAGTGAGGCATCGGAATCTAAAACTGGACTCACGGGAGAGGTTCAAATCATAGAAAGTGAGAGTGTCAGTCCTCTTGTACTTAAGTCGGCATTGTGCCTTTTGTATTAAATTCGGATGCAATTTCTGTGTTTCATCGTTAATAAGAAGGTACAGGGGATACAGTAAACCTGAAGTGAGGCATCGGAATCTGAAACTGGACTCACGGCTGAGGTTCAAATCATAGAAAGTGAGAGTGTCAGTCCTCTTGTACTTAAGTCGGCATTGTGCCTTTTGTATTAAATTCGGATGCAATTTCTGTGTTTCATCGTTAATAAGAAGGTACAGGGGATACAGTAAACCTGAAGTGAGGCATCGGAATCTAAAACTGGACTCACGGGAGAGGTTCAAATCATAGAAAGTGAGAGTGTCAGTCCTCTTGTACTTAAGTCGGCATTGTGCCTTTTGTATTAAATTCGGATGCAATTTCTGTGTTTCATCGTCAATAAGGAGCCCCATGGGATACAGTAAACCTGAAGTGAAGCATCGGAATCTAAAACTGGACTCACACTAGATGTTCCAATCATAGAAAGTGAGAGTGTCAGGCCTCTTGTACTTAAGTCGGCATTGTGCCTTTCGTATTAAATTCGGATGCAGTTTCTGTGTTTCATCGTCAATAAGAAGGTCCAAGGGATACAGTAAACCTGAAGTGAAGCATCGGAATCTAAAACTGGACTCACAGGAGAGGTTCAAATCATAGAAAATTGGAGTGTCTATCCTCTTGTACTTATGTCGGCCACGTGCCTTTTGAATTTAATTCCGATGCTATTTCTGTGTTCCATCGTCAATAAGAAGTTCCGAGGTATACAGTAAACCTGAAGTGAAGCATCGGTATCTAAAACTGGACTCACACGAGAGGTTCAAATCGTAGAAAGTTAGAGTGTCAGTCCTCTTGTACTGAAGTCGGCATTGTGCCTTTTGTATTAAATTCGGATGCAATTTCTGTGTTTCATAGTCAATAAGAAGGTCCACGGTATACAGGAAACCTGAAGTGAAGCATCCGAACCTAAAACTGGACTCACAGGAGAGGTTCAATACATAGGAAGTTAGAGTGTCAGTCCTCTTGTACTTAAGTCGGCATTGTGCCTTTTGTATTAAATTCGGATGCAATATCTGTGCTTCATTGTTAATAAGAAGGTACAAGGGATACAGTAAACCTGAAGTGAAGCACCGGAATCTAAAACTGGACTCACGGGAGAGGTTCAAATCATAGAAAGAGAGGGTGTCAGTCCTCTTGTACTTAAGTCGGAATTGTGCATTTTGTATTAAATTCGCATGCAATTTCTGTGTTTCATCGTCAATAAGAAGGTCCAAGGGATACAGTAGACCTGAAGTGCAGCATCGGAATCTAAAACTGGAATCACAGCAGAGGTTCAAATCATAGAAAGAGAGAGTAACAGTCCTCTTGTACGTAAATAGGCATTGTGCCTTTTGTATTAAATTCGGATGCTATTTCTGTGTTTCATCGTCAAAAAGATGGTCCAAGGGATACAGTAAACCTGAAGTGAAGCATCGGAATCTAAAACTGGACTCACAGGAGAAGTTCAAATCATAGAAAGTTAGAGTGTCAGTCCTCTTGTACTTATGTCGGCATTGTGCCTTTTGTATTATATTCGGATGCAATTTCTGTGTTTCATCGTCAATAAGAAGGTCCAAATTATACAGTAATCCTGAAGTGAAGCATCGGAATCTAAAACTGGACTCACAGGAGAGGTTCAAATCATAGAAAGTGAGAGTGTCAGTACTCTTGTACTTAAGTCGGCATTGTGCCTTTTGTATTAAATTTTGATGTAATTTCTGTGTATCATCGTCAATAAGAAAGTCATAGGTATACAGGAAACCTGAAGTGAAGCATCGGAATCTAAAACTGGACTCACAGGAGAGGTTCAAATCATAGAAAGTCAGAGTGTCAGTCCTCTTGTACTTAAGTCGGGATAGTGCCTTTTGTATTAAATTCGGAAGAAATTTCTGTATTTCATCGTCAATAAGAAGATCCTAGGGATACAGTAAACTAGAAGTGAAGCTTCTGAATCTAAAACTGGACTCACAGCAGAGGTTCAAATCATAGAAAGTTAGAGAGTCAGTCCTCTTGTACTTAAGTCGGCATTGTGCCTTTTGTTTAAAATTCGGATATAATTTCTGTGTCTCATCGTCAATAAGAAAGACCAAGGATACAGTAAACCTGAAGTGAAGCATCGGAATCTAAAACTGGACATACAGGAGAGGTTCACATCATAGAAAGTTAGAGTATCAGTCCTCTTGTACTTAAGTCGGCATTGTGCCTTTTGTATTAAATTCGGACGCAATTTCTGTGTTTCATCGTCAATACGAAGGTCCTAGGGATACAGTAAACCTGAAGTGAAGCATCGGAATCTAAAACTGGACTCACAGGCGAGGTTCAAATTATTGAAAGTTAGAGTGTCAGTCCTCTTGTACTTAAGTCGGCATAGTGCCTTTTGTATTAAATTCCAATGCAATTTCTGTGCTTCATCGTCAATAAGAAGGTACAAGGGATACAGTAAACCTGAAGTGAAGCATCGGAATCTAGAACTGGACTCACAGGAGTGGTTCAAATCATAGAAAGTGAGAGAGTCAGTCCACTTGTACTTAAGTCGGTTATGTGCCTTATGTATTAACCCTGCTGTTCTGTTCACTTTTACTTGACATATATACTGTTCGGGTCAATATGACCCGACATATCAAAATGCTTTAGAAACATAAATTTTGGTACAGTTTTAGCTATCGACATTGTTGTTCTATTCCAGTACCTTGTTAGTAATAATAATAATAATAATAATAATAATAATAATGGTAATAATAATAATAATAACAATGCATACAACTTTATTGAGGGATATTTTTCATTTAAATATGCACATAAATTTGAAACAACAGACAGTTTCCATTACAGGCATTCAACTTAGAAAGCACTACAGTTTTTCCATACTTCTATTCTTATTGTTGACAGTTTAGACGTAAGTATTGACATTTTCTAACAACAGACAGTTGTCATTACAGATATTCATCTTAGAGCACACTACAGTACAGAACACACTACAGTTTTTTTATTACATTCCAACATAGAAAGCACTACAACTTTAGAATCCTCTCTTCTTACTGATTGTAGTTTAGGCACAAGTATTCACATAAATTTGAAACAACAGAATTTTCAATACAATCATCTTATAAAATACTACAGTTCTTTTCTTACTGCTTGCACTGTGGACACAAGTAGGTTACATGTTTCTTGCAAATATGTTTACTACATTTTCCACACACCATGTTTGTTTTATTGTCATTACTTGATGGACAGAACTTACAGCGTGCACGTTTTGTAGATTTTCTTGTTGTTACCGATTCTGACACACCACCCACATCATTCGGGTTTTGGATGCTTGTGACCATTCTCAAAGAATCTTCTGTTCTTGGGAAATGCGTTCTTGATGCAATATGTTCTTTTATCAGTGACTTTCCAAGTTCCTCCAAGAATATTCTCCTTCTAGTCAATTTGCTTGCATTCCAATTAGGGTCAACCGAAATCCACAAAACGTATGCATTATAAGCAGAAACATCAAGAATATTGTAGAAAACTATCATTGGCCACCTATTACTTTTTCGTTTGCATGTATATGTACCTAATAACTGATCAAGCGTGTCTACAGCACCTTTGGTTGAATTATAGTCCAAAATCATTTTTGGCTTCTTATCAGCCCTGTCACTGATTTCCGCATCATGGTGGAGAGTGCTCATAAGTACAACATTCTTGTGTCTCTTAGGAATATAATTAACCACAGTAGTGTCATTTGTGAAGTAAAATGAAGAGCTGTGTACCTCCTTGTTGGTCATTTTGTGTGGAAGCTCCGGCTTATTTTTCCGTATAGTTCCCAACATAGTCAATTTCCTTTTCAGAAGCAGCTGCCCCAAATTGTACGACGTAAAAAAGTTGTCACACGTGATATTCTGACCACGTAACTCAGAAGTGAGATCAGATACCACCCTCATTCCCTGATTTCTTTCTGGTGCCGCTCCACTCACCTTTCCTGTATAAATTTGGGCTTTCAGTACGTATGAAGTTTTGCTGTCACACATGGTCCATATTTTGATCCCATATTTTGCCGGTTTACTTGGGATATACTGCTTGAATGGACAGCGACCTCTAAATGCTACTAACTGCTCGTCAACAGTAACATTTTCTCCTGGATTATACAGTTTAGGAAGGACCTCTACCCACTTCTCCCAAATACTACGAATTGCGGCAAGTTTGTCAGTACGTCGTCTTTCCTCTCTAGTAGATTTCTTGTCAAATCGCAGGACACGTGATATCTTACAGAATGTTTCATGAGACATGGTTGCTCGAAATATGTTTCGCCCAGTATCTTTATCCCACAAACTTTTTGTAGACTCCCCATGAGATCGATATACACCCGCTAGGAGTAAGAGTCCTAAGTATGCATGGAAAACAGAACCATCAATATCTGTCCACTGTTCACCATAAACTCGCTGCCCTTCAATATTTGTCATCTCTATTATTTCATTTTGAAGCGCTGTGTGAAATACTGCTTCAAATGAACATTTTACATCAGATATTCTGCTGACTGCATACCTGGTAACTCCTGGGGTACTCTTGATGATGTTCGAAGCTGGTAGGCGACCATGTTGTGCTGGTGGATGCAACTGCCATTCTATATTCCCATTTTTAGAAAGAAAAGTCTCTACACTATTTTGTATGGGCTGTGGACTGTCGTAACTGTCATCGGAACACTCGCTTTCAGATGCATTGCTGATGTGATCTTCAAACTCAGAAAGTGATCCTTCATCTGGTGAGGCATTTACTATTTCTTCCAACTCACGATCATTCAATGGTCTCATCGCCATGGTGTCACAAGTCAAACTGGGCAGAAACAAAGCATTCCAATTATTGAGAACTGCCAATTATTATTTCCTGGGGAAAGCAACAAACAAGCCCATTGTTGTGAACGCATGGAGCTTTAGGTGATTGTTGAGAGTAAGTTGGAATGATGCAGTCACTATTCCCACACAACACAACAAAAATAATTTTCGCCATTTCCAGATTTTAGAAATAAATACGAGTTACACTAAACATATTTGTGTCGGGTCATTATGACCCGAACATTACATATGCAACTATTACAGTTGAAGCCCAAACTTCTTAAACTTTTTTAAAACCTTTTAAAACACATGCTGCTCATCCATTTTCAGACAAAGTCACAAAGTTTCATAAATATATATTGGTATTTACATAATGTAAAATAACGTTCATATTCGTTTCGGGTCATATAGACCCGAACAGAACAGCAGGGTTAAATTCGGATGCAATTTCTGTGTTTCATCGTCAATAAGATGGTCCAAGGGATACAGTAAACCTGAAGTGAAGCATCCGAATCTACAACTGGACTCACAGGAGAGGTTCAAATCATAGAAAGTTAGGGTGTCAGTACTCTTGTACTTAAGTTGGCATTGTGCCTTTTGAATTTATTTCCGATGCAATTTCTGTGTTTCATCGTCAATAACAAGTTCCAAGGTATACAGCAAACCAGAAGTGAAGCATCGGAATCTAAAACTGGACTCACAGGAGAGGTCCAAATCATAGAAAGTCAGAGTGTCAGTCCTCTTTTACGTAAGTCGGCATTGTGCCTTTTGTATTAAATTCGGAAGAAATCTCTGTGTTTCATCGTCAATTAGAAGGTCCAAGGGATACAGTAAACCAGAAGTGAAGCATCGGAATCTAAAACTGGACTCACAGGAGAGGTTCAAATCATAGAAAGTTAGAGAGTAAGTCCTTTTGTACTTAAGTCGGCATTGTGCCTTTTGTATTAAATTCGGATGCAATTTCTGTGTCTCATCGTCAATAAGAAGGTCCAAGGGATACAGTAAACCTGAAGTGAAGCATCGGAATCTAAAACTGGACTTACAGGAGAGGTTCAAATCATAGAAAGTTAGAGTGTCAGTCCTCTTGTACTAATGTCGGCATTGTGCCTCTTGTATTATATTCGCATGCAATTTCTGTGTTTCATCGTCAATAAGAAGGTCCAAATTATACAGTAATCCTGAAGTGAACCATCGGAATCTAAAACTGGACTCACAGGAGAGGTTCAAATCATAGAAAGTGAGCGTGTCAGTACTCTTGTACTTAAGACGGCATTGTGCCTTTTGTATTAAATTTTGATGTAATTTCTGTGTATCATCGTCAATAAGAAAGTCATAGGTATACAGGAAATCTGAAGTGAAGCATCGGATTCTAAAACTGGTCTCACAGGAGAAGTTCAAATCATAGAAAGTCAGAGTGTCAGTCCTCTTGTACTTAAGTCGGGATTGTGCCTTTTGTATTAAATTCGGAAGAAATTTCTGTATTTCATCGTCAATAAGAAGATCCTAGGGATACAGTAAACCAGAAGTGAAGCATCGGAATCTAAAACTGGACTCACAGGCGAGGTTCAAATTATTGAAAGTTAGAGTGTCAGTCCTCTTGTACTTAAGTCGGCATAGTGCCTTTTGTATTAAATTCCAATGCAATTTCTGTGCTTCTTCGTCAATAAGAAGGTACAAGGGATACAGTAAACCTGAATTGAAGCATCGGAATCTAGAACTGGACTCACAGGAGAGGTTCAAATCATAGAAAGTGAGAGTGTCAGTCCACTTGTACTTAAGTCGGATATGTGCCTTATGTATTAAATTCGGATGCAATTTCTGTGTTTCATCGTCAATAAGATGGTCCAAGGGATACAGTAAACCTGAAGTGAAGCATCCGAATCTAAAACTGGACTCACAGGAGAGGTTCAAATCATAGAAAGTTAGGGTGTCCGTACTCTTGTACTTAAGTCGGCATTGTGCCTTTTGAATTTATTTCCGATGCAATTTCTGTGTTTCATCGTCAATAACAAGTTCCAAGGTATACAGAAAACCAGAAGTGAAGCATCGGAAACTAAAACTGGACTCACAGGAGAGGTCCAAATCATAGAAAGTCAGAGTGTCAGTCCTCTTGTACTTAAGTCGGCATTGTTGCCTTTTGTATTAAATTCGGAAGAAATCTCTGTGTTTCATCGTCAATAAGAAGGTCCAAGGGATACAGTAAACGGGAAGTGAAGCATCGGAATCTAAAACTGGACTCACAGGAGAGGTTCAAATCATAGAAAGTTAGAGAGTAAGTCCTCTTGTACTTAAGTCGGCATTGTGCCTTTTGTATTAAATTCGGATGCAATTTCTGTGTCTCATCGTCAATAAGAAGGTCCAAGGGCTACAGTAAATCTGAAGTGAAGCATCGGAATCTAAAACTGGACTTACAGGAGAGGTTCAAATCATAGAAAGTTAGAGTGTCAGTCCTCTTGTACTTATGTCGGCATTGTGCCTTTTGTATTAAATTTGGATGCAATTTCTGTGTTTCATCGCCAATAAGAAGGTCCAAATTATACAGTAATCCTGAAGTGAAGCATCGGAATCTAAAAGTGGACTCACAGGAGAGGTTCAAGTCATAGAAAGTGAGAGTGTCAGTACTCTTGTATTTATGTCGGCATTGTGCCTTTTGTATTAAATTCGGAAGAAATTTCTGTGTTTCATCGTCAATAAGAAGATCCAAGGGATACAGTAAACAAGACGTGAAGCATCGGAATCTAAAACTGGACTCACACGAGAGGTTCAAATCATAGAAAGTTAGAGAGTCAGTCCTCTTGTACTTAAGTCGGCATTGTGCCTTTTGTATTAAATTCGGATGCAATTTCTGTGTCTCATCGTCAATAAGAAGGTCCAAGGGATACAGTAAACCTGAAGTGAAGCATCGGAATCTAAAACTGGACTTACAAGAGAGGTTCAAATCATAGAAAGTTAGAGTATCAGTCCTCTTGTACTTAAGTCGGCATTGTGCTTTTGTTTTAAATTCGGATGCAATTTCTGTGTTTCATCGTCAATACGAAGGTCCTAGGGAAACGGTAAACCTGAAGTGAAGCATAGGAATCTACAACTGGACTCACAGGCGAGGTTCAAATTATTGAAAGTTAGAGTGTCAGTCCAATTGTACTTAAGTCGGCATAGTGTCTTTTGTATTAAATTCCAATGCAATTTCTGTATTTCATTGTCAATAAGAAGGTACAAGGGATACAGTAAACCTGAAGTGAAGCATCGAAATCTAGAACTGGACTCAAAGGAGAGGTTCAAATCATAGAAAGTGAGAGTGTCAGTCCCCTTGTACTTAAGTCGGCTATGTGCCTTTTGTATTAAATTCGGATGCAATTTCTGTGTTTCATCGTCAATAAGATGGTCCAAGGGATATAGTAAACCTCAAGTGAAGCATCGGAATCTAAAACTGGGCTCTCAGGAGAGGTTCAAATCATAGAATGTTAGAGTGTCAGTCCCCTTCTACTTAAGTCGGCATTGTGCCTTTTGTATTAAATTCGGATGCAATTTCTGTGTTTCATATGCAATAAGAAAGTCCAAGGTATACAGGAAACCTGAAGTGAAGCATCGGAATCAAAAACTGGACTCACAGGAGAGGTTCAAATCATAAAAAGTTAGAGTGTCAGTCCTCTTGTACTTAAGTCGGCATAGTGCCTTCTGTATTAAATTCGGATGCAATTTCTGTGTTTCATCGTCAATACGAAGGTCCAAGGGATACAGTAAACCTGAAGTGAAGCATCGGAATCTAAAACTGGACTCACAGGAGAGGTTCAAATTATTGAAAGTTAGAGTGTCAGTCCTCTTGTACTTAAGTCGGCATTGTGCCTTTTGTATTAAATTTCGATGCAATTTCTGTGTTTCATCGTCAATAAGAAGGTCCAAGGGATACAGTAAACCTGAAGTGAGGCATTGGAATCTAAAACTGGACTCACAGGAGAGGTTAAAATCATAGAAAGTTAGAGTGTCAGTCCTCTTGTACTTAAGTCGGCATTGTGCCTTTTGTATTAAATTCGGATGCAATTTCTGTGTTTCATAGTCAATTAGAAAGTCCAAGGTATACAGGAAACCTGAAGGGAAGCATCCGAACCTAAAACTGGACTCACAGGAGAGATTCAATACAAAGGAAGTTAGAGTGTCAGTCCTCTTGTACTTAAGTCGGCATTGTGCCTTTTGTATTAAATTCGGATGCAATATCTGTGCTTCATCGTTAATAAGAAGGTACAAGGGATACAGTAAACCTGAAGTGAAGCATCGGAATCTAAAACTGGACTCACGGGAGAGGTTCAAATCATAGAAAGAGAAGTTGTCAGTCCTCTTGTACTTAAGTCGGAATTGTGCCTTTTGTATTAAATTCGGATGCAATTTCTGTGTTTCATCGTCAATAAGAAGGTTCATGGGATACAGTAAACCTGAAGTGAAGCATCGGAATCAAAAACTGGAGTCACAGGAGAGGTTCAAATCATAGATAGTTAGAATGTCAGTCCCCTTGTACTTAAGTCGGCATTATGCCTTTTGTATTAAATTCGGATGCAATTTCTGTGTTTCACCGTTAATGACAAGGTCCAAGGTATACAGGAAACCTGAAGTGAAGCATCGGTATCTAAAACTGGACTTACAGGAGAGGTTCAAATCATAGAAAATTAGAGTATCAGTCCTCTTGTATTTAAGTCGTCATTGTGCCTTTTGTATTCAATTCGGATGCAATTTCTGTGTTTCATCGTCAATACGAAGGGCCTAGGGATACAGTTAACCTGAAGTGAAGCATCGGAATCTAAAACAGGACTCACAGGCGAGGTTCAAATTATTGAAAGTTAAAGTGTCAGTCCTCTTGTACTTAGGGCGGCATTGTGCCTTTTATATTAAATTCGGATGCAATTTCTGTGTTTCATCGTCAATAAGAAGGTACAAGGGAAACAGTAAAGCTGAAGTGAAGCATCGGAATCTAAAACTGGACTCACAGAAGAGGTTCCAATTATAGAAAGTGAGAGTGTCAGTTCTCTTGTATTTAAGTCGTCATTGTGCCTTTTGTATTAAATTCGGATGCAATTAATGTGTTTCATCGTCAATAACGAGGTCCAAGATATACAGGAAACCTGAAGTGAAGCATCGGGATCTAAAACTGGACACAATGGAGAGGTTCAAATCTTAGAAATTTAGTGTGTCAGTCCTCTTGTACTTAGGTCGGCATTGTGCCTTTTATATTAAATTCGGATGCAATTTCTGTGTTTCATCGTCAATAAGAAGGTACAAGGGATACAGTAAAGCTGAAGTGAAGCATCGGAAACTAAATCTGGATTCACAGGGGAAGTTTAATTCATAGAAAGTGAGAATGTCAGTCCTCTTGTACTTAAGTCGGCATTGTGCCATTTTTATTAAATTCGGGTGCAATTTCTGTGTTTCATCGTCAATAAGAAGATCCAAGGGATACAGTAAACCAGAAGTGAAGCATCGGACTCTAAAACTGGACTCCCACGAGAGGTTCATATCATAGAAAGTTAGAGAGTCAGTCCTCTTGTACTTAAGTCGGCATTGTGCCTTTTGTATTAAATTCGGAAGAAATCTCTGTGTTTCATCGTCAATAAGAAGGTCCAAGGGATACAGTAAACGGGAAGTGAAGCATCGGAATCTAAAACTGGACTCACAGGAGAGGGTCAAATCATAGAAAGTTAGAGAGTAAGTCCTCTTGTACGTACGTCGGCATTGTGCCTTTTGTATTAAATTCGGATGCAATTTCTGTGTCTCATCGTCAATAAGAAGGTCCAAGGGATACAGTAAATCTGAAGTGAAGCATCGGAATCTAAAACTGGACTTACAGGAGAGGTTCAAATCATAGAAAGTTAGAGTGTCAGTCCTCTTGTACTTATGTCGGCATTGTGCCTTTTGTATTAAATTTGGATGCAATTTCTGTGTTTCATCGCCAATAAGAAGGTCCAAATTATACAGTAATCCTGAAGTGAAGCATCGGAATCTAAAAGTGGACTCACAGGAGAGGTTCAAGTCATAGAAAGTGAGAGTGTCAGTACTCTTGTACTTATGTCGGCATTGTGCCTTTTGTATTAAATTCGGAAGAAATTTCTGTGTTTCATCGTCAATAAGAAGATCCAAGGGATACAGTAAACAAGACGTGAAGCATCGGAATCTAAAACTGGACTCACACGAGAGGTTCAAATCATAGAAAGTTAGAGAGTCAGTCCTCTTGTACTTAAGTCGGCATTGTGCCTTTTGTATTAAATTCGGATGCAATTTCTGTGTCTCATCGTCAATAAGAAGGTCCAAGGGATACAGTAAACCTGAAGTGAAGCATCGGAATCTAAAACTGGACTTACAAGAGAGGTTCAAATCATAGAAAGTTAGAGTATCAGTCCTCTTGTACTTAAGTCGGCATTGTGCTTTTGTTTTAAATTCGGATGCAATTTCTGTGTTTCATCGTCAATACGAAGGTCCTAGGGAAACGGTAAACCTGAAGTGAAGCATAGGAATCTACAACTGGACTCACAGGCGAGGTTCAAATTATTGAAAGTTAGAGTGTCAGTCCTCTTGTACTTAAGTCGGCATAGTGTCTTTTGTATTAAATTCCAATGCAATTTCTGTATTTCATTGTCAATAAGAAGGTACAAGGGATACAGTAAACCTGAAGTGAAGCATCGAAATCTAGAACTGGACTCACAGAAGAGGTTCAAATCATAGAAAATTAGAGTGTCAGTCCTCTTGTACTTAAGTCGGCATTGTTGCCTTTTGTATTAAATTCGGAAGAAATCTCTGTGTTTCATCGTCAATAAGAAGGTCCAAGGGATACAGTAAACGGGAAGTGAAGCATCGGAATCTAAAACTGGACTCACAGGAGAGGTTCAAATCATAGAAAGTTAGAGAGTAAGTCCTCTTGTACTTACGTCGGCATTGTGCCTTTTGTATTAAATTCGGATGCAATTTCTGTGTCTCATCGTCAATAAGAAGGTCCAAGGGATACAGTAAATCTGAAGTGAAGCATCGGAATCTAAAACTGGACTTACAGGAGAGGTTCAAATCATAGAAAGTTAGAGTGTCAGTCCTCTTGTACTTATGTCGGCATTGTGCCTTTTGTATTAAATTTGGATGCAATTTCTGTGTTTCATCGCCAATAAGAAGGTCCAAATTATACAGTAATCCTGAAGTGAAGCATCGGAATCTAAAAGTGGACTCACAGGAGAGGTTCAAGTCATAGAAAGTGAGAGTGTCAGTACTCTTGTACTTATGTCGGCATTGTGCCTTTTGTATTAAATTCGGAAGAAATTTCTGTGTTTCATCGTCAATAAGAAGATCCAAGGGATACAGTAAACAAGACGTGAAGCATCGGAATCTAAAACTGGACTCACACGAGAGGTTCAAATCATAGAAAGTTAGAGAGTCAGTCCTCTTGTACTTAAGTCGGCATTGTGCCTTTTGTATTAAATTCGGATGCAATTTCTGTGTCTCATCGTCAATAAGAAGGTCCAAGGGATACAGTAAACCTGAAGTGAAGCATCGGAATCTAAAACTGGACTTACAAGAGAGGTTCAAATCATAGAAAGTTAGAGTATCAGTCCTCTTGTACTTAAGTCGGCATTGTGCTTTTGTTTTAAATTCGGATGCAATTTCTGTGTTTCATCGTCAATACGAAGGTCCTAGGGAAACGGTAAACCTGAAGTGAAGCATAGGAATCTACAACTGGACTCACAGGCGAGGTTCAAATTATTGAAAGTTAGAGTGTCAGTCCTCTTGTACTTAAGTCGGCATAGTGTCTTTTGTATTAAATTCCAATGCAATTTCTGTATTTCATTGTCAATAAGAAGGTACAAGGGATACAGTAAACCTGAAGTGAAGCATCGAAATCTAGAACTGGACTCAAAGGAGAGGTTCAAATCATAGAAAGTGAGAGTGTCAGTCCCCTTGTACTTAAGTCGGCTATGTGCCTTTTGTATTAAATTCGGATGCAATTTCTGTGTTTCATCGTCAATAAGATGGTCCAAGGGATATAGTAAACCTCAAGTGAAGCATCGGAATCTAAAACTGGGCTCTCAGGAGAGGTTCAAATCATAGAATGTTAGAGTGTCAGTCCCCTTCTACTTAAGTCGGCATTGTGCCTTTTGTATTAAATTCGGATGCAATTTCTGTGTTTCATATGCAATAAGAAAGTCCAAGGTATACAGGAAACCTGAAGTGAAGCATCGGAATCAAAAACTGGACTCACAGGAGAGGTTCAAATCATAAAAAGTTAGAGTGTCAGTCCTCTTGTACTTAAGTCGGCATAGTGCCTTCTGTATTAAATTCGGATGCAATTTCTGTGTTTCATCGTCAATACGAAGGTCCAAGGGATACAGTAAACCTGAAGTGAAGCATCGGAATCTAAAACTGGACTCACAGGAGAGGTTCAAATTATTGAAAGTTAGAGTGTCAGTCCTCTTGTACTTAAGTCGGCATTGTGCCTTTTGTATTAAATTTCGATGCAATTTCTGTGTTTCATCGTCAATAAGAAGGTCCAAGGGATACAGTAAACCTGAAGTGAGGCATTGGAATCTAAAACAGGACTCACAGGAGAGGTTAAAATCATAGAAAGTTAGAGTGTCAGTCCTCTTGTACTTAAGTCGGCATTGTGCCTTTTGTATTAAATTCGGATGCAATTTCTGTGTTTCATAGTCAATTAGAAAGTCCAAGGTATACAGGAAACCTGAAGGGAAGCATCCGAACCTAAAACTGGACTCACAGGAGAGATTCAATACAAAGGAAGTTAGAGTGTCAGTCCTCTTGTACTTAAGTCGGCATTGTGCCTTTTGTATTAAATTCGGATGCAATATCTGTGCTTCATCGTTAATAAGAAGGTACAAGGGATACAGTAAACCTGAAGTGAAGCATCGGAATCTAAAACTGGACTCACGGGAGAGGTTCAAATCATAGAAAGAGAAGTTGTCAGTCCTCTTGTACTTAAGTCGGAATTGTGCCTTTTGTATTAAATTCGGATGCAATTTCTGTGTTTCATCGTCAATAAGAAGGTTCATGGGATACAGTAAACCTGAAGTGAAGCATCGGAATCAAAAACTGGAGTCACAGGAGAGGTTCAAATCATAGATAGTTAGAATGTCAGTCCCCTTGTACTTAAGTCGGCATTATGCCTTTTGTATTAAATTCGGATGCAATTTCTGTGTTTCACCGTTAATGACAAGGTCCAAGGTATACAGGAAACCTGAAGTGAAGCATCGGTATCTAAAACTGGACTTACAGGAGAGGTTCAAATCATAGAAAATTAGAGTATCAGTCCTCTTGTATTTAAGTCGTCATTGTGCCTTTTGTATTCAATTCGGATGCAATTTCTGTGTTTCATCGTCAATACGAAGGGCCTAGGGATACAGTAAACCTGAAGTGAAGCATCGGAATCTAAAAGTGGACTCACAGGCGAGGTTCAAATTATTGAAAGTTAGAGAGTAAGTCCTCTTGTACTTAAGTCGGCATTGTGCCTTTTCTATTAAATTCAGATGCAATATCTGTGTTTCATCGTCAATAAGAAGGTACAAGGGATACAGTAAACCTGACGTGAAGCATCGGAATCTAGAACTGGACTCACAGGAGAGGTTAAAATCATAGAAAGTGAGAGTGTCAGTCCCCTTGTACGTAAGTCGGCATTGTGCCTTTTGTATTAAATTCGGATGCAATTTCTGTGTTTCATCGTCAATAAGATGGTCCAAGGGATACAGTAAACCTCAAGTGAAGCATCGGAATCTAAAACTGGACTCTCAGGAGTGGTTCAATCATAGAATGTTAGAGTGTCAGTTCTCTTGTACTTAAGTGGGCATTGTGCCTTTTGTATTAAATTCCGATGCAATTTCTGTGTTTTATCGTCAATAAGAAGGTCCAAGGGATACAGTAAACCTGAAGGGAGGCCACGGAAACTAAAACTGGACTCACAGGAGAGGTTCAAATCATAGAAGGTGAGAGTGTCAGTCCTCTTGTACTTAAGTCGGCATTGTGCTTTTTGTATTAAATTCGGATGCAATTTCTGTGTTTCATCGTTAATAAGAAGGTACAGGGGATACAGTAAACCTGAAGTGAAGCATCGGAATCTAAAACTGGACTCACGGGAGAGGTTCAAATCACAGAAAGTGAGAGTGTCAGTCCTCTTGTACTTAAGTCGGCATTCTGCCTTTTGTATTAAATTCGGATGCAATTTCTGTGTTTCATCGTCAATAAGGAGCCCCATGGGATACAGTAAACCTGAAGTGAAGCATCGGAATCTAAAACTGGACTCACACTAGAGGTTCCAATCATAGAAAGTGAGAGTGTCAGGCCTCTTGTACTTAAGTCGGCATTGTGCCTTTCGTATTAAATTCGGATGCAGTTTCTGTGTTTCATCGTCAATAAGAAGGTCCAAGGGATACAGTAAACCTGAAGTGAAGCATCGGAATCTAAAACTGGACTCACAGGAGAGGTTCAAATCATAGAAAGTTGGAGTGGCTGTCCTCTTGTACTTATGTCGGCAATGTGCCTTTTGAATTTAATTCCGATGCCATTTCTGTGTTCCATCGTCAATAAGAAGTTCAGAGGTATACAGTAAACCTGAAGTGAAGCATCGGTATCTAAAACTGGACTCACACGAGAGGTTCAAATCATAGAAAGTTAGTATGTCAGTCCCAATGTTCTTCAGGCGGCATTGTGCCTTTTTTATTAAATTCGGATGCAATTTCTGTGTTTCATCGTCAATACGAATTCCAAGAGATACAGTATACCTGAAGTGAAGCATCGGAATTTAAACTGGACTCACAGGATAGGTTCAAATCATTGAAAGTTAGAGTGTCAGTCCTCCTGTAAATAAGTCGGCATTGTGCCTTTTGTATTAAATTCGGTTGCAATTTCTGTCTTTCATCGTCAATAAGAAGGTCCAAGGGATACAGTAAACCGGAAGTGAAGCATCTGAAACTAAAACTGGACTCATGGGAGAGGTTCAAATCATAGAATGTTAGAGTGTCAGTCCTCTTGTACTTAAGTCGGCACTGTGCCTTTTGTATTAAATTCGGATGCAATTTCTGTGTTTCATCGTTAATAAGAAGGTCCAAGGGATACAGTAAACCTGAAGTGAAGAATCGGAATCTATAACAGGACTCACAGGAGAGGTTCAAATCATAGAAAGTTAGAGTGTCAGTCCTCTTGTACTTAAGTCGCATTGTGCCTTTTGTATTAAATTCGGATGCAATTTCTGTGTTTCATCGTAAATAACAAGATCCAAGGTATACAGCAAACCAGAGGTGAAGCATCGGAATCTAAAACTGGACTCACAGGAGAGGTCCAAAGTCATAGAAAGTCAGAGTGTCAGTCCTCTTGTACTTAAGTCGGCATTGTGCCTTTTGTATTAAATTCGGAAGAAATCTCTGTGTTTCATCATCAATAAGAAGGTCCAAGGGATAAAGTACACCAGAAGTGAAGCATCGGAATCTAAAACTGGACTCACAGGAGAGGTTCAAATCATAGAAAGTTAGAGAGTAAGTCCTCTTGTACTTAAGTCGGCATTGTGCCTTTTGTATTAAATTCGGATGCAATTTCTGTGTCTCATCGTCAATAAGAAGGTCCAAGGAATACAGTAAACCTGAAGTGAAGCATCGGAATCTAAAACTGGACTCTCAGGAGAGGTTCAATCATAGAATGTTAGAGTGTCAGTCCACTTGTACTTAAGTGGGCATTGTGCCTTTTGTATTAAATTCCGATGCAATTTCTGTGTTTTATCGTCAATAAGAAGGTACAGGGGATACAGTAAACCTGAAGTGAGGCATCGGAATCTAAAACTGGACTCACGGGAGAGGTTCAAATCATAGAAAGTGAGAGTGTCAGTCCTCTTGTACTTAAGTCGGCATTGTGCCTTTTGCATTAAATTCGGATGCAATTTCTGTGTTTCATCGTTAATAAGAAGGTACAGGGGATACAGTAAACCTGAAGTGAGGCATCGGAATCTGAAACTGGACTCACGGCTGAGGTTCAAATCATAGAAAGTGAGAGTGTCAGTCCTCTTGTACTTAAGTCGGCATTGTGCCTTTTGTATTAAATTCGGATGCAATTTCTGTGTTTCATCGTTAATAAGAAGGTACAGGGGATACAGTAAACCTGAAGTGAGGCATCGGAATCTAAAACTGGACTCACGGGAGAGGTTCAAATCATAGAAAGTGAGAGTGTCAGTCCTCTTGTACTTAAGTCGGCATTGTGCCTTTTGTATTAAATTCGGATGCAATTTCTGTGTTTCATCGTCAATAAGGAGCCCCATGGGATACAGTAAACCTGAAGTGAAGCATCGGAATCTAAAACTGGACTCACACTAGATGTTCCAATCATAGAAAGTGAGAGTGTCAGGCCTCTTGTACTTAAGTCGGCATTGTGCCTTTCGTATTAAATTCGGATGCAGTTTCTGTGTTTCATCGTCAATAAGAAGGTCCAAGGGATACAGTAAACCTGAAGTGAAGCATCGGAATCTAAAACTGGACTCACAGGAGAGGTTCAAATCATAGAAAATTGGAGTGTCTATCCTCTTGTACTTATGTCGGCCACGTGCCTTTTGAATTTAATTCCGATGCTATTTCTGTGTTCCATCGTCAATAAGAAGTTCCGAGGTATACAGTAAACCTGAAGTGAAGCATCGGTATCTAAAACTGGACTCACACGAGAGGTTCAAATCGTAGAAAGTTAGAGTGTCAGTCCTCTTGTACTGAAGTCGGCATTGTGCCTTTTGTATTAAATTCGGATGCAATTTCTGTGTTTCATAGTCAATAAGAAGGTCCACGGTATACAGGAAACCTGAAGTGAAGCATCCGAACCTAAAACTGGACTCACAGGAGAGGTTCAATACATAGGAAGTTAGAGTGTCAGTCCTCTTGTACTTAAGTCGGCATTGTGCCTTTTGTATTAAATTCGGATGCAATATCTGTGCTTCATTGTTAATAAGAAGGTACAAGGGATACAGTAAACCTGAAGTGAAGCACCGGAATCTAAAACTGGACTCACGGGAGAGGTTCAAATCATAGAAAGAGAGGGTGTCAGTCCTCTTGTACTTAAGTCGGAATTGTGCATTTTGTATTAAATTCGCATGCAATTTCTGTGTTTCATCGTCAATAAGAAGGTCCAAGGGATACAGTAGACCTGAAGTGCAGCATCGGAATCTAAAACTGGACTCACAGCAGAGGTTCAAATCATAGAAAGAGAGAGTAACAGTCCTCTTGTACGTAAATAGGCATTGTGCCTTTTGTATTAAATTCGGATGCTATTTCTGTGTTTCATCGTCAAAAAGATGGTCCAAGGGATACAGTAAACCTGAAGTGAAGCATCGGAATCTAAAACTGGACTCACAGGAGAAGTTCAAATCATAGAAAGTTAGAGTGTCAGTCCTCTTGTACTTATGTCGGCATTGTGCCTTTTGTATTATATTCGGATGCAATTTCTGTGTTTCATCGTCAATAAGAAGGTCCAAATTATACAGTAATCCTGAAGTGAAGCATCGGAATCTAAAACTGGACTCACAGGAGAGGTTCAAATCATAGAAAGTGAGAGTGTCAGTACTCTTGTACTTAAGTCGGCATTGTGCCTTTTGTATTAAATTTTGATGTAATTTCTGTGTATCATCGTCAATAAGAAAGTCATAGGTATACAGGAAACCTGAAGTGAAGCATCGGAATCTAAAACTGGACTCACAGGAGAGGTTCAAATCATAGAAAGTCAGAGTGTCAGTCCTCTTGTACTTAAGTCGGGATAGTGCCTTTTGTATTAAATTCGGAAGAAATTTCTGTATTTCATCGTCAATAAGAAGATCCTAGGGATACAGTAAACTAGAAGTGAAGCTTCTGAATCTAAAACTGGACTCACAGCAGAGGTTCAAATCATAGAAAGTTAGAGAGTCAGTCCTCTTGTACTTAAGTCGGCATTGTGCCTTTTGTTTAAAATTCGGATATAATTTCTGTGTCTCATCGTCAATAAGAAAGACCAAGGATACAGTAAACCTGAAGTGAAGCATCGGAATCTAAAACTGGACATACAGGAGAGGTTCACATCATAGAAAGTTAGAGTATCAGTCCTCTTGTACTTAAGTCGGCATTGTGCCTTTTGTATTAAATTCGGACGCAATTTCTGTGTTTCATCGTCAATACGAAGGTCCTAGGGATACAGTAAACCTGAAGTGAAGCATCGGAATCTAAAACTGGACTCACAGGCGAGGTTCAAATTATTGACAGTTAGAGTGTCAGTCCTCTTGTACTTAAGTCGGCATAGTGCCTTTTGTATTAAATTCCAATGCAATTTCTGTGCTTCATCGTCAATAAGAAGGTACAAGGGATACAGTAAACCTGAAGTGAAGCATCGGAATCTAGAACTGGACTCACAGGAGTGGTTCAAATCATAGAAAGTGAGAGAGTCAGTCCACTTGTACTTAAGTCGGTTATGTGCCTTATGTATTAAATTCGGATGCAATTTCTGTGTTTCATCGTCAATAAGATGGTCCAAGGGATACAGTAAACCTGAAGTGAAGCATCCGAATCTACAACTGGACTCACAGGAGAGGTTCAAATCATAGAAAGTTAGGGTGTCAGTACTCTTGTACTTAAGTTGGCATTGTGCCTTTTGAATTTATTTCCGATGCAATTTCTGTGTTTCATCGTCAATAACAAGTTCCAAGGTATACAGCAAACCAGAAGTGAAGCATCGGAATCTAAAACTGGACTCACAGGAGAGGTCCAAATCATAGAAAGTCAGAGTGTCAGTCCTCTTTTACGTAAGTCGGCATTGTGCCTTTTGTATTAAATTCGGAAGAAATCTCTGTGTTTCATCGTCAATTAGAAGGTCCAAGGGATACAGTAAACCAGAAGTGAAGCATCGGAATCTAAAACTGGACTCACAGGAGAGGTTCAAATCATAGAAAGTTAGAGAGTAAGTCCTTTTGTACTTAAGTCGGCATTGTGCCTTTTGTATTAAATTCGGATGCAATTTCTGTGTCTCATCGTCAATAAGAAGGTCCAAGGGATACAGTAAACCTGAAGTGAAGCATCGGAATCTAAAACTGGACTTACAGGAGAGGTTCAAATCATAGAAAGTTAGAGTGTCAGTCCTCTTGTACTAATGTCGGCATTGTGCCTCTTGTATTATATTCGCATGCAATTTCTGTGTTTCATCGTCAATAAGAAGGTCCAAATTATACAGTAATCCTGAAGTGAACCATCGGAATCTAAAACTGGACTCACAGGAGAGGTTCAAATCATAGAAAGTGAGCGTGTCAGTACTCTTGTACTTAAGACGGCATTGTGCCTTTTGTATTAAATTTTGATGTAATTTCTGTGTATCATCGTCAATAAGAAAGTCATAGGTATACAGGAAATCTGAAGTGAAGCATCGGAATCTAAAACTGGTCTCACAGGAGAAGTTCAAATCATAGAAAGTCAGAGTGTCAGTCCTCTTGTACTTAAGTCGGGATTGTGCCTTTTGTATTAAATTCGGAAGAAATTTCTGTATTTCATCGTCAATAAGAAGATCCTAGGGATACAGTAAACCAGAAGTGAAGCTTCGGAATCTAAAACTGGACTCACAGCAGAGGTTCAAATCATAGAAAGTTAGAGAGTCAGTCCTCTTGTACTTAAGTCGGCATTGTGCTTTTGTATTAAATTCGGATGTTATTTCTGTGTCTCATCGTCAATAAGAAAGTCCAAGGATACAGTAAACCTGAAGTGAAGCATCGGAATCTAAAACTGGACATACAGGAGAGGTTCACATCATAGAAAGTTAGAGTATCAGTCCTCTTGTACTTAAGACGGCATTGTGCATTTTGTATTAAATTCGGATGCAATTTCTGTGTTTCATCGTCAATACGAAGGTCCTAGGGATACAGTAAACCTGAAGTGAAGCATCGGAATCTAAAACTGGACTCACAGGCGAGGTTCAAATTATTGAAAGTTAGAGTGTCAGTCCTCTTGTACTTAAGTCGGCATAGTGCCTTTTGTATTAAATTCCAATGCAATTTCTGTGCTTCTTCGTCAATAAGAAGGTACAAGGGATACAGTAAACCTGAATTGAAGCATCGGAATCTAGAACTGGACTCACAGGAGAGGTTCAAATCATAGAAAGTGAGAGTGTCAGTCCACTTGTACTTAAGTCGGATATGTGCCTTATGTATTAAATTCGGATGCAATTTCTGTGTTTCATCGTCAATAAGATGGTCCAAGGGATACAGTAAACCTGAAGTGAAGCATCCGAATCTAAAACTGGACTCACAGGAGAGGTTCAAATCATAGAAAGTTAGGGTGTCCGTACTCTTGTACTTAAGTCGGCATTGTGCCTTTTGAATTTATTTCCGATGCAATTTCTGTGTTTCATCGTCAATAACAAGTTCCAAGGTATACAGAAAACCAGAAGTGAAGCATCGGAAACTAAAACTGGACTCACAGGAGAGGTCCAAATCATAGAAAGTCAGAGTGTCAGTCCTCTTGTACTTAAGTCGGCATTGTTGCCTTTTGTATTAAATTCGGAAGAAATCTCTGTGTTTCATCGTCAATAAGAAGGTCCAAGGGATACAGTAAACGGGAAGTGAAGCATCGGAATCTAAAACTGGACTCACAGGAGAGGTTCAAATCATAGAAAGTTAGAGAGTAAGTCCTCTTGTACTTAAGTCGGCATTGTGCCTTTTGTATTAAATTCGGATGCAATTTCTGTGTCTCATCGTCAATAAGAAGGTCCAAGGGCTACAGTAAATCTGAAGTGAAGCATCGGAATCTAAAACTGGACTTACAGGAGAGGTTCAAATCATAGAAAGTTAGAGTGTCAGTCCTCTTGTACTTATGTCGGCATTGTGCCTTTTGTATTAAATTTGGATGCAATTTCTGTGTTTCATCGCCAATAAGAAGGTCCAAATTATACAGTAATCCTGAAGTGAAGCATCGGAATCTAAAAGTGGACTCACAGGAGAGGTTCAAGTCATAGAAAGTGAGAGTGTCAGTACTCTTGTACTTATGTCGGCATTGTGCCTTTTGTATTAAATTCGGAAGAAATTTCTGTGTTTCATCGTCAATAAGAAGATCCAAGGGATACAGTAAACAAGACGTGAAGCATCGGAATCTAAAACTGGACTCACACGAGAGGTTCAAATCATAGAAAGTTAGAGAGTCAGTCCTCTTGTACTTAAGTCGGCATTGTGCCTTTTGTATTAAATTCGGATGCAATTTCTGTGTCTCATCGTCAATAAGAAGGTCCAAGGGATACAGTAAACCTGAAGTGAAGCATCGGAATCTAAAACTGGACTTACAAGAGAGGTTCAAATCATAGAAAGTTAGAGTATCAGTCCTCTTGTACTTAAGTCGGCATTGTGCTTTTGTTTTAAATTCGGATGCAATTTCTGTGTTTCATCGTCAATACGAAGGTCCTAGGGAAACGGTAAACCTGAAGTGAAGCATAGGAATCTACAACTGGACTCACAGGCGAGGTTCAAATTATTGAAAGTTAGAGTGTCAGTCCTCTTGTACTTAAGTCGGCATAGTGTCTTTTGTATTAAATTCCAATGCAATTTCTGTATTTCATTGTCAATAAGAAGGTACAAGGGATACAGTAAACCTGAAGTGAAGCATCGAAATCTAGAACTGGACTCAAAGGAGAGGTTCAAATCATAGAAAGTGAGAGTGTCAGTCCCCTTGTACTTAAGTCGGCTATGTGCCTTTTGTATTAAATTCGGATGCAATTTCTGTGTTTCATCGTCAATAAGATGGTCCAAGGGATATAGTAAACCTCAAGTGAAGCATCGGAATCTAAAACTGGGCTCTCAGGAGAGGTTCAAATCATAGAATGTTAGAGTGTCAGTCCCCTTCTACTTAAGTCGGCATTGTGCCTTTTGTATTAAATTCGGATGCAATTTCTGTGTTTCATATGCAATAAGAAAGTCCAAGGTATACAGGAAACCTGAAGTGAAGCATCGGAATCAAAAACTGGACTCACAGGAGAGGTTCAAATCATAAAAAGTTAGAGTGTCAGTCCTCTTGTACTTAAGTCGGCATAGTGCCTTCTGTATTAAATTCGGATGCAATTTCTGTGTTTCATCGTCAATACGAAGGTCCAAGGGATACAGTAAACCTGAAGTGAAGCATCGGAATCTAAAACTGGACTCACAGGAGAGGTTCAAATTATTGAAAGTTAGAGTGTCAGTCCTCTTGTACTTAAGTCGGCATTGTGCCTTTTGTATTAAATTTCGATGCAATTTCTGTGTTTCATCGTCAATAAGAAGGTCCAAGGGATACAGTAAACCTGAAGTGAGGCATTGGAATCTAAAACTGGACTCACAGGAGAGGTTAAAATCATAGAAAGTTAGAGTGTCAGTCCTCTTGTACTTAAGTCGGCATTGTGCCTTTTGTATTAAATTCGGATGCAATTTCTGTGTTTCATAGTCAATTAGAAAGTCCAAGGTATACAGGAAACCTGAAGGGAAGCATCCGAACCTAAAACTGGACTCACAGGAGAGATTCAATACAAAGGAAGTTAGAGTGTCAGTCCTCTTGTACTTAAGTCGGCATTGTGCCTTTTGTATTAAATTCGGATGCAATATCTGTGCTTCATCGTTAATAAGAAGGTACAAGGGATACAGTAAACCTGAAGTGAAGCATCGGAATCTAAAACTGGACTCACGGGAGAGGTTCAAATCATAGAAAGAGAAGTTGTCAGTCCTCTTGTACTTAAGTCGGAATTGTGCCTTTTGTATTAAATTCGGATGCAATTTCTGTGTTTCATCGTCAATAAGAAGGTTCATGGGATACAGTAAACCTGAAGTGAAGCATCGGAATCAAAAACTGGAGTCACAGGAGAGGTTCAAATCATAGATAGTTAGAATGTCAGTCCCCTTGTACTTAAGTCGGCATTATGCCTTTTGTATTAAATTCGGATGCAATTTCTGTGTTTCACCGTTAATGACAAGGTCCAAGGTATACAGGAAACCTGAAGTGAAGCATCGGTATCTAAAACTGGACTTACAGGAGAGGTTCAAATCATAGAAAATTAGAGTATCAGTCCTCTTGTATTTAAGTCGTCATTGTGCCTTTTGTATTCAATTCGGATGCAATTTCTGTGTTTCATCGTCAATACGAAGGGCCTAGGGATACAGTTAACCTGAAGTGAAGCATCGGAATCTAAAACAGGACTCACAGGCGAGGTTCAAATTATTGAAAGTTAAAGTGTCAGTCCTCTTGTACTTAGGGCGGCATTGTGCCTTTTCTATTAAATTCAGATGCAATTTCTGTGTTTCATCGTCAATAAGAAGGTACAAGGGAAACAGTAAAGCTGAAGTGAAGCATCGGAATCTAAAACTGGACTCACAGAAGAGGTTCCAATTATAGAAAGTGAGAGTGTCAGTTCTCTTGTATTTAAGTCGTCATTGTGCCTTTTGTATTAAATTCGGATGCAATTAATGTGTTTCATCGTCAATAACGAGGTCCAAGATATACAGGAAACCTGAAGTGAAGCATCGGGATCTAAAACTGGACACAATGGAGAGGTTCAAATCTTAGAAATTTAGTGTGTCAGTCCTCTTGTACTTAGGTCGGCATTGTGCCTTTTATATTAAATTCGGATGCAATTTCTGTGTTTCATCGTCAATAAGAAGGTACAAGGGATACAGTAAAGCTGAAGTGAAGCATCGGAAACTAAATCTGGATTCACAGGAGAAGTTTAATTCATAGAAAGTGAGAATGTCAGTCCTCTTGTACTTAAGTCGGCATTGTGCCATTTTTATTAAATTCGGGTGCAATTTCTGTGTTTCATCGTCAATAAGAAGATCCAAGGGATACAGTAAACCAGAAGTGAAGCATCGGACTCTAAAACTGGACTCCCACGAGAGGTTCATATCATAGAAAGTTAGAGAGTCAGTCCTCTTGTACTTAAGTCGGCATTGTGCCTTTTGTATTAAATTCGGATGCAGTTAATGTGTTTCATCGTCAATAACGAGGTACAAGATATACAGGAAACCTGAAGTGAAGCATCGGGATCTAAAACTGGACACAATGGAGAGGTTCAAATCTTAGAAATTTAGTGTGTCAGTCCTCTTGTACTTAGGTCGGCATTGTGCCTTTTATATTAAATTCGGATGCAATTTCTGTGTTTCATCGCCAATAAGAAGGTACAAGGGATACAGTAAACCAGAAGTGAAGCTTCGGAATCTAAAACTGGACTCACAGCAGAGGTTCAAATCATAGGAAGTTAGAGAGTCAGTCCTCTTGTACTTAAGTCGGCATTGTGCCTTTTGTATTAAATTCGGATGTAATTTCTGTGTCTCATCGTCAATAAGAAAGTCTAAGGGATACAGTAATCCTGAAGTGAAGCATCGGAATCTAAAACTGGACATACAGGAGAGCTTCAAATCATAGAAAGTTAGAGTATCAGTCCTCTTGCACTTAAGTCGGCATTGTGCCTTTTGTATTATATTCCGATGCAATTTCTGTGTTTCATCGTCAATACGAAGGTCCTAGGGATACAGTAAACCTGAAGTGAAGCATCGGAATCTAAAACTGGACTCACAGGCGAGGTTCAAATTATTGAAAGTTAGAGTGTCAGTCCACTTGTACATATGTCGGCATTGGGCCTTTTGTATTAAATTCGGATGCAGTTTCTGTGTTTCATCGTCAATAAGAAGGTCCAAATTATACAGTAATCCTGAAGTGAAGCATCGGAATCTAAAACTGGGCTCACAGGAGAGGTTCAAATCATAGAAAGTGAGAGTGTCAGTACTCTTGTACTTATGTCGGCATTGTGCCTTTTGTATTACATTCGGAAGAAATTTCTGTGTTTCATCGTCAATAAGAAGATCCAAGGGATACAGTAAACCAGAAGTGAAGCATCGGAATCTAAAACTGGACTCACACGAGAGGTTCAAATCATAGAAAGTTAGAGAGTCAGTCCTCTTGTACTTAAGTCGGCATTGTGCCTTTTGTATTAAATTTGGATGCAATTTCTGTGTTTCATCGTCAATAAGAAGGTCCAAGGGATACAGTAGACCTGAAGTGCAGCATCGGAATCTAAAACTGGACTCACAGCAGAGGTTCAAATCATAGAAAGAGAGAGTAACAGTCCTCTTGTACGTAAATAGACATTGTGCCTTTTGTATTAAATTCGGATGCTATTTCTGTGTTTCATCGTCAAAAAGATGGTCCAAGGGATACAGCAAACCTGAAGTGAAGCATCGGAATCTAAAACTGAACTCACAGGAGAGGTTCAAATCATTGAAAATTAGAGTGTCAGCCCTCTTGTACTTAAGTCGGCATTGTGGCTTTGAATTTAATTCCGATGCAATTTCTGTGTTTCATCGTCAATAAGAAGTTCCAAGGTATACAGGAAACCTGAAGTGAGGCATCGGAATCTAAAACTGGACTCAGAGAAGTGGTTCAAATCATAGAAAGTCAGAGTGTCAGTCCTCTTGTACTTAAGTCGGGATTGTGCCTTTTGTATTAAATTCGGAAGAAATTTCTGTATTTCATCGTCAATAAGAAGATCCTAGGGGTACAGTAAACCAGAAGTGAAGCTTCGGAATCTAAAACTGGACTCACAGCAGAGGTTCAAATCATAGGAAGTTAGAGAGTCAGTCCTCTTGTACTTAAGTCGGCATTGTGCCTTTTGTATTAAATTCGGATATAATTTCTGTGTCTCATCGTCAATAAGAAAGTCTAAGGGATACAGTAATCCTGAAGTGAAGCATCGGAATCTAAAACTGGACATACAGGAGAGGTTCAAATCATAGAAAGTTAGAGTATCAGTCCTCTTGCACTTAAGTCGGCATTGTGCCTTTTGTATTATATTCCGATGCAATTTCTGTGTTTCATCGTCAATACGAAGGTCCTAGGGATACAGTAAACCTGAAGTGAAGCATCTGAATCTAAAACTGGACTCACAGGCGAGGTTCAAATTATTGAAAGTTAGAGTGTCAGTCCTCTTGTACTTAAGTCGGCATAGTGCCTTTTGTATTAAATTCCAATGCAATTTCTGTGCTTCATCGTCAATAAGAAGGTACAAGGGATACAGTAAATCTAAAGTGAAGCATCGGAATCTAGAACTGGACTCACAGGAGAGGTTCAAATCATAGAAAGTGAGAGTGTCAGTCCACTTGTACTTAAGTCGGCTATGTGCCTTATGTATTAAATTCGGATGCAATTTCTGTGTTTCATCGTCAATAAGATGGTCCAAGGGATACAGGAAACCTGAAGTGAAGCATCGGAATCTAAAACTGGACTTACAGGAGAGGTTCAAATCATAGAAAGTAAGAGTATCAGTCCTCGTGTATTTAAGTCGTCATTGTGCCTTTTGTATTAAATTCGGATGCAATTTCTGTGTTTCATCGTCAATACGAAGGGCCTAGGGATACAGTTAACCTGAAGTGAAGCATCGGAATCTAAAACTGGACTCACAGGCGAGGTTCAAATTATTGAAAGTTAGAGTGTCAGTCCTCTTGTACTTAGGTCGGCATTGTGCCTTTTATATTAAATTCGGATGCAATTTCTGTGTTTCATCGTCAATAAGAAGGTACAAGGGAAACAGTAAAGCTGAAGTGAAGCATCGGAATCTAAAACTGGACTCACAGCAGAGGTTCCAATTATAGAAAGTGAGAGTGTCAGTCCTCTTGTATTTAAGTCGTCATTGTGCCTTTTGTATTAAATTCGGATGCAATTAATGTGTTTCATCGTCAATAACGAGGTCCAAGATATACAGGAAACCTGAAGTGAAGCATCGGAATCTAAAACTGGACACAATGGAGAGGTTCAAATCTTAGAAATTTAGTGTGTCAGTCCTCTTGTACTTAGGTCGGCATTGTGCCTTTTATATTAAATTCGGATGCAATTTCTGTGTTTCATCGTCAATAAGAAGGTACAAGGGATACAGTAAAGCTGAAGTGAAGCATCGGAATCTAAAACTGGACTCACAGAAGAGGTTCCAATTATAGAAAGTGAGAGTGTCAGTCCTCTTGTACTTAAATAGGCATTGTGCCTTTTGTATTAAATTCGGATGCAATTTTTGTGTTTTATCGTCACTAACAAGATTCAAGGGATACAGTAAACCTGAAGTGAAGCATCGGAATCTGAAACTGGACTCACAGGAGAAGTTCAAATCATAGAAAGTTAGAGTGTCAGTCCTCTTGTACATATGTCGGCATTGTGCATTTTGTATTAAATTCGTATGCAGTTTCTGTGCTTCATCGTCAATAAGAAGGTCCAAATTATACAGTAATCCTGAAGTGAAGCATCGGAATCTAAAACTGGTCTTACAGGAGAGGTTCAAATCATAGAAAGTGAGAGTGACAGTACTCTTGTACTTATGTCGGCATTGTGCCTTTTGTATTAAATTCGGATGCAATTTCTGTGTCTCATCGTCAATAAGAAGGTCCAAGGGATACAGTAAACCTGAAGTGAAGCATCGGAATCTAAAACTGGACTTACAGGTGAGGTTCAAATCATAGAAAGTTAGAGTATCAGTACTCTTGTACTTAAGTCGGCATCGTGCCTTTTGTATTAAATTTGGATGCAATTTCTGTGTTTCATCGTCAATAAGAAGGTCCAAGGGATACAGTAGACCAGAAGTGCAGCATCGGAATCTAAAACTGGACTCACAGCAGAGGTTCAAATCATAGAAAGAGAGAGTAACAGTACTTGTACGTAAATAGGCATTGTGCCTTTTGTATTAAATTCGGATGCTATTTCTGTGTTTCATCGTCAAAAAGATGGTCCAAGGGATACAGTAAACCTGAAGTGAAGCATCGGAATCTAAAACTGGACTCACAGGCGAGGTTCAAATTATTGAAAGTTTGAGTGTCAGTCCTCTTGTACTTAGGTCGGCATTGTGCATTTTATATTAAATTCGGATGCAATTTCTGTGTTTCATCGTCAATAAGAAGGTACGAGGAATACAGTAAAGCTGAAGTGAAGCATCGGAATCTAAAACTGGACTCAAAGAAGAGGTTCCAATTATAGAAAGTGAGAGTGTCAGTCCTCTTGTATTCAAGTCCTCATTGTGCCTTTTGTATTTAATTCGGATGCAATTTCTGTGTTTCATCGTCAATAACGAGGTCCAAGATATACAGGAAACCTGAAGTGAAGCATCGGAATCTAAAACTGGACACACAGGAGAGGTTCAAATCTTAGAAATTTAGTGTGTCAGTCCTCTTGTACTTATGTCGGCATTGTGCCTTTTGTATTAAATTCGGATGCAATTTCTGTGTGTCATCGTCAATAAGAAGGTCCAAATTATACAGTAATCCTGAAGTGAAGCATCGGAATCTAAAACTGGACTCACAGGAGAGGTTCAAATCATAGAAAGTGAGAGTGTCAGTACTCTTGTACTTATGTCGGCATTGTGCCTTTTGTATTAAATTCGGAAGAAATTTCTGTGTTTCATCGTCAATAAGAAGATCCAAGGGATACAGTAAACCAGAAGTGAAGCATCGGAATCTAAAACTGGGCTCACACGAGAGGTTCAAATCATAGAACGTTAGAGAGTCAGTTCTCTTGTACTAAAGTCGGCATTGTGCCTTTTGTATTAAATTCGGATGCAATTTCTGTGTCTCATCGTCAATAAGAAGGTCCAAGGGATACAGTAAACCTGAAGTGAAGCATCGGAATCTAAAACTGGACTTACAGGAGAGGTTCAAATCACTCAAAGTTAGAGCATCAGTCCTCTTGTACTTAAGTCGGCATAGTGCCTTTTGTATTAAATTCCAATGCAATTTCTGTATTTCATCGTCAGTAAGAAGGTACAAGGGATACAGTAAACCTGATGTGAAGCATCGGAATCTAAAACTGGACTTTCAGGAGAGGTTCAAATCATAGAATGTTAGAGTGTCAGTCCTCTTGTACTTAAGTCGGCACTGTGCCTTTTGTATTAAATTCCGATGCAATTTCTGTGTTTCATCGTCAATAAGAAGGTCCAAGGTATACAGTAAACCTGAAGTTAAGCATCGGAATCTAAAACTGGACTCACAGAAGAGGTTCAAATTATCGAAGTTGAGAGTGTCAGTCCTCTTGTACTTAAGTCGGCATTGTGACTTTTGTATTAAATTCGGATGCAATTTCTGTGTTTCATAGTCAATAAGAAAGTCCAAGGTTTACAGGAAACCTGAAGTGAAGCATCGGAATCAAAAACTGGACTCACAGGAGAGGTTCAAATCATAGAAAGTTAAAGTGTCAGTCCTCTTGTACTTAAGTCGGCATTGTGCCTTTTGTATTAAATTCGGATGCAATTTCTGTGTTTCATCGTCAATACGAAGGTCCAAGGGATACAGTAAACCTGAAGTGAAGCATCGGAATCTAAAACTGGACTCACAGGAGAGGTTCAAATTATTGAAAGTTAGAGTGTCAGTCCTCTTGTACTTAAGTCGGCATTGTGCCTTTTGTATTAAATTCCGATGCAATTTCTGTGTTTCATCGTCAATAAGAAGGTCCAAGGGATACAGTAAACCTGAAGTGGAGCATCGGAATCAAAAACTGGAGTCACAGGAGAGGTTCAAATCATAGATAGTTAGAATATCAGTCCCCTTGTACTTAAGTCGGCATTGTGCCTTTTGTATTAATTTCGGATGCAATTTCTGTGTTCCATCGTCAATAAGAGGGTACAAGGGATACAGTAAAGCTGAAGTGAAGCATCGGAATCTAAACCTGGACTCACAGAAGAGTTTCCAATTATAGGAAGTGAGAGTGTCAGTCCTCTTGTACTTAAATAGGCATTGTGCGTTTTGTATTAAATTCGGATGCAATTTTTGTGTTTTATCGTCAATAACAAGATTCAAGGGATACAGTAAACCTGAAGTGAAGCATCGGAATCTGAAACTGGACTCACAGGAGAAGTTCAAATCATAGAAAGTTAGAGTGTCAGTCCTCTTGTACTTATGTCGGCATTGTGCCTTTTGCATTAAATTCGGATGCAATTTCTGTGTGTCATCGTCAATAAGAAGGTCCCAATTATACAGTAATCCTGAAGTGCAGCATCGGAATCTAAAACTGGACTCACAGGTGAGGTTCAAATCATAGAAAGTGAGAGTGACAGTACTCTTGTACTTATGTCGGCATTGTGCCTTTTGTATTAAATTCGGAAGAAATTTCAGTGTTTCATCGTCAATAAGAAGATCCAAGGGATACAGTAAACCAGAAGTGAAGCATCGGAATCTAAAACTGGACTCACAGGCAAGGTTCAAATTATTGAAAGTTAGAGTGTCAGTCCTCTTGTACTTAGGTCGGCATTGTGCCTTTTATATTAAATTCGGATGCAATTTCTGTGTTTCATCGTCAATAAGAAGGTACAAGGGATACAGTAAAGCTGAAGTGAAGCATCGGAATCTAAAACTGGACTCACAGAAGAGGTTCCAATTATAGAAAGTGAGAGTGTCAGTCCTCTTGTATTTAAGTCGTCATTGTGCCTTTTGTATTATATTCGGATGCAATTAATGTGTTTCATCGTCAATAACGAGGTCCAAGATATACAGGAAACCTGAAGTGAACCATCGGAATCTAAAACTGGACACAATGGAGAGGTTCAAATCTTAGAAATTTAGTGTGTCAGTCCTCTTGTACTTAGGTCGGCATTGTGCCTTTTATATTAAATTCGGATGCAATTTCTGTGTTTTATCGTCAATAACAAGATTCAAGGGATACAGTAAACCTGAAGTTAAGCATCGGAATCTGAAACTGGACTCACAGGAGAAGTTCAAAACATAGAAAGTTAGAGTGTCAGTCCTCTTGTACATATGTCGGCATTGTGCCTTTTGCATTAAATTCGGATGCAGTTTCTGTGTTTCATCGTCAATAAGAAGGTCCAAATTATACAGTAATCCTGAAGTGAAGCATCGGAATCTAAAACTGGACTCACACGAGAGGTTCAAATCATAGAAAGTTAGAGAGTCAGTCCTCTTGTACTTAAGTCGGCATTGTGCCTTTTGTATCAAATTCGGTTGCAATTTCTGTGTCTCATCGTCAATAAGAAGGTCCAAGGGATACAGTAGACCTGAAGTGCAGCATCGGAATCTAAAACTGGACTCACAGCAGAGGTTCAAATCATAGAAAGAGAGAGTAACAGTCCTCTTGTACGTAAATAGGCATTGTGCCTTTTGTATTAAATTCGGATGCTATTTCTGTGTTTCATCGTCAAAAAGATGGTCCAAGGGATACAGTAAACCTGAAGTGAAGCATCGGAATCTAAAACTGGACTCACAGCAGAGGTTCAAATCATAGGAAGTTAGAGAGTCAGTCCTCTTGTACTTAAGTCGGCATTGTGCCTTTTGTATTAAATTCGGATGTAATTTCTGTGTCTCATCGTCAATAAGAAAGTCTAAGGGATATAGTAAACCTGAAGTGAAGCATCGGAATCTAAAACTGGACATACAGGAGAGGTTCAAATCATAGAAAGTTAGAGTATCAGTCCTCTTGCACTTAATTCGGCATTGTGCCTTTTGTATTAAATTCCGATGCAATTTCTGTGTTTCATCGTCAATACGAAGGTCCTAGGGATACAGTAAACCTGAAGTGAAGCATCGGAATCTAAAACTGGACTCACAGGCGAGGTTCAAATTATTGAAAGTTAGAGTGTCAGTCCTCTTGTACTTAAGTCGGCATAGTGCCTTTTGTATTAAATTCCAATGCAATTTCTGTGCTTCATCGTCAATAAGAAGGTACAAGGGATACACTAAATCTGAAGTGAAGCTTCGGAATCTAGAACTGGACTCACAGGAGAGGTTCAAATCATAGAAAGTGAGAGTGTCAGTCCACTTGTACTTAAGTCGGCTATGTGCCTTATGTATTAAATTCGGATGCAATTTCTGTGTTTCATCGTCAATAAGATGATCCAAGGGATACAGTAAACCTGAAGTGAAGCATCGGAATCTAAAACTGGACTCACAGGAGAGATTCAAATCATAGAATGTTAGAGTGTCAGTCCTCTTGTACTTAAGTCGGCATTGAGGCTTTTGTATTAAATTCCGATGCAATTTCTGTGTTCCATCGTCAATAAGAAGGTCCAAGGGATACAGTAAACCTGAAGTGAGGCATGGGAATCTAAAACTGGACTCACAGGAGAGGTTCAAATCATAGAAAGTTAGAGAGTCAGTCCTCTTGTACTTAAGTCGGCATAGTGCCTTTTGTATTAAATTCGGATGCAACCTCTGTGTTTCTTCGTCAATAAGAAGGTACAAGGGAAACAGTAAACCTGAAGTGAAGCATCGGAATCTAAAACAGGACTCACAGGAGAGGTTGAAATCATAGAAAGTGAGAGTGTCATTCCTCTTGTACTTAAGTCGGCATTGTGCCATTTGTATTAAGTTCGGATGCAATTTCTGTGTTTCATAATCAATAAGAAAGTCCTAGGCATACAGGAAACCTGAAGTGAAGCATCGGAATCTAAAACTGGACTCACAGGAGAGGTTCAAATCATAGAAAGTTAGAGTGACAGTAATCTTGTAATTTAGTCGGCATTGTGCCTTTTGTATTAAATTCGGAAGAAATTTCTGTGTCTCATCGTCAATAAGAAGGTCCAAGGGATACAGTAAACCAGAAGTGAAGCAACGGAATCTAAAACTGGACTCACACGAGAGGTTCAAATCATAGAAAGTTAGAGAGTCAGTCCTCTTGTACTTAAGTCGGCATAGTGCCTTTTGTATTAAATTCGGATGCAATTTCTGTGTTTCATCGTCAATACGAAGAGCCTAGGGATACAGTGAACCTGAAGTGAAGCATCGGAATCTAAAACTGGATTCACAGAAGAGATTCCAATTATAGACAGTTAGAGTGTCAGTCCTCTTGTATTTAATTCGTCATTGTGCCTTTTGTATTAAATTCGGATGCAATTTCTGTGTTTCATCGTCAATAACGAGGTCCAAGATATACAGGAAACCTGAAGTGAAGCATCGGAATCTAAAACTGGACACACAGGAGAGGTTCAAATCTTAATAATTTAGTGTGTCAGTCCTCTTGTACATATGTTTGCATTGTGCCTTTTGTATTAAATTCGGATGCAATTTCTGTGTGTCATCGTCAATTAGAAGGACCAAATTATACAGTAATCCTGAAGTGAAGCATCGGAATCTAGAATTGGACTCACAGGAGAGGTTCAAATCATAGAAAGTGAGAGTGTCAGTCCACTTGTACTTAAGTCGGCTATGTGCCTTATGTATTAAATTCGGATGCAATTTCTGTGTTTCATCGTCAATAAGATGGTCCAAGGGATACAGTAAACCTGAAGTGAAGCATCGGAATCTAAAACTGGACTCACAGGAGAGATTCAAATCATAGAATGTTAGAGTGTCAGTCCTCTTGTACTTAAGTCGGCATTGAGGCTTTTGTATTAAATTCCGATGCAATTTCTGTGTTTCATCGTCAATAAGAAGGTCCAAGGGATACAGTAAACCTGAAGTGAGGCATGGGAATCTAAAACTGGACTCACAGGAGAGGTTCAAATCATAGGAAGTTAGAGAGTCAGTCCTCTTGTACTTAAGTCGGCATAGTGCCTTTTGTATTAAATTCGGATGCAACTTCTGTGTTTCATCGTCAATAAGAAGGTACAAGGGAAACAGTAAACCTGAAGTGAAGCATCGGAATCTAAAACAGGACTCACAGGAGAGGTTCAAATCATAGAAAGTGAGAGTGTCAGTACTCTTGTACTTATGTTGGCATTGTGCCTTTTGTATTAAATTCGGAAGAAATTTCTGTGTTTCATCGTCAATAAGAAGATCCAAGGGATACAGTAAACCAGAAGTGAAGCATCGGAATCTAAAACTGGACTCACAGCAGAGGTTCAAATCATAGGAAGTTAGAGAGTCAGTCCTCTTGTACTTAAGTCGGCATTGTGCCTTTTGTATTAAATTCGGATGTAATTTCTGTGTCTCATCGTCAATAAGAAAGTCTAAGGGATATAGTAAACCTGAAGTGAAGCATCGGAATCTAAAACTGGACATACAGGAGAGGTTCAAATCATAGAAAGTTAGAGTATCAGTCCTCATGCACTTAATTCGGCATTGTGCCTTTTGTATTAAATTCCGATGCAATTTCTGTGTTTCATCGTCAATACGAAGGTCCTAGGGATACAGTAAACCTGAAGTGAAGCATCGGAATCTAAAACTGGACTCACAGGCGAGGTTCAAATTATTGAAAGTTAGAGTGTCAGTCCTCTTGTACTTAAGTCGGCATAGTGCCTTTTGTATTAAATTCCAATGCAATTTCTGTGCTTCATCGTCAATAAGAAGGTACAAGGGATAACAGTAAATCTGAAGTGAAGCTTCGGAATCTAGAACTGGACTCACAGGAGAGGTTCAAATCATAGAAAGTGAGAGTGTCAGTCCACTTGTACTTAAGTCGGCTATGTGCCTTATGTATTAAATTCGGATGCAATTTCTGTGTTTCATCGTCAATAAGATGATCCAAGGGATACAGTAAACCTGAAGTGAAGCATCGGAATCTAAAACTGGACTCACAGGAGAGATTCAAATCATAGAATGTTAGAGTGTCAGTCCTCTTGTACTTAAGTCGGCATTGAGGCTTTTGTATTAAATTCCGATGCAATTTCTGTGTTTCATCGTCAATAAGAAGGTCCAAGGGATACAGTAAACCTGAAGTGAGGCATGGGAATCTAAAACTGGACTCACAGGAGAGGTTCAAATCATAGAAAGTTAGAGAGTCAGTCCTCTTGTACTTAAGTCGGCATAGTGCCTTTTGTATTAAATTCGGATGCAACTTCTGTGTTTCTTCGTCAATAAGAAGGTACAAGGGAAACAGTAAACCTGAAGTGAAGCATCGGAATCTAAAACAGGACTCACAGGAGAGGTTGAAATCATAGAAAGTGAGAGTGTCATTCCTCTTGTACTTAAGTCGGCATTGTGCCATTTGTATTAAGTTCGGATGCAATTTCTGTGTTTCATAATCAATAAGAAAGTCCTAGGCATACAGGAAACCTGAAGTGAAGCATCGGAATCTAAAACTGGACTCACAGGAGAGGTTCGAATCATGGAAAGTTAGAGTGTCAGTAATCTTGTAATTTAGTCGGCATTGTGCCTTTTGTATTAAATTCGGAAGAAATTTATGTGTCTCATCGTCAATAAGAAGGTCCAAGGGATACAGTAAACCAGAAGTGAAGCAACGGAATCTAAAACTGGACTCACACGAGAGGTTCAAATCATAGAAAGTTAGAGAGTCAGTCCTCTTGTACTTAAGTCGGCATAGTGCCTTTTGTATTAAATTCGGATGCAATTTCTGTGTTTCATCGTCAATACGAAGGGCCTAGGGATACAGTGAACCTGAAGTGAAGCATCGGAATCTAAAACTGGATTCACAGAAGAGATTCCAATTATAGAATGTTAGAGTGTCAGTCCTCTTGTATTTAATTCGTCATTGTGCCTTTTGTATTAAATTCGGATGCAATTTCTGTGTTTCATCGTCAATAACGAGGTCCAAGATATACAGGAAACCTGAAGTGAAGCATCGGAATCTAAAACTGGACACACAGGAGAGGTTCAAATCTTAGAAATTTAGTGTGTCAGTCCTCTTGTACATATGTCGGCATTGTGCCTTTTGTATTAAATTCGGATGCATTTTCTGTGTGTCATCGTCAATTAGAAGGTCCAAATTATACAGTAATCCTGAAGTGAAGCATCGGAATCTAGAACTGGACTCACAGGAGAGGTTCAAATCATAGAAAGTGTGAGTGTCAGTCCACTTGTACTTAAGTCTGCTATGTGCCTTATGTATTAAATTCGGATGCAATTTATGTGTTTCATCGTCAATAAGATGGTCCAAGGCATACAGTAAACCTGAAGTGAAGCATCGGAATCTAAAACTGGACTCACAGGAGAGATTCAAATCATAGAATGTTAGAGTGTCAGTCCTCTTGTACTTAAGTCGGCATTGAGGCTTTTGTATTAAATTCCGATGCAATTTCTGTGTTTCATCGTCAATAAGAAGGTCCAAGGGATACAGTAAACCTGAAGTGAGGCATGGGAATCTAAAACTGGACTCACAGGAGAGGTTCAAATCATAGGAAGTTAGAGAGTCAGTCCTCTTGTACTTAAGTCGGCATAGTGCCTTTTGTATTAAATTCGGATGCAACTTCTGTGTTTCATCGTCAATAAGAAGGTACAATGGAAACAGTAAACCTGAAGTGAAGCATCGGAATCTAAAACAGGACTCACAGGAGAGGTTCAAATCATAGAAAGTGGGAGTGTCAGTACTCTTGTACTTATGTCGGCATTGTGCCTTTTGTATTAAATTCGGAAGAAATTTCTGTGTTTCATCGTCAATAAGAAGATCCAAGGGATACAGTAAACCAGAAGTGAAGCATCGGAATCTAAAACTGGACACAATGGAGAGGTTCAAATCTTAGAAATTTAGTGTGTCAGTCCTCTTGTACTTAGGTCGGCATTGTGCCTTTTATATTAAATTCGGATGCAATTTCTGTGTTTCATCGTCAATAAGAAGGTACAAGGGATACAGTAAAGCTGAAGTGAAGCATCGAAATCTAAAACTGGACTCACAGAAGAGGTTCCAATTATAGAAAGTGAGAGTGTCAGTCCTCTTGTACTTAAATAGGCATTGTGCCTTTTGTATTAAATTCGGATGCAATTTTTGTGTTTTATCGTCAATAACAAGATTCAAGGGATACAGTAAACCTGAAGTGAAGCATCGGAATCTGAAACTGGACTCACAGGAGAAGTTCAAATCATAGGAAGTTAGAGTGTCAGTCCTCTTGTACATATGTCGGCATTGTGCCTTTTGCATTAAATTCGGATGCAGTTTCTGTGTTTCATCGTCAATAAGAAGGTCCAAATTATACAGTAATCCTGAAGTGAAGCATCGGAATCTAAAACTGGACTCACACGAGAGGTTCAAATCATAGAAAGTTAGAGAGTCAGTCCTCTTGTACTTAAGTCGGCATTGTGCCTTTTGTATCAAATTCGGATGCAATTTCTGTGTCTCATCGTCAATAAGAAGGTCCAAGGGATACAGTAGACCTGAAGTGCAGCATCGGAATCTAAAACTGGACTCACAGCAGAGGTTCAAATCATAGAAAGAGAGTGTAACAGTCCTCTTGTACGTAAATAGGCATTGTGCCTTTTGTATCAAATTCGGATGCTATTTCTGTGTTTCATCGTCAAAAAGATGGTCCAAGGGATACAGTAAACCTGAAGTGAAGCATCGGAATCTAAAACTGGACTCACAGCAGAGGTTCAAATCATAGGAAGTTAGAGATCAGTCCGCTTGTACTTAAGTCGGCATTGTGCCTTTCGTATTAAATTCGTATGTAATTTCTGTGTCTCATCGTCAATAAGAAAGTCTAAGGGATATAGTAAACCTGAAGTGAAGCATCGGAATCTAAAACTGGACATACAGGAGAGGTTCAAATCATAGAAAGTTAGAGTATCAGTCCTCTTGCATTTAAGTCGGCATTGTGCCTTTTGTATTAAATTCCGATGCAATTTCTGTGTTTCATCGTCAATACGAAGGTCCTAGGGATACAGTAAACCTGAAGTGAAGCATCGGACTCTAAAACTGGACTTACAGGCGAGGTTCAAATTATTGAAAGTTAGAGTGTCAGTCCTCTTGTACTTAAGTCGGCATAGTGCCTTTTGTATTAAATTCCAATGCAATTTCTGTGCTTCATCGTCAATAAGGAGGTACAAGGGATACAGTAAATCTGAAGTGAAGCATCGGAATCTAGAACTGGACTCACAGGAGAGGTTCAAATCATAGAAAGTGAGAGTGTCAGTCCACTTGTACTTAAGTCGGCTATGTGCCTTATGTATTAAATTCGGATGCAATTTCTGTGTTTCATCGTCAATAAGATGGTCCAAGGGATACAGTAAACCTGAAGTGAAGCATCGGAATCTAAAACTGGACTCACAGGAGAGATTCAAATCATAGAATGTTAGAGTGTCAGTCCTCTTGTACTTAAGTCGGCATTGAGGCTTTTGTATTAAATTCCGATGCAATTTCTGTGTTTCATCGTCAATAAGAAGGTCCAAGGGATACAGTAAACCTGAAGTGAGGCATGGGAATCTAAAACTGGACTCACAGGAGAGGTTCAAATCATACAAAGTTAGAGAGTCAGTCCTCTTGTACTTAAGTCGGCATAGTGCCTTTTGTATTAAATTCGGATGCAACTTCTGTGTTTCATCGTCAATAAGAAGGTACAAGGGAAACAGTAAACCTGAAGTGAAGCATCGGAATCTAAAACAGGACTCACAGGAGAGGTTCAAATCATAGAAAGTGAGAGTGTCAGTCCTCTTGTACTTAAGTCGGCATTGTGCCATTTGTATTAAGTTCGGATGCAATTTCTGTGTTTCATAATCAATAAGAAAGTCCTAGGCATACAGTAAAGCTGAAGTGAAGCATCGGAATCTAAAACTGGACTCACAGAAGAGATTCCAATTATAGAAAGTGAGAGTGTCAGTCCTCTTGTATTTTAGTCGTCATTGTGCCTTTTGTATTAAATTCGGATGCAATTTCTGTGTTTCATCGTCAATAACGAGGTCCAAGATATACAGGAAACCTGAAGTTAAGCATCGGAATCTAAAACTGGACACACAGGAGAGGTTCAAATCTTAGAAATTTAGTGTGTCAGTCCTCTTGTACATATGTCGGCATTGTGCCTTTTGTATTAAATTCGGATGCAATTTCTGTGTGTCATCGTCAATTAGAAGGTCCAAATTATACAGTAATCCTGAAGTGAAGCATCGGAATCTAGAACTGGACTCACAGGAGAGGTTCAAATCATAGAAAGTGAGAGTGTCAGTCCACTTGTACTTATGTCGGCTATGTGCCTTATGTATTAAATTCGGATGCAATTTCTGTGTTTCATCGTCAATAAGATGGTCCAAGGGATACAGTAAACCTGAAGTGAAGCATCGGAATCTAAAACTGGACTCACAGGAGAGATTCAAATCATAGAATGTTAGAGTGTCAGTCCTCTTGTACTTAAGTCGGCATTGAGGCTTTTGTATTAAATTCCGATGCAATTTCTGTGTTTCATCGTCAATAAGAAGGTCCAAGGGATACAGTAAACCTGAAGTGAGGCATGGGAATCTAAAACTGGACTCACAGGAGAGGTTCAAATCATAGAAAGTTAGGGAGTCAGTCCTCTTGTACTTAAGTCGGCATAGTGCCTTTTGTATTACATTCGGATGCAACTTCTGTGTTTCATCGTCAATAAGAAGGTACAAGGGAAACAGTAAACCTGAAGTGAAGCATCGGAATCTAAAACAGGACTCACAGGAGAGGTTCAAATCATAGAAAGTGAGAGTGTCAGTACTCTTGTACTTATGTCGGCATTGTGCCTTTTGTATTAAATTCGGAAGAAATTTCTGTGTTTCATCGTCAATAAGAAGATCCAAGGGATACAGTAAACCAGAAGTGAAGCATCGGAATCTAAAACTGGACTCACACGAGAGGTTCAAATCATAGAAAGTTAGAGTGTCAGTTCTCTTGTAATTAAGTCGGCATTGTGCCTTTTGTATTAAATTCGGAAGAAATTTCTGTGTCTCATCGTCAATAAGAAGGTCCAAGGGATACAGTAAACCAGAAGTGAAGCAACGGAATCTAAAACTGGACTCACACGAGAGGTTCAAATCATAGAAAGTTAGAGAGTCAGTCCTCTTGTACTTAAGTCGGCATTGTGCCTTTTGTATTAAATTCGGATGCAATTTCTGTGTTTCATCGTCAATACGAAGGGCCTAGGGATACAGTGAACCTGAAGTGAAGCATCGGAATCTAAAACTGGACTCACAGGCGAGGTTCAAATTATTGAAAGTTAGAGTGTCAGTCCTCTTGTACTTAGGTCGGCATTGTGCCTTTTATATTAAATTCGGATGCAATTTCTGTGTTTCATCGTCAATAAGAAGGTACAAGGGATACAGTAAAGCTGAAGTGAAGCATCGGAATCTAAAACTGGACTCACAGAAGAGATTCCAATTATAGAAAGTGAGAGTGTCAGTATTCTTGTATTTAAGTCGTCATTGTGCCTTTTGTATTAAATTCGGATGCAATTTCTGTGTTTCAACGTCAATAACGAGGTCCAAGATATACAGGAAACCTGAAGTGAAGCATCGGAATCTAAAACTGGACTCACAGAAGAGGTTCAAATCATAGAAGTTGAGAGTGTCAGTCCTCTTGTACTTAAGTCGGCATTGTGGTATTTTGTATTAAATTCGGATGCAATTTCTGTGTTTCATAGTCAATAAGAAAGTCCAAGGTATACAGGAAACCTGAAGTGAAGCATCGGAATCAAAAACTGGACTCACAGGAGAGGTTCAAATCATAGAAAGTTAGAGTGTCAGTCCTCTTGTACTTAAGTCGGCATTGTGCCTTTTGTATTAAATTCGGATGCAATTTCTGTGTTTCATCGTCATACGAAGGTCCAAGGGATACAGGAAACCTGAAGTGAAGCATCGGAATCTGAAACTGGACTCTCAGGAGAGGTTCGAATCATAGAATGTTAGAGTTTCAGTCCTCTTGTACTTATGACGGCACTGTGCCTTTTGTATTAAATTCCGATGCAATTTCTGTGTTTCATCTACAATAAGAAGGTCCAAGGTATACAGTAAACCTGAAGTTAAGCATCGGAATCGAAAACTGGACTCACAGAAGAGGTTCAAATCATAGAAGTTGAGAGTGTCAGTCCTCTTGTACTTAAGTCGGCATTGTGCCTTTTGTATTAAATTCGGATGCAATTTCTGTGTTTCATAGTCAATAAGAAAGTCCAAGGTATACTGGAAACCTGAAGTGAAGCATCGGAATCAAAAACTGGACTCACAGGAGAGGTTCAAATCATAGAAAGTTAGAGTGTCAGTCCTCTTGTACTTAAGTCGGCATTGTGCCTTTTGTATTAAATTCGGATGCAATTTCTGTGTTTCATCGTCAATACGAAGGTCCAAGGGATACAGTAAACCTGAAGTGAAGCATCGGAATCTAAAACTGGACTCACAGGAGAGGTTCAAATTGTTAAAAGTTAGATTGTCAGTCCTCTTGTACTTAAGTCGGCATTGTGCCTTTTGTATTAAATTCCGATGCAATTTCTGTGTTTCATCGTCAATAAGAAGGTCCAAGGGATACAGTAAACCTGAAGTGAGGCATTGGAATCTAAAACTGGACTCACAGGAGAGGTTCAAATCATAGAAAGTTAGAGTGTCAGTCCTCTTGTACTTAAGTCGGCATTGTGGCTTTTGTATTAAATTCGGATGCAATTTCTGTGTTTCATAGTGAATAAGAAAGTCCAAGGTATACAGGAAACCTGACGTGAAGCATCCGAACCTAAAACTGGACTCACAGAAGAGGATCAATACATAGGAAGTTAGAGTGTCAGTCCTCTTGTACTTAAGTCGGCATTGTGCCTTTTGTATTAAATTCGGATGCAATATCTGTGCTTCATCGTTAATAAGAAGGTACAGGGGATACAGTAAACCTGAAGTGAAGCATCGGAATCTAAAACTGGACTCACGGGAGAGGTTCAAATCATATAAAGAGAGGGTGTCAGTCCTCTTGTACTTAAGTCGGAATTGTGCCTTTTGTATTAAATTCGGATGCAATTTCTGTGTTTCATCGTCAATAAGAAGGTCCATGGGATACAGTAAACCTGAAGTGGAGCATCGGAATCAAAATCTGGAGTCACAGGAGAGGTTCAAATCATAGATAGTTAGAAAGTCAGTCCCCCTTGTACTTAAGTCGGCATTGTGCCTTTTGTATTAATTTCGGATGCAATTTCTGTGTTTCATCGTCAATAAGAAGGTACAAGGGATACAGTAAAGCTGAAGTGAAGCATCGGAATCTAAAACTGGACTCACAGAAGAGGTTCCAATTATATGAAGTGAGAGTGTCAGTCCTCTTGTACTTAAATAGGCATTGTGCCTTTTGTATTAAATTCAGATGCAATTTTTGTGTTTTATCGTCAATAACATGATTCAAGGGATACAGTAAACGTGAAGTGAAGCATCGGAATCTGAAACTGGACTCACAGGAGAAGTTCAAATCATAGAAAGTTAGAGTGTCAGTCCTCTTGTACTTATGTCGGCATTGTGCCTTTTGTATTACATTCGGATGCAATTTCTGTGTGTCATCGTCAATAAGAAGGTCCAAATTATACAGTAATCCTGAAGTGAAGCATCGGAATCTAAAACTGGACTCACAGGAGAGGTTCAAATCATAGAAAGTGAGAGTGTCAGTACTCTTGTACTTATGTCGGCATTGTGCCTTTTGTATTAAATTCGGAAGAAATTTCTGTGTTTCATCGTCAATAAGAAGATCCAAGGGATACAGTAAACCAGAAGTAAAGCATCGGAATCTAAAACTGGACTCACACGAGAGGTTCAAATCATAGAAAGTTAGAGAGTCAGTCCTCTTGTACTTAGGTCGGCATTGTGCCTTTTGTATTAAATTCGCATGCAATTTCTGTGTCTCATCGTCAATAAGAAGGTCCAAGGGATACAGTAAACCTGAAGTGAAACATCGGAATCTAAAACTGGACTTACAGGGGAGGTTCAAGTCATAGAAAGTTAGAGCATCAGTCCTCTTGTACTTAAGTCGGCATTGTGCTTTTGTATTAAATTCGGATGCAATTTCTGTGTTTCATCGTCAATACGAAGGTCCTAGGGAAACAGTAAATCTGAAGTGAAGCATCGGAATCTACAACTGGACTCACAGGCGAGGTTCAAATTATTGAAAGTTAGAGTGTCAGTCCTCTTGTACTTAAGTCGGCATAGTGCCTTTTGTATTAAATTCGGATGCAATTTCTGTGTTTCATAGTCAATAAGAAAGTCCAAGGTATACAGGAAACCTGACGTGAAGCATCCGAACCTAAAACTGGACTCACAGGAGAGGTTCAATACATAGGAAGTTAGAGTGTCAGTCCTCTTGTACTTAAGTCGGCATTGTGCCTTTTGTATTAAATTCGGATGCTATATCTGTGCTTCATCGTTAATAAGAATTTACAGGGGATACAGTAAACCCGAAGTGAAGCACCGGAATCTAAAACTGGACTCACGGGAGAGGTTCAAATCATAGAAAGATAGGGTGTCAGTCCTCTTGTACTTAAGTCGGAATTGTGCCTTTTGTATTAATTTCGGATGCAATTTCTGTGTTTCATCGTCAATAAGAAGGTACAAGGGATACAGTAAAGCTGAAGTGAAGCATCGGAATCTAAAACTGGACTCACAGAAGAGGTTCCAATTATAGCAAGTGAGAGTGTCAGTCCTCTTGTACTTAAATAGGCATTGTGCCTTTTGTACTAAATTCGGATGCAATTTTTGTGTTTTATCGTCAATAACAAGATTCAAGGGATACAGTAAACCTGAAGTGAAGCATCGGAATCTGAAACTGGACTCACAGGAGAAGTTCAAATCATAGAAAGTTAGAGTGTCAGTCCTCTTGTACTTATGTCGGCATTGTGCCTTTTGTATTAAATTCGGATGCAATTTCTGTGTGTCATCGTCAATAAGAAGGTCCAAATTATACAGTAATCCTGAAGTGAAGCATCGCAATCTAAAACTGGACTCACAGGAGAGGTTCAAATCATAGAAAGTGAGAGTGTCAGTACTCTTGTACTTATGTCGGCATTGTGCCTTTTGTATTAAATTCGGAAGAAATTTCTGTGTTTCATCGTCAATAAGAAGATCCAAGGGATACAGTAAACCAGAAGTGAAGCATCGGAATCTAAAACTGGACTCACACGAGAGGTTCAAATCATAGAAAGTTAGAGAGTCAGTCCTCTTGTACCTAAGTCGGCATTGTGCCTTTTGTATTAAATTCGGATGCAATTTCTGTGTCTCATCGTCAATAAGAAGGTCCAAGGGATACAGTAAACCTGAAGTGAAGCATCGGAATCTAAAACTGGACATACAGGAGAGGTTCACATCATAGAAAGTTAGAGCATCAGTCCTCTTGTACTTAAGTCGGCATTGTGCTTTTGTATTAAATTCGGATGCAATTTCTGTGTTTAATCGTCAATACGAAGGTCCTAGGGACACAGTAAACCTGAAGTGAAGCATCGGAATCTACAACTGAACTCACAGGCGAGGTTCAAATTATTGAAAGTTAGAGTGTCAGTCCCTCTTGTACTTAAGTCGGCATAGTGCCTTTTGTATTAAATTCCAATGCAATTTCTGTGTTTCATCGTCAATAAGAAGGTACAAGGGATACAGTAAACCTGAAGTGAAGCATCGAAATCTAGAACTGGACTCACGGGAGAGGTTCAAATCATAGAAAGTGAGAGTGTCAGTCCCCTAGTACTTAAGTCGGCTATGTGCCTTTTGTATTAAATTCGGATGCAATTTCTGTGTTTCATCGTCAATAAGAAGGTCCAAGGGATACAGTAAACCTGAAGTGAGGCATTGGAATCTAAAACTGGACTCACAGGAGAGGTTTAAATCATAGAAAGTTAGAGTGTCAGTCCTCTTGTACTTAAGTCGGCATTGTGCCTTTTGTATTAAATTCGGATGCAATTTCTGTGTTTCATAGTCAATAAGAAAGTCCAAGGTATACAGGAAACCTGACGTGAAGCATCCGAACCTAAAACTGGACTCACAGGAGAGGTTCAATACATAGGAAGTTAGAGTGTCAGTCCTCTTGTGCTTAAGCCGGCATTGTGCCTTTTGTATTAAATTCGGATGCAATATCTGTGCTTCATCGGTAATAAGAAGGTACAGGGGATACAGTAAACCTGAAGTGAAGCACCGGAATCTAAAACTGGACTCACGGGAGAGGTTCAGATCATAGAAAGAGAGGGTGGCAGACCTCTTGTACTTAAGTCGGAATTGTGCCTTTTGTATTAAATTCGGATGCAATTTCTGTGTTTCATCGTCAATAAGAAGGTCCATGGGATACAGTAAACCTGAAGTGGAGCATCGGAATCAAAAACTGGAGTCACAGGAGAGGTTCAAATCATAGATAGTTAGAATGTCAGTCCCCTTGTACTTAAGTTGGCATTGTGCCTTTTGTAATAATTTCGGATGCAATTTCTGTGTTTCATCGTCAATAAGAAGGTACAAGGGATACAGTAAAGCTGAAGTGAAGCATCGGAATCTAAAACTGGACTCACAGAAGAGGTTCCAATTATAGAAAGTGAGAGTGTCAGTCCTCTTGTACTTAAATAGGCATTGTTTCTTTTGTATTAAATTCGGATGCATCTTTTGTGTTTTATCGTCAATAACAAGATTCAAGGGATACGGTAAACCTGAAGTGAAGCATCGGAATCTGAAACTGGACTCACAGGAGAAGTTCAAATCATAGAAAGTTAGAGTGTCAGTCCTCTTGTGCATATGTCGGCATTGTGCCTTTTGTATTACATTCGGATGCAATTTCAGTGTGTCATCGTTAATAAGAAGGTCCAAATTATACAGTAATCCTGAAGTGAAGCATCGGAATCTAATACTGGACTCACAGGAGAGGTTCAAATCATAGAAAGTGAGAGTGTCAGTACTCTTGTACTTATGTCGGCATTGTGCCTTTTGTATTAAATTCGGAAGAAATGTCTGTGTTTCATCGCCAATAAGATGATCCAAGGGATACAGTAAACCAGAAGTGAAGCATCGGAATCTAAAACTGGACTCACACGAGAGGTTCAAATCATAGAAAGTTAGAGAGTCAGTCCTCTTGTACCTAAGTCGGCATTGTGCCTTTTGTATTAAATTCGGATGCAATTTCTGTGTCTCATCGTCAATAAGAAGGTCCAAGGGATACAGTAAACCTGAAGTAAAGCATCAGAATCTAAAACTGGACTTACAGGAGAGGTTCAAATCATAGAAAGTTAGAGCATCAGTCCTCTTGTACTTAAGTCGGCATTGTGCTTTTGTATTACATTCGGATGCAATTTCTGTGTTTCATCGTCAATACGAAGGTCCTAGGGAAACAGTAAACCTGAAGTGAAGCATCGGAATCTACAACTGGACTCACAGGCGAGGTTCAAATTATTGAAAGTTAGAGTGTCAGTCCTCTTGTACTTAAGTCGGCATAGTGCCTTTTGTATTAAATTCCAATGCAATTTCTGTGTTTCATCGTCAATAAGAATGTACAAGGGATACAGTAAACCTGAAGTGAAGCATCGAAATCTAGAACTGGACTCACAGGAGAGGTTCAAATCATAGAAAGTGAGAGTGTTAGTCCCCTTGTACTTAAGTCGGCTATGTGCCTATTGTATTGAATTCGGATGCAATTACTGTGTTTCATCGTCAATAAGAAGGTCCAAGGTATACAGTAAACCTGAAGTTAAGCATCGGAATCTAAAACTGGACTCACAGAAGAGGTTCAAATCATAGAAGTTGAGAGTGTCAGTCCTCTTGTACTTATGTCGGCATTGTGCCTTTTGCATTAAATTCGGATGCAATTTCTGTGTTTCATAGTCAATAAGAAAGTCCAAGGTATACAGGAAACGTGAAGTGAAGCATCGGAATCAAAAACTGGACTCACAGGAGAGGTTCAAATCATAGAAAGTTAGAGTGTCTGTCCTCTTGTACTTAAGTCAACATTGTGCCTTTTGTATTAAATTCGGATGCAATTTCTGTGTTTCATCGTCAATACGAAGGACCAAGGGATACAGTAAACCTGAAGTGAAGCATCGGAATCTAAAACTGGACTCACAGGAGAGGTTCAAATTATTGAAAGTTAGAGTGTCAGTCCTCTTGTACTTAAGTCGGCATTGTGCCTTTTGTATTAAATTCCGATGCAATTTCTGTGTTTCATCGTCAATAAGAAAGTCCAAGGGATACAGTAAACCTGAAGTGAGGCATTGGAATCTAAAACTGGACTCACTGGAGAGGTTCAAATCATAGAAAGTGAGATTGTCAGTCCTCTTGTACTTAAGTCGGCATTGTGCCTTTTGTATTAAATTCGGATGCAATTTCTGTGTTTCATAGTCAATAAGAAAGTCCAAGGTATACAGGAAACCTGACGTGAAGCATCCGAACCTAAAACTGGACTCACAGGAGAGGTTCAATACATAGGAAGTTAGAGTGTCAGTCCTCTTATACTTAGGTCGGCATTGTGCCTTTTATATTAAATTCGGATGCAATTTCTGTGTTTCATCGTCAATAAGAAGGTACAAGGAATACAGTAAAGCTGAAGTAAAGCATCGGAATCTAAAACTGGACTCACAGAAGAGGTTCCAATTATAGAAAGTGAGAGCGTCAGTCCTCTTGTACTTAATTAGGCATTGTGCCTTTTGTATTAAATTCGGATGCAATTTTTGTGTTTTATCGTCAATAACAAGATTCAAGGGATACAGTAAACCTGAAGTGAAGCATCGGAATCTGAAACTGGACTCACAGGAGAAGTTCAAATCATAGATAGTTAGAGTGTCAGTCCTCTTGTACTTATGTCGGCATTGTGCCTTTTGTATTAAATTCGGATGCAATTTCTGTGTTTCATCGTCAATAAGAAGGTCCAAATTATACAGTTATCCTGAAGTGAAGCATCGGAATCTAAAACTGGACACACAGGAGTGGTTCAAATCATAGAAAGTGAGAGAGTTAGTACTCTTGTACTTATGTCGGCATTGTGCCTTTTGTATTAAATTCGGAAGAAATTTCTGTGTTTCATCGTCAATAAGAAGATCCAAGGGATACAGTAAACCAGAAGTGAAGCATCGGAATCTAAAACTGGACTCACACGAGAGGTTCAAATCATAGAAAGTTAGAGAGTCAGTCCTCTTGTACTTAAGTCGGCATTGTGCCTTTTGTATTCAATTCGGATGCAATTTCTGTGTCTCATCGTCAATAAGAAGGTCCAAGGGATACAGTAAACCTGAAGTGAAGCATCGGAATCTAAAACTGGACTTACAGGAGAGGTTCAAATCATAGAAAGTTAGAGTATCAGTCCTCTTGTACTTAAGTCGGCATTGTGCTTTTGTATTAAATTCGGATGCAATTTCTGTGTTTCATCGTCAATACGAAGGTCCTAGGGAAACAGTAAACCTGAAGTGAAGCATCGGAATCTACAACTGGACTCACAGGCGAGGTTCAAATTATTGAAAGTTAGTGTGTCAGTCCTCTTGTACTTAAGTCGGCATTGTGCCTTTTGTATTAAATTCCAATGCAATATCTGTATTTCATCGTCAATAAGAAGGTACAAGGGATACAGTAAACCTGAAGTGAAGCATCGAAATCTAGAACTGGACTCACAGGAGAGGTTCAAATTATAGAAAGTGAGAGTGTCAGTCCGCTTGTACTTAAGTCGGCTATGTGCCTTTTGTATTAGATTCGGATGCAATTTCTGTGTTTCATCGTCAATAAGAAGGTACAAGGGATACAGTAAACCTGAAGTGAAGCATCGGAATCTAAAACTGGACTCACAGGAGAGGTTCAAATTATTGAAAGTTAGAGTGTCAGTCCTCTTGCACTTAAGTCGGCATTGTGCCTCTTGTATTAAATTCCGATGCAATTTCTGTGTTTCATCGTCAATAAGAAGGTCCAGGGGATACAGTAAACCTGAAGTGAGGCATTGGAAACTAAAACTGGACTCACAGGAGAGGTTCAAATCATAGAAAGTGAGAGTGTCAGTCCTCTTGTACTTAAGTCGGCATTGTGCCTTTTGTATTAAATTCGGATGCAATTTCTGTGTTTCATAGTCAATAAGAAAGTCCAAGGTATACAGGAAACCTGAAGTGAAGCATCTGAACCTAAAACTGGACTCACGTGAGAGGTTCAAATCATAGAAAGAGAGGGTGTCAGTCCTCTTGTACTTAAGTCGGAATTGTGCCTTTTGTATTAAATTCGGATGCAATTTCTGTGTTTCATCGTCAATAAGAAGGTCCATGGGATACAGTAAGCCTGAAGTGAAGCATCGGAATCAAAAACTGGAGTCACAGGAGAGGTTCAAATCATAGATAGCCAGAGTGTCAGTCCCCTTGTACTTAAGTCGGCATTATGCCTTTTGTATTAATTTCGGATGCAATTTCTGTGTTTCATCGTCAATTAGAAGATCCAAGGTATACAGTAAACCTGACGTGAGGCATCGGAATGTAAAACTGGACTCACAGGAGAAGTTTAAATCATAGAAAGTGAGAGTGTCAGTCCTCTTGTACTTAAGTCGGCATTGTGCCTTTTGTATTAAATTCGGAAGGAATTTCTGTGTTTCACCGTCAATAACAAGGTCCAAGGTATACAGGAAACCTGAAGTGAAGCATCGGAATCTAAAACTGTACTCACAGGAGAGGTTCAAATCATAGAAAGTTAGTGTGTCAGTCCACTTGTACTTAGGTCGGCTTTGTGCCTTTTATATTAAATTCGGATGCAATTTCTGTGTTTCATCGTCAATATGAAGGTACAAGGGATACAGTAAAGCTGAAGTGAAGCATCGGAATCTAAAACTGGACTCACAGAAGAGGTTCCAATTATAGAAAGTGAGAGTGTCAGTCCTCTTGTACTTAAGTCGGCATCGTGCCTTTTATATTAAATTCGGATGCTAATTCTGTGTTTCATCGTCAAAAAGAAGGTCCAAGGGAGACAGTAGACCTGAAGTGCAGCATCGGAATCTAAAACTGGACTCACAGCTGAGGTTCAAATCATAGAAAGCGAGAGTAACAGTCCTCTTGTACATAAATAGGCATTGTGCCTTTTGTATTAAATTCTGATGCTATTTCTGTGTTTCATCGTCAAAAAGATGGTCCAAGGGATACAGTAAACCTGAAGTGAAGCATCGGAATCTAAAACTGGACTCACAGGAGAGGTTCAAATCATAGAAAATTAGAGTGTCAGCCCTCTTGTACTTAAGTCAGCATTGTGGCTTTGAATTTAATTCCGATGCAATTTCTGTGTTTCATCGTCAATAAGAAGTTCCAAGGTATACAGTAAACCTGAAATGAAGCATCGGAATCTAAAACTGGACTTACAGGAGAGGTTCAAATCATAGAAAGTGAGAGTGTCAGTCCTCTTGTACATAAGTCGGCATTGTGCCTTTTGTATTAAATTCGGATGCAATTTATGTGTTTCATCGTCAAAAAGGAGGTCCATGGGATACAGTAAACCTGAAGTGAAGCATCGGAATCGAAAACTGGACTCACAGGAGAGGTTCAAATCATAGAAAATTAGAGTGTCAGCCCTCTTGTACTTAAGTCGGAATTGTGGCTTTGAATTTAATTCCGATGCAATTTCTGTTTTTCATCGTCAATAAGAAGTTCCAAGGTATACAGTAAACATGAAGTGAAGCATCAGTATCTAAACCTGGACTTACAGGAGAGGTTCAAATCATAGAAAGTTAGAGTGTCAGTCCTCTTGTACTTAAGTCGGCATTGTGCCTTTTGTATTAAATTCGGATGCTATTTCTGTGTTTCATTGTCAATAAGAAAGTGCAAGGTATACAGGAAACCTGAAGTGAAGCATCGGAATCTATAACTGGACTCACAGGAGAGGTTCAAATCATAGAAAGTTACAGTGTCAGTCCTCTTGTACTTAAGTCGGCAATGTGCCTTTTGTATTAATTTCGGATGCAATTTCTGTGTTTCATCGTTAATGGGAAGGTACAAGGGATACAGTAAACCTGAAGTGAAGCATCGGAATCTAAAACTGGACTCACGGGAGAGGTTCAAATCATAGAAAGTTAGAGTGTCAGTCCTCTTGTACTTAAGTCGGCATTGTGCCTTTTGTATTAAATTCGGATGCTATTTCTGTGTTTCATAGTCAATAAGAAAGTGCAAGGTATACAGGAAACCTGAAGTGAAGCATCGGAATCTAAAACTGGACTTACAGGAGAGATTCAAATCATAGAAAGTTAGAGTATTAGTCCTCTTGTACATAAGTCGGCATTGTGCCTTTTGTATTAAATTCGGATGCAATCTTTGTGTTTCATCGTCAATAACAAGATTCAAGGGGTACTGTAAACCTGAAGTGAAGCATCGGAATCTAAAACTGGACTCACAGGAGAAGTTAAAATCATAGAAAGTTAGAGTGTCAGTTCTCCTGTACTTATGTCGGCATTGTGCCTTTTGTATTATATTCGGATGCAATTTCTGTGTTGCATCGTCAATAAGAAGGTCCAAACTATACAGTAATCCTGAAGTGAAGCATTGGAATCTAAAACTGGACTCACAGGATAGGTTCAAATCATAGAAAGTGAGAGTGTCAGTACTCTTGTACTTAAGTCGGCATTGTGCCTTTTGTATTAAATTTTGATGTAATTTCTGTGTATCATCGTCAATAAGAAAGTCCAAGGTATACAGGAAACCTGAAGTGAAGCATCGGAATCTAAATCTGGACTCACAGGAGAGGTTCAAATCATAGAAAGTCAGAGTGTTAGTCCTCTTGTACTTAAGTCGGGATTGTGCCTTTTGTATTAAATTCGGAAGACATTTCTGTGTTTCATCGTCAATAAGTAGATCCTAGGGATACAGTAAACCAGAAGTGAAGCTTCGGAATCTAAAACTATACTCGCAGCAGAGGTTCAAATCATAGAAAGTTAGAGAGTCAGTCCTCTTGTACTTAAGTCGGCATTGTGACTTTTGAATTAAATTCGGATGCAATTTCTATGTCTCATCGTCAATAAGAAAGTCCAAGGGATACAGTAAACCTGAAGTGAAGCATCGGAATCTAAAACTGGACATACAGGAGAGGTTCAAATCATAGAAAGTTAGAGTATCAGTCCTCTTGTATTTAAGTCGGCATTGAGGCTTTTGTATTAAATTCCGATGCAATTTCTGTGTTTCATCGACAATAAGAAGGTCCAAGGGATACAGTAAACCTGAAGTGAGGCATGGGAATCTAAAACTGGACTCACAGGAGAGGTTCAAATCATAGAAAGTTAGAGAGTCAGTCCTCTTGTACTTAAGTCGGCATAGTGCCTTCTGTATTAAATTCGGATGGAATTTCTGTGTTTCATCGTCAATAACAAGGTGTAAGGTATACAGTAACCCCAAAGTGAAGCATCGGAATCTAAAACTGGACTCACAGGATAGGTTCAAATCATAGAAAGTGAGAGTGTCAGTCCTCTTGTACTTAAGTCGGCATTGTGCCTTTTGTATTAAATTCGGATGCAATTTCTGTGTTTCATAGTCAATAAGAAAGTCCAAGGTATACAGGAAACCTGAAGTGAAGCATCCGAACCTAAAACTGGACTCACGTGAGAGGGTCAAATCATAGAAAGAGAGGGTGTCAGTCCTCTTGTACTTAAGTCGGAATTGTGCCTTTTGTATTAAATTCGGATGCAATTTCTGTGTTTCATCGTCAATAAGAAGGTCCATGGGATACAGTAAGCCTGAAGTGAAGCATCGGAATCAAAAACTGGAGTCACAGGAGAGGTTCAAATCATAGATAGCTAGAGTGTCAGTCCCCTTGTACTTAAGTCGGCATTATGCCTTTTGTATTAATTTCGGATGCAATTTCTGTGTTTCATCGTCAATTAGAAGATCCAAGGTATACAGTAAACCTGAAGTGAGGCATCGGAATGTAAAACTGGACTCACAGGAGAAGTTTAAATCATAGAAAGTGAGAGTGTCAGTCCTCTTGTACTTAAGTCGGCATTGTGCCTTTTGTATTAAATTCGGAAGGAATTTCTGTGTTTCACCGTCAATAACAGGGTCCAAGGTATACAGGAAACCTGAAGTGAAGCATCGGAATCTAAAACTGTACTCACAGGAGAGATTCAAATCATAGAAAGTTAGTGTGTCAGTCCACTTGTACTTAGGTCGGCATTGTGCCTTTTATATTAAATTCGGATGCAATTTCTGTGTTTCATCGTCAATATGAAGGTACAAGGGATACAGTAAAGCTGAAGTGAAGCATCGGAATCTAAAACTGGACTCACAGAAGAGGTTCCAATTATAGAAAGTGAGAGTGTCAGTCCTCTTGTACTTAAGTCGGCATCGTGCCTTTTATATTAAATTCGGATGCTAATTCTGTGTTTCATCGTCAAAAAGAAGGTCCAAGGGATACAGTAGACCTGAAGTGCAGCATCGGAATCTAAAACTGGACTCACAGCTGAGGTTCAAATCATAGAAAGCGAGAGTAACAGTCCTCTTGTACATAAATAGGCATTGTGCCTTTTGTATTAAATTCTGATGCTATTTCTGTGTTTCATCGTCAAAAAGATGGTCCAAGGGATACAGTAAACCTGAAGTGAAGCATCGGAATCTAAAACTGGACTCACAGGAGAGGTTCAAATCATAGAAAATTAGAGTGTCAGCCCTCTTGTACTTAAGTCAGCATTGTGGCTTTGAATTTAATTCCGATGCAATTTCTGTGTTTCATCGTCAATAAGAAGTTCCAAGGTATACAGTAAACCTGAAATGAAGCATCGGAATCTAAAACTGGACTTACAGGAGAGGTTCAAATCATAGAAAGTGAGAGTGTCAGTCCTCTTGTACTTAAGTCGGCATTGTGCTTTTTGTATTAAATTCGGATGCAATTTATGTGTTTCATCGTCAAAAAGGAGGTCCATTGGATACAGTAAACCTGATGTGAAGCATCGGAATCGAAAACTGGACTCACAGGAGAGGTTCAAATCATAGAAAATTAGAGTGTCAGCCCTCTTGTACTTAAGTCGGAATTGTGGCTTTGAATTTAATTCCGATGCAATTTCTGTTTTTCATCGTCAATAAGAAGTTCCAAGGTATACAGTAAACATGAAGTGAAGCATCGGTATCTAAACCTGGACTTACAGGAGAGGTTCAAATCATAGAAAGTTAGAGTGTCAGTCCTCTTGTACTTAAGTCGGCATTGTGCCTTTTGTATTAAATTCGGATGCTATTTCTGTGTTTCATTGTCAATAAGAAAGTGCAAGGTATACAGGAAACCTGAAGTGAAGCATCGGAATCTATAACTGGACTCACAGGAGAGGTTCAAATCATAGAAAGTTAGAGTGTTAGTCCTCTTGTACTTAAGTCGGCAATGTGCCTTTTGTATTAATTTCGGATGCAATTTCTGTGTTTCATCGTTAATGGGAAGGTACAAGGGATACAGTAAACCTGAAGTGAAGCATCGGAATCTAAAACTGGACTCACGGGAGAGGTTCAAATCATAGAAAGTTAGAGTGTCAGTCCTCTTGTACTTAAGTCGGCATTGTGCCTTTTGTATTAAATTCGGATGCTATTTCTGTGTTTCATAGTCAATAAGAAAGTGCAAGGTATTCAGGAAACCTGAAGTGAAGCATCGGAATCTAAAACTGGACTTACAGGAGAGATTCAAATCATAGAAAGTTAGAGTGTCAGTCCTCTTGTACTTAAGTCGGCATTGTGCCTTTTGTATTAAATTCGGATGCAATTTCTCTGTTTCATCGTTAATAAGAAGGCACAAGGGATACAGTAAACCTGAAGTGAAGCATCGGAATCTAAAACTGGACTCACGGGAGAGGTTCAAATCATAGAAAGTGAGAGTGTCAGTCCTCTTGTACTTAAGTCGGCATTGTGCCTTTTGTATTAAATTCGGATGCAATTTCTGTGTTTCATCGTCAAAAAGGAGGTCCATGGGATACAGTAAACCTGAAGTGAAGCATCGGAATCGAAAACTGGACTCACAGGAGAGGTTCAAATCATAGAAAATTAGAGTGTCAGCCCTCTTGTACTTAAGTCGGCATTGTGACTTTGAATTTAATTCCGATGCAATTTCTGTTTTTCATCGTCAATAAGAAGTTCCAAGGTATACAGTAAACATGAAGTGAAGCATCGGAATCTGAAACTGGACTTACAGGAGAGGTTCGAATCATAGAAAGTTAGAGTGTCAGTCCTCTTGTACTTAAGTCGGCATTGTGCCTTTTGTATTAAATTCGGATGCAATTTTTGTGTTTCATCGTCAATAACAAGATTCAAGGGATACAGTAAACCTGAAGTGAAGCATCGGAATCTAAAACTGGACTCACAGGAGAAGTTCAAATCATAGAAAATTAGAGTGTCAGTCCTCTTGTACTTATGTCGGAATTGTCCCTTTTGTATTATATTCGGATGCAATTTCTGTGTTTCATCGTCAATAAGAAGGTCCAAATTATACAGTAATCCTGAAGTGAAGCATCAGAATCTAAAACTGGACTCACAGGAGAGGTTCAAATCATAGAAAGTGAGAGTGTCAGTACTCTTGTACTTAAGTCGGCATTGTGCCTTTTGTATTAAATTTTGATGTAATTTCTGTATCATCGTCAATAAGAAAGTCCAAGGTATACAGGAAACCTGAAGTAAGCATCGGAATCTACAACTGGACTCACAGGAGAGGTTCAAATCATAGAAAGTCAGAGTGTCCGTCCTCTTGTACTTAAGTCGGCATTGTGCCTTTTGTATTAAATTCGGAAGAAATTTCTGTGTTTCATCGTCAATAAGAAGATCCTAGGGATACAGTAAACCAGAAGTGAAGCTTCGGAATCTAAAACTGGACTCACAGCAGAGGTTCAAATCATAGAATGTTAGAGAGTCAGTCCTCTTGTACTTAAGTCGGCATTGTGCCTTTTGTATTAAATTCTTATGCCATTTCTGTGTCTCATCGTCAATAAGAAAGTCCAAGGGATACAGTAAACCTGAAGTGAAGCATCGGAATCTAAAACTGGACATACAGGAGAGGTTCAAATCATAGAAAGTTAGAGTATCAGTCCTCTTGTACTTAAGTCGGCATTGTGCATTTTGTATTAAATTCGGATGCAATTTCTGTGTTTCTTCGTCAATACAAAGGTCCTAGGGATACAGTAAACCTGAAGTGAAGCATCGGAATCTAAAACTGGACTCACAGGCGAGGTTCAAATTATTGAAAGTTAGAGTGTCAGTCCTCCTGTACTTAAGTCGGCATAGTGCCTTTTGTACTAAATTCCAATGCAAGTTCTGTGCTTCATCGTCAATAAGAAAGTCCAAAGTATACAGGAAACCTGAAGTGAAGCATCGGAATCTACAACTGGACTCACAGGAGAGGTTCAAATCATAGAAAGTCAGAGTGTCAGTCCTCTTGTACTTAAGTCGGCATTGTGCCTTTTGTATTAAATTCGGAAGAAATTTCTGTGTTTCATCGTCAATAAGAAGATCCTAGGGATACAGTAAACCAGAAGTGAAGCATCGGAATCTACAACTGGACTCACAGGAGAGGTTCAAATCATAGAAAGTCAGAGTGTCAGTCCTCTTGTACTTAAGTCGGCATTGTGCCTTTTGTATTAAATTTGGATGCAATTTCTGTGTTTCATCGTCAATAAGATGGTCCAAGGGATACAGTAAACCTGAAGTGAGGCATGGGAATCTAAAACTGGACTCACAGGAGAGGTTCAAATCATAGAAAGTTAGAGAGTCAGTCCCCTTGTACTTAAGTCGGCATAGTGCCTTCTGTTTAAATTCGGATGGATTTTCTGTGTTTCATCGTCAATAACAAGGTGTAAGGTATACAGTAACCCTGAAGTAAAGCATCGGAATCTAAAACTGGACTCACAGGATAGGTTCAAATCATAGAAGGTAAGAGTGTCAGTCCTCTTGTACTTAAGTCGGCATTGTGCCTTTTGTATTAAATTCGGATGCTATTTCTGTGTTTTATAGTCAATAAGATAGTGCAAGGTACACAGGAAACCTGAAGTGAAGCATCGGAATCTATAACTGGACTCACAGGAGAGGTTCAAATCATAGAAAGTTAGAGTGTCAGTCCTCTTGTACTTAAGTCGGCATTGTGCCTTTTGAATTTAATTCCGATGCAATTTCTGTGTTTCATCGTCAATAACAAGTTCCAAGGTATACAGCAAACCTGAAGTGAAGCATCGGAATCTAATACTGGACTTACAGGAGAGGTTCAAATCATAGAAAGTGAGAGTGTCAGGTCTCTTGTACTTAAGTCGTTATTGTTACTCTTGAATTAAATTCGGATGCAATTTCTGTGATTCATCGTCAATAAGATGGTCCAAGGGATACAGTAAACCTGAAGTGAATCATCGGAATCTAAAACCTGACTCACAGGAGAGGTTCAAATCATCGAAAGTGAGAGTGTCAGTCCTCTTGTACTTGAGTCGGCATTGTGCCTTTTTTATTAAATTCGGTTGCAATTTCTGTGATTCATCGTCAATAAGAAGGTCCAAGGGATACAGTAAACCTCAAGTAAAGCATCGTACTGGACTCACAGGAGATTTTCAAATCATAGAAAGTGAGAGTGTCAGTCCCCTTGTACTTAAGTCGGCATTGTGCCTTTTGTATTACATTCGGATGCAATTTCTGTGTCCAAGGGATACAGTAAACCTGAAGTGAAACATCATAATCTAAAACTGGACTCACAGGAGAGGTTCACATCATAGAATGTTAGAGTGTCAGTCCTCTTGTACTTAAGTCGGCATTGTGCCTTTTGTATTGAATTCCGATGCAATTTCTGTGTTTCATAGTCAATAAGAAAGTCCAAGGTATACAGGAAACCCGGAATGAAGCATCGGAATCTAAAACAGGACTCACAGGAGAGGTTCAAATCATTGAAAATTAGAGTGTCAGTCCTCTTGTACTTAAGTCGGCATTGTGCCTTTTGTATTAAATTCGGATGCAATTTCTGTGTTACATCGTCAAAACGAAGGTCCAAGGGATACAGTAAACCTGAAGTGAAGCATCGGAATCTAAAACTGGACTCACAGGAGAGGTTCAAATTATTGAAAGTTAGAGTGTCAGTCCTCTTGTACTTAAGTCGGCATTGTGCCTTATGTATTAAATTCCGATGCAATATCTGTGTTTCATCGTCAATAAGAAGGTCCAAGGGATACAGTAAAGCTGATGAGAAGCATCGGAATCTAGAACTGGACTCACAGGAGAGGTTCAAGTCATAGAAAGTGAGAGTGTCAGTCCCCTTGTACTTATATCGGCATTGTGCCTTTTGTATTAAATTCGGATGCAATTTGTGTGTTTCATCGTCAATAAGATGTTTCAAGGGATACAGTAAACCTGAAGTGAAGCATCGGAATCTAAAACTAAACTCACAGGAGAGGTTCAAATCATAGAATGTTAGTGTGTCAGTCCTCTTGTACTTAAGTCGACATTGAGGTTTTTGTATTAAATTCCGATGCAATTTCTGTGTTTCATCGTCAATAAGAAGGTCCAAGGGATACAGTAAACCTGAAGTGAGGCATGGGAATCTAAAACTGGACTCACAGGAGAGGTTCAAAACATAGAAAGTTAGAGAGTCAGTCGTCTTGTACTTAAGTCGGCATAGTGCCTTTTGTATTAAATTCGGATGGAATTTCTGTGTTTCATCGTCAATAACAAGTTCTAAGGTATACAGTAACCCTGAAGTGAAGCATCGGAATCTAAAACTGGACTCTCAGGATAGGTTCAAATCATAGGAGGTGAGAGTGTCAGTCCTCTTGTACTTACGTCATCATTGTGCCTTATGAATTTAATTCCGATGCAATTTCTGTGTTTCATCGTCAATAACAAGTTACAAGGTATACAGCAAACCTAAACTGAAGCATCGGAAACTAATACTGGACTTACAAGAGAGGTTCAAATCATAGAAAGTGACAGTGTCAGTCCCCTTGTACTTAAGTCGTTATTGTGCCTTTTGTATTAAATTCGGATTCAATTTCTGTGTTTCATCGTCAATAAGAAGGTACAAGGGATACAGTAAACCTGAAGTGAAGCATCGGAATCTAAAACTGGACTTACAGGAGAGGTTCAAATCATAGAAAGTGACAGTGTCTGTCCTCTTGTACTTAAGTCGGCATTGTGCCCTTTTTATTAAATTCGGATGCAATTTCTGTGTTTCATCGTCAATAAGAAGGTCCAAGGCATACAGTAAACCTGAAGTAAAGCATCGGAATATGTACTGGACTCACAGGAGATTTTCAAATCATAGAAAGTGAGAGTGTCAGTCCCCTTGTACTTAAGTCGGCATTGTGCCTTTTGTATTACATTCGGATGCAATTTCGGTGTCCAAGGGATACAGTAAACCTGAAGTGAAGCATCAGAATCTAAAACTGGACTCACAGGAGAGGTTCACATCATAGAATGTTAGAGTGTCAGTCCTCTTGTACTTAAGTCGGCATTGTGCCTTTTGTATTGAATTCCGATGCAATTTCTGTGTTTCATCGTCTATAAGAAGGCCCAAGGGATACAGTAAACCTGAAGTGAGGCATCGGAATCTAAAACTGGACTCACAGGAGAGGTTCAAATCATAGAAAGTTAGAGAGTCAGTCCCCTTGTACTTAAGTCGGCATAGTGCCTTCTGTATTAAATTCGGATGGATTTTCTGTGTTTCATCGTCAATAACAAGGTGTAAGGTATACAGTAACCCTGAAGTAAAGCATCGGAATCTAAAACTGGACTCACAGGATAGGTTCAAATCATAGATGGTGAGAGTGTCAGTCCTCTTGTACTTAAGTCGGCATTGTGCCTTTTGTATTAAATTCGGATGCTATTTCTGTGTTTCATAGTCAATAAGATAGTGCAAGGTATACAGGAAACCTGAAGTGAAGCATCGGAATCTATAACTGGACTCACAGGAGAGGTTCAAATCATAGAAAGTTAGAGTGTCAGTCCTCTTGTACTTACGTCGGCATTGTGCCTTTTGTATTAAATTCGGATGCAAGTACTGTGTTTCATCGTCAGTAAGAAGGTCCAAGGGATACAGTATACCTGAAGTGAAGCATCGGAATCTAAAACTGGACTCACAGGAGCGGTTCAAATCGTAGAAAGTTAGAGTGTCAGTCCTCTTGTACTTAAGTCGGCATTGTGCCTTTTGAATTTAATTCCGATGCAATTTCTGTGTTTCATCGTCAATAACAAGTTCCAAGGTATACAGCAAACCTGAAGTGAAGCATCGGAATCTAATACTGGACTTACAGGAGAGGTTCAAATCATAGAAAGTGAGAGTGTCAGGACTCTTGTACTTGAGTCGGCATTGTGCCTTTTTTATTAAATTCGGTTGCAATTTCTGTGTTTCATCGTCAATGAGAAGGTCCAAGGGATACAGTAAACCTCAAGTAAAGCATCGTATTGGCCTCGCAGGAGATTTTCAAATCATAGAAAGTGAGAGTGTCAGTCCCCTTGTACTTAAGTCGACATTGTGCCTTTTGTATTACATTCGGATGCAATTTCTGTGTCCAAGGGATACAGTAAACCTGAAGTGAAACATCGGAATCTAAAACTGGACTCACAGGAGAGGTTCACATCATAGAATGTTAGAGTGTCAGTCCTCTTGTACTTAAGTCGGCATTGTGCCTTTTGTATTGAATTCCGATGCAATTTCTGTGTTTCATAGTCAATAAGAAAGGCCAAGGTATACAGGAAACCCGAAGTGAAGCATCGGAATCTAAAACAGGAGTCACAGGAGAGGTTCAAATCATTGAAAGTTAGAGTGTCAGTCCTCTTGTACTTAAGTCGGCATTGTGCCTTTTGTATTAAATTCGGATGCAAATTCTGTGTTACATCGTCAATACGAAGGTCCAAGGGATACAGTAAACCTGAAGTGAAGCATCGGAATCTAAAACTGGACTCACAGGAGAGGTTCAAATTATTGAAAGTTAGAGTGTCAGTCCTCTTGTACTTAAGTCGGCATTGTGCCTTATGTATTAAATTCCGATGCAATATCTGTGTTTCATCGTCAATAAGAAGGTCCAAGGGATACAGTAAAGCTGAAGAGGAGCACCGGAATCTAGAACTGGACTCACAGGAGAGGTTCAAGTCATAGAAAGTGAGAGTGTCAGTCCCCTTGTACTTATATCGGCATTGTGCCTTTTGTATTAAATTCGGATGCAATTTGTCTGTTTCATCGTCAATAAGATGGTCCAAGGGATACAGTAAACCTGAAGTGAAGCATCGGAATCTAAAACTAAACTCACAGGAGAGGTTCAAATCATAGAATGTTAGTGAGTCAGTCCTCTTGTACTTAAGTCGGCATTGAGGCTTTTGTATTAAATTCCGATGCAATTTCTGTGTTTCATCGTCAATAAGAAGGTCCAAGGGATACAGTAAACCTGAAGTGAGGCATGGGAATCTAAAACTGGACTCGCAGGAGAGGTTCAAATCATAGAAAGTTAGAGAGTCAGTCGTCTTGTACTTAAGTCGGCATAGTGCCTTTTGTATTAAATTCGGATGGAATTTCTGTGTTTCATCGTCAATAACAAGGTCTAAGGTATACAGTAACCCTGAAGTGAAGCATCGGAATCTAAAACTGGACTCACAGGAAAGGTTCAAATCATAGGAGGTGAGAGTGTCAGTCCTCTTGTACTTAAGTCGGTATTGTGCCTTTTGTATTACATTCGGATGCAATTTCTGTGTTTCATAGTCAGTAAGAAAGTGCAAGGTATAGAGGAAACCTGAAGTGAAGCATCGGAATCTATAACTGGACTCACAGGAGAGGTTCAAATCATAGAAAGTTAGAGTGTCATTTCTCTTGTACTTAAGTCGGCATTGCGCCTTTTGTATTTAATTCTCATGCAATTTCTGTGTTTCATCGTTAATAAGAAGGTACAAGGGATACAGTAAACCTGAAGTGAAGCATCGGAATCTAAAACTGGACTCACGGGAGAGGTTCATATCATAGAAAGTGAGTGTGTCAGTCCTCTTGTACTTAGGTCGGCTTTGTGCCTTTTGTATTAAATTCGGATGCAATTTCTGTGTTTCATCGTCAATAAGGAGGTCCATGGGATACAGTAAACCTGAAGTGAAGCATCGGATTCGAAAACTGGACTCACAGGAGAGGTTCTAATCGTAGATAGTGAGAGTGTCACTCCTCTTGTACTCAAGTCGGCATTGTGCCTCTTGTATTAAATTCGGATGCAGTTTCTGTGTTTCATCGTCAATAAGAAGGTACAAGGGATACAGTTAACGTGAAGTGAAGCATCGGAATCTAATACTGGACTTACAAGAGAGGTTCAAATCATAGGAAGTGACAGTGTCAGTCGCCTTGTACTTAAGTCGTTATTGTGCCTTTTGTATTAAAATCGGATTCAATTTCTGTGTTTCATCGTCAATAAGATGGTACAAGGGATACAGTAAACCTGAAGTGAAGCATCGGAATCTAAAACTGGACTTACAGGAGAGGTTCAAATCATAGAAAGTGACAGTGTCTGTCCTCTTGTACTTAAGTCTGCATTGTGCCTTTTTTATTAAATTCGGATGCAATTTCTGTGTTTCATCGACAATAAGAAGGTCCAAGGCATACAGTAAACCTGAAGTAAAGCATCGGAATCTGTACTGGACTCACAGGAGATTTTCAAATCATAGAAAGTGAGAGTGTCAGTCCCCTTGTACTTAAGTCGGCATTGTGCCTTTTGTATTACACTCGGATGCAATTTCTGTGTCCAAGGGATACAGTAAACCTGAAGTGAAGCATCGGAATCTAAAACTGGACTCACAGGAGAGGTTTAAATCATAGAAAGTGAGGGTGTCAGTCCTCTTGTACTTAAGTCGGCATTGTGCCTTTTATATTAAATTCGGATGCAAGTTCTGTGTTTCATCGTCAATATGAAGGTCCAAGGAATACAGTAAACCTGAAGTGAAGCATCGGAATCTAAAACTCGACTCACAGGAGAGGTTCAAATCGTAGAAAGTTAGAGTGTCAGTCCTCTTGTACTTAAGTCGGCATTGTGCCTTTTGAATTTATTTCCGATGCAATTTCTGTGTTTCATCGTCAATAACAAGTTCCAAGGTATACAGCATACCTCAAGTGAAGCATCGGAATCTAATACTGGACTTACAGGAGAGGTTCAAATCATAGAAAGTGAGAGTGTCAGTCCTCTTGGACTTAAGTCGTTATTGTGCCTTTTGTATTAAATTCGGATGCAATTTCTGTGTTTCATCGTCAATAAGAAGGTACAAGGGATACAGTAAACCTGAAGTGAAGCATCGGAACCTAAAACTGGACTTACAGGAGAGGTTCAAATCTTAGAAAGTGAGAGTGTCAGTCCTCTTGTACTTAAGAAGGCATTGTGCCTTTTGTATTACATTCGGATGCAATTTCTGTGATTCATCGTCAATAAGATGGTCCAAGGGATACAGTAAACCTGAAGTGAATCATCGGAATGTAATACTGGACTCACAGGAGAGGTTCAAATCATAGAAAGTGAGAGTGTCAGTCCTCTTGTACTTAAGTCGGCATTGTGCCTTTTTTATTGAATTCGGATGCAATTTCTGTGTTTCATCGTCAATAAGAAGGTCCAAGGGATACAGTAAACCTGAAGTAAAGCATCGGAATCTGTACTGGACTCACAGGAGAGGTTCAAATCATAGAAAATGAGAGTGTCAGTCCCCTTGTACTTAAGTCGGCATTGTGCCTTTTGTATTACATTCGGATGCAATTTGTGTGTTTCTTCGCCATTCAGATGGTCCAAGGGATACAGTTAACCTGAAGTGAAGCATCGGAATCTAAAACTGGACTCACAGGAGAGGTCCACATCATAGAATGTTAGAGTGTCAGTCCTCTTGTACTTAAGTCGGCATTGTGTCCTTTGTATTAAATTCCGATGCAATTTCTGTGTTTCATCGTCAATAAGAAGGTCCAAGGGATACAGTAAACCTGAAGTGAGGCATCGGAATCTAAAACTGGACTCACAGGAGAGATTCAAATCATAGAAAATTAGAGAGTCAGTCCCCTTGTACTTAAGTGGGCATTGTGCCTTTTGTATTATATTCGGATGCAATTTCTGTGTTTCATCGTCAATAAGAAGGTCCAAGATATACAGTAAACCTGAAGTGAAGCATCGGAATCTAAAACTGGACTCACAGGAGAGGTTCAAATCATAGAAGGTTAGAGTGTCAGTCCTCTTGCACTTAAGTCGGCGTTGTGGCTTTTGTATTAAATTCGGATGCAATTTCTGTGTTTCAGAGTCAATGAGAAAGTCCAAGGTATACAGGAAACCAGAAGTGAAGCATCGGAATCTAAAACTGGACTCACAGGAGAGGTTCAAAGCATAGAAAGTTAGAGTGTCAGGCCTGTTGCACTTATGTCGGCATTGTGCCTTTTGTATTAAATTCGGATGCAAGTTCTGTGTCTCATCGTCAATATGAAGGTCCAAGGGATACAGTAAACCTGAAGTGAAGCATCGGAATCTAAAACTGGACTCACAGGAGAGGTTCAAATCATAGATAGTTAGAGTGTTAGTCCTCTTGTACTTAAGTCGGCATTGTGATTTTTGAATTTAATTCCGATGCAATTTCTGTGTTTCATCGTCAATAACAAGCTCCAAGGTATACAGCAAACCTGAATTGAAGCATCGGAATCTAATACTGGACTAACAGCAGAGGTTCAAATCATAGAAAGTGAGAGTGTCAGTCCTCTTGTACTTAAGTCGTTATTGTGCCTTTTGTATTAAATTCGGATGCTATTTCTGTGTTTCATCGTCAATAAGAAGGTACAAGGGATACAGTAAACCTGAAGTGAAGCATCGGAATCTAAAACTGGACTTACAGGAGAGGTTCAAATCATAGAAAGTGAGAGTGTCAGTCCTCTTGTACTTAAGTCGGCATTGTGCCTTTCTTATTAAATTCGGATGCAATTTCTGTGTTTCATCGTCAATAAAAAGGTCCAAGGGATACAGTAAACCTGAAGTAAAGCATCGGAATCTGTACTGGACTCACAGGAGAGGTTCAAATCATAGATAGTGAGAATGTCAGTCCCCTTGTATTTAAGTCGGCATTGTGCCTTTTGTATTAAATTCGGATGCAAATTCTGTTTTTCATCGTCATTAAGATGGTCCAAGGGATACAGTAAACCTGAAGTGAAGCATCGGAATCTAAAACTGGACTCACGGGAGAGGTTCAAATCATAGAAAGTGAGAGTGTCAGTCCTCTTGTATTTAAGTCGGCATTGTGCATTTTGTATTAAATTCGGATGCAATTTCTATGTTTCATCGTCAACAAGAAGGTCCTTGGGATACAGTAAACCTGAAATGAAGCATCGGAATCTAAAACTGGAGTCACAGGAGCGGTTCCTATCGTAGAAAGTGAGAGTGTCAGACCTCTTGTACTTAAGTCGGCATTGTGGCTTTTGTATTAAATTCGGATGCAATTTCTGTGTTTCATAGTCAATAAGAAAGTCCAAGGTATACAGGAAACCAGAAGTGAAGCATCGTAATCTAAAACTGGCCTCAGAGGAGAGGTTCAAAACATAGAAAGTTAGAGTGTCAGGCCTCTTGTACTCATGTCGGCATTGTGCTTTTTGTATTAAATTCAGCTGCAATTTCTGAGTTTCATAGACAATAAGAAAGTCCAAGGTATACAGGAAACCTGAAGTGAAGCATCGGAATCTAAAACTGGACTCACAGGAGAGGTTCAAATCAAAGAAAGTTTGAGTGTCAGTCCTCTTGTACTTAAGTCGGCATTGTGGCTTTTGTATTAAATTCGGATGCAATTTCTGTGTTTCATCGATAATATGAAGGTACAAGGGATACAGCAAACCTGAAGTGAAGCATCGGAATCTAAAACTGGACTCACGGGAGAGGTTCAAATGATAGAAAGTGAGAGTGTCAGTCCTCTTGTAATTAAGTCGGCATTGTGCCTTTTTTATTAAATTCGGATGCAATTTCTGTGTTTCATCCTCAATAAGAAGGTCCATGGGATACAGTAAACCTGAAATGAAGCATCGGAATCTAAAACTGGACTCACAGGAGCGGTTCCTATCGTAGAAAGTGAGAGTGTCAGGCCTCTTGTACTTATGTCGGCATAGTGCCTTTTGTATTAAATTCGGATGCAGTTTCTGTGTTTTATCGTCAATAAGAAGGTCCAAGGGAAACAGTAAACATGAAGTGAAGCATCGGATTCTAAAACTGGACTCATAGTAGTGGTTCAAATCATAGAAAGTTAGAGTGTCACTCCTCTTGTACTTAAGTCGGCATTGTGCCTTTTGTATTAAATTCGGATGCAATTTCAGTGTCTCATCGTCAATAAGAAAGTCCAAGGGATACAGTAAACCTGAAGTGAAGCATCGGAATCTAAAACTGGACATACAGGAGAGGTTCAAATCATAGAAAGTTAGAGTAACAGTCCTCTTGTACTTAAGTCGGCATAGTGCCTTTTGTACTAAATTCCAATGCAATTTCTGTGCTTCATCGTCAATAAGAAGGTCTTAGGGATACAGTAAACCTGAAGTGAAGCATCGGAATCTAAAACTGGACTCACAGGCGAGGTTCAAATTATTGAAAGTTAGAGTGTCAGTCCTCTTGTACTTAAGTCGGCATAGTGCCTTTTGTACTAAATTCCAATGCAATTTCTGTGCTTCATCGTCAATAAGAAGGTACAAGGTATACAGTAAACCTGAAGTGAAGCATCGGAATCTAGAACTGGACTCACAGGAGAGGTTCAAATCATAGAAAGTGACAGTGTCAGTCCCCTTGTACTTAAGTCGGCATAGTGCCTTCTGTATTAAATTCGGATGGAATTTCTGTGTTTCATCGTCAATAACAAGGTGTAAGGTATACAGTAACCCTGAAGTGAAGCATCGGAATCTAAATCTGGACTCACAGGATAGGTTCAAATCATAGAAGGTGAGAGTGTCAGTCCTCTTGTACTTAAGTCGGCATTGTGCCTTTTGTATTAAATTCGGATGCTATTTCTGTGTTTCATAGTCAATAAGATAGTGCAAGGTATACAGGAAACCTGAAGTGAAGCATCGGAATCTATAACTGGACTCACAGGAGAGGTTTAAATCATAGAAAGTTAGAGTGTCAGTCCTCTTGTACTTACGTCGGCATTGTGCCTTTTGTATTAAATTCGGATGCAAGTTCTGTGTTTCATCGTCAATACGAAGGTCCAAGGGATACAGTAAACCCGAAGTGAAGCATCGGAATCTAAAACTGGACTCACAGGAGCGGTTCAAATCGTAGAAAGTTAGAGTGTCAGTCCTCTTGTACTTAAGTCGGCATTGTGCCTTTTGAATTTAATTCCGATGCAATTTCTGTGTTTCATCGTCAATAACAAGTTCCAAGGTATACAGGAAACCTGAAGTGAAGCATCGGAATCTAATACTGGACTTACAGGAGAGGTTCAAATCATAGACAGTGAGAGTGTCAGCCCTCTTGTACTTAAGTCGTTATTGTGCCTTTTGTATTAAATTCGGATGCAATTTCTGTGTTTCATCGTCAATAAGATGGTACAAGGGATACAGTAAACCTGAAGTGAAGCATCGGAATCTAAAACTGGACTTACAGGAGAGGTTCAAATCATAGAAAGTGACAGTGTCTGTCCTCTTGTACTTAAGTCGGCATTGTGCCTTTTGAATTAAATTCGGATGCAATTTCTGTGATTCATCGTCAATAAGATGGACCAAGGGATACAGTAAACCTGAAGTGAATCATCGGAATCTAAAACCTGACTCACAGGAGAGGTTCAAATCATCGAAAGTGAGAGTGTCAGTCCTCTTGTACTTGAGTCGGCATTGTGCCTTTTTTATTAAATTCGGATGCAGTTTCTGTGTTTCATCGTCAATAAGAAGGTCCAAGGGATACAGTAAACCTGAAGTAAAGCATCGTACTGGACTCACAGGAGATTTTCAAATCATAGAAAGTGAGAGTGTCAGTCCCCTTGTACTTAAGTCGGCATTGTGCGTTTTGTATTACATTCGGATGCAATTTCTATGTCCAAGGGATACAGTAAACCTGAAGTGAAACATCGGAATCTAAAACTGGACTCACAGGAGAGGTTCACATCATAGAATGTTAGAGTGTCAGTCCTCTTGTACTTAAGTCGGCATTGTGCATTTTGTATTGAATTTGGATGCAATTTCTGTGTTTCATAGTCAATAAGAAAGTCCAAGGTATACAGGAAACCCGAAGTGAAGCATCGTAATCTAAAACTGGACTCACAGGAGAGGTTCAAATCATAGAAAGTTAGAGTGTCAGTCCTCTTGTACTTAAGTCGGCGTTGTGCCTTTTGTATTAAATTCGGATGCAATTTCTGTGTTACATCGTCAATACGAAGGTCCAAGGGATACAGTAAACCTGAAGTGAAGCATCGGAATCTAAAACTGGACTCACAGGAGAGGTTCAAATTATTGAAAGTTAGAGTGTCAGTCCTCTTGTACTTAAGTCGGCATTGTGCCTTATGTATTAAATTCCGATGCAATATCTGTGTTTCATCGTCAATAAGAAGGTCCAAGGGATACAGTAAAGCTGAAGAGAAGCATCGGAATCTAGAACTAGACTCACAGGAGAGGTTCAAGTCACAGAAAGTGAGAGTGTCAGTCCCCTTGTACTTATATCGGCATTGTGCCTTTTGTATTAAATTCGGATGCAATTTGTGTGTTTCATCGTCAATAAGATGGTCCAAGGGATACAGTAAACCTGAAGTGAAGCATCGGAATCTAAAACCAAACTCACAGGAGAGGTTCAAATCATAGAAAGTTAGAGTGTCAGTCCTCTTGTACTTAAGTCGGCATAGTGCCTTTTGTATTAAATTCGGATGGAATTTCTGTGTTTCATCGTCAATAACAAGGTCTAAGGTATACAGTAATCCTGAAGTGAGGCATCGGAATCTAAAACTGGACTCACAGGATAGGTTCAAATCATAGGAGGTGACAGTGTCGGTCCTCTTGTACTTAAGTCGGTATTGTGCCTTTTGTATTAAATTCGGATGCAATTTCTGTGTTTCATAGTCAGTAAGAAAGTGCAAGCTATAGAGGAAACCTGAAGTGAAGCATCGTAATCTATATCTGGACTCACAGGAGAGGTTCAAATCATAGAAAGTTAGAGTGTCAGTCCTCTTGTACTTAAGTCGGCATTGCGCCTTTAGTATTTAATTCTCATGCAATTTCTGTGTTTCATCGTTAATAAGAAGGTACAAGGGATACAGTAAACCTGAAGTGAAGCATCGGATTCGAAAACTGGACTCACAGGAGAGGTTTCAATCATAGAAAGTGAGAGTGTCAGGCCTCTTGTACTCAAGTCGGCATTGTGCCTCTTGTATTAAATTCGGATGCAGATTCTGTGTTTCATCGTCAATAAGAAGGTACAAAGGATACAGTTAACGTGAAGTGAAGCATCGGAATCTAAAACTGGACTCACAGGAGAGGTTCAAATCATTGAATGTTAGAGTGTCAGTCCTCTTGTACTTAAGTCGGCATTGTGCCTTTTCAATTTATTTCCGATGCAATTTCTGTGTTCCATCGTCAATAAGAAGTTCCGAGGTATACAGTGAACCTCAAGTGAAGCATTGGTATCTAAAACTGGACTCTCAGGACGGGTTCAAATCATAGAAAGTTAGAGTGTCTGTCCTCTTGTACTTAAGTCGGCATTGTGCCTTTTGTATTAAATTAGAATGCAATTTCTGTGTTTCATCGTCAATAAGAAGGTCCAAGGGATATAGTAACCCTGAAGTGAAGCATCGGAATCTAAAACTGGACTCACAGGAGAGGTTTAAATCATAGACAGTGAGAGTGTCAGTCCTCTTGTACTTACGTCGGCATTGTGCCTTTTGAATTAAATTCGGATGCAAGTTCTGTGTTTCATCGTCAATAGAAAGGTCCAAGGGATACAGTAAACCTGAAGTGAAGCATCGGAATCTAAAACTGGACTCACAGGAGAGGTTCATATTGTAGAAAGTTAGAGTGTCAGTCCTCTTGTACTTAGGTCGTCATTGTGCCTTATGATTTTAATTCCGATGCAATTTCTGTGTTACATCGTCAATAACAAGTTACAAGGTATACAGCAAACCTGAAGTGAAGCATCGGAATCTAATACTAGACTTACAAGAGAGGTTCAAATCATAGAAAGTGACAGTCTCAGTACCCTTGTACTTAAGTCGTTATTGTGCCTTTTGTATTAAATTCGGATTCTATTTCTGTGTTTCATCGTCAATAAGAAGGTACAAGGGATACAGTAAACCTGAAGTGAAGCATCGGAATCTAAAACTGGACTTACAGGAGAGGTTCAAATCATCTAAAGTGACAGTGTCTGTCCTCTTGTACTTAAGTCGGCATTGTGCCTTTTGTATTAAATTCGGATGCAATTTCTGTGTTTCATCGTCAATAAGAAGGTCCAAGGGATACAGTAAACCTGAAGTGAAGCGTCGGAATCTAAAACTGGACTTACAGGAGAGGTTCAAATCATTGAAAGTTAGAGTATCAGTCCTCTTGTATTTAAGTCGGCATTGTCCCTTTTGTATTAAATTCGGATGCAATTTCTGTGTTTCATCGTCAATACGAAGGTCCTAGGGATACAGTAAACCTGAAGTGAAGCATCGGAATCTAAAACTGGACTCACAGGCGAGGTTCAAATTATTGAAAGTTAGAGTGTCAGTACTCATGTACTTAAGTTGGCATTGTGCCTTTTGTATTAAATTCCGATGCAATTTCTGTGTTTCATCGTCAATAAGAAGGTACAAGGGATACAGTAAACCTGAAGTGAAGCATCGGAATCTAGAACTGGACTCACAGGAGAGGTTCAAATCATAGAAAGTGAGAGTGTCAGTCCCCTTGTACTTAAGTCGGCATTGTGCCTTTTGTATTAAATTCGGATGCAATTTCTGGGTTTCATCGTCTATAAGATGGTCCAAGGGATACAGTAAACCCCAAGTGAAGCATCGGAATCTAAAACTGGACTCTCAGGAGAGGTTCAAATCACAGAAAGTTAGAGTGTCAGTCCTCTTCTATTTAAGTCGGCATTGTGCCTTTGTATTAAATTCGGATGCAATTTCTGTGTTTCATCGTCAATAAGTAGGTCCAAGGGATGTAGTAACCCTGAAGCATCGGAATCTAAAACTGGACTCACAGGAGATCTTCACATCATAGAAAGTGAGGGTGTCAGTCCTCTTGTACTTAAGTCGGCATTGTGCCTTTTATATTAAATTCGGATGCAAGTTCTGTGTTTCATCGTCAATATGAAGGTCCAAGGGATACAGTAAACCTGAAGGGAAGCATCGGAATCTAAAACTCGACTCACAGGAGGGGTTCAAATCGTAGAAAGTTAGAGTGTCAGTCCTCTTGTACTTAAGTCGGCATTGTGCCTTTGGAATTTAATTCCGATGCAATTTCTGTGTTTCATCGTCAATAACAAGTTCCAAGGTATACAGCAAACCTGAAGTGAAGCATCGAAATCTAATACTGGACTTACAGGAGAGGTTCAAATCATAGAAAGTGAGAGTGTCAGTCCTCTTGTACTTAAGTCGTTATTGTGTCTTTTGTATTAAATTCGGATGCACTTACTGTGTTTCATCGTCAATAAGAAGGTACAAGGGATACAGTTAACCTGAAGTGAAGCATCGGATCCTAAAACTGGACTCACAGGAGAGGTTCAAATCACAGAAAGTGAGAGTGTCAGTCCTCTTGTACTTAAGTCGGCATTGTGTCCTTTGTATTAAATTCCGATACAATTTCTGTGTTTCATCGTCAATAAGAAGGTCCAAGGGATACAGTAAACCTGAAGTGAGGCATCGGAATCTAAAACTGGACTCACAGGAGAGATTCAAATCATAGAAAATTAGAGAGTCAGTCCTCTTGTACTTAAGTGGGCATTGTACCTTTTGTATTATATTCGGATGCAATTTCTGTGTTTCATCGTCAATAAGAAGGTCCAAGGTATACAGTAAACCTGAAGTAAAGCATCGGAATCTAAAACTGGACTCACAGGAGAGGTTCAAATCATAGAAGGTGAGAGTGTCAGTCCTCTTGCACTTAAGTCGGCGTTGTGGCTTTTGTATTAAATTCGGATGCAATTTCTGTGTTTCATAGTCAATGAGAAAGTTTAAGGTATACAGGAAAACCAGAAGTGAAGCATCGGAATCTAAAACTGGACTCACAGGAGAGGTTCAAAGCATAGAAAGTTAGAGTGTCAGGCCTGTTGTACTTATGTCGGCATTGTGCCTTTTGTATTAAATTCGGATGCAAGTTCTGTGTTTCATCGTCAATATGAAGGTCCAAGGGATACAGTAAACCTGAAGTGAAGCATCGGAATCTAAAACTGGACTCACAGGAGAGGTTCAAATCATAGATAGTTAGAGTGTTAGTCCTCTTGTACTTAAGTCGGCATTGTGATTTTTGAATTTAATTCCGATGCAATTTCTGTGTTTCATCGTCAATAACAAGCTTTAAGGTATACAGCAAACCTGAAGTGAAGCATCGGAATCTAATACTAGACTAACAGCAGAGGTTCAAATCATAGAAAGTGAGAGTGTCAGTCCTCTTGTACTTAAGTCGTTATTGTGCCTTTTGTATTAAATTCGGAAGCAATTTCTGTGTTTCATCGTCAATAAGAATGTACAAGCGATACAGTAAACCTGAAGTGAAGCATCGGAATCTAAAACTGGACTTACAGGAGAGGTTCAAATCATAGAAAGTGAGAGTGTCAGTCCTCTTGTACTTAAGTCGGCATTGTGCCTTTCTTATTAAATTCGGATGCAATTTCTGTGTTTCATCGTCAATAAAAAGGTCCAAGGGATACAGTAAACCTGAAGTAAAGCATCGGAATCTGTACTGGACTCACAGGAGAGGTTCAAATCATAGATAGTGAGAATGTCAGTCCCCTTGTATTTAAGTCGGCATTGTGCCTTTTGTATTAAATTCGGATGCAAATTCTGTGTTTCATCGTCAATAAGAAGGTACAAGGGATACAGTAAACCTGAAGTGAAGCATCGGAATCTAGAACTGGACTCACAGGAGAGGTTCAAATCATAGCAAGTGAGAGTGTCAGTCCCCTTGTACTTAAGTCGGCATTGTGCCTTTTGTATTAAATTCGGATGCAATTTCTGGGTTTCATCGTCTATAAGATGGTCCAAGGGATACAGTAAACCCCAAGTGAAGCATCGGAATCTAAAACTGGACTCTCAGGAGAGGTTCAAATCACAGAAAGTTAGAGTGTCAGTCCTCTTGTATTTAAGTCGGCATTGTGCCTTTTGTATTAAATTCGGATGCAATCTCTGTGTTTCATCGTCAATCACAAGGTCCAAGGTATACAGTAAACCTGAAGTGAAGCATCGGAATATAAAACTGGACTCACAGGAGAGGTTCAAATCATAGAAGGTGAGAGTGTCAGTCCTCTTGTACTTAAGTCGGCACTGTGCCTTTTGTATTAAATTCGGATGCAATTTCTGTGTTTCATAGTCAATAAGAAAGTCCAAGGTATACAGGTAACCTGAAGTGAAGCATCGGAATCTGAAACCGGACTCACAGGCGAGGATCATATGATAGAAAGTTTGAGTGTCAGTCCTCTTGTACATAAGTCGGCATTGTGCCTTTGTATTAAATTCGGATGCAATTTCTGTGTTTCATCGTCAATAAGTAGGTCCAAGGGATGTAGTAACCCTGAAGCATCGGAATCTAAAACTGGACTCACAGGAGAGGTTTAAATCATAGAAAGTGAGGGTGTCAGTCCTCTTGTACTTAAGTCGGCATTGTGCCTTTTATATTAAATTCGGATGCAAGTTCTGTGTTTCATTGTCAATATGAAGGTCCAAGGGATACAGTAAACCTGAAGTGAAGCATCGGAATCTAAAACTCGACTCACAGGAGAGGTTCAAATCGTAGAAAGTTAGAGTGTCAGTCCTCTTGTACTTAAGTCGGCATTGTGCCTTTTGAATTTAATTCCGATGCAATTTCTGTGTTTCATCGTCAATAACAAGTTCCAAGGTATACAGCAAACCTGAAGTGAAGCATCGAAATCAAATACTGGACTTACAGGAGAGGTTCAAATCATAGAAAGTGAGAGTGTCAGTCCTCTTGTACTTCAGTCGTTATTGTCCCTTTTGTATTAAATTCGGATGCAATTTCTGTGTTTCATCGTCAATAAGAAGGTACAAGGGATACAGTAAACCTGAAGTGAAGCATCGGATCCTAAAACTGGACTTACAGGAGAGGTTCAAATCTTAGAAAGTGAGAGTGTCAGTCCTCTTGTACTTAAGTAGGCATTGTGCCTTTTGTATTAAATTCGGATGCAATTTCTGTGATCCATCGTCAATAAGATGGTCCAAGGGATAGAGTAAACCTGAAGTGAATCATCGGAATGTAAAACTGGACTCACAGGAGAGGTTCAAATCACAGAAAGTGAGAGTGTCAGTCCTCTTGTACTTAAGTCGGCATTGTGCCTTTTTTATTGAATTCGGATGCAATTTCTGTGTTTCATCGTCAATAAGAAGTTCCAAGGGATACAGTAAACCTGAAGTAAAGCATCGGAATCTGTACTGGACTCACATGAGAGGTTCAAATCATAGAAAATTAGAGAGTCAGTCCTCTTGTACTTAAGTGGGCATTGTGCCTTTTGTATTATATTCGGATGCAATTTCTGTGTTTCGTCGTCAATAAGAAGGTCCAAGGTATACAGTAAACCTGAAGTAAAGCATCGGAATCTAAAACTGGACTCACAGGAGAGGTTCAAATCATAGAAGGTGAGAGTGTCAGTCCTCTTGCACTTAAGTCGGCGTTGTGGCTTTTGTAATAAATTCGGATGCAATTTCTGTGTTTCATAGTCAATGAGAAAGTCCAAGGTATACAGGAAAACCAGAAGTGAAGCATCGGAATCTAAAATTGGACTCACAGGAGAGGTTCAAAGCATAGAAAGTTAGAGTGTCAGGCCTGTTGTACTTATGTCGGCATTGTGCCTTTTGTATTAAATTCGGATGCAAGTTCTGTGTTTCATCGTCAATATGAAGGTCCAAGGGATACAGTAAACCTGAAGTGAAGCATCGGAATCTAAAACTGGACTCACAGGAGAGGCTCAAATCATAGATAGTTAGAGTGTTAGTCCTCTTGTACTTAAGTCGGCATTGTGATTTTTGAATTTAATTCCGATGCAATTTCTGTGTTTCATCGTCAATAACAAGCTCCAAGGTATACAGCAAACCTGAAGTGAAGCATCGGAATCTAATACTGGACTAACAGCAGAGGTTCAAATCATAGAAAGTGAGAGTGTCAGTCCTCTTGTACTTAAGTCGTTATTGTGCCTTTTGTATTAAATTCGGAAGCAATTTCTGTGTTTCATCGTCAATAAGAAGGTACAAGGGATACAGTAAACCTGAAGTGAAGCATCGGAATCTAAAACTGGACTTACAGGAGAGGTTCAAATCATAGAAATAGAGAGTGTCAGTCCTCTTGTACTTAAGTCGGCATTGTGCCTTTCTTATTAAATTCGGATGCAATTTCTGTGTTTCATCGTCAATAAAAAGGTCCAAGGGATACAGTAAACCTGAAGTAAGGCATCGGAATCTGTACTGGACTCACAGGAGAGGTTCAACGGTTAGAAAGTGAGAGTGTCAGTCCTCTTGTATTTAAGTCGGCATTGTGAATTTTTTATTAAATTCGGATGCAATTTCTGTGTTTCATCGTCAATAAGAAGGTCCATGGGATACAGTAAACCTTAAATGAAGCATCGGAATCTAAAACTGGACTCACAGGAGCGGTTCCTATCGTAGAAAGTGAGAGTGTCAGGCCTCTTGTACTTAAGTCGGCATAGTGCCTTTTGTATTAAATTCGGATGCAGTTTCTGTGTTTTATCGTCAATAAGAAGGTCCAAGGGAAACAGTAAACATGAAGTGAAGCATCGGATTCTAAAACTGGACTCACAGGAGTGGTTCAAATCATAGAAACTTAGAGTGTCAGTCCTCTTGTACTTAAGTCGGCATTGTGCCTTTTGAATTTAATTCCGATGCAATTTCTGTGTTTCATCGTCAATAACAAGTTCCAAGGTATACAGCAAACCTGAAGTGAAGCATCGGAATCTAAAACTGGACTAACAGGAGAGGTTCAAATAAAGGAAAGTGAGAGTGTAAGTCCTCTTGTACTTAAGTCGGCATTGTGGTTTTTATATTAAATTCGGATGCAATTTCTGTGTTTCATCGTCAAAAAGAAGGTCCAAGGGATACAGTAAACCTGAAGTAAAGCATCGGAATCTGTACTGGACTCACAGGAGATTTTCAAATCATAGATAGTGAGTGTGTCAGTCCTCTTGTACTTATGTCGTTTTGTGCCTATTGTATTAAATTCGGATGCAATTTCTGTCTTTCATCGTCAATAAGAAGGTACAAGGGATACAGTAAACCTGAAGTGAAGCATCGGAATCTAAAACTGGACTCACAGGAGAGGTTCAAATCATAGAAAGTTAGAGTGTCAGTCCTCTTGTACTTATGTCGGCATTGTGCCTTTTGTATTAAATTCGGATGCAAGTTCTGTGTTTCATCGTCAATATGAAGGTCCAAGGGATACAGTAAACCTGAAGTGATGCATCCGAATCTAAAACTGGACTCACAGGAGAGGTTCAAATCATAGAAAGTTACAGTGTCAGTCCTCTTGTACTTAAGTCGGCATTGTGCCTTTTGAATTTATTTCCGATGCAATTTCTGTGTTTCATCGTCAATAACAAGTTCCAAGGTATACAGCAAACCAGATGTGAAGCTTCGGAATCTAAAACTGGACTCACAGGAGAGGTTCAAATCATAGAAAGTCTGAGTGTCAGTCCTCTTGTACTTAAGTCGGCATTGTGCCTTTTGTATTAAATTCGGAAGAAATCTCTGTGTTTCATCGTCAATAAGAAGGTCCAAGGGATACAGTAAACCAGAAGTGAAGCATCGGAATCTAAAACTGGACTCACAGGAGAGGTTCAAATCATAGAAAGTTAGAGAGTTAGTCCTCTTGTACTTAAGTCGGCATTATGCCCTATGCATTAAATTCGGATGCAATTTCTGTGTCTCATCGTCAATAAGAAGGTCCAAGGGATACAGTAAACCAGAAGTGAAGCATCGGAATCTAAAACTGGACTCATAGGAGAGGTTCACATCATAGAAAGTTAGAGAGTCAGTCCTCTTGTACTTAAGTCGGCATTATGCCCTTTGTATTAAATTTGGAAGCAATTTCTGTGTCTCATCGTCAATAAGAAGGTCCAAGGGATACAGTAAACCTGAAGTGAAACATCGGAATCTAAAACTGGACTCACAGGCGAGGTTCAAATTATTGAAAGTTAGAGTGTCAGTCCTCTTGTACTTAAGTCGGCATTGTGCCTTCTGTATTAAATTCGGATGCAATTTCTGTCTTTCATCGTCAATAAGATGGTCAAAGGGATACAGTAAACCTCAGGTGAAGTATCGGAATCTACAACTGGACTCTCAGGAGAGGTTCAAATCATAGAATGTTAGAGTGTCAGTCCTCTTGTACTTAAGTCGGCATTTTGCCTTTCGTATTAAATTCCGATGCAATTTCTGTGTTTCATCGTCAATAAGAAGGTCCAAGGGATACAGTAAACCTGAAGTGAGGCATCGGAATCTAAAACTGGACTCACAGGAGAGGTTCAAATCATAGAAAGTGACATTGTCAGTCCTCTTGTACTTAAGTCGGCATTGTGCCTTTTGAATTAAATTCGGATGCAATTTCTGTGATTCATCGTCAATAAGATGGTCCAAGATATACAGTAAACCTGAAGTGAATCATCGGAATCTAAAACCGGACTCGCTGGAGAGGTTCAAATCAAGGAAAGTGAGAGTGTAAGTCCTCTTGTACTTAAGTCGGCATTGTGTCTTTTGTACTAAAATCCGGATGCAAGTTCTGTGTTTCATCGTCAATATGAAGGTCCAAGGGATACAGTAAACCTGAAGTGATGCATCCGAATCTAAAACTGGACTCACAGGAGAGGTTCAAATCATAGAAAGTTACAGTGTCAGTCCTCTTGTACTTAAGTCGGCATTGTGCCTTTTGAATTTATTTCCGATGCAATTTCTGTGTTTCATCGTCAATAACAAGTTCCAAGGTATACAGCAAACCAGATGTGAAGCATCGGAATCTAAAACTGGACTCACAGGAGAGGTTCAAATCATAGAAAGTCTGAGTGTCAGTCCTCTTGTACTTAAGTCGGCATTGTGCCTTTTGTATTAAATTCGGAAGAAATCTCTGTGTTTCATCGTCAGTAAGAAGGTCCAAGGGATACAGTAAACCAGAAGTGAAGCATCGGAATCTAAAACTGGACTCACAGGAGAGGTTCAAATCATAGAAAGTTAGAGAGTTAGTCCTCTTGTACTTAAGTCGGCATTATGCCCTATGTATTAAATTCGGATGCAATTTCTGTGTCTCATCGTCAATAAGAAGGTCCAAGGGATACAGTAAACCTGAAGTGAAGCATCGGAATCTAAAACTGGACTTACAGGAGAGGTTCAAATCATAGAAAGTTGGAGTATCAGTCCTCTTGTATTTAAGTCGGCATTGTGCCTTTTGTATTAAATTCGGATGCAATTTCTGTGTTTCATCGTCAATACGAAGGGCCTAGGGATACAGTAAACCTGAAGTGAAGCATCGGAATCTAAAACTGGACTTACAGGAGAGGTTCAAATCATAGAAAGTTGGAGTATCAGTCCTCTTGTATTTAAGTCGGCATTGTGCCTTTTGTATTAAATTCGGATGCAATTTCTGTGTTTCATCGTCAATACGAAGGGCCTAGGGATACAGTAAACCTGAAGTGAAGCATCGGAATCTAAAACTGGACTCACAGGCGAGGTTCAAATTATTGAAAGTTAGAGTGTCAGTCCTCTTGTACTTAAGTCGACATTGTGCCTTTTGTATTAAATTCGGATGCAATTTCTGTGTTTCATCGTCAATAAGATGGTCCAAGGGATACAGTAAACCTCAGGTGAAGTATCGGAATCTACAACTGGACACTCAGGAGAGGTTCAAATCATAGAATGTTAGAGTGTCAGTCCTCTTGTACTTAAGTCGGCACTATGCCTTTTATATTAAATTCCGATGCAATTTCTGTGTTTCATCGTCAATAAGAAAGTCCAAGGGATACAGTAAACCTGAAGTGATGCATCCGAATCTAAAACTGGACTCACAGGAGAGGTTCAAATCATAGAAAGTTACAGTGTCAGTCCTGTTGTACTTAAGTCGGCATTGTGCCTTTTGAATTTATTTCCGATGCAATTTCTGTGTTTCATCGTCAATAACAAGTTCCAAGGTATACAGCAAACCAGAAGTGAAGCATCGGAATCTAAAACTGGACTCACAGGAGAGGTTCAAATCATAAAAGTCTGAGTGTCAGTCCTCTTGTACTTAAGTCGGCATTGTGCCTTTTGTATTAAATTCCGATGCAATTTCTGTGTTTCATCGTCAATAAGAAGGTCCAAGGGGTACAGTAAACCAGAAGTGAAGCATCGGAATCTAAAACTGGATTCATAGGAGAGGTTCAAATCATAGAAAGTTAGAGAGTCAGTCCTCTTGTACTTAAGTCGGCATTATGCCCTTTGTATTAAATTTGGATGCAATTTCTGTGTCTCATCGTCAATAAGAAGCTCCAAGGGATACAGTAAACCTGAAGTGAAGCATCGGAATCTAAAACTGGACTTACAGGAGAGGTTCAAATCATAGAAAGTTGGAGTATCAGTGCTCTTGTATTTAAGTCGGCATTGTGCCTTTTGTATTAAATTCGGATGTAATTTCTGTGTTTCATCGTCAATACGAAGGGCCTAGGGATACAGTAAACCTGAAGTGAAGCATCGGAATCTAAAACTGGACTCACAGGCGAGGCTCAAATTATTGAAAGTTAGAGTGTCAGTCCTCTTGTACTTAAGTCGGCATTGTGCCTTCTGTATTAAATTCGGATGCAATTTCTGTGTTTCATCGTCAATAAGATGGTCCAAGGGATACAGTAAACCTCAGGTGAAGTATCGGAATCTACAACTGGACTCTCAGGAGAGGTTCAAATCATAGAATGTTAGAGTGTCAGTCCTCTTGTACTTAAGTCGGCATTTTGCCTTTTGTATTAAATTCCGATGCAATTTCTGTGTTTCATCGTCAATAAGAAGGTCCAAGGGATACAGTAAACCTGAAGAGAGGCATCGGAATCTAAAACTGAACTCACAGGAGAGGTTCAAATCATAGAAAGTTAGAGAGTCAGTCCTCTTTTACTTAAGTCGACATTGTGCCTTTTGTATTAAATTCGGATGCAATTTCTGTGTTTCATCGTCAGTAACAAGGTCCAAGGGATACAGTAATCCTGAAGTGAGGCATCGGAATCTAAAACTGAACTCACAGGAGAGGTTGAAATCATAGAAAGTTAGAGAGTCAGTCCTCTTGTACTTAAGTCGACATTGTGCCTTTTGTATTAAATTCGGATGCAATTTCTATGTTTCATCGTCAGTAACAAGGTCCAAGGTATACAGTAAACCTGAAGTGAAGCATCGGAATCTAAAACTGGATTCACAAGAGAGGTTCAAATCATAGAAAGTAAGAGTGTCAGTCCTCTTGTACTTAAGTCGGCATTGTGCCTTTTGTAGTAAATTCGGATGCAAATTCTTTGTTTCATCGTCAATACGAAGGTCCAAGGGATACAGTAAACCTGAAGTGAAACATCGGAATCTAAAACTGGACTCACAGGAGAGGTTCCAATTGTTGAAAGTTAGAGTGTCAGTCCTCTTATACTTAAGTCGGCATTGTGACTTTTGTATTAAATTCGGATGCAATTTCTGTGTTTCATCGTCAATAACAAGGTCCAAGGTATACAGGAAACCTGAAGTGATGCATCGGAATCTAAAACTGGACTCACAGGAGAGGTTCAAATCATAGAAAAATAGAGTGTCAGTCCTCTTGTACTTAAGTCAGCATTGTGCCTTTTGTATTAAATTCGGATGCAATTTCTGTGTATCATCGTCAATAAGAAGGTCCAAAAGATATATTGACTGTGAAGCATCTGAATCTAAAACTGGACTCACAGGAGATGTTTAAATCATAGAAAGTGAGGGTGTCAGTCCTCTTGTACTTAAGTCGCCATTGTGCCTTTTGTATTAAATTCGGATGCAAGTTCTGTGTTTCATCGTCAATATGAAGGTCCAGGGGATACAGTAAACCTGAAGTGAAGCATCGGAATGTAAAACTGGACTCACAGGAGAGGTTCAAATCATAGAAAGTTAGAGTGTCAGTCCTCTTGTACTTAAGTCGGCATTGTGCATTTTGAATTTAATTCCGATGCAATTTCTGTGATTCATCGTCAATAACAAGTTCCAAGGTATACAGCAAACCTGAAGTGAAGCATCGGATTCTAATACTGGACTTACAGGAGAGGTTCAAATCATAGAAAGTGAGAGTGTCAGACCTCTTGTACTTAAGTCGGCATTGTGCCTTTTGTATTAAATTCGTATGCAATTTCTGTGTTTCATCATCAATAAGAAGGTACAAGGGATACAGTAAACCTGAAGTGAAGCGTCAGAATCTAAAACTGGACTTACAGGAGAGGTTCAAATCTTAGAAAGTGAGAGTGTCAGTCCTCTTGTACTTAAGTCGGCATTGTGCCTTTTGTATTAAATTCGGACGCAATTTCTGTGTTTCATCGTCAATAACAACGTCGAAGGTATACAGTAAACCTGAAGTGAAGCATCGGAATCTAAAACTCGACTCACAGGAGAGGTTCAAATCATAGAAGGTGAGAGTTTCAGTCCTCTTGTACTTAAGTCGGCATTGTGCCTTTTGTATTAAATTCGGCTGCAATTTCTGAGTTTCACAGTCAATAAGAAAGTCCAAGGTATACAGGAAACCTAAAGTGAAGCATCGGAATCTAAAACTGGACTGACAGGAGAGGTTCAAATCATAGAAAGTTAGAGTGTCAGTCCTCTTGTACTTGAGTCGGCATTGTGCCTTTTGTATTAAATTCGGATGCAATTTCTGTGTTATATCGTTAATAAGAAGGTACAAGGGATACAGTAAACCTGAAGTGAAGCATCGGAATCTAAAACTGGACTCACGGGAGAGGTTCAAATCATAGAAAGTGAGAGTGACAGTCCTCTTGTATTTAAGTCGTCATTGTGCCTTTCGTATTAAATTCGGATGCAATTTCTGTGTTTCATCGTCAATAAGAAGGTCCATGGGATACAGTAAACCTGAAATGAAGCATCGGAATCTAAAACTGGACTCACAGAAGCGGTTCCAATCATAGAAAATGAGAGTGTCAGGCCTCTTGTACTTAAGTCGGCATTGTGCCTTTTGTATTAAATTCGGATGCATTTTCTGTGTTTCATCGTCAATAAGAAGGTCCAAGGGAAACAGTAAACATGAAGTGAAGCATCGGATTCTAAAACCGGACTCACAGGAATGGTTCAATTCATAGAAAGTTAGGGTGTCAGTCCTCTTGTACTTAAGTCGGCATTGTGCCTTTTGAATTTAATTCCGATGCAATTTCTGTGTTTCATCGTCAATAACAAGTTGAAAGGTATACAGCAAACCTGAAGTGAAGCATCGGAATCTATAACTGGACTTACAGGAGAGGTTCAAATCATAGAAAGAGAGAGTGTCAGTCCTCTTGTACTTAAGTCGGCATTGTGCCTTTTTTATTATATTCAGATGCAATTTCTGTGTTTCATCGTCAATAAGTAGGTCCAAGGGATACAGTAAACCTGAAGTAAAGCATCGGAATCTGTACTGGACTCACAGGAGAGGTTCAAATCATAGAAAGTTAGAGTGTCAGTCCTCTTGTACTTAAGTCGGCATTGTGCATTTTGTATTAACTTCGAATGGAATTTCTGTATTTCATCGTCAATAAGAAGGTACAAGGGATACAGTAAACCTGAAGTGAGGCATCGGAATCTAAAACTGGACTCACAGGAGAGGTTCAAATAATAGATAGTTAGAGTGTCAGTCCTCTTGTAATTATGTCGGCATTGTGCGTTTTGTATTAAATTCGGATGCAATTTCTGTGTTTCATCGTCAATAAGGAGGTCCAAGGCATACAGTAAACCTGAAGTGAAGCATCGGAATCTAAAACTGGACTCACAGGAGAAGTTTAAATCATAGAGAGTGAGATCGTCAGTCCTCTTGTACTTAAGTCGGCATTGTGCCATTTTTATTAAATTCGGATGCAATTTCTATGTTTCATCGTCAATAAGAAGGTCAAAGGGATACAGTAAACCTGAAGTAAAGCATCGGAATCTGTACTGGACTCACAGGAGATTTTCAAATCACAGAAAGTGAGAGTGTCAGTCCTCTTGTACTTATGTCGTTTTGTGCCTTTTGTATTAAATTCGGATGCAATTTCTGTGTTTCATCGTTAATAACAAGGTACAGGGGATGCAGTAAACCTGAAGTGAAGCATCGGAATCTAAAACTGGACTCACGGGAAAGGTTGAAATCATAGAAAGTGAGAGTGTCAGTCCTGTTGTACTTAAGTCGGCGTTGTGCCTTTTGTATTAAATTCGGATGCAATTTCTGTGTTCCATCGTCAATAAGGAGGTCCATGGGGAACAGTAAACCTGAAGTGAAGCATCGGAATCTAAAAATGGACTCACAGGAGAGGTTCCAATCATAGAAAGTGAGAGTGTCAGGCCTCTTGTACTTAGGTCTGCATTGTGCCTTTTGTATTAAATTCGGGTGCAGTTTCTGTGTTTCATCGTCAATAAGAAGGTACAAGGGATACAGTAAACGTATAGTGAAGCATCGGAATCTAAAACTGGACTCACAGGAGAGGTTCAAATCATAGAATGTTAGAGTGTCAGTCCTCTTACACTTAAGTCGACATTGTGCCTTTTGAATTTAATTCCGATGCAATTTCTGTGTTCCATCGTCAATAAGAAGTTCCGAGGTATACAGTAAACCTGAAGTGAAGCATTGGAATCTAAAACTGGACTCACAGGAGAGGTTCAAATCATAGAAAGTTAGAGTGTCAGTCCTCTTGTACTTAAGTCGGCATTGGCCCTTTTGTATTAAATTCGGATGCAACTTCTGTGTTTCATCGTCAATAAGAAGGTCCAAGGGATATAGTAACCCTGAAGCATCGGAATCTAAAACTGGACTCTCAGGAGAGGTTTAAATCATAGAAAGTGAGGGTGTCAGTCCTCTTGTACTTAAGTCGGCATTGTGCCTTTTGTATTAAATTCGGATGCAAGTTCTGTGTTTCATCGTCAATATGAAGGTCCAGGGGATACAGTAAACCTGTAGTGAAGCATCGGAATCTAAAACTGGACTCACAGGAGAGGTTCAAATCGTAGAAAGTTAGAGTGTCAGTCCTCTTGTACTTAAGTCGGCATTGTGCATTTTGAATTTAATTTCGATGCAATTTTTGTGATTCATCGTCAATAACAAGTTCCAAGGTATACTGCAAACCTGAAGTGAAGCATCGGAATCTAATACCGGACTTACAGGAGAGGTTCAAATCATAGAAAGTGAGAGTGTCAGACCTCTTGTACTTAAGTCGGCATTGTGCCTTTTGTATTAAATTCGTATGCAATTTCTGTGTTTCATCGTCAATAAGAAGGTACAAGTGATACAGTTAACCTGAAGTCAAGCATTAGAATCTAAAACTGGACTTACAGGAGAGGTTCAAATCTTAGAAAGTGAGAGTGTCAGTCCTCTTGTACTTAAGTCGGCATTGTGCCTTTTGTATTAAATTCGGATGCAATTTCTGTGTTTCATCGTCAATAACAAGGTCGAAGGTATACAGTAAACCTGAAGTGAAGCATCGGAATCTAAAACTGGACTCACTGGAGAGGTTCAAATGATAGTAGGTGAGAGTGTCAGTCCTCTTGTACTTAAGTCGGCATTGTGCCTTTTGTATTAAATTCGGCTGCAATTTCTGAATTTCTGAGTTTCATAGTCAATAAGAAAGTCCAAGGTATACAGGAAACCTGAAGTGAAGCATCGGAATCTAAAACTGGACTCACAGGAGAGGTTCAAATCATAGAAAGTTAGAGTGTCAGTCCTCTTGTACTTGAGTCGGCATTGTGCCTTTTGTATTAAATTCGGATGCAATTTCTGTGTTTCATCGTTAATAAGAAGGTACAAGGAATACAGTAAACCTGAAGTGAAGCATCGGAATCTAAAACTGGACTCATGGGAGAGGTTCAAATCATAGAAAGTGATAGTGTCAGTCCTTTTGTACTTAAGTCGGCATTGTGCCTTTTTTAATATATTCAGATGCAATTTCTGTGTTTCATCGTCAATAAGTAGGTCCAAGGGATACAGTAAACCTGAAGTAAAGCATCGGATTCTGTACTGGACTCACAGGAGAGGTTCAAATCATAGAAAGTTAGAGTGTCAGTCCTCTTGTACTTAAGTCGGCATTGTGCATTTTGTATTAACTTCGGATGGAATTTGTGTATTTCATCGTCAATAAGAAGGTCCAAGGGATACGGTAAACCTGAAGTGAGGCATCGGAATCTAAAACTGGACTCACAGGAGAGGTTCAAATAATAGATAGTTAGAGTGTCAGTCCTCTTGTACTTATGTCGGCATTGTGCCTTTTGTATTAAATTCGGATGCAATTTCTGGGTTTCATCGTCAATAAGGAGGTCCAAGGCATACAGTAAACCTGAAGTGAAGCATCGGAATCTAAAACTGGACTCACAGGAGAAGTTTAAATCATAGAAAGTGAGATTGTCAGTCCTCTTGTACTTAAGTCGGCATTGTGCCTTTTGTATTAAATTCGGATGCAATTTCTGTGTTTCATCGTCAATAAAAAGGTCCAAGGGATACAGTACACCTGAAGTAAAGCATCGGAATCTGTACTGGACTCACAGGAGAGGTTCAAATCATAGAAAGTGAGATTGTCAGTCCCCTTGTACTTAAGTCGGCATTGTGCCTTTTGTATTAAATTCGGATGGAATTTCTGTGTTTCATCGTCATTAAGATGGTCCAAGGGATACAGTAAACCTGGAGTGAAGCATCGGAATCTAAAACTGGACTCACAGGAGAGGTTCAAATCATAGAAAGTTAGAGTGTCAGTCCTCTTGTACTTAAGTCGGCATTATGCCTTTTGTATTAAATTCGGATGCAATTTCTGTATTTCATCGTTAATAAGAAGGGACAAGGGATACAGTAAACCTGAAGTGAAGCATCGGAATCTAAAACTGGACTCACGGGAGAGGTTCAAATCATAGAAAGTGAGAGTGTCAGTCCTCTTGTATTTAAGTCGGCATTGTGCCTTTTTTATTAAATTCGGATGCTATTTCTGTGTTTCATCTTCAATAAGAAGGTCCAAGGGATACAGTAAACCTGAAGTAAATAATCGGAATCTGTACTGGACTCACAGGAGAGGTTCAAATCATAGAAAGTTAGAGTGTCAGTCCTCTTGTACTTATGTCGGCATTGTGCATTTTGTATTAAATTCGGTTGGAATTTCTGTATTTCATCGTCAATAAGAAGGTCCAAGGGATACAGTAAAAATAAAGTGAGGCATCGGAATCTAAAACTGGACTCACAGGAGAGGTTCAAATCATAGAAAGTGAGAGTGTCAGTCCTCTTGTACTTCAGTCGGCAATATTCCTTTTGTATTAGATTAGGATGCAATTTCTGTGTTTCATCGTCAATAAGAAGGTCCAATGGATACAGTAGTCCTGAAGTGAAGCATCGGAATCTAAATCTGGATTTACAGGAGAGGTTCAAATCATAGAAAGTTAGAGTGTCAGTCCTCTTGTACTTAAGTCGGCATTGTGCCCTTTGTATTAAATTCGGATGTAATTTCTGTGTTTCATCGTCAATAAGAAGGTCCAAGGGATACAGTAAACCTGAAGTGAAGCATCGGAATCTAAAACTGGACTCACAGGAGAGGTTCAAATCATAGAAAGTTAGAGTGTCAGTCCTCTTGTAATTAAGTCGGCATTGTGCCTTTTGAATTTAATTCCGGATCAATTTCTGTGTTTCATCGTCAATAAGAAGTTCCAAGGTATACAGTAAACCTTAAGTGATGCATCGGAATCTAAAATTGTACTTACAGGAGAGGTTCAAATCATAGAAAGTTAGAGGGTCAGTCCTCTTGTACATAAGTCGGCATTCTGCCTTTTGTATTAAATTCGGATGTAATTTCTGTGTATCATCGTCAATAAGAAAGTCCAAGGTAAACAGGAAACATGAAGTCAAGCATCGAAATCTAAAACTGGACTCACAGAAGCGATTCAAATCACAGAAAGTTAGAGTGTCAGTCCTCTTGTACATAAGTCGGCATTGTGCCTTTTGTATTAAATTCAGATGCAATTTCTGTGTTTCATCGTCAATAAGAAGGTACAAGGCATACAGTAAACCCGAGGTGAAGCATCGGAATCTAAAACTGGACTCACAGGAGAGGTTCAAATCATAGAGAGTGAGAGTGTCAGTCCTCTTGTACTTAAGTTGGCATTGTGCCTTTTGTATTTAATTCGGATGCAATTTCTGTGTTTCATCGTCAAAAAGAAAGGCCAAGGGATACAGTAAACCTGAAGTGAAGCATCGGAATCTAAAACTGGACTCACTGGAGAGGTTCAAATCATAGAAATTTAGTGTGTCAGTCCTCTTGTACTTAAGTCGGCATTGTGCCTTTTGAATTTAATTCCGATGCAATTTCTGTGTTTCATCGTCAATAAGAAGTTCCAAGGTATACAGCAAACCTGAAGTGAAGCATCGGAATCTAAAACTGGACTCACAGGAGAGGTTCAAATCATGGAAGGTCAGAGTGTCAGTCTTCTTGTACTTAAGTCGGCATTTTCCCTTTTGTATTATATTCGGAAGAAATTTCTGTGTTTCATCGTCAAGAGGAAGGTCCAAGGGATACAGTAAACCAGAAGTGAAGCATCGGAATCTAAAACTGGAATCACAGCAGAGGTTCAAATCATAGAAAGTTAGAGTGTCAGTCCTCTTGTACTTAAGTCGGCATTGTGCCTTTTGAATTTAATTCCGGATCAATTTCTGTGTTTCATCGTCAATAACAAGTTCCAAGGTATACAGTAAACCTTAAGTGAAGCATCGGAATCTAAAACTGGACTAACAGGAGAGATTCAAATCATAGAAAGTTAGAGTGTCAGTCCTCTTGTACTTAAGTCGGCATTGTGCCTTTTGTATTAAATTCGGATGTAATTTCTGTGTATCATCGTCAATAAGAAAGTCCAAGGTATAGAGGACACCTGAAGTGAAGCATCGGATTCTAAAACTGGACTCACAGGAGAGGGTCAAATCATATAAACTTAGAGTGTCAGTCCTCTTGTACTTAAGTCGGCATTGTGCCTATTGTATTAAATTGGATGCAATTTCTGTGTTTCATCGTCAATAAGAACGTCCAAGGGATACAGTAGTCCTGAAGTGAAGCATCGGAATCTAAAACTGGACTCACAGGAGAGGTTCAAATCATAGATAGAGAGAGTGTCAGTCCTCTGGTACTTAAATAGGCATTGTGCCTTTTGTTTTAAATTCGGATGCAATTTCTGTGTTTCATCGACAATAAGATGGTCCAAGGGATAAAGAAAACCTGAAGTGAAGCATCGGAATCTAAAACTGGAATCACAGCAGAGGTTCAAATCATAGAAAGTTAGAGTGTCAGTCCTCTTGTACTTAAGTCGGCATTGTGCCTTTTGAATTTAATTCCGGATCAATTTCTGTGTTTCATCGCCAATAACAAGTTCCAAGGTATACAGCAAACCTGAAGTGAAGCATTGGAATCTAAAACTGGACTTACAGGAGAGGTTCAAATCAGAGAAAGTGAGAGTGTATGTCCACTTGTACTTAAGTCGGCATTGTGTCTTTTGTATTAAATTCGGATGCAATTTCTGTGTTTCATCGTCAATAAGAAGGTAAAAGGGATACAGTAAACCTGAAGTGAAGCATCGGTATCTTAAACTGGACTTACAGGAGAAGTTCAATTCATAGAAAGTGAGAGTGTCAGTCCTCTTGTACTTAAGTCGGCATTGTGCCTTTTGTATTAAATTCGGATCCAATTTCTTTGATTCATCGTCAATAAGATGCTCCAAGGGATACAGTAAACCTGAAGTGAAGCATCGGAATCTAAAACTGGGCTCACAGGAGAGGTTCAAATCATAGATAGTTAGAGTGTCAGTCCTCTTGTACTAAAGTCGGCATTGTGCTTTTTGTAATAAATTCGGATGCAATTTCTGTGTTTCATCGTCAATAAGGAGGTGCAAGGCATACAGTAAACCTGAAGTTAAGCATCGGAATCTAAAACTGGACTCACAGGAGAAGTTTAAATCATAGAAAGTGAGAGTGTCAGTCCTGTTGTACTTAAGTCGGCATTGTGCATTTTGTATTAAATTCCGATGCAATTTCTGTGTTTCATTGTCAATAACAAGGTCCAAGGTGTACAGTAAACCTGAAGTGAAGCATCGGTATCCTAAACTGGACTTACAGGAGATGTTCAATTCATAGAAAGTGAGAGTGTCAGTCTTCTTGTACTTAAATAGGCATTATGCCTTTTGTATTAAATTCGGATGCAATTTCTGTGTTTCAATGTCAATAAGATGGTCCAAGGGATACAGTTAACCTGAAGTGAAGCATCGGAATCTAAAACTGGACTCACAGGAGAGGTTCAAATCATTGAAAGTTAGAGTGTCAGTCCTCTTGTACTTATGTCGGCATTGTGCCTTATGTATTAAATTCAGATGCAATTTCTGTGTTTCATCGTCTATAAGAAAGTCCAAGCGATACAGTAATTCTGAAGTGAAGCATCGGAAACTAAAACTGGACTCACTGGAGAGGATCAAATCATAGAAAGTTAGAGTGTCAGTCCTCTTGTACTTAAGTCGGCATTGTGTCTTTTGTGTTAAATTCGGAAGTAATTTCTGTGTATCATCGTCAATAAGAAAGTCCCAGGTATACAGGAAACCTGAAGTGAAGCATCGGAATCTAAAACTGGACTCACAGGAGAGATTCAAATCACAGAAAGTTAGAGTGTCAGTCCTCTTGTACTTAAGTCGGCATAGTGCCTTATGTATTAAATTCGAATGCAATTTCTGTGTTTCATCGTCAAAAAGTAAGTCCAAGGGATACAGTAAACCTGAAGTGAAGCATCGGAATCTAAAACTGGACTCACTGAAGAGGTTCAAATCATAGTAAGTTAGAGTGTCAGTCCTCTTGTACCTAAGTCGGCATTGTGAATTTTGTAATAAATTCGGATGTAATTTCTGTGTTTCATCGTTAATAAGAAGGTACAAGGGATACCGTAAACTTGAAGTGAAACATCGGAATCTAAAACTGGACTCACAGGAAAGGTTTAAATCATAGAAAGTGAGAGTGTCAGTCCTCTTGTACTTAAGTCGGCATTGTGCCTTTTGAATTTAATTCCGATGCTATTTCTGTGTTCCATCGTCAATAAGAAGTTCCGAAGTATACAGTAAACCTGAAGTGAAGCATCGTAATCTAAAACTGGACTCAAAGGAGAGGTTCAAATCATAGACAGTTAGGGAGTCAGTCCTCTAGTACTTAAGTTGGCATTGTGCCTTTTGTATTAAATTCGGATGCAATATCTGTGTTTCATCGTCAATACGAAGGTCCACGGGATACAGTAAACCTGAAGTGAAGCATCGGAATCTAAAACTGGACTCACAGGATAGGTTCAAATCACTGAAAGTTAGAGTGTCAGTCCTCTTGTAATTAAGTCGGCATTATGCCTTTTGTATTAAATTCGGATGCAATTTCTGTGTTTCATCGTCAATAAGAAGGTCCAATGTATATAGTAAACCTGAAGTGAAGCTTCGGAATCTAAAACTGGATTCACAGGAGAGGTTCAATAAATAGAAAGTGAGAGTGTCAGTCCTCTTGTACTTAAGACGGAATTGTGCCTTTTGTATTAAATTCGGATGCAATTTCAGTGTTTCATCGTCAATAAGTAGGTCCAAGGGATACAGTAAACCTGAAGTGAGGCATCGGAATCTAAAACTGGACTCACAGGAGAGGTTCATATCATAGAAAATTTGAGTGTCAGTCCTCTTGTACTTAAGTCGGCATTGTGCCTTTTGTATTAAATTCGGATGCAATTTCTGTGTTTCATCGTCAATAAGAAAGTCCAAGGTATACAGGTAACCTGAAGTGAAACATCGGAATCTGAAACTGGACACACAGGAGAGGTTCATATCATAGAAAGTTAGAGTGTCAGTAAACATGTATTTAAGTCGGCATTGTGCCTTTTGTAATAAATTCGGATGCAATTTCTGTGTATCATCGTTAATAAGAAGGTACAAGGGATACAGTAAACCTGAAGTGAAGCATCGGAATCTAAAACTGGACTCACAGGATAGGTTCAAATCATTGAAAGTTAGAGTGTCAGTCCTCCTGTACTTAGGTCGGCATTGTGCCTTTTGTATTAAATTCGGTTGCAATTTCTGTCTTTCATCGTCAATAAGAAGGTGCAAGGGATACAGTAAACCTGAAGTGAAGCATCGGAAACTAAAACTGGACTCACAAGAGAGGTTCAAATCATAGAAAGTGAGAGTGTCAGTCCTCTTGTACTTATGTCAGCATTGTGCCTTTTGTATTAAATTCGGAAGCAATTTCTGTGTTTCATCGTCAAGAAGATGGTCCAAGGGATACAGTAAACCTGAAGTGAAGCATCGGAATCCAAAACTGGACTCACAGGCGAGGTTCAAATCATAGAATGTTAGAGTGTCAGTCCTCTTGTACTTAAGTCGGCATTGTGCCTTTTGCATTAAATTCGGATGCAATTTCTGTGTTTCATCGTTAATAAGAAGGTCCAAGGGATACAGTAAACCTGAAGTGAAGAATCGGAATCTAAAACTGGACTCACAGGAGAGGTTCATATCATAGAAAATTTGAGTGTCAGTCCTCTTGTACTTAAGTCGGCATTGTGCCTTTTGTATTAAATTTGGATGCAATTTCTGTGTTCCATCGTCAATAAGATGTTCCGAGGTATACAGTAAACCTGAAGTGAAGCATCGGAATCTAAAATTGGACTCCCAGAAGAGGTTCAAATCATAGAAAGTTAGAGTGTCAGTCCTCTTGTATTTAAGTCGGCATTGTGCCTCTTGTATTCAATTCGGATGCAATTTCTGTGTTTCATTGTCAATAAGAAGGTCCAAGGGATACAGTAACCCTGAAGCATCGGAATCTAAAACTGGACTCACAGGAGAGGTTCAAATCATAGAAAGTGAGAGTGTCAGTCCTCTGGTACTTAAGTCGGCATTGTGCCTTTTGTATTAAATTCGGATGCAATTTCTGAGGTTCATCGTCAATAAGAAGGTCCAAGGTATACAGTAAACCTAAAGTGAGGCATCTTAATCTAAAACTGGACTCACAGGAGTGGTTCAAATCATAGCAAGTTTGAGTGTCAGTCCTCTTGTACTTATGTCGGCATTGTGCCTTTTGTATTAAATTCAGATACAATTTCTGTGTTTCATCGTCAACAAGAAGGTCCAAGGTATACAGTAAACCTAAAGTGAAGCATCGTAATCTGAAACTGGACTCACAGGAGGGGTTCAAATCATAGAAGGTGAGAGTGTCAGTCCTCTTGTACTTAAGTCGGCACTGTGCCTTTTGTATTAAATTCGGATGCAATTTCTGTGTTTCATAGTCAATAAGAAAGTCCAAGGTATACAGGTAACCTGAAGTGAAGCATCAGAATCTGAAACTGGACTCACAGGAGAGGATCATATCATAGAGAGTTAGAGTGTCAGTCCTCTTGTACTTAAGTCGGCATTGTGCCTTTTGTAATAAATTCGGATGCAATTTCTGTGTTTCGTCGTTAATAAGAAGGTACAAGGGATACAGTGAACCTGAAGTGAAGCATCGGAATCTAAAACTGGACTCATAGGAGAGGATTAAATCATAGAAAGTGAGAGTGTCAGTCCTCTTGTACTTAAGTCGGCATTGTGCCTTTTGTATTAAATTCGGATGCAGTTTCTGTGTTTCATCGTCAATAAGAAGGTCCAAGGGATACAGTAAACCTGAAGTGAAGCATCGTAATCTAAAACTGGACTCACAGGAGAGGTTCAAATCATAGAAAGTTGGAGTGTCAGTCCACTTGTACTTATATCGGCATTGTGCCTTTTGAATTCAATTCCGATGCTATGTCTGTGTTCCATTGTCAATAAGAAGTTCCGAGGTATACAGTAAACCTGAAGTGAAGCATCGGAATCTAAAACTGGACTCACAGGAGAGATTCAAATCACAGAAAGTTAGAGTGTAAGTCCTCTTGTACTTAAGTCGGCATAGTTCCTTATGTATTAAATTCGAATGCAATTTCTGTGTTTCATCGTCAAAAAGAAAGTCCAAGGGATACAGTAAACCTGAAGTGAAGCATCAGAATCTAAAACTGGACTCACTGAAGAGGTTCAAATCATAGAAAGTTAGAGTGTCAGTCCTCATGTACTTAAGTCGGCATTGTGAATTTTGTAATAAATTCGGATGTAATTTCTGTGTTTCATCGTTAATAAGAAGGTACAAGGGATACCGTAAACTTGAAGTGAAGCATCGGAATCTAAAACTAGACTCACAGAGAGGTTTAAATCATAGAAGGTGAGAGTGTCAGTCCTCTTGTACTTAAGTCGGCATTGTGCCTTTTGTTTTAAATTCGGATGCAATTTCTGTGTTTCATCGTCAATAAGAAGGTCCATGGGATACAGTACACCTGAAGTGAAGCATCGGAATCTAAAACTGGACTCTCAGGACAGGTTCAAATCATACAAAGTAGGAATGCCAGTCCTCTTGTACTTAAGTTGGCATTGTGCCTTTTGAATTTAATTCCGATGCTAATTCTGTGTTTCATCGTCAATAAGAAGTTCCGAAGTATACAGTAAACCTGAAGTGAAGCATCGGAATCTAAAACTGGACTCACAGGATAGGTTCAAATCATTGAAAGTTAGAGTGTCAGTCCTCTTGTACTTAAGTCGGCATTATGCCTTTTGTATTAAATTCGGATGCATGTTCTGTGTTTCATCGTCAATAAGAAAGTCCAAGGTATACAGGTGACCTGAAGTGAAGCATCGGAATCTGAAACTGGACACACAGGAGAGGTTCATATCATAGAAAGTTAGAGTGTCAGTCCTCTTGTACTTAAGTCGGCATTGTGCCTTTTGTAATAAATTCGGATGCAATTTCTGTGTTTCATCGTTAATAAGAAGGTACAAGGGATACAGAAAACCTGAAGTGAAGCATCGGAATCTAAAACTGGACTCACAGGATAGGTTCAAATCATTGAAAGTTAGATTGTCAGTACTCCTGTACTTAAGTCGGCATTGTGCCTTTTGTATTAAATTCGGTTGCAATTTCTGTCTTTAATTGTCAATAAGAAGGTCCAAGGGATACAGTAAACCTGAAGTGAAGCATCGGAAACTAAAACTGGACTCACAAGAGAGGTTCAAATCATAGAAAGTGAGAGTGTCAGTCCTCTTGTACTTATGTCAGCATTGTGCCTTTTGTATTAAATTCGGATGCAATTTCTGTGTTTCATCGTCAATAAGATGGTCCAAGGGATACAGTAAACCTGAAGTGAAGCATCGGAATCCAAAACTGGACTCACAGGCGAGGTTCAAATCATAGAATGTTAGAGTGTCAGTCCTCTTGTACTTAAGTCGGCATTGTGCCTTTTGTATTAAATTCGGATGCAATTTCTGTGTTTCATCGTTAATAAGAAGGTCCAAGGGATACAGTAAACCTGAAGTGAAGAATCGGAATGTAAAACTGGTATCACAGGAGAGGTTCAAATCATAGAAAGTTAGAGTGTCAGTCCTCTTGTATTTAAGTCGGCATTGTGCCTTTTGTATTAAAAACGGATGCAATTTCTGTGTTTCATCGTCAATTGGAAGGTCCAAGGTATACAGTAAACCTGAAGTGAAGCATTGGAATCTAAAACTTGACCCACAGGAGAGGTTCAAATCATAGAAGGTGAGAGTGTCAGTCCTCTCGTGATTAAGTTGGCATTGTGCCGTTTGGTTTAAATTCGGATGCAATTTCTGTGTTTCATCGTTAATAAGAAGTTACAAGGGATACAGTAAACCTGAAGTGAAGCATCGGAATCTAAAACTGGACCCACAGGAGTGGTTTATATCATAGAAAGTGAGAGTATCAGTCCTCTTGTACTTAAGTCGGCAATGTGCCTTTTGTATTAATTCGGATGCAGTTTCTGTGTTTCACCGTCAATAAGAAGGTCCAAGGGATACAGTAAACCTGAAGTGAAGCATCGGAATCGAAAACTGGACTCACAGGAGAGGTTCAAATCATTGAAAGTTGGAGTGTCAGTCTTCTTGTACATAAGTCGGCATCGTGCAATTTGAATTTAATTCCGATGCGAAATCTGCGTTCCATCGTCAATAACTTGACCCACAGGTATACAGTAAACCTGATGTGAAGCATCGGAATCTAAAACTGGACTCACAAATCATAGAAAGTTAGAGTGCCAGTCCTCTTGTACTTAAGTCGGCATTGTGCCTCTTGTATTAAATTCGGATGCAATTTCTGTGTTTCATTGTCAATAAGAAGGTCCAAGGGATGCAGTGACCCTGAAGCATCGGAATCTAAAACTGGACTCACAGGAGAGGTTCAAATCATAGAAAGTGAGAGTGTCAGTCCTCTTGTACTTAAGACGGCATTGTGCCTTTTGCATTAAATTCGGATGCTATTTCTGTGTTTCATCGTCAATAAGATGGTCCATGGGATACAGTAAACATGAAGCGAAGCATCGGAATCTAAAACTGGACTCGCAGGAGAGGTTCTAATCATAGAAACTTAGAGTGTCAGTCCTCTTGTAGTTAAGTGGCATTGTGCCATTTGTATTAAATTCGGATGCAATTTCTGTGTTTCATCGTCAATTGGAAGGTCCAAGGTATACAGTAAACCTAAAGTGAGGCATCTTAATCTAAAACTGGACTCACAGGAGTGGTTCAAATCATAGAAAGTTTGAGTGTCAGTCCTCTTGTACTTAAGTCGGCATTGTGCCTTTTGTAATAAATTCGGATGCAATTTCTGTGTTTCGTCGTTAATAAGAAGGTACAAGGGATACAGTGAACCTGAAGTGAAGCATCGGAATCTAAAACTGGACTCATAGGAGAGGTTTATATCATAGAAAGTGAGAGTATCAGTCCTCTTGTACTTAAGTCGGCAATGTGCCTTTTGTATTAATTCGGATGCAGTTTCTGTGTTTCACCGTCAATAAGAAGGTCCAAGGGATACAGTAAACCTGAAGTGAAGCATCGGAATCTACAACTGGACTCACAGGAGAGGTTCAAATCATAGAAAGTTGGAGTGTCAGTCCACTTGTACTTATATCGGCATTGTGCCTTTTGAATTCAATTCCGATGCTATGTCTGTGTTCCATTGTCAATAAGAAGTTCCGAGGTATACAGTAAACCTGAAGTGAAGCATCGGAATCTAAAACTGGACTCACAGGCGAGGTTCATATCATAGAATGTTAGAGTGTCAGTCCTCTTGTACTTAGGTCGGCATTGTGCCTTTTGTATTTAATTCGGATGCACTTCCTGTGTTTCATCGTTAATAAGAAGGTCTGAGGGATACAGTAAACCTGAAGTGAAGAATCGGAATCTAAAACTGGACTCACAGGAGAGGTTCAAATCATAGAAAGTTAGAGTGTCAGTAGCCTTGTACTTAAGTCGGCATTGTGACTTTTGTATTAAAAACGGATGCAATTTCTGTGTTTCATCGTCAATAGGAATATCCAAGGTATACAGTAAACCTGAAGTGAGGCATCGGAATCTAAAACTGGACCCACAGGAGAGGTTCAAATCATAGAAGGTGAGAGTGTCAGTCCTCTTGTGCTTAAGTTGGCATTGTGCCTTTTGTATTAAAGTCGGATGCAATATCTGTGTTTCATCGTTAAGAAGAAGTTACAAGGGATACAGTAAATCTGAAGTGAAGCATCGGAATCTAAAACTGGACTCATGGGGGAGGTTCAAATCATAGAAAGTGAGAGTGTCAGTCCTCTTGTACTTAAGTCGGCATTGTGTCTTTTGTATTAAATTCGGATGCAATTTCTGTGTTTCATCGTCAATAAGAAGGTACAAGTGATACAGTAAACCTGAAGTGAAGCATCAGAATTTAAAACTGGACTCACAGGAGAGGTTTATATCATAGAAAGTGAGAGTGTCAGTCCTCTTGTACTTAAGTCGGCATTGTGCCTTTTGTTCTAAATTCGGATGCAGTTCCTGTGTTTCATCGTCAATAAGAAGGTCCAAGGGACAAGGTAAACCTGAAGTGAAGCATCGGAATCTAAAACTGGACTCACAGGAGAGGTTCAAATCATAGAAAGTTGGAGTGTCAGTCCTCTTGTACTTAAGTCGGCATTGTGCCATTTGAATTTAATTCCGATGCGATATCTGTGTTCCATCGTCAATAAGAAGTTCCGAGGTATACAGTAAACCTGAAGTGAAGCATCAGAATCTAAAACTGGACTCACAGAAGAGGTTCAAATCATAGAAAGTTAGAGTGTCAGTCCTCTTGTACTTAAGTCGGCATTGTGCCTTTTGTATTAAATTCGGATGCAATTTCTGTGTTTCATCGTCAATTGGAAGGTCCTTGGTATACAGTAAACCTGAAGTGAAGCATCGGAATCTAAAACTGGACTCACAGGAGAGGTTCAAATCATAGAATGTTAGAGTATCAGTCCTCTTGTACTTAAGACGGCATTGTGCCTTTTGTATTAAAGTCGGATGCAATATCTGTGTTTCATCGTTAAGAAGAAGTTACAAGGGATACAGTAAATCTGAAGTGAAGCATCGGAATCTAAAACTGGACTCACAGGGGAGGTTCAAATCGTAGAATGTTATAGTGTGAGTCCTCTTGTACTTAAGTCGGCATTGTGACTTTTGTATTAAAAACGGATACAATTTCTGTGTTTCATCGTCAATAGGAATGTCCAAGGTATACAGTAAACCTGAAGTGAGGCATCGGAATCTAAAACTGGACCCACAGGAGAGGTTCAAATCATAGAAGGTGAGAGTGTCAGTCCTCTTGTACTTAAGTCGGCATTGTGTCTTTTGTATTAAATTCGGATGCAATTTCTGTGTTTCATTGTCAATAAGAAGGTCCAAGGGATACAGTAACCCTGAAGCATCGGAATCTAAAACTGGACTCACAGGAGAGGTTCAAATCATAGAAAGTGAGAGTGTCAGTCCTCTTGTACTTAAGTCGGAATTGTGCCTTTTGTATTAAATTCGGATGCAATTTCTGTGTTTCATCGTCAATAAGAAGGTCCATGGGATACAGTAAACCTGAAGTGAAGCATCGGAATCTGAAACTGGACTCACAGGAGAGGTTCAAATCATAGAATGTTAGAGTATCAGTCCTCTTGTACTTAAGACGGCATTGTGCCTTTTGTATTAAATTCGGATGCAATTTCTGTGTTTCATCGTCAATTGGAAGGTCCTAGGTATACAGTAAACCTGACGTGAAGCATCGGAATCTAAAACTGGACTCACAGGAGAGGTTCAAATCATAGAATGTTATAGTGTGAGTCCTCTTGTACTTAAGTCGGCATTGTGCCTTTTGTATTAAATTCGGATGCAATGTCTGTGTTTCATTGTCAATAAGAAAGTAAAAGGTATACAGGAAACCTGAAGTGAAGCATCGGAATCTAAAACTGGACTCACAGGAGAAGTTCAAATTATAGAAAATTAGAGTGTCAGTCCTCCTGTACCTATGTCGGCATTGTGCCTTTTGTATTAAATTCGGATGCAATTTCTGTGTTTCATCGTCAATAAGAAGGTACAAGGGATACAGTAAAACTGAAGTGAAGCATCAGAATCTAAAACTGGACTCACGGGAGAGGTTAAAATAATAGAAAGTGAGAGTGTCAGTCCTCTTGTACTTAAGTCGGCATTGTGCCTTTGTATTAAATTCGGATGCAATTTTTGTGTTTCATCGTCAATAAGAAGGTCCAAGGGATACAGTAAACCTGAAGTGAAGCATCGGAATCTGAAACTGGACTCACAGGAGAGGTTCAAATCATAGAAAGTTAGAGTGTCAGTCGTCTTGTACTTAAGTCGGCATTGTGATCTTTGTATTAAATTTGGATGCTATTTCTGTGTTTCATCGTCAATTAGATGGTTCAAAGGATACAGTAAACTTGAAGTGAAGCATCGGAATCTAAAACTGGACTCACAGGAGAGGTTCAAATCATAGAAGGTGAGAGTGTCAGTCCTCTTGTACTTAAGGCGGCATTGTGCCTTTCGTATTAAATTCGGATGCAGTTCCTGTGTTTCATCGTCAATAAGAGCGTCCAAGGGATACAGTAAACCTGAAGTGAAGCATCGGAATCCAAAACTGGACTCACAGGAGAGGTTCAAATCATTGAAAGTTGGAGTGTCAGTCCTCTTGTACTTATGTCGGCAATGTGCCTTTTGAATTAAATTCGGATGCAATTTCTGTGTTTCATTGTCAATAAGAAGGTCCAAGGGAAACAGTAACCCTGAAGCATCGGAATCTAAAACTGGACTCACAGGAGAGGTTCAAAACATAGAAAGTGAGAGTGTCAGTCCTCTTGTACTTAAGTCGAAATTGTGCCTTTTGTATTAAATTCGGATGCAATTTCTGTGTTTCATTGGCAATAAGGAGTTCCAAGGGATACAGTAAACCTGAAGTGAAGCATCGGAATCTAAAACTGGACTCACAGGAGAAGTTCAAATCATAGAAAGTTAGAGTGTCAGTCCTCTTGTACTTAATTCGGCATTGTGCCTTTTGTATTATATTCGGATGCAATTTTTGTGTTTCATCGTCAATAAGAAAGTCCAAGGTATACAGGAAACCTGAAGTGAAGCATCGGAATCTAAAACTGCTTTCACAGGAGAAGTTCAAATTATAGGAAGTTAGAGTGTCAGTCCTCCTGTACTTAAGTCGGCATTGTGCCATTTGTATTAAATTCGGATGCAATTTCTGTGTCTCATCGTCAATAAGAAGGTACAAGGGATACAGTGAACCAGAAGTGAAGCATCGGAATCTAAAACTGGACTCACGGGAGAGGTTAAAATAATAGAAATTTGAGAGTGTCAGTCCTCTTGGACTTAAATCGACATTGTGCCTTTTGTATTAAATTCGGAAGCAATTTCTGTGTATCATCGTAAATAAGAAGGTCCAAGGGATACAGTAAATCTGAAGTGAACCATCGGAATCTAAAAGTGGACTCACAGGAGAGGTTCAATTCATAGAAAGTTAGGGTGTCAGTCCTCTTGTACTTTAGTCGGCATTGTGCCTTTTGTATTCAATTCGGATGCAGGTTCTGTGTTTCATCGTCAATAAGAAGGACCAAGGGATACAGTACACCTGAAGTGAAGCATCGGAATCTAAAACTGGACTCACAGGAGACGTTCAAATCATAGATAGTTAGAGTGTCAGTCCTCTTATACATAAGTCGGCATTGTGCCTTTTGAATTTAATTCCGATGCAATTTCTGTGTTTCATTGTCAATAAGAAGTTCCGAGGTAAACAGTAAACCTGAAGTGAAGCATTGGAATCTAAAACTGGACTCAAAGGAGAGGTTCAAATCATAGAAGGTGAGAGTGTCAGTCCTCTTGTACTTAAGTCGGCATTGTGCCTTTTGTATTAAATTCGGATGCAATTTCTGTGTTTCATCGTCAATAAGAAGGTCCAAGGTATACAGTAAACCTGAAGTGAGGCATCGGAATCTAAAACTGGACTCACAGGAGAGGTTCAAATCATAGAAAGTTTGAGTGTCAGTCCTCTAGTACTGAAGATGGCATTGTGAATTTGTATTAAATTCCGATGCAATTTCCGTGTTTCATCCTCAATAAGTAGGTCCAAGGGATACAGTAAACCTGAAGTGAAGCATCGGAATCTAAAACTGGACTCACAGGAGAGGTTCAAATCATAGAAAGTTGAAGTGTCAGTCCTCTTGTACTTATGTCGGCAATGTGCCTTTTGAATTTAATTCCGATGCTATTTCTGTGTTCCATCGTCAATAAGAAGTTCCGAGGTATACAGTAAACCAGAAGTGAAGCATCGGTATCTAAAACTGGACTCACAATAGAGGTTCAAATCATAGAAAGTTAGAGTGTCAGTCCTAATGTTCTTAAGTCGGCATTGTGCCTTTTTTATTAAATTCGGATGCAATTTCTGTGTTTCATCGCCAATACGAAGGTCCAAGAGATACAGTATACCTGAAGTGAAGCATCGGAATCTAAAACTAAACTCACAGTATAGGTTCAAATCATTGAACGTTAGAGTGTCAGTCCTCCTGTACTTAAGTCGGCATTGTGCCCTTTGTATTAAATTCGGTTGCAATTTCTGTCTTTCATCGTCAATAAGTAGGTCCAAGGGATACAGTAAACCTCAAGTGAGCATCGGAAACTAAAACTGGACTCACAGGAGAGGTTCAAATCATAGAAAGTGAGAGTGTCAGTCCTCTTGTACTTAAGTCGGCATTGTGCCTTTTGTATTAAATTCGGATGCAATTTCTGTGTTTCATCGTAATTAAGAAGGTCCAAGGGATACAGTAAACCTGAAGTGAAGAATCGGAATCTATAACTGGACTCACAGGAGAGGTTCAAATCATAGAAAGTTAGAGTGTCAGTCCTCTTGTACATAAGTCGGCATTGTGCCTTTTGTATTAAATTCGGATGCAATTTCTGTGTTGCATCGTCAATAAGAAGGTCCAAGGTATACAGTAAACCTAAAGTGAAGCATCGGAATCTAAAACTGGACTCACAGGAGAGATTCAAATCATAGAAGGTGAGAGTGTCAATCCGCTTGTGCTTACGTTGGCATTGTGCCTTTTGTATTAAATTCCAATGCAATTTCTGTGAATCATCGTTAATAAGAAGGTACAAGGCATACAGTAAACCTGAAGTGAAGCATCGGAATCAATAACTGGACTCATGGGAGAGGTTCAAATCATAGAAAGTGAGAGTGTCAGTCCTCTTGTACTTAAGTCGTTATTGTGCCTTTTGTATTAAATTCGGATGCAACTTCTGTGTTTCATCGTCAATAAGAAGGTACAAGGGATACAGTAAACCTGAAGTGAAGCATCGGAATCTAAAACTGGACTCACAGGAGAGGTTCAAATCATAGAAAGTGTGAGTGTCAGTCCTCGTGTACTTAAGTCGGCATTGTGCCATTTGTATTAAGTTCGGATGCAATTTCTGTGTTTCATAGTCAATAAGAAAATCCAAGGCATACAGGAAACCTGAAGTGATACATCGGAATCTAAAACTGGACTCACAGGAGAGTTTCAAATCATAGAAAGTTAGAGTGTCAGTCCTCTTGTACTTATGTCGGCATTGTGCCTTTTGTATTAAATTCGGATGCAAGTTCTGTGTTTCATCGTCAATATGAAGGTCCAAGGGATACAGTAAACCTGAAGTGAAGCATCCGAATCTAAAACAGGACTCACAGGAGAGGTTCAAATGATAGAAAGTTAGAGTGTCAGTCCTCTTGTACTTAAGTCGGCATTGTGCCTTTTGAATTTATTTCCGATGCAATTTCTGTGTTTCATCGTCAATAACAAGTTCCAAGGTATACAGCAAACCAGAAGTGAAGCATCGGAATCTAAAACTGGACTCACAGGAGAGGTTCAAATCATAGAAAGTCATAGTGTCAGTCCTCTTGTACTTAAGTCGGCATTGTGCCTTTTGTATTAAATTCGGAAGAAATCTCTGTGTTTCATCGTCAATAAGAAGCTCCAAGGGATACAGTAAACAAGAAGTGAAGCATCGGAATCTAAAACTGGACTCACAGGAGAGGTTCCAACCATAGAAAGTTAGAGTATCAGTCCTCTTGTATTTAAGTCGGCATTGTGCCTTTTGTATTAAATTCGGATGCAATTTCTGTGTTTCATCGTCAATACGAAGGGCCTAGGGAATCAGTAAACCTGAAGTGAAGCATCGGAATCTAAAACTGGACTCACAGGCGAGGTTCAAATTATTGAAAGTTAGAGTGTCAGTCCTCTTGTACTTAAGTCGGCTTTGTGCTTTTTGTATTAAATTCAGATGCAATTTCTGTGTTTCATCGTCAATAAGAAGGTACAAGGGATACAGTAAACCTGACGTGAAGCATCGGAATGTAGAACTGGACTCACAGGAGAGGTTCAAATCATAGAAAGTGAGAGTGTCAGTCCCCTTGTACTTAAGTCGGCATTGTGACTTTTGTATTAAATGCGGATGCAATATCTGTGTTTCATCGTCAATAAGATGGTCCAAGGGATACAGTAAACCTCAAGTGAAGCATCGGAATCTAAAACTGGACTCTCAGGAGAGGTTCAATCATAGAATGTTAGAGTGTGAGTCCTCTTGTACTTAAGTCGGCATTGTGCCTTTTGTATTAAATTCCGATGCAATTTCTGTGTTTCATCGTCAATAAGAAGGTCCAAGGGATACAGTAAACCTGAAGTGAGGCATCGGAATCTAAAAATGGACTCACAGGAGAGGTTCAAATCATAGAAAGTTAGAGAGTCAGTCCTCTTGTACTTAAGTCGGCAATGTGCCTTTTGTATTAAATTCGGATGCAATTTCCGTGTTTCATCGTCAATAACAAGGTCCAAGGTATACAGTAAACTGAAGTGAAGCATCGGAATCTAAACCTGGACTCACAGAAAAGGTTCTAATCATAGAAGGTGAGAGTGTCAGTCCTCTTGTACTTAAGTTTTCATTGTGCCTTTTGTATTAAATTCGGATGCAATTTCTGTGTTTCATAGTCAATAAGAAAGTCTAAGGTATACAGGAAACCTGAAGTGAAGCATCGGAATCTAAAACTGGACTCACAGGAGAGGTTCAAATCATAGAAAGTTGGAGTGTCAGTCCTCTTGTACTTATGTCGGCAATGTGAATTTTGAATTTAATTCCGATGCTATTTCTGTTTTCCATCGTCAATAAGATGTTCCGAGGTATACAGTAAACCTGAAGTGAAGCATCGGTATCTAAAACTGGACTCACAGGAGAGGTTCAAATCACAGAAAGTTAGAGTGTCAGTCCAAATGTTCTTAAATCGGCATTGTGCCTTTTTTTATTAAATTCGGATGCAATTTCTGTGTTTCATCGTAAATACGAAGGTCCAAGAGATACAGTATACCTGAAGTGTGGCATCGTAATTTAAACTGGACTCACAGGATAGGTTCAAATCATTGAAAGTTAGAGTGTCAGTCCTCCTGTATTTAAGTCGGCATTGTGCCTTTTGTATTAAATTCGGTTGCAATTTCTGTCTTTCATCGTCAATTTGAAGGTCCAAGGGATACAGTAAACCTCAATTGAAGCATCGGAAACTAAAACTGGACTCATGGGAGAGGTTCAAATCATAGAAAGTGAGAGTATCAGTCCTCTTGTACTTAAGTCGGCATTGTTCCTTTTGTATTAAATTCGGATGCAATTTCTGTGATTCATCGTCAATAAGAAGGTCCAAGGGATACAGTAAACCTGAAGTGAAGCATCGGAATCTAAACCTGGACTCACAGGAGAGGTTCAAATCATAGAATATTAGAGTGTCAGTCCTCTTGTACTTAAGTCGGCATAGTGCCTTTTGTATTAAATTCGGATGCAATTTCTGTGTTTCATCGTTAATAAGAAGGTCCAAGGGATACAGTAAACCTGAAGTGAAGAATCGTAATCTATAACTGGACTCACAGGAGAGGTTCAAATCATAGAAAGTTAGAGTGTCAGTCCTCTTGTACTTAAGTCGGCATTGTGCCTTTAGTACTAAATTCGGATGCAATTTCTGTGTTTCATCGTCAACAAGAAGGTCCAAGGTATACAGTAAACCTGAAGTGAAGCATCGGAATCGAAAACTGGACTCACAGGAGAGGTTCAAATCATAGAAGGTGAGAGTGTCAGTCCTCTTGTGCTTACGTTGGCATTGTGCCTTTTGTATTAAATTCGAATGCAATTTCTGTGTATCATCGTAAATAAGTCCGCCCCAGTAGCTGAGTGGTCAGCGTGACGGATTGCCGTCCTCTGGGCCCGGGTTCGATTCCCGGCTGGGTCGGAGATTTTCTCCGCTCAGGGACTGGGTGTTGTGTTGTGTTCATCATCATTTCATCCCCATCCGGCGTGCAGGTCGCCCAATGTGGCGCCGAATGTAATAAGACCTGCGCTATGGCGGCCGTACCTGCCCCGCGAGGGGCCTCCCGGCCAATGACGCCAAACGCTCATTTCCATTTCCATCGTAAATAAGAAGGTACAAGGCATACAGTAAACCTGAAGTGAAACATCGGAATCTATAACTGGACTCATGGGAGAGGTTCAAATCATAGAAAGTGAGAGTGTCAGTCCTCTTGTACGTAAGTCGGCATTGTGTCTTTTGTATTAAATTCGGATGCAATTTCTGTGTTTCATTGTCAATAACAAGTTCCAAGGTATACAGTAAACCTGAAGTGAAGCATCGGAATCTAAAACTGGACTCACAGGAGAGGTTCAAATCATAGAAAGTGAGAGTGTCAGTCCTCTTGTACTTAAGTCGGCATTGTGCCATTTGTATTAAGTTCGGATGCAATTTCTGTGTTTCATAGTCAATAAGAAAGTCCAAGGCATACAGGTTACCTGAAGTGAAGCATCGGAATCTAAAACTGGACTCACAGGAGAGGTTCAAATCATAGAAAGTCAGAGTGTCAGTCCTCTTGTACTTAAGTCGGCATTGTGCCTATTGTATTAAATTCGGCTGCAATTTCTGAGTTTCATAGTCAATAAGAAAGTCCAAGGTATACAGAAAACCTGAAGTGAAGCATCGGAATCTAAAACTGGACTCACAGGAGAGGTTCAAATCATAGAAAGTGAGAGTGTCAGTCCTCTTGTACTTGAGTCGGCATTGTGCCTTTTGTATTAAATTCGGATGCAATTTCTGTGTTTCATCGTCAATAAGAAGGTCCATGGGATACAGTAAACCTGAAATGAAGCATCGGAATCTAAAACTGGACTCACAGAAGCGGTTCCAATCATAGAAAATGAGAGTGTCAGGCCTCTTGTACTTAAGTCGGCATTGTGCCTTTTGTATTAAATTCGGATGCAGTTTCTGTGTTTCATCGTCAATAAGAAGGTCCAAGGGAAACAGTAAACATGAAGTGAAGCATCGGATTCTAAAACCGGACTCACAGGAATGGTTCAAGTCATAGAAAGTTAGAGTGTCAGTCCTCTTGTACTTAAGTCGGCATTGTGCCTTTTGTATTTAATTCCGATGCAATTTCTGTGTTTCATCGTCAATAACAAGTTCCAAGGTATACAGCAAACCTGAAGTGAAGAATCGGAATCTATAACTGGACTTACAGGAGAGGTTCAAATCATAGAAAGTGAGAGTGTCAGTCCTCTTGTACTTAAGTCGGCATTGTGCCTTTTGTATTAAATTCGGATGCAATTTCTGTGTTTCATCGTCAATAAGAAGGTACAAGGGATACAGTAAACCTGAAGTGAAGCATCGGAATCATAAACTAGACTTACAGGAGAGGTTCAAATCATAGAAAGTGGGAGTGTCAGTCCTCTTGTACTTAAGTCGGCATTGTGCCTTTTGTATTAAATTCGGATGCAATTTCTGTGATTCATCGTCAATAAGATGGTCCAAGGGATACAGTAAACCTGAAGTGAAGCATCGGAATCTAAAACTGGACTCACAGGAGAGGTTCAAATCATAGAAAGTGAGAGTGTCAGTCCTCTTGTACGTAAGTCGGCATTGTGCCTTTTGTATTAAATTCGGATGCAATTTCTGTGTTTCATCGTCAATAACAAGTTCCAAGGTATACAGCAAACCTGAAGTGAAACATCGGAATCTAAAACTGGACTTACAGGAGAGGTTCAATTCATAGAAAGTGAGAGTGTCAGTCCTCTTGTACTTAAGTCGTTATTGTGGCTTTTGTATTAAATTCGGATGCAACTTCTGTGTTTCATCGTCAATAAGAAGGTACAAGGGATACAGTAAGCCTGAAGTGAAGCATCGGAATCTAAAACTGGACTCACAGGAGAGGTTCAAATCATAGAAAGTGAGAGTGTCAGTCCTCTTGTACTTAAGTCGGCATTGTGCCATTTGTATTAAGTTCGGATGCAATTTCTGTGTTTCATAGTCAATAAGAAAGTCCAAGGCATACAGGTTACCTGAAGTGAAGCATCGGAATCTAAAACTGGACTCACAGGAGAGGTTCAAATCATAGAAAGTCAGAGTGTCAGTCCTCTTGTACTTAAGTCGGCATTGTGCCTTTTGTATTAAATTCGGCTGCAATTTCTGAGTTTCATAGTCAATAAGAAAGTCCAAGGTATACAGGAAACCTGAAGTGAAGCATCGGAATCTAAAACTGGACTCACAGGAGAGGTTCAAATCATAGAAAGTTAGAGTGTCAGTCCTCTTGTACTTGAGTCGGCATTGTGCCTTTTGTATTAAATTCGGATGCAATTTCTGTGTTTCTTCGTTAATAAGAAGGTACAAGGGATACAATAAACCTGAAGTGAAGCATCGGAATCTAAAACAGGACTCACGGGAGAGGTTCAAATCATAGAAAGTGAGAGTGTCAGTCCTCTTGTATTTAAGTCGTCATTGTGCCTTTCGTATTAAATTCGGATGCAATTTCTAAGTTTCATCGTCAATAAGAAGGTCCATGGGATACAGTAAACCTGAAATGAAGCATCGGAATCTAAAACTAGACTCACAGAAGCGGTTCCAATCATAGGAAATGAGAGTGTCAGGCCTCTTGTACTTAAGTCGGCATTGTGCCTTTTGTATTAAATTCGGATGCAGTTTCTGTGTTTCATCGTCAATAAGAAGGTCCAAGGGAAACAGTACACATGAAGTGAAGCATCGGATTCTAAAACCGGACTCCCAGGAATGGTTCAAGTCATAGAAAGTTAGAGTGTCAGTCCTCTTGTACTTAAGTCGGCATTGTGCCTTTTGAATTTAATTCCGATGCAATTTCTGTGTTTCATCGTCAATAACAAGTTCCAAGGTATACAGCAAACCTGAAGTGAAGAATCGGAATCTATAACTGGACTTACAGGAGAGGTTCAAATCATAGAAAGTGAGAGTGTCAGTCCTCTTGTACTTAAGTCGGCATTGTGCCTTTTGTATTAAATTCGGATGCAATTTCTGTGTTTCATCGTCAATAAGAAGGTACAAGGGATACAGTAAACCTGAAGTGAAGCATCGGAATCATAAACTAGACTTACAGGAGGGGTTCAAATCATAGAAAGTGGGAGTTTCAGTCCTCTTGTACTTAAGTCGGCATTGTGCCTTTTGTATTAAATTCGGATGCAATTTCTGTGATTCATCGTCAATAAGATGGTCCAAGGGATACAGTAAACCTGAAGTGAAGCATCGGAATCTAAAACTGGACTCACAGGAGAGGTTCAAATCATAGAAAGTGAGAGTGTCAGCCCATTTGTACTTAAGTCGGCATTGTGCCTTTTTTATTATATTCAGATGCAATTTCTGTGTTTCATCGTCAATAAGTAGGTCCAAGGGATACAGTAAACCTGAAGTAAAGCATCGGAAACTGTACTGGACTCACAGGAGAGGTTCAAATCATAGAAAGTTAGAGTGTCAGTCCTCTTGTACTTAAGTCGGCATTGTGCATTTTGTATTAACGTCGGATGGAATTTCTGTATTTCATCGTCAATAAGAAGGTCCAAGGGATACGGTAAACCTGAAGTGAGGCATCGGAATCTAAAACTGGACTCACAGGAGAGGTTCAAATAATAGATAGTTAGAGTGTCAGTCCTCTTGTACTTATGTCGGCATTGTGCCTTTTGTATTAAATTCGGATGCAATTTCTGTGTTTCATCGTCAGTAAGGAGGTCCAAGGCATATAGTAAACCTGAAGTGAAGCATCGGAATCTAAAACTGGACTCACAGGAGAAGTTTAAATCATAGAAAGTGAGATTGTCAGTCCTCTTGTACTTAAGTCGGCATTGTGCCTTTTGTATTAAATTCGGATGCAATTTCTGTGTTTCATCGTCAATAAAAAGGTCCAAGGGATACAGTAAACCTGAAGTAAAGCATCGGAATCTGTACTGGACTCACAGGAGAGGTTCAAATCATAGAAAGTGAGATTGTCAGTCCCCTTGTACTTAAGTCGGCATTGTGCCTTTTGTATTAAATTCGGATGCAATTTCTGTGTTTCATCGTCATTAAGATGGTCCAAGGGATACAGTAAACCTGAAGTGAAACATCGGAATCTAAAACTGGACTCACAGAAGAGGTTCAAATCATAGAAAGTTAGAGTGTCAATCCTCTTGTACTTAAGTCGGCATTGTGCCTTTTGTATTAAATTCGGATGCAATTTCTGTGTTACATCGTTAATAAGAAGGGACAAGGGATACAGTAAACCTGAAGTGAAGCATCGGAATCTAAAACTGGACTCACGGGAGAGGTTCAAATCATAGAAAGTGAGAGTGTCAGTCCTCTTGTATTTGAGTCGGCATTGTGCCTTTTTTATTAAATTCGGATGCTATTTCTGTGTTTCATCGTCAATAAGAAGGTCCAAGGGATACAGTAAACCTGAAGTAAATAATCGGAATCTGTACTGGACTCACAGGAGAGGTTCAAATCATAGAAAGTTAGAGTGTCAGTCCTCTTGTACTTAAGTCGGCATTGTGCATTTTGTATTAAATTCGGTTGGAATTTCTGTATTTCATCGTCAATAAGAAGGTCCAAGCGATACAGTAAACCTAAAGTGAGGCGTCGGAATCTAAAACTGGACTCACAGGAGAGGTTCGAATCATAGAAAGTGAGAGTGTCAGTCCTCTTGTACTTCAGTCGGCATTGTGCCTTTTGTATTAGATTCAGATGCAATTTCTGTGTTTCATCGTCAATAAGAAGGTCCAAGGGATACAGTAGTCCTGAAGTGAAGCATCGGAATCTAAAACTGGACTTACAGGAGAGGTTCAAATCATAGAAAGTTAGAGGGTCAGTCCTCTTGTACATAAGTCGGCATTGTGCCTTTTGTATTAAATTCGGATGTAATTTCTGTGTATCATCGTCAATAAGAAAGTCCAAGGTATACAGGAAACATGAAGTCAAGCATCGGAATCTAAAACTGGACTCACAGAAGAGATTCAAATCACAGAAAGTTAGAGTGTCAGTCCTCTTGTACATAAGTCGGCATTGTGCCTTTTGTATTAAATTCAGATGCAATTTCTGTGTTTCATCGTCAATAAGAAGGTACAAGGCATACAGTAAACCCGAGGTGAAGCATCGGAATCTAAAACTGGACTCACAGGAGAGGTTCAAATCATAGAGAGTGAGAGTGTCAGTCCTCTTGTACTTAAGTTGGCATTGTGCCTTTTGTATTAAATTCGGATGCAATTTCTGTGTTTCATCGTCATAAAGAAAGGCCAAGGGATACAGTAAACCTGAAGTGAAGCATCGGAATCTAAAACTGGACTCACTGGAGAGGTTCAAATCATAGAAAGTTAGAGTGTCAGTCCTCTTGTACTTAAGTCGGCATTGTGCCTTTTGAATTTAATTCCGATGCAATTTCTGTGTTTCATCGTCAATAAGAAATTCCAAGGTATACAGCAAACCTGAAGTGAAGCATCGGAATCTAAAACTGGACTCACAGGAGAGGTTCAAATCATGGAAGGTCAGAGTGTGAGTGTCAGTCTTCTTGTACTTAAGTCGGCATTTTCCCTTTTGTATTATATTCGGATGAAATTTCTGTGTTTCATCGTCAAGAGGAAGGTCCAAGGGATACAGTAAACCAGAAGTGAAGCATCGGAATCTAAAACTGGAATCACAGCAGAGGTTCAAATCATAGAAAGTTAGAGTGTCAGTCCTCTTGTACTTAAGTCGGCATTGTGCCTTTTGAATTTAATTCCGGATCAATTTCTGTGTTTCATCGTCAATAACAAGTTCCAAGGTATACAGTAAACCTTAAGTGAAGCATCGGAATCTAAAACTGGACTAACAGGAGAGATTCAAATCATAGAAAGTTAGAGTGTCAGTCCTCTTGTACTTAAGTCGGCATTGTGCCTTTTGTATTAAATTCGGATGTAATTTCTGTGTATCATCGTCAATAAGAAAGTCCAAGGTATAGAGGACACCTGAAGTGAAGCATCGGAATCTCAAACTGGACTCACAGGAGAGGTTCAAATCATAGAAAGTTAGAGTGTCAGTCCTCTTGTACTTAAGTCGGCATTGTGCCTATTGTATTAAATTGGATGCAATTTCTGTGTTTCATCGTCAATAAGAACGTCCAAGGGATACAGTAGTCCTGAAGTGAAGCATCGGAATCTAAAACTGGACTCACAGGAGAGGTTCAAATCATAGATAGTGAGAGTGTCAGTCCTCTGGTACTTAAATAGGCATTGTGCCTTTTGTATTAAATTCGGATGCAATTTCTGTGTTTCATCGTCAATAAGATGGTCCAAGGGATAAAGTAAACCTGAAGTGAAGCATCGGATACTAAAACTGGAGTCACAGCAGAGGTTCAAATCATAGAAAGTTAGAGTGTCAGTCCTCTTGTACTTAAGTCGGCATTGTGCCTTTTGAATTTAATTCCGGATCAATTTCTGTGTTTCATCGTCAATAACAAACTCCAAGGTATACAGCAAACCTGAAGTGAAGCATTGGAATCTAAAACTGGACTTACAGGAGAGGTTCAAATCAGAGAAAGTGAGAGTGTATGTCCTCTTGTACTTAAGTCGGTATTGTGTCTTTTGTATTAAATTCGGATGCAATTTCCGTGTTTCATCGTCAATAAGAAGGTACAAGGGATACAGTAAACCTGAAGTGAAGCATCGGTATCTTAAACTGGACTTACAGGAGAGGTTCAATTCATAGAAAGTGAGAGTGTCAGTCCTCTTGTACTACAGTCGGCATTGTGCCTTTTGTATTAAATTCGGATGCAATTTCTGTGTTTCATCGTCAATAAGGAGGTCCAAGGCATACAGTAAACCTGAAGTGAAGAATCGGAATCTAAAACTGGACTCACAGGAGAAGTTTAAATCATAGAAAGTGAGAGTGTCAGTCCTGTTGTACTTAAGTCGGCATTGTGCATTTTGTATTAAATTCTGATGCAATTTCTGTGTTTCATTGTCAATAACAAGGTCCAAGGTGTACAGTACACCTGAAGTGAAGCATCGGAATCTGAAACTGGACTTACAGGAGAGGTTCAAATCATAGAAAGTGAGAGTGTCAGTACCCTTGTACTTAAGTCGGCATTGTGCCTTTTGTATTAAATTCGGATGCAAATTCTGTGATTCATCGTCAATAAGATGGTCCAAGGGATACAGTAAACCTGAAGTGAAGCATCGGAATCTAAAACTGGACTCACAGGAGAGGTTCAAATCATAGAATGTGAGAGTGTCAGTCCTCTTGTACTTAAATAGGCATTGTGCCTTTTGTATTAAATTCGGATGCAATTTCTGTGTTTCAATGTCAATAAGATGGTCCAAGGGATACAGTAAACCTGAAGTGAGGCATCGGAATCTAAAACTGGACTCACAGGAGAGGTTCAAATCATAGAAAGTTAGAGTGTCAGTCCTCTTGTACTTAAGTCGGCATTGTGCCTTTTGAATTTATTTCCGGATCAATTTCTGTGTTTCATCGTCAATAAGAAGTTCCAAGGTATACAGTAAACCTGAAGTGAAGCAGCGGAATCTAAAACTGGACTTACAGGAGAGGTTCAAATTATAGAAAGTTAGAGTGTCAGTCCTCTTGTACTTAAGTCGGCATTGTGCTTTTTGTATTAAATTCGGATGTAATTTCTGTGTATCATCGTCAATAAGAAAGTCCAAGGTATACAGGAAACCTGAAGCGAAGCATCGGAATCTAATACTGGACTCACAGGAGTGATTCAAATCACAGAAAGTTAGAGTGTCAGTCCTCTTGTACTTATGTCGGCATTGTGCCTTATGTATTAAATTCAGATGCAATTTCTGTGTTTCATCGTCAATAAGAAAGTCCATGCGATACAGTAATTCTGAAGTAAAGCATCGGAATCTAAAACTGGACTCACTGGAGAGGATCAAATCATAGAAAGTTAGAGTGTCAGTCCTCTTGTACTTAAGTCGGCATTGTGCCTTTTGTGTTAAATTCGAAAGTAATTTCTGTGTATCATCGTCAATAAGAAAGTCCAAGGTATACAGGAAACCTGAAGTGAAGCATCGGAATCTAAAACTGGACTCACAGGAGAGATTCAAATCACAGAAAGTTAGAGTGTGAGTCCTCTTGTACTTAAATCGGCATAGTGCCTTATGTATTAAATACGATTGCAATTTCTGTGTTTCATCGTCAAATAGAAAGTCCAAGGGATACAGTAAACCTGAAGTGAAGCATCGGAATCTAAAACTGGACTCACTGAAGAGGTTCAAATCATAGAAAGTTAGAGTGTCAGTCCTCTTGTACTTAAGTCGGCATTGTGAATTTTGTAATAAATTCGGATGTAATTTCTGTGTGTCATCGTTAATAAGAAGGTACAAGGGATACCGTAAACTTGAAGTGAAGCATCGGAATCTAAAACTGGACTCACAGGAGAGGTTTAAATCTTAGAAAGTGAGAGTGTCAGTCCTCTTGTACTTAAGTCGGCATTGTGCCTTTTGTTTTAAATTCGGATGCAATTTCTGTGTTTCATCGTCAATAAGAAGGTCCATGGGATACAGTAAACCTGAAGTGAAGCATCGGAATCTAAAACTGGACTCTCAGGAGAGGTTCAAATCATACAAAGTAGGAATGCCAGTCCTCTTGTACTTAAGTCGGCATTGTGCCTTTTGAATTTAATTCCGATGCTATTTCTGTATTCCATCGTCAATAAGAAGTTCCGAAGTATACAGTAAACCAGAAGTGAAGCATCGGAATCTAAAACTGGACTCAAAGGAGAGCTTCAAATCATAGACAGTTAGGGAGTCAGTCCTCTAGTACTTAAGTTGGCTTTCTGCCTTTTGTATTAAATTCGGATGCAATATCTGTGTTTCATCGTCAATACGAAGGTCCACGGGATACAGTAAACCTGAAGTGAAGCATCGGAATCTAAAACTGGACTCACAGGATAGGTTCAAATCATTGAAAGTTAGAGTGTCAGTCCTCTTGTACTTAAGTCGGCATTGGGCCTTTTGTAATAAATTCGGTTGCAATTTCTGTGTTTCATCGTTAATAAGAAGGGACAAGGGATACAGTAAACCTGAAGTGAAGCATCGGAATCTAAAACTGGACTCACAGGATAGGTTCAAATCATTGAAGGTTAGAGTGTCAGTCCTCCTGTACTTAAGTCCGCATTGTGCCTTTTGTATTAAATTCGGTTGCAATTTCTGTCTTTCATCGTCAATAAGAAGGTCCAAGGGATACAGTAAACCTGAAGTGAAGCATTGGAAACTAAAACTGGACTCACAAGAGAGGTTCAAATTATAGAAAGTGAGAGTGTCAGTCCTCTTGTTCTTATGTCAGCATTGTGCCTTTTGTATTAAATTCGGATACAATATCTGTGTTTCTTCGTTAATAAGATGGTCCAAGGCATACAGTAAACCTGAAGTGAAGCATCGGAATCTAAAACTGGACGCACAGGAGAAGTTTATATCATAGAAAGTGAGAGTGTCAGTCCTGTTGTACTTAAGTCGGCATTGTGCATTTTGTATTAAATTCCGATGCAATTTCTGTGTTTCATTGTCAATAACAAGGTCCAAGGTGTACAGTAAACCTGAAGTGAAGCATCGGAATCTGAAACTGGACTTACAGGAGAGGTTCAAATCATAGAAAGTGAGAGTGTCAGTCCTCTTGTACTTAAGTCGGCATTGTGCCTTTTGAATTTATTTCCGGATCAATTTCTGTGTTTCACCTTCAATAAGAAGTTCCAAGGTATACGGTAAACCTGAAGTGAAGCAGCGGAGGCTAAAACTGGACTTACAGGAGAGGTTCAAATTATAGAATGTTAGAGTGTCAGTCCTCTTGTACTTAAGTCGGCATTGTGCTTTTTGTATTAATTTCGGATGTAATTTCTGTGTATCATCGTCAATAAGAAAGTCCAAGGTATACAGGAAACCTGAAGCGAAGCATCGGAATCTAATACTGGACTCACAGGAGTGATTCAAATCACAGAAAGTTAGAGTGTCAGTCCTCTTGTACTTATGTCGGCATTGTGCCTTATGTATTAAATTCAGATGCAATTTCTGTGTTTCATCGTCAATAAGAAAGTCCATGCGATACAGTAATTCTGAAGTGAAGCGTCGGAATCTAAAACTGGACTCACTGGAGAGGATCAAATCATAGAAAGTTTGAGTTTCAGTCCTCTTGAACTTAAGTCGGCATTGTGCCTTTTGTGTTAAATTCGGAAGTAATTTCTGTGTATCATCGTCAATAAGAAAGACCAAGGTATACAGGAAACCTGAAGTGAAGCATCGGAATCTAAAACTGGACTCACAGGAGAGATTCAAATCACAGAAAGTTAGAGTGTCAGTCCTCTTGTACTTAAATCGGAATAGTGCCTTATGTATTAAATTCGAATGGAAATTCTGTGTTTCATCGTCAAAAAGAAAGTCCAAGGGATACAGTAAACCTGAAGTGAAGCATCGGAATCTAAAACTGGAATCACTGAAGAGGTTCAAATCATAGAAAGTTAGAGTGTCAGTCCTCTTGTACTTAAGTCGGCATTGTGAATTTTGTAATAAATTCGGATGTAATTTCTGTGTTTCATCGTTAATAAGAAGGTACAAGGGATACCGTAAACCTGAAGTGAAGCATCGGAATCTAAAAATGGACTCACAGGAGAGGTTTAAATCTTAGAAAGTGAGAGTGTCAGTCCTCTTGTACTTAAGTCGGCATTGTGCCTTTTGTCTTAAATTCGGATGCAATTTCTGTGTTTCATCGTCAATAAGAAGGTCCATGGGATACAGTAAACCTGAAGTGAAGCATCGGAATCTAAAACTGGACTCTCAGGAGAGGTTCAAATCATACAAAGTAGGAATGCCAGTCCTCTTGTACTTAAGTCGGCATTGTGCCTTTTGAATTTAATTCCGATGCTATTTCTGTATTCCATCGTCAATAAGAAGTTCCGAAGTATACAGTAAACCAGAAGTGAAGCATCGGAATCTAAAACTGGACTCAAAGGAGAGGTTCAAATCATAGACAGTTAGGGAGTCAGTCCTCTAATACTTAAGTTGGCTTTGTGCCTTTTGTATTAAATTCGGATGCAATATCTGTGTTTCATCGTCAATACGAAGGTCCACGGGATACAGTAAACCCGAAGTGAAGCATCGGAATCTAAAACTGGACTCACAGGATAGGTTCAAATCATTGAAAGTTAGAGTGTCAGTCCTCTTGTACTTAAGTCGGCATTATGCCTTTTGTATTAAATTCGGATGCAATTTCTGTGTTTCATCGTCAATAAGAAGGTCCAATGTATATAGTAAACCTGAAGTGAAGCTTCGGAATCTAATACTGGACTCACAGGAGAGGTTCAAATAATAGAAAGTGAGAGTGTCAGTCCTCTTGTACTTAAGACGGAATTGTGCCTTTTGCATTAAATTCGGATGCAATTTCAGTGTTTCATCGTCAATAAGTAGGTCCAAGGGATACAGTAAACCTGAAGTGAGGCATCGGAATCTAAAACTGGACTCACAGGAGAGGTTCATATCATATAAAATTTGAGTGTCAGTCCTCTTGTACTTAAGTCGGCATTGTGCCTTTTGTATTAAATTCGGATGCAATTTCTGTGTTTCATCGTCAATAAGATGGTCCAAGGGATACAGTAAACCTGAAGTGAAGCATCGGAATCCAAAACTGGACTCACAGGCGAGGTTCAAATCATAGAATGTTAGAGTGTCAGTCCTCTTGTACTTAAGTCGGGATTGTGCCTTTTGTATTAAATTCGGATGCAATTTCTGTGTTTCGTCGTTAATAAGAAGGTCCAAGGGATACAGTAAACCTGAAGTGAAGAATCGGAATCTAAAACTGGACTCACAGGAGAGGTTCAAATCATAGACAGTTAGAGTGTCAGTCCTCTTGTACTTATGTCGGCGTTGTGCCTTTTGTATTAAAAACGGATGCAATTTCTGTGTTTCATCGTCAATAAGAATGTCCAAGGTATACAGTAAACCTGAAGTGAAGCATTGGAATCTAAAACTTGACCCACAGGAGAGGTTCAAATCATAGAAGGTGAGAGTGTCAGTCCTCTCGTGCTTAAGTTGGCATTGTGCCTTTTGTATTAAATTCGGATGCAAATTCTGTGTTTCATTGTCAATAAGAAGGTCCAAGGGATACAGTAACCCTGAAGCATTGGAATCTAAAACTGGACTCACAGGAGAGGTTCAAATCATAGAAAGTGAGAGTGTCAGTCCTCTTGTACTTAAGACGGCATTGTGCCTTTTGTATTAAATTCGGATGCTATTTCTGTGTTTCATCGTCAATAAGATGGTCCGTGGGATACAGTAAACATGAAGCGAAGCATCGGAATCTAAAACTGGACTCACAGGAGGGGTTCCAATCATAGAAACTTAGAGTGTCAGTCCTCTTGTAGTTAAGTGGCATTGTGCCATTTGTATTAAATTCGGATGCAATTTCTGTGTTTCATCGTCAATTGGAAGGTCCAAGGTATACAGTTAACCTGAAGTGAAGCATCGGAATCTAAAACTGGACTCACCGGAGAGGTTCAAATCATAGAATGTTATAATGTGAGTCCTCTTGTACTTAAGTCGGCATTGTGCATTTTGTCTTAAATTCGGATGCTATTTCTGTGTTTCATTGTCAATAAGGAAGTCCAAGGTATACAGTAAACCTGAAGTGAAGCATCGGAATGTAAAACTGGACTCACAGGAGAGGTTCAAATCATAGAATGTGAGAGTGTCAGTCCTCTGGTACTTAAGTCGGCACTGTGCCTTTTGTATTAAATTCGGATGCAATTTCTGAGGTTCATCGTCAATAAGAAGGTCCAAGGTATACAGTAAACCTAAAGTGAGGCATCTTAATCTAAAACTGGACTCACAGGAGTGGTTCAAATCATAGGAAGTTTGAGTGTCAGTCCTCTTGTACTTAAGTCGGCATTGTGCCTTTTGTATTAAATTCAGATACAATTTCTGTGTTTCATCGTCAACAAGATGGTCCAAGGTATACAGTAAACCTGAAGTGAAGCATCGGAATCTAAAACTGGACTCACAGGAGAGGTTCAAATCATAGGAGGTGAGAGTGTCAGTCCTCTTGTATTTAAGTCGGCATTGTGCCTTTTGTATTAAATTCGGATGCAATTTCTGTGTCTCAACGTCAATAAGAAGGTCCAAAGTATACAGTAAACCTAAAGTGAAGCATCGTAATCTGAAACTGGACTCACAGGAGGGGTTCAAATCATAGAAGGTGAGAGTGTCAGTCCTCTTGTATTTAAGTCGGCACTGTGCCTTTTGTATTAAATTCGGATGCAATTTCTGTGTTTCATAGTCAATAAGAAAGTCCAAAGTATACAGGTAACCTGAAGTGAAGCATCGGAATCTGAAACTGGACTCACAGGAGAGGATCATATCATAGAATGTTAGAGTGTCAGTCCTCTTGTACTTAAGTCGGCATTGTGCCTTTTGTAATAAATTCGGATGCAATTTCTGTGTTTCGTCGTTAATAAGAAGGTACAAGGGATACAGTGAACCTGAAGTGAAGCATCGGAATCTAAAACTGGACTAATAGGAGAGGTTTAAATCATAGAAAGTGAGAGTGTCAGTCCTCTTGTACTTAAGTCGGCATTGTGCCTTTTGTATTAAATTCGGATGCAGTTTCTGTGTTTCATCGTCAATAAGAAGGTCCAAGGGATACAGTAAACCTGAAGTGAAGCATCGGAATCTAAAACTGGACTCACAGGAGAGGTTCAAATCATAGAAAGTTGGAGTGTCAGTCCACTTGTACTTACACTCCTGGAAATGGAAAAAAGAACACATTGACACCGGTGTGTCAGGCCCACCATACTTGCACCGGACACTGCGAGAGGGCTGTACAAGCAATGATCACACGCACGGCACAGCGGACACACCAGGAACCGCGGTGTTGGCCGTCGAATGGCGCTAGCTGCGCAGCATTTGTGCACCGCCGCCGTCAGTGTCAGCCAGTTTGCCGTGGCATACGGAGCTCCATCGCAGTCTTTAACACGGGTAGCATGCCGCGACAGCGTGGACGTGAACCGTATGTGCAGTTGACGGACTTTGAGCGAGGGCGTATAGTGGGCATGCGGGAGGCCGGGTGGACGTACCGCCGAATTGCTCAACACGTGGGGCGTGAGGTCTCCACAGTACATCGATGTTGTCGCCAGTGGTCGGCGGAAGGTGCACGTGCCCGTCGACCTGGGACCGGACCGCAGCGACGCACGGATGCACGCCAAGACCGTAGGATCCTACACAGTGCCGTAGGGGACCGCACCGCCACTTCCCAGCAAATTAGGGACGCTGTTGCTCCTGGGGTATCGGCGAGGACCATTCGCAACCGTCTCCATGAAGCTGGGCTACGGTCCCGCACACCGTTAGGCCGTCTTCCGCTCACGCCCCAACATCGTGCAGCCCGCCTCCAGTGGTGTCGCGACAGGCGTGAATGGAGGGACGAATGGAGACGTGTCGTCTTCAGCGATGAGAGTCGCTTCTGCCTTGGTGCCAACGATGGTCGTATGCGTGTTTGGCGCCGTGCAGGTGAGCGCCACAATCAGGACTGCATACGACCGAGGCACACAGGGCCAACACCCGGCATCATGGTGTGGGGAGCGATCTCCTACACTGGCCGTACACCACTGGTGATCGTCGAGGGGACACTGAATAGTGCACGGTACATCCAAACCGTCATCGAACCCATCGTTCTACCATTCCTAGACCGGCAAGGGAACTTGCTGTTCCAACAGGACAATGCACGTCCGCATGTATCCCGTGCCACCCAACGTGCTCTAGAAGGTGTAAGTCAACTGCCCTGGCCAGCAAGATCTCCGGATCTGTCCCCCATTGAGCATGTTTGGGACTGGATGAAGCGTCGTCTCACGCGGTCTGCACGCCCAGCACGAACGCTGGTCCAACTGAGGCCCCAGGTGGAAATGGCATGGCAAGCCGTTCCACAGGACTACATCCAGCATCTCTACGATCGTCTCCATGGGAGAATAGCAGCCTGCATTGCTGCGAAAGGTGGATATACACTGTACTAGTGCCGACATTGTGCATGCTCTGTTGCCTGTGTCTATGTGCCTGTGGGTCTGTCAGTGTGATCATGTGATGTATCTGACCCCAGGAATGTGTCAATAAAGTTTCCCCTTCCTGGGACAATGAATTCACGGTGTTCTTATTTCAATTTCCAGGAGTGTATATCGGCATTGTGCCTTTTGAATTCAATTCCGATGCTATGTCTGTGTTCCATTGTCAATAAGAAGTTCCGAGGTATACAGTAAACCTGAAGTGAAGCATCGGAATCTAAAACTGGACTCACAGGCGAGGTTCAAATCATAGAATGTTAGAGTGTCAGTCCTCTTGTACTTAAGTCGGCATTGTGCCTTTTGTATTAAATTCGGATGCACTTTCTGTGTTCCATCGTTAATAAGAAGGTCTGAGGGATACAGTAAACCTGAAGTGATGAATCGGAATCTAAAACTGGACTCACAGGAGAGGTTCAAATCATAGAAAGTTAGAGTGTCAGTCCCCTTGTACTTAAGTCGGCATTGTGACTTTTGTATTAAAAACGGATGCAATTTCTGTGTTTCATCGTCAATAGGAATGTCCAAGGTATACAGTAAACCTGAAGTGAGGCATCGGAATCTAAAACTGGACCCACAGGAGAGGTTCAAATCATAGAAGGTGAGAGTGTCAGTCCTCTTGTGCTTAAGTTGGCATTGTGCCTTTTGTATTAAAGTCGGATGCAATTTCTGTGTTTCATCGTTAATAAGAAGTTACAAGGAATACAGTAAATCTGAAGTGATGCATCGGAATCTAAAACTGGACTCATGGGGGAGGTTCAAATCATAGAAAGTGAGAGTGTCAGTCCTCTTGCACTTAAGTCGGCATTGTGCCTTTTGTATTAAATTCGGATGCAATTTCTGTGTTTCATCGTCAATAAGAAGGTACAAGGGTACAGTAAACCTGAAGTGAAGCATCGGAATTTAAAACTGGACTCACAGGAGAGGTTTATATCATAGAAAGTGAGAGTGTCAGTCCTCTTGTACTTAAGTCGGCATTGTGCCTTTCGTTCTAAATTCGGATGCAGATCCTGTGTTTCATCGTCAATAAGAAGGTCCAAGGGACAAGGTAAACCTGAAGTGACGCATCGGAATCTAAAACTGGACTCACAGGAGAGGTTCAAATCATTGAAAGTTGGAGTGTCAGTCCTCTTGTACTTAAGTCGGCATTGTGCCTTTTGTATTAAATTCGGATGCAATTTCTGTGTTTCATTGTCAATAAGAAAGTCCAACGGATACAGTAACCCTGAAGCATCTGAATCTAAAACTGGACTCACTGGAGAGGTTCAAGTCATAGAAAGTGAGAGTGTCAGTCCTCTTGTACTTAAGTCGGAATTGTGCCTTTTGTATTAAATTCGGATGCAATTTCTGTGTTTCATCGTCAATTGGAAGGTCCATGGTATACAGAAAACCTGAAGTGAAGCATCGGAATCTAAAACTGGACTCACAGGAGAGGTTCAAATCATAGAATGTTAGAGTATCAGTCCTCTTGTACTTAAGACGGCATTGTGCCTTTTGTATTAAATTTGGATTCAATTTCTGTGTTTCATCGTCAATTGGAAGGTCCTAGGTATACAGTAAACCTGAAGTGAAGCATCGGAATCTAAAACTGGACTCACAGGAGAGGTTCAAATCATAGAATGTTATAGTGTGAGTCCTCTTGTACTTAAGTCAGCATTGTGCCTTTTGTATTAAATTCGGATGCAATTTCTGTGTTTCATTGTCAATAAGAAAGTCCAAGGTATACAGGAAACCTGAAGTGAAGCATCGGAATCTAAAACTGGACTCACAGGAGAAGTTCAAATTATAGAAAATTAGAGTGTCAGTCCTCTTGTACCTATGTCGGCATTGTGCCTTTTGTATTAAATTCGGATGCAATTTCTGTGTTTCATTGGCAATAAGGAGTTCCAAGGGATACAGTAAACCTGAAGTGAAGCATCGGAATCTAAAACTGGACTCACTTGAGAAGTTCAAATCATAGAAAGTTAGAGTGTCAGTCCTCTTGTACTTAATTCGGCATTGTGCCTTTTGTATTGAATTCGGATGCAATTTTTGTGTTTCATCGTCAATAAGAAAGTCCAAGGTATACTGTAAACCTGAAGTGAAGCATCGGAATCTAAAACTGCTTTCACAGGAGAAGTTCAAATTGTAGTAAGTTAGAGTGTCAGTCCTCCTGTACTTAAGTCGGCATTGTGCCTTTTGTATTAAATTCGGATGCAATTTCTGTGTTTCATCGTCAATAAGAAGGTACAAGGGATACAGTAAACCTGAAGTGAAGCATCGGAATCTGAAACTGGACTCACGGGAGAGGTTAAAATAATAGAAAGTGAGAGTGTCAGTCCTCTTGGACTTAAAACGACATTGTGCCTTTTGTATTAAATTCGGAAGCAATTTCTGTGTATCAACGTCAATAAGAAGGTCCAAGGGATACAGTAAATCCGAAGTGAAGCATCGGAATCTAAAAGTGGACTCACAGGAGAGGTTCAATTCACAGAAAGTTAGAGTGTCAGTCCTCTTGTACTTTAGTCGGCATTGTGCCTTTTGTATTCAATTCGGATGCAGGTTCTGCGTTTCATCGTCAACAAGAAGGTCCAAGGGATACAGTACACCTAAAGTGAAGCATCGGAATCTAAAACTGGACTCACAGGAGACGTTCAAATCATAGATAGTTAGAGTGTCAGTCCTCTTGTACATAAGTCGGCATTGTGCCTTTTGAATTTAATTCCGATGCAATTTCTGTGTTTCATTGTCAATAAGAAGTCCCGAGGTAAACAGTAAACCTGAAGTGAAGCATTGGAATCTAAAACTGGACTCACAGGAGAGGTTCAAATCATAGAAGGTGAGAGTGTCAGTCCTCTTGTACTTAAGTCGGCATTGTGCCTTTTGTATTAAATTCGGATGCAATTTCTGTGTTTCATCGTCAATACGAAGGTCCAAGGTATACAGTAAACCTGAAGTGAGGCATCGGAATCTAAAACTGGACTCACAGGAGAGGTTCAAATCATAGAAAGTTTGAGTGTCAGTCCTCTAGTACTTAAGATGGCATTGTGAATTTGTATTAAATTCCGATGCAATTTCTGTGTTTTATCCTCAATAAGAAGGTCCAAGGGATACAGTAAACCTGAAGTGAAGCATCGGAATCTAAAACTGGACTCACAGGAGAGGTTCAAATCATAGAATGTTATAGTGTGAGTCCTCTTCTACTTAAGTCGGCATTGTGCCTTTTGTATTAAATTTGGAGGCAATTTCTGTGTTTCATTGTCAATAAGAAAGTCCAAGGTATACAGGAAACCTGAAGTGAAGCATCGGAATCTAAAACTGGACTCACAGGAGAAGTTCAAATTATTGAAAATTAGAGTGTCAGTCCTCTTGTACCTATGTCGGCATTGTGCCTTTTGTATTAAATTCGGATGCAATTTCTGTGTTTCATCGTCAATAAGAAGGTACAAGGGATACTGTAAACCTGAAGTGAAGCATCAGAATCTAAAACTGGACTCACGGGAGAGGTTAAAATAATAGAAAGTGAGAGTGTCAGTCCTCTTGTACTTAAGTCGGCATTGTGCCTTTGTATTAAATTCGGATGCAATTTTTGTGTTTCATCGTCAATAAGAAGGTCCAAGGGATACAGTAAACCTGAAGTGAAGCATCGGAATCTGAAACTGGACTCACAGGAGAGGTTCAAATCATAGAAAGTTAGAGTGTCAGTCGTCTTGTACTTAAGTCGGCATTGTGCCCTTTGTATTAAATTTGGATGCTATTTCTGTGTTTCATCGTCAATAAGATGGTTCAAGGGATACAGTAAACCTGATGTGAAGCATCGGAATCTAAAACTGGACTCACAGGAGAGGTTCAAATCATAGAAGGTGAGAGTGTCAGTCCTCTTGTACTTAAGTCGGCATTGTGCCTTTCGTATTAAATTCGGATGCAGTATCTGCGTTTCATCGTCAATAAGAGCGTCCAAGGGATACAGTAAACCTGAAGTGAAGCATCGGAATTCAAAACTGGACTCACAGGAGAGGTTCAAATCATAGAAAGTTGGAGTGTCAGTCCTCTTGTACTTATGTCGGCAATGTGCCTTTTGAATTTAATTCCGATGGTATTTCTGTGTTTCATCGTCAATAAGAAGTTCCGAGGTATACAGTAAACCTGAAGTGAAGCATCGGAATCTAAAACTGGACTCACAGGAGGAGTTCAAATCATAGAAAGTTAGAGTGTCAGTCCTCTTGTTCATAAGTCGGCATTGTGCCTTTTTTATTAAAGTCAGATGCATTTTCTGTGTTTCATCGTCAATACAAAGGTCCAAGGGATACAGTAAACCTGAAGTGAAGCATCGGAATCTGAAACTGGACTCACAGGATAGGTTCAAATCATAGAAAGTGAGAGTGTCAGTCCTCTTGTACTTAAGTCGGCATTGTGCATTTTGTATTAAATTTGGATGCAATTTCTGTGTTTCATTGTCAATAAGAAGGTCCAAGGGAAACAGTATCCCTGAAGCATCGGAATCTAAAACTGGACTCACAGGAGAGGTTCAAAACATAGAATGTGAGAGTGTCAGTCCTCTTGTACTGAAGTCGAAATTGTGCCTTTTGTATTAAATTCGGATGCAATTTCTGTGTTTCATTGGCAATAAGGAGTTCCAAGGGATACAGTAAACCTGAAGTGAAGCATCGGAATCTAAAACTGGGCTCACAGGAGAAGTTCAAATCATAGAAAGTTAGAGTGTCAGTCCTCTTGTACTTAATTCGGCATTGTGCCTTTGGAATTAAATTCGGATGCAATTTTTGTGTTTCATCGTCAATAAGAAAGTCCAAGGTATACTGGAAACCTGAAGTGAAGCATCGGAATCTAAAACTGCTTTCACAGGAGAAGTTCAAATTATAGAAAGTTAGAGTGTTAGTCCTCCTGTACTTAAGTCGGCATTGTGCCTTTTGTATTAAATTCGGATGCAATTTCTGTGTTTCATCGTCAATAAGAAGGTACAAGGGATACAGTAAACCTGAAGTGAAGCATCGGTATCTAAAACTGGACTCACTAGAGAGGTTAAAATAATAGAAAGTGAGGGTGTCAGTCCTCTTGGACTTAAATCGACATTGTGCCTTTTGTATTAAATTCGGAAGCAATTTCTGTGTATCATCGTCAATAAGAAGGTCCAAGGGATACAGTACATCTGAAGTGAAGCATCGGAATCTAAAACTGGACTCACAGGAGACGTTCAAATCATAGATAGTTAGAGTGTCAGTCCTCTTGTACATAAGTCGGCATTGTGCCTTTTGAATTTAATTCCGATGCAATTTCTGTGTTTCATTGTCAATAAGAAGTTCCGAGGTAAACAGTAAACCGGAAGTGAAGCATTGGAATCTAAAACTGGACTCACAGGAGAGGTTCAAATCATAGTAGGTGAGAGTGTCAGTCCTCTTGTATTTAAGTCGGCATTGTGCCTTTTGTATTAAATTTGGATGCAATTTCTGTGTTTCATCGTCAATAAGAAGGTCCAAGGTATACAGTAAACCTGAAGTGAGGCATCGGAATCTAAAACTGGACTCACAGGAGAGGTTCAAATCATAGAAAGTTAGAGTGTCAGTCCTCTAGTACTAAAGATGGCATTGTGAATTTGTTTTAAATTCCGATGCAATTTCTGTGTTTCATCCTCAATAAGAAGGTCCCAGGGATACAGTAAACCTGAAGTGAAGCACAGAATCTAAAACTGGACTCACAGGAGAGGTTCAAATCATAGAAAGTTGGAGTGTCAGTCCTCTTGTACTTATGTCGGCAATGTGCCTTTTGAATTTAATTCCGATGCTATTTCTGTGTTCCATCGTCAATAAGAAGTTAGGAGGTATACAGTAAAACTGAAGTGAAGCATCGGTATCTAAAACTGGACTCACAGGAGAGGTTCAAATCATAGAGAGTTAGAGTGTCAGTCCTAATGTTCTTAAGTCGGCATTGTGCCTTTTTTATTAAATTCGGATGCAATTTCTGTGTTTCATCGTCAATACGAAGGTCCAAGAGATACAGTATACCTGAAGTGAAGCATCGGAATCTAAAACTGGACTCACAGTATAGGTTCAAATCATTGAACGTTAGAGTGTCAGTCCTCCTGTACTTAAGTCGGCATTGTGCCTTTTGTATTAAATTCGGTTGCAATTTCTGTCTTTCATCGTCAATAAGAAGGTCCAAGGGATACAGTAAACCTCAAGTGAAGCATCGGAAACTAAAACTGGACTCATGGGAGAGGTTCAAATCATAGAAAGTGAGAGTTTCAGTCCTCTTGTACTTAAGTCGGCATTGTGCCTTTTGTATTAAGTTCGGATGCAATTTCTGTGTTTCATCGTCAACAAGAAGTTCCAAGGGATACTGTAAACCTGAAGTGAAGCATCGGAATCTAAAACTGGACTTACAGGAGAGGTTCAAATCATAGAATGTTAGAGTGTCAGTCCTCTTGTACTTAAGTCGGCATTGTGCCATTTGTATTAAATTCGGATGCAATTTCTGTGTTTCATCGTTAATAAGAAGGTTCAAGGGATACAGTAAACCTGAAGTGAAGAATCGGAATCTATAACTGGACTCACAGGAGAGGTTCAAATAATAGAAAGTTAGAGTGTCAGTCCTCTTGTACTTAAGACGGCATTGTGCCTTTTGTATTAAATTCGAATGCAATTTCTGTGTTTCATCGTCAATAAGAAGGTCCAAGGTATACAGTAAACCTGAAGTGAAGCATCGGAATCTAAAACTGGACTCACAGGAGAGGTTCAAATCATAGAAGGTGAGAGTGGCAGTCCTCTTGTGCTTACGTTGGCATTGTGCCTTTTGTATTAAATTCGAATGCAATTTCTGTGTATCATCGTAAATAACGAGGTACAAGGCATACAGTAAACCTGAAGTGAAACATCGGAATCTAAAACTGGACTCATGGGAGAGGTTCAAATCACAGAAAGTGAGAGTGTCAGTCCACTTGCACTTAAGTCGGCATTGTGCCTTTTGTATTAAATTCGGATGCAATTTTGTGTTTTATCGTCAATAAGAAGGTCCAAGGGATACCGTAAACCTGAAGTGAAGCATCGGAATCTAAGACTGTACTCACAGGAGAGGTTTAAATCATTGAATGTTAGAGTGTCAGTGCTCTTGTACTTAAGTCGGCATTGTGCCTTTTGTATTAAAATCGGATGCAATTTCTGTGTTTCATCGTAAATAAGAAGGTCCAAGGGATACAGTAAACCTGAAGTGAAGAATCGGAATCTATAACTGGACTCACAGGAGAGGTTCAAATCATAGAAAGTTAGAGTGTCAGTCCTCTTGTACTTAAGTCGGCATTGTGCCTTTTGTATTAATTTCGGATGCAATTTCTGTGTTGCATCGTCAATAAGAAGGTCCAAGGTATACAGTAAACCTGAAGTCAAGCATCGGAATCTAAAACTGGACTCACAGGAGAGATTCAAATCATAGAAGGTGAGAGTGTCAATCCGCTTGTGCTTACGTTGGCATTGTGCCTTTTGTATTAAATTCCAATGCAATTTTTGTGAATCATCGTTAATAAGAAGGTACAAGGCATACAGTAAACCTGAAGTGAAGCATCGGAATCTATAACTGGACTCATGGAAGAGGTTCAAATCATAGAAAGTTAGAGTGTCAGTCCTCCTGTACTTAAGTCGGCATTGTGCCTTTTGTATAAAATTCGGTTGCAATTTCTGTCTTTCATCGTCAATAAGAAGGTCCAAGGGATACAGTAAACCTCAAGTGAAGCATCGGAAACTAAAACTGGACTCATGGGAGAGGTTCAAATCATAGAAAGTGAGAGTGTCAGTCCTCTTGTACTTAAGTCGGCATTGTTCCTTTTGTATTAAATTCGGATGCAATTTCTGTGTTTCATCGTCAATAAGAAGGTCCAAGGGATACAGTAAACCGGAAGTGAAGCATCGGAATCTAAAACTGGACTCACAGGAGAGGTTCAAATCATAGAATGTTAGAGTGTCAGTCCTCTTGTACTTAAGTCGGCATTGTGCCTTTTGTACTAAATTCGGATGCAATTTCTGTGTTTCATCGTTAATAAGAAGGTCCAAGGGATACAGTAAACCTGAAGTGAAGAATCGTAATCTATAACTGGACTCACAGGAGAGGTTCAAATCATAGAAAGTTAGAATGTCAGTCCTCTTGTACTTAAGTCGGCATTGTGCCTTTTGTATTAAATTCGGATGCAATTTCTGTGTTTCATCGTCAACAAGAAGGTCCAAGGTATACAGTAAACCTGAAGTGAAGCATCGGAATCGAAAACTGGACTCACAGGAGAGGTTCAAATCATAGAAGGTGAGAGTGTCAGTCCTCTTGTGCTTACGTTGGCATTGTGCCATTTGTATTAAATTCGAATGCAATTTCTGTGTATCATCGTAAATAAGAAGGTAAAAGGCATACAGTAAACCTGAAGTGAAACATCGGAATCTAAAACTGGACTCATGGGAGAGGTTCAAATCATAGAAAGTGAGAGTGTCAGTCCACTTGTACTTAAGTCGGCATGGGGCCTTTTGTATTAAATTCGGTGGCAATTTCTGTCTTTCATCGTCAATAAGAAGGTCCAAGGGATACAGTAAACCTAAAGTGAAGCATCTGAAACTAAAACTGGACTCATGGGAGAGGTTCAAATCATAGAAAGTGAGAGTGTCAGTCCTCTTGTACTTAAGTCGGCATTGTGCCTTTTGTATTAAATTCGGATGCAAATTCTGTGTTTCATCGTCAATAAGAAGGTCCAAGGGATACCGTAAACCTGAAGTGAAGCATCGGAATCTAAAACTGTACTCACGGGAGAGGTTCAAATCATAGAATGTTAGAGTGTCAGTCCTCTTGTACTTAAGTCGGCATTGTGCCTTTTGTGTTAAATTCGGATGCAATTTCTATGTTTCATCGTAAATAAGAAGGTCCAAGGGACACAGTAAACCTGAAGTGAAGAATCGGAATCCATAACTGGGCTCACAGGAGAGGTTCAAATCATAGAAAGTTAGAGTGTCAGTCCTCTTGTACTTAAGTCGGCATTGTGCCTTTTGTATTAAATTCGGATGCAATTTCTGTGTTTCATCGTCAATAAGAAGGTCCTAGGTACACAGTAAACCTGAAGTGAAGCATCGGAATCTAAAACTGGACTCACAGGAGAGGTTCAAATCATAGAAGGTGAGAGTGTCAGTCCGCTTGTGCTTACGTTGGCATTGTGCCTTTTGTAATAAATTCGGATGCAATTTCTGTGAATCATCGTTAATAAGAAGGTGCAAGGCATACAGTAAACCTAAAGTGAAGCATCGGAATCTAAAGCTGGACTCATGGGAGAGGTTCAAATCATAGAAAGTGAGAGTGTCAGTCCTCTTGTACGTAAGTCGGCATTGTGCCTTTTGTATTAAATTCGGATGCAATTTCTGTGTTTCATCGTCAATAACAAGTTCCAAGGTATACAGCAAACCTGAAGTGAAACATCGGAATCTAAAACTGGACTTACAGGAGAGGTTCAATTCATAGAAAGTGAGAGTGTCAGTCCTCTTGTACTTAAGTCGTTATTGTGCCTTTTGTATTAAATTCGGATGCAACTTCTGTGTTTCATCGTCAATATGAAGGTACAAGGGATACAGTAAACCTGAAGTGAAGCATCGGAATCTAAAACTGGACTCACAGGAGAGGTTCTAATCATAGAAAGTGAGAGTGTCAGTCCTCTTGTACTTAAGTCGGCATTGTGCCATTTGTATTAAGTTCGGATGCAATTTCTGTGTTTCATAGTCAATAAGAAAGTCCAATGCATACAGGATACCTGAAGTGAAGCATCGGAATCTAAAACTGGACTCACAGGAGAGGTTCAAATCATAGAAAGTCAGAGTGTCAGTCCTCTTGTACTTAAGTCGGCATTGTGCCTTTTGTATTAAATTCGGAAGAAATCTCTGTGTTTCATCGTCAATAAGAAGGTCCAAGGGATACAGTAAACCAGAAGTGAAGCATCGGAATCTAAAACTGGACTCACAGGAGAGGTTCAAATCATAGAAAGTTAGAGAGTCAGTCCACTTGTACTTAAGTCGGCATTGTGCCTTTTGTATTAAATTCGGATGCAATTTCTGTGTCTCATCGTCAATAAGACGGTCCAAGGGATACAGTAAACCTGAAGTGAAGCATCGGAATCTAAAACTGGACTTACAGGAGAGGTTCCAATCATAGAAAGTTAGAGTCTCAGTCCACTTGTACTTAAGTCGGCATTGTGAATTTTGTATTAAATTCGGTTGCAATTTCTGTCTTTCATCGTCAATAAGAGGGTCCAAGGGATACAGTAAACCTGAAGTGAAGCTTCTGAAACTAAAACTGAACTCATGGGAGAGGTTCAAATTATAGAAAGTGAGAGTGTCCGTCCTCTTGTACATAAGTCGGCATTGTGCCTTTTGTATTAAATTCGGATGCAATTTCTGTGTTTCATCGTCAATAAGAAGGTGCAAGGGATACCGTAAACCTAAAGTGAAGCATCGGAATCTAAAACTGTACTCACGGGGGAGGTTCCAATCATAGAATGTTAGAGTGTCAGTCCTCTTGTACATAAGTCGGCATTGTGCCTTTTGTATTAAATTCGGATGCAATTTCTGTGTTTCATCGTTAATAAGAAGGTCCAAGGGATACAGTAATTCTGAAGTGAAGAATCGGAATCTATAACTGGACTCACAGGAGAGGTTCAAATCATAGAAAGTTAGAGTGTCAGTCCTCTTGTACTTAAGTCGGCATTGTGCTTTTTGTATTAAATTCGGATGCAATTTCTGTGTTTCATCGTCAACAAGAAGGTCCAAGGTATACAGTAAACCTGAAGTGAAGCATCGGAATCGAAAACTGGACTCACAGGAGAGGTTCAAATCATAGAAGGTGAGAGTGTCAGTCCTCTTGTGCTTACGTTGGCATTGTGCCTTTTGTATTAAATTCGAATGCAATTTCTGTGTACCATCGTAAATAAGAAGGTACAAGGCATACAGTAAACCTGAAGTGAAACATCGGAATCTAAAACTGTACTCATGGGAGAGGTTCAAATCATAGAAAGTGAGAGTGTCAGTCCACTTGTACTTAAGTCGGCATGGTGCCTTTTGTATTAAATTCGGTTGCAATTTCTGTCTTTCATCGTCAATAAGAAGGTCCAAGGGATACAGTAAACCTAAAGTGAAGCATCTGAAACTAAAACTGGACTCATGGGAGAGGTTCAAATCATAGAAAGTGAGAGTGTCAGTCCTCTTGTACTTAAGTCGGCATTGTGCCTTTTGTATTAAATTCGGATGCAATTTCTGTGTTTCATCGTCAATAAGAAGGTCCAAGGGATACCGTAAACCTGAAGTGAAGCATCGGAATCTAAAACTGTACTCACGGGAGAGGTTCAAATCATAGAATGTTAGAGTGTCAGTCCTCTTGTACTTAAGTCGGCATTGTGCCTTTTGTGTTAAATTCGGATGCAATTTCTATGTTTCATCGTAAATAAGAAGGTCCAAGGGATACAGTAAACCTGAAGTGAAGAATCGGAATTTAAAACTGGACTCACAGGAGAGGTTTATATCATAGAAAGTGAGAGTGTCAGTCCTCTTGTACTTAAGTCGGCATTGTGCCTTTTGTTCTAAATTCGGATGCAGATCCTGTGTTTCATCGTCAATAAGAAGGTCCAAAGGACAAGGTAAACCTGAAGTGACGCATCGGAATCCAAAACTGGACTCACAGGCGAAGTTCAAATCATAGAATGTTAGAGTGTCAGTCCTCTTGTACTTAAGTCGGCATTGTGCCTTTTGTATTAAATTCGGATGCAATTTCTGTGTTTCATCGTTAATAAGAAGGTCCAAGGGATACAGTAAACCTGAAGTGAAGAATCGGAATCTAAAACTGGACTCACAGGAGAGGTTCAAATCATAGAAAGTTAGAGTGTCAGTCCTCTTGTACTTATGTCAGCGTTGTGCCTTTTGTATTAAAAACGGATGCAATTTCTGTGTTTCATCGTCAATAAGAATGTCCAAGGTATACAGTAAACCTGAAGTGAAGCATTGGAAACTAAAACTTGACCCACAGGAGAGGTTCAAATCATAGAAGGTGAGAGTATCAGTCCTCTCGTGCTTAAGTTGGCATTGTGCCGTTTGTATTAAATTCGGATGCAATTTCTGTGTTTCATCGTTAATAAGAAGTTACAAGGGATACAGTAAACCTGAAGTGAAGCGTCGGAATCTAAAACTGGACTCACAGGAGTGGTTTATATCATAGAAAGTGAGAGTATCAGTCCTCTTGTACTTAAATCGGCAATGTGCCTTTTGTATTAATTCGGATGCAGTTTCTGTGTTTCACCGTCAATAAGAAGGTCTAAGGGATACAGTAAACCTGAAGTGAAGCATCGGAATCTAAAACTGGACTCACAGGAGAGGTTCAAATCATTGAAAGTTAGAGTGTCAGTCCTCTTGTACATAAGTCGGCATTGTGCCCTTTGAATTTAATTCCGATGCGATATCTGTGTTCCATCGTCAATAAGAAGTTCCGAGGTATACAGTAAACCTGAAGTGAAGCATCGGAATCTAAAACTGGACCCACAGAAGAGGTTCAAATCATAGTAAGTTAGAGTAACAGTCCTCTTGCACTTAAGTCGGCATTGTGCCTTTTGTATTAAATTCGGATGCAATTTCTGTGTTTCATTGTCAATAAGAAGGTCCAAGAGATACAGTAACCCTGAAGCATTGGAATCTAAAACTGGACTCACAGGAGAGGTTCAAATCATAGAAAGTGAGAGTGCCAGTCCTCTTGTACTTAAGACGGCATTGTGCCTTTTGTATTAAATTCGGATGCTATTTCTGTGTTTCATCGTCAATAAGATGGTCCATGGGATACAGTAAACATGAAGCGAAGCATCGGAATCTAAAACTGGACTCACAGGAGAGGTTCCAATCATAGAAACTTAGAGTGTCAGTCCTCTTGTAGTTAAGTGGCATTGTGCCATTTGTATTAAATTCGGATGCAATTTCTGTGTTTCATCGTCAATTGGAAGGTCCAAGGTATACAGTTAACCTGAAGTGAAGCATCGGAATCTAAAACTGGACTCACCGGAGAGGTTCAAATCATAGAATGTTATAGTGTGAGTCCTCTTGTACTTAAGTCGGCATTGTGCATTTTGTCTTAAATTCGGATGCTATTTCTGTGTTTCATTGTCAATAAGAAAGTCCAAGGTATACAGTAAACCTGAAGTGAAGCATCGGAATCTAAAACTGGACTCACAGGAGAGGTTCAAATCATAGGAGGTGAGAGTGTCAGTCCTCTTGTATTTAAGTCGGCATTGTGCCTTTTGTATTAAATTCGAATGCAATTTCTGTGTCTCAACGTCAATAAGAAGGTCCAAAGTATACAGTAAACCTAAAGTGAAGCATCGTAATCTGAAACTGGACTCACAGAAGGGGTTCAAATCATAGAAGGTGAGAGTGTCAGTCCTCTTGTACTTAAGTCGGCATTGTGCCTTTTGTATTAAATTCGGATGCAATTTCTGTGTTTCATTGTCAATAAGAAGGTCCAACGGATACAGTAACCCTGAAGCATCTGAATCTAAAACTGGACTCACAGGAGAGGTTCAAGTCATAGAAAGTGAGAGTGTCAGTCCTCTTGTACTTAAGTCGGAATTGTGCCTTTTGTATTAAATTCGGATGCAATTTCTGTGTTTCATCGTCAATTGGAAAGTCCATGGTATACAGAAAACCTGAAGTGAAGCATCGGAATCTAAAACTGGACTCACAGGAGAGGTTCAAATCATAGAATGTTAGAGTATCAGTCCTCTTGTACTTAAGACGGCATTGTGCCTTTTGTATTAAATTTGGATGCAATTTCTGTGTTTCATCGTCAATTGGAAGGTCCTAGGTATACAGTAAACCTGAAGTGAAGCATCGGAATCTAAAACTGGACTCACAGGAGAGGTTCAAATCATAGAATGTTATAGTGTGAGTCCTCTTGTACTTAAGTCAGCATTGTGCCTTTTGTATTAAATTCGGATGCAATTTCTGTGTTTCATTGTCAATAAGAAAGTCCAAGGTATACAGGAAACCTGAAGTGAAGCATCGGAATCTAAAACTGGACTCACAGGAGAAGTTCAAATTATAGAAAATTAGAGTGTCAGTCCTCTTGTACCTATGTCGGCATTGTGCCTTTTGTATTAAATTCGGATGCAATTTCTGTGTTTCATTGGCAATAAGGAGTTCCAAGGGATACAGTAAACCTGAAGTGAAGCATCGGAATCTAAAACTGGACTCACTTGAGAAGTTCAAATCATTGAAAGTTAGTGTGTCAGTCCTCTTGTACTTAATTCGGCATTGTGCCTTTTGTATTGAATTCGGATGCAATTTTTGTGTTTCATCGTCAATAAGAAAGTCCAAGGTATACTGTAAACCTGAAGTGAAGCATCGGAATCTAAAACTGCTTTCACAGGAGAAGTTCAAATTATAGTAAGTTAGAGTGTCAGTCCTCCTGTACTTAAGTCGGCATTGTGCCTTTTGTATTAAATTCGGATGCAATTTCTGTGTTTCATCATCAATAAGAAGGTACAAGGGATACAGTAAACCTGAAGTGAAGCATCAGAATCTAAAACTGGACTCACGGGAGAGGTTAAAATAATAGAAAGTGAGAGTGTCAGTCCTCTTGGACTTAAATCGACATTGTGCCTTTTGTATTAAATTCGGAAGCAATTTCTGTGTATCATCGTCAATAAGAAGGTCCAAGGGATACAGTAAATCTGAAGTGAAGCATCGGAATCTAAAAGTGGACTCACAGGAGAGGTTCAATTCATAGAAAGTTAGAGTGTCAGTCCTCTTGTACTTTAGTCGGCATTGTGCCTTTTGTATTCAATTCGGATGCAGGTTCTGCGTTGCATCGTCAATAAGAAGGTCCAAGGGATACAGTACACCTGAAGTGAAGCATCGGAATCTAAAACTGGACTCACAGGAGACGTTCAAATCATAGAAGGTGAGAGTGTCAGTCCTCTTGTACTTAAGTCGGCATTGTGCCTTTTGTATTAAATTCGGATGCAATTTCTGTGTTTCATCGTCAATAAGAAGGTCCAAGGTATACAGTAAACCTGAAGTGTGGCATCGGAATCTAAAACTGGACTCACAGGAGAGGTTCAAATCATAGAAAGTTTGAGTGTCAGTCCTCTAGTACTTAAGATGGCATTGTAAATTTGTATTAAATTCCGATGCAATTTCTGTGTTTCATCCTCAATAAGAAGGTCCAAGGGATACAGTAAACCTGAAGTGAAGCATCGGAATCTAAAACTGGACTCACAGGAGAGGTTCAAATCATAGAATGTTATAGTGTGAGTCCTCTTGTACTTAAGTCGGCATTGTGCCTTTTGTATTAAATTCGGAGGCAGTATCTGTGTTTCATTGTCAATAAGAAAGTCCAAGGTATACAGGAAACCTGAAGTGAAGCATCGGAATCTAAAACTGGACTCACAGGAGAAGTTCAAATTATTGAAAATTAGAGTGTCAGTCCTCTTGTACCTATGTCGGCATTGTGCCTTTTGTATTAAATTCGGATGCAATTTCTGTGTTTCATCGTCAATAAGAAGGTACAAGGGATACAGTAAACCTGAAGTGAAGCATCAGAATCTAAAACTGGACTCACGGGAGAGGTTAAAATAATAGAAAGTGAGAGTGTCAGTCCTCTTGTATTTAAGTCGGCATTGTGCCTTTGTATTAAATTCGGATGCAATTTTTGTGTTTCATCGTCAATAAGAAGGTCCAAGGGATACAGTAAACCTGAAGTGAAGCATCGGAATCTGAAACTGGACTCACAGGAGAGGTTCAAATCATAGAAAGTTAGAGTGTCAGTCGTCTTGTACTTAAGTCGGCATTGTGCCCTTTGTATTAAATTTGGATGCTATTTCTGTGTTTCATCGTCAATAAGATGGTTCAAGGGATACAGTAAACCTGATGTGAAGCATCGGAATCTAAAACTGGACTCACAGGAGAGGTTCAAATCATAGAAGGTGAGAGTGTCAGTACTCTTGTACTTAAGTCGGCATTGTGCCTTTCGTATTAAATTCGGATGCAGTTTCTGTGTTTCATCGTCAATAAGAGCGTCCAAGGGATACAGTAAACCTGAAGTGAAGCATCGGAATCCAAAACTGGACTCACAGGAGAGGTTCAAATCATAGAAAGTTGGAGTGTCAGTCCTCTTGTACTTATGTCGGCAATGTGCCTTTTGAATTTAATTCCGATGGTATTTCTGTTTTTCATCGTCAATAAGAAGTTCCGAGGTATACAGTAAACCTGAAGTGAAGCATCGGAATCTAAAACTGGACTCACAGGAGGAGTTCAAATCATAGAAAGTTAGAGTGTCAGTCCTCTTGTTCATAAGTCGGCATTGTGCCTTTTTTATTAAAGTCAGATGCATTTTCTGTGTTTCATCGTCAATACAAAGGTCCAAGGGATACAGTAAACCTGAAGTGAAGCATCGGAATCTGAAACTGGACTCACAGGATAGGTTCAAATCATAGAAAGTGAGAGTGTCAGTCCTCTTGTACTTAAGTCGGCATTGTGCATTTTGTATTAAATTTGGATGCAATTTCTGTGTTTCATTGTCAATAAGAAGGTCCAAGGGAAACAGTATCCCTGAAGCATCAGAATCTAAAACTGGACTCACAGGAGAGGTTCAAATCATAGAATGTTAGAGTGTCAGTCCTCTTGTACATAAGTCGGCATTGTGCCTTTTGAATTTAATTCCGATGCAATTTCTGTGTTTCATTGTCAATAAGAAGTTCCGAGGTAAACAGTAAACCGGAAGTGAAGCATTGGAATCTAAAACTGGACTCACAGGAGAGGTTCAAATCATAGTAGGTGAGAGTGTCAGTCCTCTTGTATTTAAGTCGGCATTGTGCCTTTTGTATTAAATTCGGATGCAATTTCTGTGTTTCATCGTCAATAAGAAGGTCCAAGGTATACAGTAAACCTGAAGTGAGGCATCGGAATCTAAAACTGGACTCACAGGAGAGGTTCAAATCATAGAAAGTTAGAGTGTCAGTCCTCTAGTACTAAAGATGGCATTGTGAATTTGTATTAAATTCCGATGCAATTTCTGTGTTTCATCCTCAATAAGAAGGTCCCAGGGATACAGTAAACCTGAAGTGAAGCACAGAATCTAAAACTGGACTCACAGGAGAGGTTCAAATCATAGAAAGTTGGAGTGTCAGTCCTCTTGTACTTATGTCGGCAATGTGCCTTTTGAATTTAATTCTGATGCTATTTCTGTGTTCCATCGTCAATAAGAAGTTAGGAGGTATACAGTAAACCTGAAGTGAAGCATCGGTATCTAAAACTGGACTCACAGGAGAGGTTCAAATCATAGAGAGTTAGAGTGTCAGTCCTAATGTTCTTAAGTCGGCATTGTGCCTTTTTTATTAAATTCGGATGCAATTTCTGTGTTTCATCGCCAATACGAAGGTCCAAGAGATACAGTATACCTGAAGTGAAGCATCGGAATCTAAAACTGGACTCACAGTATAGGTTCAAATCATTGAACGTTAGAGTGTCAGTCCTTCTGTACTTAAGTCGGCATTGTGCCTTTTGTATTAAATTCGGTTGCAATTTCTGTCTTTCATCGTCAATAAGAAGGTCCAAGGGATACAGTAAACCTCAAGTGAAGCATCGGAAACTAAAACTGGACTCATGGGAGAGGTTCAAATCATAGAAAGTGAGAGTTTCAGTCCTCTTGTACTTAAGTCGGCATTGTGCCTTTTGTATTAAGTTCGGATGCAATTTCTGTGTTTCATCGTCAACAAGAAGTTCCAAGGGATACTGTAAACCTGAAGTGAAGCATCATAATCTAAAACTGGACTTACAGGAGAGGTTCAAATCATAGAATGTTAGAGTGTCAGTCCTCTTGTACTTAAGTCGGCATTGTGCCATTTGCATTAAATTCGGATGCAATTTCTGTGTTTCATCGTCAATAAGAAGGTTCAAGGGATACAGTAAACCTGAAGTGAAGAATCGGAATCTATAACTGGACTCACAGGAGAGGTTCAAATAATAGAAAGTTGGAGTGTCAGTCCTCTTGTACTTAAGACGGCATTGTGCCTTTTGTATTAAATTCGAATGCAATTTCTGTGTTTCATCGTCAATAAGAAGGTCCAAGGTATACAGTAAACCTGAAGTGAAGCATCGGAATCTAAAACTGGACTCACAGGAGAGGTTCAAATCATAGAAGGTGAGAGTGGCAGTCCTCTTGTGCTCACGTTGGCATTGTGCCTTTTGTATTAAATTCGAATGCAGTTTCTGTGTATCATCGTAAATAACGAGGTACAAGGCATACAGTAAACCTGAAGTGAAACGTCGGAATCTAAAACTGGACTCATGGGAGAGGTTCAAAACACAGAAAGTGAGAGTGTCAGTCCACTTGCACTTAAGTCGGCATTGTGCCTTTTGTATTAAATTCGGATGCAATTTTGTGTTTCATCGTCAATAAGAAGGTCCAAGGGATACCGTAAACCTGAAGTGTAGCATCGGAATCTAAGACTGTACTCACAGGAGAGGTTCAAATCATTGAATGTTAGAGTGTCAGTGCTCTTGTACTTAAGTCGGCATTGTGCCTTTTGTATTAAAATCGGATGCAATTTCTGTGTTTCATCGTAAATAAGAAGGTCCAAGGGATACAGTAAACCTGAAGTGAAGAATCGGAATCAATAACTGGACTCACAGGAGAGGTTCAAATCATAGAAATTTAGAGTGTCAGTCCTCTTGTACTTAAGTCGGCATTGTGCCTTTTGTATTAATTTCGGATGCAATTTCTGTGTTGCATCGTCAATAAGAAGGTCCAAGGTATACAGTAAACCTGAAGTCAAGCATCGGAATCTAAAACTGGACTCACAGGAGAGATTCAAATCATAGAAGGTGAGAGTGTCAATCCGCTTGTGCTTACGTTGGCATTGTGCCTTTTGTATTAAATTCCCATGCAATTTTTGTGAATCATCGTTAATAAGAAGGTACAAGGCATACAGTAAACCTGAAGTGAAGCATCGGAATCTATAACTGGACTCATGGGAGAGGTTCAAATCATAGAAAGTGAGAGTGTCAGTCCTCTTGCACTTAAGTCGTTATTGTGCCTTTTGTATTAAATTCGGATGCAACTTCTGTGTTTCATCGTCAATAAGAAGGTACAAGGGATACAGTAAACCTGAAGTGAAGCATCGGAATCTAAAACTGGACTCACAGGAGAGGTTCAAATCATAGAAAGTGAGAGTATCAGTCCTCTTGTACTTAAGTCGGCATTGTGCCATTTGTATTAAGTTCTGATGCAATTTCTGTGTTTCATAGTCAATAAGAAAATCCAAGGCATACAGGAAACCTGAAGTGATACATCTGAATCTAAAACTGGACTCACAGGAGAGATTCAAATCATAGAAAGTTAGTGTGTCAGTCCTCTTGTACTTATGTCGGCATTGTGCCTTTTGTATTAAATTCGGATGCAATTTCTGTGTCTCATCGTCAATAAGAAGGTCCAAGGGATACAGTAAACCTGAAGTGAAGCATTGGAATCTAAAACTGGACTTACAGGAGAGGTTCCAACCATAGAAAGTTAGAGTATCAGTCCTCTTGTATTTAAGTCGGCATTGTGCCTTTTGTATTAGATTTGGATGCTATTTCTGTGTTTCATCGTCAATACGAAGGGCCTAGGGAATCAGTAAACCTGAAGTGAAGCATCGGAATCTAAAACTGGACTCACAGGCGAGGTTCAAATGATTGAAAGTTAGAGTGTCAGTCCTCTTGTACTTAAGTCGGCTTTGTGCCTTTTGTATTAAATTCAGATGCAATTTCTGTGTTTCATCGTCAATAAGAAGGTACAAGGGATACAGTAAACCTGACGTGAAGCATCGGAATCTAGAACTGGACTCACAGGAGAGGTTCAAATCATAGAAAGTGAGAGTGTCAGTCCCCTTGTACTTAAGTCGGCATTGTGCCTTTTGTATTAAATGCGGATGCAATATCTGTGTTTCATCGTCAATAAGATGGTCCAAGGGATACAGTAAACCTCAAGTGAAGCATCGGAATCTAAAACTGGACTCACAGGAGAGGCTTAAATCATAGAAAGTTAGAGTGTCAGTCCTCCTGTACTTAAGTCGGCATTGTGCCTTTTGTATAAAATTCGGTTGCAATTTCTGTCTTTCATCGTCAATAAGAAGGTCCAAGGGATACAGTAAACCTCAAGTGAAGCATCGGAAACTAAAACTAGACTCATGGGAGAGGTTCAAATCATAGAAAGTGAGAGTGTCAGTCCTCTTGTACTTAAGTCGGCATTGTTCCTTTTGTATTAAATTCGGATGCAATTTCTGTGTTTCATCGTCAATAAGAAGGTCCAAGGGATACAGTAAACCGGAAGTGAAGCATCGGATTCTTAAACTGGACTCACAGGAGAGGTTCAAATCATAGAATGTTAGAGTGTCAGTCCTCTTGTACTTAAGTTGGCATTGTGCCTTTTGTACTAAATTCGGATGCAATTTCTGTGTTTCATCGTTAATAAGAAGGTCCAAGGGATACAGTAAACCTGAAGTGAAGAATCGTAATCTATAACTGGACTCACAGGAGAGGTTCAAATCATAGAAAGTTAGAATGTCAGTCCTCTTGTACTTAAGTCGGCATTGTGCCTTTTGTATTAAATTCGGATGCAATTTCTGTGTTTCATCGTCAACAAGAAGGTCCAAGGTATACAGTAAACTTGAAGTGAAGCATCGGAATCGAAAACTGGACTCACAGGAGAGGTTCAAATCATAGAAGGTGAGAGTGTCAGTCCTCTTGTGCTTACGTTGGCATTGTGCCTTTTGTTTTAAATTCGAATGCAATTTCTGTGTATCATCGTAAATAAGAAGGTACAAGGCATACAGTAAACCTGAAGTGAAACATCGGAATCTAAAACTGGACTCATGGGAGAGGTTCAAATCATAGAAAGTGAGAGTGTCAGTCCACTTGTACTTAAGTCGGCATGGTGCCTTTTGTATTAAATTCGGTTGCAATTTCTGTCTTTCATCGTCAATAAGAAGGTCCAAGGGATACAGTAAACCTAAAGTGAAGCATCTGAAACTAAAACTGGACTCATGGGAGAGGTTCAAATCATAGAAAGTGAGAGTGTCAGTCCTCTTGTACTTAAGTCGGCATTGTGCCTTTTGTATTAAATTCGGATGCAAATTCTGAGTTTCATCGTCAATAAGAAGGTCCAAGGGATACCGTAAACCTGAAGTGAAGCATCGGAATCTAAAACTGTACTCACGGGAGAGGTTCAAATCATAGAATGTTAGAGTGTCGCCGGCCGAAGTGGCCACGCGGTTAAAGGCGCTGCAGTCTAGAACTGCAAGACCGCTACGGTCGCAGGTTCGAATCCTGCCTCGGGCATGGATGTTTGTGATGTCCTTAGGTTAGTTAGGTTTAACTAGTTCTAAGTTCTAGGGGACTAATGACCTCAGCAGTTGAGTCCCATAGTGCTCAGAGCCATTTGAACCATTTTGTTAGAGTGTCAGTCCTCTTGTACTTAAGTCGGCATTGTGCCTTTTGTGTTAAATTCGGATGCAATTTCTATGTTTCATCGTAAATAAGAAGGTCCAAGGGACACAGTAAACCTGAAGTGAAGAATCGGAATACATAACTGGGCTCACAGGAGAGGTTCAAATCATAGAAAGTTAGAGTGTCAGTCCTCTTGTACTTAAGTAGGCATTGTGCCTTTTGTATTAAATTCGGATGCAATTTCTGTGTTTCATCGTCAATAAGAAGGTCCTAGGTACACAGTAAACCTGAAGTGAAGCATCGGAATCTAAAACTGGACTCACAGGAGAGGTTCAAATCATAGAAGGTGAGAGTGTCAGTCCGCTTGTGCTTACGTTGGCATTGTGCCTTTTGTAATAAATTCGGATGCAATTTCTGTGAATCATCGTTAATAAGAAGGTGCAAGGCATACAGTAAACTTAAAGTGAGGCATCGGAATCTAAAACTGGACTCATGGGAGAGGTTCAAATCATAGAAAGTGAGAGTGTCAGTCCTCTTGTACGTAAGTCGGCATTGTGCCTTTTGTATTAAATTCGGATGCAATTTCTGTGTTTCATCGTCAATAACAAGTTCCAAGGTATACAGCAAACCTGAAGTGAAACATCGGAATCTAAAACTGGACTTACAGGAGAGGTTCAAATCATAGAAAGTGAGAGTGTCAGTCCTCTTGTACTTAAGTCGGCATTGTGCCATTTGTATTAAGTTCGGATGCAATTTCTGTGTTTCATAGTCAATAAGAAAGTCCAAGCCATACAGGATACCTGAAGTGAAGCATCGGAATCTAAATCTGGACTCACAGGAGAGGTTCAAATCATAGAAAGTCAGAGTGTCAGTCCTCTTGTACTTAAGTCGGCATTGTGCCTTTTGTACTAAATTCGGAAGAAATCTCTGTGTTTCATCGTCAATAAGAAGGTCCAAGGGATACAGTAAACCAGAAGTGAAGCATCGGAATCTAAAACTGGACTCACAGGAGAGGTTCAAATCATAGAAAGTTAGAGAGTCAGTCCACTTGTACTTAAGTCAGCATTGTGCCTTTTGTATTAAATTCGGATGCAATTTCTGTGTCTCATCGTCAATAAGACGGTCCAAGGGATACAGTAAACCTGAAGTGAAGCATCGGAATCTAAAACTGGACTTACAGGAGAGGTTCCAATCATAGAAAGTTAGAGTCTCAGTCCACTTGTACTTAAGTCGGCATTGTGCCTTTTGTATTAAATTCGGTTGCAATTTCTGTCTTTCATCGTCAATAAGAGGGTCCAAGGGATACAGTAAACCTGAAGTGAAGCATCTGAAACTAAAACTGAACTCATGGGAGAGGTTCAAATTATAGAAAGTGAGAGTGTCCGTCCTCTTGTACATAGGTCGGCATTGTGCCTTTTGTATTAAATTCGGATGCAATTTCTGTGTTTCATCGTCAATAAGAAGGTGCAAGGGATACCGTAAACCTGAAGTGAAGCATCGGAATCTAAAACTGTACTCACGGGGGAGGTTCCAATCATAGAATGTTAGAATGTCAGTCCTCTTGTACATAAGTCGGCATTGTGCCTTTTGTATTAAATTCGGATGCAATTTCTGTGTTTCATCGTTAATAAGAAGGTCCAAGGGATACAGTAATTCTGAAGTGAAGAATCGGAATCTATAACTGGACTCACAGGAGAGGTTCAAATCATAGAAAGTTAGAGTGTCAGTCCTCTTGTACTTAAGTCGGCATTGTGCTTTTTGTATTAAATTCGGATGCAATTTCTGTGTTTCATCGTCAACAAGAAGGTCCAAGGTATACAGTAAACCTGAAGTGAAGCATCGGAATCGAAAACTGGACTCACAGGAGAGGTTCAAATCATAGAAGGTGAGAGTGTCAGTCCTCTTGTGCTTACGTTGGCATTGTGCCTTTTGTATTAAATTCGAATGCAATTTCTGTGTATCATCGTAAATAAGAAGGTACAAGGCATACAGTAAAACTGAAATGAAACATCGGAATCTAAAACTGGACTCATGGGAGAGGTTCAAATCATAGAAAGTGAGAGTGTCAGTCCACTTGTACTTAAGTCGGCATGGTGCCTTTTGTATTAAATTCGGTTGCAATTTCTGTCTTTCATCGTCAATAAGAAGGTCCAAGGGATACAGTAAACCTAAAGTGAAGCATCTGAAACTAAAACTGGACTCATGGGAGAGGTTCAAATCACAGAAAGTGAGAGTGTCAGTCCTCTTGTACTTAAGTCGGCATTGTGCCTTTAGTATTAAATTCGGATGCAATTTCTGTGTTTCATCGTCAATAAGAAGGTCCAAGGGATACCGTAAACCTGAAGTGAAGCATCGGAATCTGAAACTGTACTCCCGGGAGAGGTTCAAATCATAGAATGTTAGAGTGTCAGTCCTCTTGTACTTAAGTCGGCATTGTGCCTTTTGTGTTAAATTCAGATGCAATTTCTATGTTTCATCGTAAATAAGAAGGTCCAAGGGATACAGTAAACCTGATTGAAGAATCGGAATCTATAACTGGGCTCACAGGAGAGGTTCAAATCATAGAAAGTTAGAGTGTCAGTCCTCTTGTACTTAAGTCGGCATTGTGCCTTTTGTATTAAATTCGGATGCAATTTCTGTGTTTCATCGTCGATAAGAAGGTCCAAGGGATACAGTAAACCAGAAGTGAAACATCGGAATCTAAAACTGGACTCACAGGAGAGGTTCAAATCATAGAAAGTTAGAGAGTCTGTCCACTTGTACTTAAGTCGGCATTGTGCCTTTTGTATTAAATTCGGATGCAATTTCTGTGTCTCATCGTCAATAAGACGGTCCAAGGGATACAGTAAACCTGAAGTGAAGCATCGGAATCTAAAACTGGACTTACAGGAGAGGTTCCAATCATAGAAAGTTAGAGTCTCAGTCCACTTGTACTTAAGTCGGCATTGTGCCTTTTGTATTAAATTCGGTTGCAATTTCTGTCTTTCATCGTCAATAAGAGGGTCCAAGGGATACTGTAAACCTGAAGTGAAGCATCTGAAACTAAAACTGAACTCATGGGAGAGGTTCAAATCATAGAAAGTGAGAGTGTCCGTCCTCTTGTACATAAGTCGGCATTGTGTCTTTTGTATTAAATTCGGATGCAATTTCTGTGTTTCATCGTCAATAAGAAGCTGCAAGGGATACCGTAAACCTGAAGTGAAGCATCGGAATCCAAAACTGTGCTCACGGGGGAGGTTCCAATCATAGAATGTTAGAGTGTCAGTCCTCTTGTACATAAGTCGGCATTGTGCCTTTTGTATTAAATTCGGATGCAATTTCTGTGTTTCATCGTTAATAAGAAGGTCCAAGGGATACAGTAATTCTGAAGTGAAGAATCGGAATCTATAATTGGACTCACAGGAGAGGTTCAAATCATAGAAAGTTAGAGTGTCAGTCCTCTTGTACTTAAGTCGGCATTGTGCCTTTTGTATTAAATTCGGATGCAATTTCTGTGTTTCATCATCAACAAGAAGGTCCAAGGTATACAGTAAACCTGAAGCGAAGCATCGGAATCGAAAACTGGACTCACAGGAGGGGTTCAAATCATAGAAGGTGAGAGTGTCAGTCCTCTTGTGCTTACGTTGGCATTGTGCCTTTTGTATTAAATTCGGTTGCAATTTCTGTCTTTCATCGTCAATAAGATGGTCCAAGGGATACAGTAAACCTGAAGTGAAACATCTGAAACTAAAACTTAATTCATGGGAGAGGCTCAAATCACAGAAAGTGAGAGTGTCAGTCCACTTGTACTTAAGTCGGCATGGTGCCTTTTGTATTAAATTCGGTTGCAATTTCTGTCTTTCATCGTCAATATGAAGGTCCAAGGGATACAGTAAACCTAAAGTGAAGCATCTGAAACTAAAACTGGACTCATGGGAGAGGTTCAAATCATAGAAAGTGAGAGTGTTAGTCCTCTAGTACTTAAGTCGGCATTGTGCCTTTTGAATTAAATTCGGATGCAATTTCTGTGTTTCATCGTCAATAAGAAGGTCCAAGGGATACCGTAAACCTGAAGTGAAGCATCGGAATCTAAAACTGTACTCACGGGAGAGGTTCAAATCATAGAATGTTAGAGTGCCAGTCCTCTTGTACTTAAGTCGGCATTGTGCCTTTTGTATTAAATTCGGATGGAATTTCTGTGTTTCATCTTCAATAAGAAGGTCCTAGGTACACAGTAAACCTGAAGTGAAGCATCGGAATCTAAAACTGGACTCACAGGAGAGGTTCAAATCATTGAAGGTGAGAGTGTCAGTCCGCTTGTGCTTACGTTGGCATTGTGCCTTTTGTAATAAATTCGGATGCAATTTCTGTGAATCATCGTTAATAAGAAGGTGCAAGGCATACAGTAAACCTGAAGTGAAGCATCGGAATCTAAAACTGGACTCATGGGAGAGGTTCAAATCATAGAAAGTGAGAGTGTCAGTCCTCTTGTACGTAAGTCGGCATTGTGCCTTTTGTATTAAATTCGGATGCAATTTCTGTGTTTCATCGACAATAACAAGTTCCAAGGTATACAGCAAACCTGAAGTGAAACATCGTAATCTAAAACTGGACTTACAGGAGAGGTTCAATTCATAGAAAGTGAGAGTGTCAGTCCTCTTGTACTTAAGTCGTTATTGTGCCTTTTGTATTAAATTCGGATGCAACTTCTGTGTTTCATCGTCAATAAGAAGGTACAAGGGATACAGTAAACCTGAAGTGAAGCATCGGAATCTAAAACTGGACTCACAGGAGAGGTTCAAATCATAGAAAGTGAGAGTGTCAGTCCTCTTGTACTTAAGTCGGCATTGTGCCATTTGTATTAAGTTCGGATGCAATTTCTGTGTTTCATCGTCAATAAGAAGGTCCAAGGTACACAGTAAACCTGAAGTGAAGCATCGGAATCCTAAACTGGAATCACAGGAGAGGGTCAAATCATAGAAGGTGAGAGTGTCAGTCCGCTTGTGCTTACGTTGGCATTGTGCCTTTTGTATTAAATTCGGATGCAATTTCTGTGAATCATCGTTAATAAGAAGGTACAAGGCATACAGTAAACCTGAAGTGAAGCATCGGAATCTAAAACTGGACTCATGCTAGAGGCTCAAATCATAGAATGTCAGAGTGTCCGTCCTCTTGTACTTAAGTCGGCATTGTGCCTTTTGTATTAATTTCGGATGCAATTTCTGTGTTTCATCGTCAATAACAGGTTCCAAGGTATACAGCAAACCTGAAGTGAAACATCGGAATCTAAATCTGGACTTACAGGAGAGGTTCAAATCATAGAAAGTGAGAGTGTCAGTCCTCTTGTACTTAAGTCGTTATTGTGCCTTTTGTATTAAATTCGGATGCAACTTCTGTGTTTCATCGTCAATACGAAGGTGCAAGGGATACAGTAAACCTGAAGTGAAGCATCGGAATCTAAAACTGGACTCACAGGAGAGGTTCAAATCATAGAAAGTGAGAGTGTCAGTCCTCTTGTACTTAAGTCGGCAATGTGCCAATTGTATTAAGTTCGGATGCAATATCTGTGTTTCATAGTCAATAAGAAAGTCCAACGCATACAGGAAACCTGAAGTGAAGCATCGGAATCTAAAACTGGACTCAATGGAGAGGTTCAAATCATAGGAAGTTAGAGTGTCAGTCCTCTTGTACTTATATCGGCATTGTGCCTTTTGTATTAAATTCGGATGCAAGTTCTATTTTTCATCGTCAATATGAAGGTCCAAGGGATACAGTAAACCTGAAGTGAAGCATCCGAATCTAAAACTGGACTCACAGGAGAGGTTCAAATCATAGAAAGTTAGAGTGTCAGCCCTCTTGTACTTAAGTCGGCATTGTGCCTTTTCAATTTATTTCCGATGCAATTTCTGTGTTTCATCATCAATAACACGTTCCAAGGTATACAGCAAACCAGAAGTGAAGCATCGGAATCTAAACTGGACTCACAGGAGAGGTTCAAATCATAGAAAGTTAGAGAGTCAGTCCTCTTGTACTTAAGTCGGCATTGTGCCTTTTGTATTAAATTCGGATGCAATTTCTGTGTCTCATCGTCAATAAGAAGGTCCAAGGGATACAGTATACCTGAAGTGAAGCATCGGTATCTAAAACTGGTCTTACAGGAGAGGTTCAAATCATAGAAAGTTAGAGTATCAGTCCTCTTGTATTTAAGTCGGCATTGTGCCTTTTGTATTAAATTCGGATGCAATTTCTGTGTTTCATCGTCAATACGAAGGGCCTAGGGATACAGTAAACCTGAAGTGAAGCATCGGAATCTAAAACTGGACTCACAGGCGAGGTTCAAATTATTGAAAGTTAGAGTGTCAGTCCTCTTGTACTTAAGTCGGCATTGTGCCTTTTGTATTAAATTCAGATGCAATTTCTGAGTTTCATCGTCAATAAGAAGGTACAAGGGATACAGTAAACCTGACGTGAAGCATCGGAATCTAGAACTGGACTCACAGGAGAGGTTCAAATCATAGAAAGTGAGAGTGTCAGTCCCCTTGTACTTAAGTTGGCATTGTGCCTTTTGTATTAAATTCGGATGCAATTTCTGTGTTTCATCGTCAATAAGATAGTCCAAGGGATACAGTATACCTCAAGTGAAGCATCGGAATCGAAAACTGGACTCTCAGGTGAGGTTCAAATCATAGAATGTTAGAGTGTCAGTCCTCTTGTACTTAAGTCGGCATTGTGCCTTTTGTATTAAATTCCGATGCAATTTCTGTGTTTCATCATCAATAAGAAGGTACAAGGGATACAGTTAACCTGAAGTGAGGCATCGGAATCTAAAACTGGACTCACAGGAGAGGTTCAAATCATAGAAAGTCAGAGAGTCAGTCCTCTTGTACTTAAGTCGGCATTGTGGCTTTTATATTAAATTCAGATTCAATTTCTGTGTTTCATCGTCAATAAGAAAGTCTAAGGTATACAGTAAACCGGAAGTGAGGCATCGGATTCTTAAACTGGACTCACAGGAGAGGTTCAAATCATAGAATGTTAGAGTGTCAGTCCTCTTGTACTTAAGTCGGCATTGTGCCTTTTGTACTAAATTCGGATGCAATTTCTGTGTTTCATCGTTAATAAGAAGGTCCAAGGGATACATTAAACCTGAAGTGAAGAATCGTAATCTATAACTGGACTCACAGGAGAGGTTCAAATCATAGAAAGTTAGAATGTCAGTCCTCTTGTACTTAAGTCGGCATTGTGCCTTTTGTATTAAATTCGGATGCAATTTCTGTGTTTCATCGTCAACAAGAAGGTCCAAGGTATACAGTAAACCTGAAGTGAAGCATCGGAATCGAAAACTGGACTCACAGGAGAGGTTCAAATCATAGAAGGTGAGAGTGTCAGTCCTCTTGTGCTTACGTTGGCATTGTGCCTTTTGTATTAAATTCGAATGCAATTTCTGTGTATCATCGTAAATAAGAAGGTACAAGGCATACAGTAAACCTGAAGTGAAACATCGGAATCTAAAACTGGACTCATGGGAGAGGTTCAAATCATAGAAAGTGAGAGTGTCAGTCCACTTGTACTTAAGTCGGCATGGTGCCTTTTGTATTAAATTCGGTTGCAATTTCTGTCTTTCATCGTCAATAAGAAGGTCCAAGGGATACAGTAAACCTAAAGTGAAGCATCTGAAACTAAAACTGGACTCATGGGAGAGGTTCAAATCATAGAAAGTGAGAGTGTCAGTCCTCTTGTACTTAAGTCGGCATTGTGCCTTTTGTATTAAATTCGGATGCAAATTCTGTGTTTCATCGTCAATAAGAAGGTCCAAGGGATACCGTAAACCTGAAGTGAAGCATCGGAATCTAAAACTGTACTCACGGGAGAGGTTCAAATCATAGAATGTTAGAGTGTCAGTCCTCTTGTACTTAAGTCGGCATTGTGCCTTTTGTGTTAAATTCGGATGCAATTTCTATGTTTCATCGTAAATATGAAGGTCCAAGGGACACAGTAAACCTGAAGTGAAGAATCGGAATACATAACTGGGCTCACAGGAGAGGTTCAAATCATAGAAAGTTAGAGTGTCAGTCCTCTTGTACTTAAGTCGGCATTGTGCCTTTTGTATTAACCTCGGATGCTATTTCTGTGTTTCATCGTCAATAAGAAGGTCCTAGGTACACAGTAAACCTGAAGTGAAGCATCGGAATCTAAAACTGGACTCACAGGAGAGGTTCAAATCATAGAAGGTGAGAGTGTCAGTCCGCTTGTGCTTACGTTGGCATTGTGCCTTTTGTAATAAATTCGGATGCAATTTCTGTGAATCATCGTTAATAAGAAGGTGCAAGGCATACAGTAAACCTAAAGTGAAGCATCGGAATCTAAAACTGGACTCATGGGAGAGGTTCAAATCATAGAAAGTGAGAGTGTCAGTCCTCTTGTACGTAAGTCGGCATTGTGCCTTTTGTATTAAATTCGGATGCAATTTCTGTGTTTCATCGTCAATAACAAGTTCCAAGGTATACAGCAAACCTGAAGTGAAACATCGGAATCTAAAACTGGACTTACAGGAGAGGTTCAATTCATAGAAAGTGAGAGTGTCAGTCCTCTTGTACTTAAGTCGTTATTGTGCCTTTTGTATTAAATTCGGATGCAACTTCTGTGTTTCATCGTCAATGAGAAGGTACAAGGGATACAGTAAACCTGAAGTGAAGCATCGGAATCTAAAACTGGACTCACAGGAGAGGTTCAAATCATAGAAAGTGAGAGTGTCAGTCCTCTTGTACTTAAGTCGGCATTGTGCCATTTGTATTAAGTTCGGATGCAATTTCTGTGTTTCATAGTCAATAAGAAAGTCCAAGGCATACAGGATACCTGAAGTGAAGCATCGGAATCTAAATCTGGACTCACAGGAGAGGTTCAAATCATAGAAAGTCAGAGTGTCAGTCCTCTTGTACTTAAGTCGGCATTGTGCCTTTTGTATTAAATTCGGAAGAAATCTCTGTGTTTCATCGTCAATAAGAAGGTCCAAGGGATACAGTAAACCAGAAGTGAAGCATCGGAATCTAAAACTGGACTCACAGGAGAGGTTCAAATCATAGAAAGTTAGAGAGTCAGTCCACTTGTACTTAAGTCAGCATTGCGCCTTTTGTATTAAATTCGGATGCAATTTCTGTGTCTCATCGTCAATTAGACGGTCCAAGGGATACAGTAAACCTGAAGTGAAGCATCGGAATCTAAAACTGGACTTACAGGAGAGGTTCCAATCATAGAAAGTTAGAGTCTCAGTCCACTTGTACTTAAGTCAGCATTGTGCCTTTTGTATTAAATTCGGTTGCAATTTCTGTCTTTCATCGTCAATAAGAGGGTCCAAGGGATACAGTAAACCTGAAGTGAAGCATCTGAAACTAAAACTGAACTCATGGGAGAGGTTCAAATTATAGAAAGTGAGAGTGTCCGTCCTCTTGTACATAGGTCGGCATTGTGCCTTTTGTATTAAATTCGGATGCAATTTCTGTGTTTCATCGTCAATAAGAAGGTGCAAGGGATACCGTAAACCTGAAGTGAAGCATCGGAATCTAAAACTTTACTCACGGGGGAGGTTCCAATCATAGAATGTTAGAATGTCAGTCCTCTTGTACATAAGTCGGCATTGTGCCTTTTGTATTAAATTCGGATGCAATTTCTGTGTTTCATCGTTAATAAGAAGGTCCAAGGGATACAGTAATTCTGAAGTGAAGAATCGGAATCTATAACTGGACTCACAGGAGAGGTTCAAATCATAGAAAGTTAGAGTGTCAGTCCTCTTGTACTTAAGTCGGCATTGTGCTTTTTGTATTAAATTCGGATGCAATTTCTATGTTTCATCGTCAATAAGATAGTCCAAGGGATACAGTATACCTCAAGTGTAGCATCGGAATCGAAAACTGGACTCTCAGGTGAGGTTCAAATCATAGAATGTTAGAGTGTCAGTCCTCTTGTACTTAAGTCGGCATTGTGCCTTTTGTATTAAATTCCGATGCAATTTCTGTGTTTCATCATCAATAAGAAGGTACAAGGGATACAGTTAACCTGAAGTGAGGCATCGGAATCTAAAACTGGACTCACAGGAGAGGTTCAAATCATAGAAAGTCAGAGAGTCAGTCCTCTTGTACTTAAGTCGGCATTGTGGCTCTTATATTAAATTCAGATTCAATTTCTGTGTTTCATCGTCAATAAGAAAGTCTAAGGTATACAGTAAACCGGAAGTGAAGCATCGGATTCTTAAACTGGACTCACAGGAGAGGTTCAAATCATAGAATGTTAGAGTGTCAGTCCTCTTGTACTTAAGTCGGCATTGTGCCTTTTGTACTAAATTCGGATGCAATTTCTGTGTTTCATCGTTAATAAGAAGGTCCAAGGGATACAGTAAACCTGAAGTGAAGAATCGTAATCTATAACTGGACTCACAGGAGAGGTTCAAATCATAGAAAGTTAGAATGTCAGTCCTCTTGTACTTAAGTCGGCATTGTGCCTTTTGTATTAAATTCGGATGCAATTTCTGTGTTTCATCGTCAACAAGAAGGTCCAAGGTATACAGTAAACCTGAAGTGAAGCATCGGAATCGAAAACTGGACTCACAGGAGAGGTTCAAATCATAGAAGGTGAGAGTGTCAGTCCTCTTGTGCTTACGTTGGCATTGTGCCTTTTGTATTAAATTCGAATGCAATTTCTGTGTATCATCGTAAATAAGAAGGTACAAGGCATACAGTAAACCTGAAGTGAAACATCGGAATCTAAAACTGGACTCATGGGAGAGGTTCAAATCATAGAAAGTGAGAGTGTCAGTCCACTTGTACTTAAGTCGGCATGGTGCCTTTTGTATTAAATTCGGTTGCAATTTCTGTCTTTCATCGTCAATAAGAAGGTCCAAGGGATACAGTAAACCTAAAGTGAAGCATCTGAAACTAAAACTGGACTCATGGGAGAGGTTCAAATCATAGAAAGTGAGAGTGTCAGTCCTCTTGTACTTAAGTCGGCATTGTGCCTTTTGTATTAAATTCGGATGCAAATTCTGTGTTTCATCGTCAATAAGAAGGTCCAAGGGATACCGTAAACCTGAAGTGAAGCATCGGAATCTAAAACTGTACTCACGGGAGAGGTTCAAATCATAGAATGTTAGAGTGTCAGTCCTCTTGTACTTAAGTCGGCATTGTGCCTTTTGTGTTAAATTCGGATGCAATTTCTATGTTTCATCGTAAATATGAAGGTCCAAGGGACACAGTAAACCTGAAGTGAAGAATCGGAATACATAACTGGGTTCACAGGAGAGGTTCAAATCATAGAAAGTTAGAGTGTCAGTTCACTTGTACTTAAGTCGGCATTGTGCCTTTTGTATTAACCTCGGATGCAATTTCTGTGTTTCATCGTCAATAAGAAGGTCCTAGGTACACAGTAAACCTGAAGTGAAGCATCGGAATCTAAAACTGGACTCACAGGAGAGGTTCAAATCATAGAAGGTGAGAGTGTCAGTCCGCTTGTGCTTACGTTGGCATTGTGCCTTTTGTAATAAATTCGGATGCAATTTCTGTGAATCATCGTTAATAAGAAGGTGCAAGGCATACAGTAAACCTAAAGTGAAGCATCGGAATCTAAAACTGGACTCATGGGAGAGGTTCAAATCATAGAAAGTGAGAGTGTCAGTCCTCTTGTACGTAAGTCGGCATTGTGCCTTTTGTATTAAATTCGGATGCAATTTCTGTGTTTCATCGTCAATAACAAGTTCCAAGGTATACAGCAAACCTGAAGTGAAACATCGGAATCTAAAACTGGACTTACAGGAGAGGTTCAATTCATAGAAAGTGAGAGTGTCAGTCCTCTTGTACTTAAGTCGTTATTGTGCCTTTTGTATTAAATTCGGATGCAACTTCTGTGTTTCATCGTCAATGAGAAGGTACAAGGGATACAGTAAACCTGAAGTGAAGCATCGGAATCTAAAACTGGACTCACAGGAGAGGTTCAAATCATAGAAAGTGAGAGTGTCAGTCCTCTTGTACTTAAGTCGGCATTGTGCCATTTGTATTAAGTTCGGATGCAATTTCTGTGTTTCATAGTCAATAAGAAAGTCCAAGGCATACAGTAAACCTAAAGTGAAGCATCGGAATCTAAAACTGGACTCATGGGAGAGGTTCAAATCATAGAAAGTGAGAGTGTCAGTCCTCTTGTACGTAAGTCGGCATTGTGCCTTTTGTATTAAATTCGGATGCAATTTCTGTGTTTCATCGTCAATAACAAGTTCCAAGGTATACAGCAAACCTGAAGTGAAACATCGGAATCTAAAACTGGACTTACAGGAGAGGTTCAATTCATAGAAAGTGAGAGTGTCAGTCCTCTTGTACTTAAGTCGTTATTGTGCCTTTTGTATTAAATTCGGATGCAACTTCTGTGTTTCATCGTCAATGAGAAGGTACAAGGGATACAGTAAACCTGAAGTGAAGCATCGGAATCTAAATCTGGACTCACAGGAGAGGTTCAAATCATAGAAAGTCAGAGTGTCAGTCCTCTTGTACTTAAGTCAGCATTGTGCCTTTTGTATTAAATTCGGATGCAATTTCTGTGTCTCATCGTCAATTAGACGGTCCAAGGGATACAGTAAACCTGAAGTGAAGCATCGGAATCTAAAACTGGACTTACAGGAGAGGTTCCAATCATAGAAAGTTAGAGTCTCAGTCCACTTGTACTTAAGTCGGCATTGTGCCTTTTGTATTAAATTCGGTTGCAATTTCTGTCTTTCATCGTCAATAAGAGGGTCCAAGGGATACAGTAAACCTGAAGTGAAGCATCTGAAACTAAAACTGAACTCATGGGAGAGGTTCAAATTATAGAAAGTGAGAGTGTCCGTCCTCTTGTACATAGGTCGGCATTGTGCCTTTTGTATTAAATTCGGATGCAATTTCTGTGTTTCATCGTCAATAAGAAGGTGCAAGGGATACCGTAAACCTGAAGTGAAGCATCGGAATCTAAAACTGTACTCACGGGGGAGGTTCCAATCATAGAATGCTAGAATGTCAGTCCTCTTGTACATAAGTCGGCATTGTGCCTTTTGTATTAAATTCGGATGCAATTTCTGTGTTTCATCGTTAATAAGAAGGTCCAAGGGATACAGTAATTCTGAAGTGAAGAATCGGAATCTATAACTGGACTCACAGGAGAGGTTCAAATCATAGAAAGTTAGAGTGTCAGTCCTCTTGTACTTAAGTCGGCATTGTGCTTTTTGTATTAAATTCGGATGCAATTTCTGTGTTTCATCGTCAACAAGAAGGTCCAAGGTATACAGTAAACCTGAAGTGAAGCATCGGAATCGAAAACTGGACTCACAGGAGAGGTTCAAATCATAGAAGGTGAGAGTGTCAGTCCTCTTGTGCTTACGTTGGCATTGTGCCTTTTGTATTAAATTCGAATGCAATTTCTGTGTATCATCGTAAATAAGAAGGTACAAGGCATACAGTAAACCTGAAGTGAAACATCGGAATCTAAAACTGGACTCATGGGAGAGGTTCAAATCATAGAAAGTGAGAGTGTCAGTCCACTTGTACTTAAGTCGGCATGGTGCCTTTTGTATTAAATTCGGTTGCAATTTCTGTCTTTCATCGTCAATAAGAAGGTCCAAGGGATACAGTAAACCTAAAGTGAAGCATCTGAACTAAAACTGGACTCATGGGAGAGGTTCAAATCATAGAAAGTGAGAGTGTCAGTCCTGTTGTACTTAAGTCGGCATTGTGCCTTTAGTATTAAATTCGGATGCAATTTCTGTGTTTCATCGTCAATAAGAAGGTCCAAGGGATACCGTAAACCTGAAGTGAAGCATCGGAATCTAAAACTGTACTCACGGGAGAGGTTCAAATCATAGAATGTTAGAGTGTCAGTCCTCTTGTACTTAAGTCGGCATTGTGCCTTTTGTGTTAAATTCAGATGCAATTTCTATGTTTCATCGTAAATAAGAAGGTCCAAGGGATACAGTAAACCTGAAGTGAAGAATCGGAATCTGTAACTGGGCTCACAGGAGAGGTTCAAATCATAGAAAGTTAGAGTGTCAGTCCTCTTGTACTTAAGTCGGCATTGTGCCTTTTGTATTAAATTCGGATGCAATTTCTGTGTTTCATCGTCAATAAGAAGGTCCAAGGGATACAGTAAACCAGAAGTGAAACATCGGAATCTAAAACTGGACTCACAGGAGAGGTTCAAATCATAGAAAGTTAGAGAGTCAGTCCACTTGTACTTAAGTCGGCATTGTGCCTTTTGTATTAAATTCGGATGCAATTTCTGTGTCTCATCGTCAATAAGACGGTCCAAGGGATACAGTAAACCTGAAGTGAAGCATCGGAATCTAAAACTGGACTTACAGGAGAGGTTCCAATCATAGAAAGTTGGAGTCTCAGTCCACTTGTACGTAAGTCGGCATTGTGCCTTTTGTATTAAATTCGGTTGCAATTTCTGTCTTTCATCGTCAATAAGAGGGTCCAAGGGATACAGTAAACCTGAAGTGAAGCATCTGAAACTAATACTGAACTCATGGGAGAGGTTCAAATCATAGAAAGTGAGAGTGTCCGTCCTCTTGTACATAAGTCGGCATTGTGCCTTTTGTATTAAATTCGGATGCAATTTCTGTGTTTCATCGTCAATAAGAAGCTGCAAGGGATACCGTAAACCTGAAGTGAAGCATCGGAATCTAAAACTGTACTCACGGGGGAGGTTCCAATCATAGAATGTTAGAGTGTCAGTCCTCTTGTACATAAGTCGGCATTGTGCCTTTTGTATTAAATTCGGATGCAATTTCTGTGTTTCATCGTTAATAAGAAGGTCCAAGGGATACAGTAATTCTGAAGTGAAGAATCGGAATCTATAACTGGACTCACAGGGGAGGTTCAAATCATAGAAAGTTAGAGTGTCAGTCCTCTTGTACTTAAGTCGGCATTGTGCCTTTTGTATTAAATTCGGATGCAATTTCTGTGTTTCATCGTCAACAAGAAGGTCCAAGGTATACAGTAAACCTGAAGTGAAGCATCGGAATCGAAAACTGGACTCACAGGAGGGGTTCAAATCATAGAAGGTGAGAGTGTCAGTCCTCTTGTGCTTACGTTGGCGTTGTGCCTTTTGTATTAAATTCGGTTGCAATTTCTGTCTTTCATCGTCAATAAGAGGGTCCAAGGGATACAGTAAACCTGAAGTGAAGCATCTGAAACTAAAACTGAACTCATGGGAGAGGTTCAAATCATAGAAAGTGAGAGTGTCAGTCCACTTGTACTTAAGTCGGCATGGTGCCTTTTGTATTAAATTCGGTTGCAATTTCTGTCTTTCATCGTCAATATGAAGGTCCAAGGGATACAGTAAACCTAAAGTGAAGCATCTGAAACTAAAACTGGACTCATGGGAGAGGTTCAAATCATAGAAAGTGAGAGTGTCAGTCCTCTAGTACTTAAGTCGGCATTGTGCCTTTTGAATTAAATTCGGATACAATTTCTGTGTTTCATCGTCAATAAGAAGGTCCAAGGGATACCGTAAACCTGAAGTGAAGCATCGGAATCTAAAACTGTACTCACGGGAGAGGTTCAAATCATAGAATGTTAGAGTGTCAGTCCTCTTGTACTTAAGTCGGCATTGTGCCTTTTGTGTTAAATTCGGATGCAATTTCTATGTTTCAACGTAAATAAGAAGGTCCAAGGGATACAGTAAACCTGAAGTGAAGAATCGGAATCTATAACTGGGCTCACAGGAGAGGTTCAAATCATAGAAAGTTAGAGTGTCAGTCCTCTTGTACTTAAGTCGGCATTGTGCCTTTTGTATTAAATTCGGATGCAATTTCTGTGTTTCATCGTCAATAAGAAGGTCCTAGGTACACTGTAAACCTGAAGTGAAGCATCGGAATCTAAAACTGGACTCACAGGAGAGGTTCAAATCATTGAAGGTGAGAGTGTCAGTCCGCTTGTGCTTACGTTGGCATTGTGCCTTTTGTAATAAATTCGGATGCAATTTCTGTGAATCATCGTTAATAAGAAGGTGCAAGGCATACAGTAAACCTGAAGTGAAGCATCGGAATCTAAAACTGGACTCATGGGAGAGGTTCAAATCATAGAAAGTGAGAGTGTCAGTCCTCTTGTACGTAAGTCGGCATTGTGCCTTTTGTATTAAATTCGGATGCAATTTCTGTGTTTCATCGACAATAACAAGTTCCAAGGTATACAGCAAACCTGAAGTGAAACATCGTAATCTAAAACTGGACTTACAGGAGAGGTTCAATTCATAGAAAGTGAGAGTGTCAGTCCTCTTGTACTTAAGTCGTTATTGTGCCTTTTGTATTAAATTCGGATGCAACTTCTGTGTTTCATCGTCAATAAGAAGGTACAAGGGATACAGTAAACCTGAAGTGAAGCATCGGATTCTAAAACTGGACTCACAGGAGAGGTTCAAATCATAGAAAGTGAGAGTGTCAGTCCTCTTGTACTTAAGTCGGCATTGTGCCATTTGTATTAAGTTCGGATGCAATTTCTGTGTTTCATCGTCAATAAGAAGGTCCAAGGTACACAGTAAACCTGAAGTGAAGCATCGGAATCCAAAACTGGAATCACAGGAGAGGGTCAAATCATAGAAGGTGAGAGTGTCAGTCCGCTTGTGCTTACGTTGGCATTGTGCCTTTTGTATTAAATTCGGATGCAATTTCTGTGAATCATCGTTAATAAGAAGGTACAAGGCATACAGTAAACCTGAAGTGAAGCATCGGAATCTAAAACTGGACTCATGCTAGAGGCTCAAATCATAGAATGTCAGAGTGTCCGTCCTCTTGTACTTAAGTCGGCATTGTGCCTTTTGTATTAATTTCGGATGCAATTTCTGTGTTTCATCGTCAATAACAGGTTCCAAGGTATACAGCAAACCTGAAGTGAAACATCGGAATCTAAAACTGGACTTACAGGAGAGGTTCAAATCATAGAAAGTGAGAGTGTCAGTCCTCTTGTACTTAAGTCGTTATTGTGCCTTTTGTATTAAATTCGGATGCAACTTCTGTGTTTCATCGTCAATACGAAGGTGCAAGGGATACAGTAAACCTGAAGTGAAGCATCGGAATCTAAAACTGGACTCACAGGAGAGGTTCAAATCATAGAAAGTGAGAGTGTCAGTCCTCTTGTACTTAAGTCGGCAATGTGCCAATTGTATTAAGTTCGGATGCAATATCTGTGTTTCATAGTCAATAAGAAAGTCCAACGCATACAGGAAACCTGAAGTGAAGCATCGGAATCTAAAACTGGACTCACAGGAGAGGTTCAAATCATAGGAAGTTAGAGTGTCAGTCCTCTTGTACTTATATCGGCATTGTGCCTTTTGTATTAAATTCGGATGCAAGTTCTGTTTTTCATCGTCAATATGAAGGTCCAAGGGATACAGTAAACCTGAAGTGAAGCATCCGAATCTAAAACTGGACTCACAGGAGAGGTTCAAATCATAGAAAGTTAGAGTGTCAGCCCTCTTGTACATAAGTCGGCATTGTGCCTTTTGAATTTATTTCCGATGCAATTTCTGTGTTTCATCATCAATAACACGTTCCAAGGTATACAGCAAACCAGAAGTGAAGCATCGGAATCTAAACTGGACTCACAGGAGAGGTTCAAATCATAGAAAGTTAGAGAGTCAGTCCTCTTGTACTTAAGTCGGCATTGTGCCTTTTGTATTAAATTCGGATGCAATTTCTGTGTCTCATCGTCAATAAGAAGGTCCAAGGGATACAGTATACCTGAAGTGAAGCATCGGTATCTAAAACTGGACTTACAGGAGAGGTTCAAATCATAGAAAGTTAGAGTATCAGTCCTCTTGTATTTAAGTCGGCATTGTGCCTTTTGTATTAAATTCGGATGCAATTTCTGTGTTTCATCGTCAATACGAAGGGCCTAGGGATACAGTAAACCTGAAGTGAAGCATCGGAATCTAAAACTGGACTCACAGGCGAGGTTCAAATTATTGAAAGTTAGAGTGTCAGTCCTCTTGTACTTAAGTCGGCATTGTGCCTTTTGTATTAAATTCAGATGCAATTTCTGAGTTTCATCGTCAATAAGAAGGTACAAGGGATACAGTAAACCTGACGTGAAGCATCGGAATCTAGAACTGGACTCACAGGAGAGGTTCAAATCATAGAAAGTGAGAGTGTCAGTCCCCTTGTACTTAAGTTGGCATTGTGCCTTTTGTATTAAATTCGGATGCAATTTCTGTGTTTCATCGTCAATAAGATAGTCCAAGGGATACAGTATACCTCAAGTGAAGCATCGGAATCGAAAACTGGACTCTCAGGTGAGGTTCCAATCATAGATTGTTAGAGTGTCAGTCGTCTTGTACTTAAGTCGGCATTGTGCCTTTTGTATTAAATTCCGATGCAATTTCTGTGTTTCATCATCAATAAGAAGGTACAAGGGATGCAGTTAACCTGAAGTGAGGCATCGGAATCTAAAACTGGACTCACAGGAGAGGTTCAAATCATAGAAAGTCAGAGAGTCAGTCCTCTTGTACTTAAGTCGGCATTGTGCCTTTTATATTAAATTCAGATTCAATTTCTGTGTTTCATCGTCAATAAGAAAGTCTAAGGTATACAGGAAACCTGAAGTGAAGCATCGGAATCTAAAACTGGACTCACAGGAGAGGCTTAAATCATAGAAAGTTAGAGTGTCAGTCCTCTTGTGCTTAAGTCGGCATTGTGCATTTTGTAGTAAATTCGGATGCAATTTCTGTGTTTCATCGTCAATACGAAGGTCCAAGGGATACAGTAAACCTTAAGTGAAGCATCGGAATCTAAAACTGGACTCACAGGAGAGGTTCAAATTATTGAAAGTTAGAGTGTCAGTCCTCTTGTACTTAAGTCGGCATTGTGCCTTTTGTATTAAGTTCCGATGCAATTTCTGTAATTCAACGTCAATAAGAAGGTCCAAGGGATACAGTAAACCTGAAGTGAAGCATCGGAATCTAGAACTGGACTCACAGGAGAGGTTCGAATCATAGAAAGTGGGAGTGTCAGTCCCCTTGTACTTAAGTCGGCATTGTGCCTTTTGTATTTAATTCGAATGCAATTTCTGTGTTTCATCGTCAATAAGATGGTCCAAGGGATACAGTAAACCTGAAGTGAGGCATCGGAATCTAAAACTGGACTCACAGGAGAGGTTCAAATCATAGAAAGTTAGCGAGTCAGTCCTGTTGTACTTAAGTCGGCATTGTGACTTTTGTATTACATTCGGATGCAATTTCTGTGTTTCATCGTCAATAACAAGGTCCAAGGTATACAGTAACCCTGAAGTGAAGCATCGGAATCTAAAAATGGACTCACAGGAGAGGTTCAAATCATAGAAGGTGAGAGTGTCAGTCCTCTTGTACTTAAGTCGGCATAGTGCCTTTTGAATTAAATTCGGATGCAATTTCTGTGTTTCATAGTTAATAAGAAAGTCCAAGGTATACAGGAAACCTGAAGTGAAGCATCAGAATCTAAAACTGGACTCACAGGAGAGGTTCAAATCATATAAAGTTAGAGTGTCAGTCCTCTTGTACTTAAGTCGGCATTGTGCCTTTTGTATTAAATTCGGATGCAATTTCTGTGTTTCATCGTTAATAAGAAGGTACAGGGGATACAGTAAACCTGAAGTGAAGCATCGGAATCTAAAACTGGACTCACGGGAGACATTCAAATCATAGAAAGTGAGAGTGTCAGTCCTCTTGTACTTAAGTCGGCATTGTGCCTTTTGAATAAAATTCGGATGCAATTTGTGTGTTTCATCGTCAATAAGAAGGTCCAAGGGGTATAGTAACCCCGAAGCATCGAAATCTAAAACTGGACTACCAGGAGAGGTTTAAATCATAGAAAGTGAGGGTGTCAGTCCTCTTGTACTTAAGTCGGCATGGTGCCTTTTGAATTTAATTCCGATGCAATTTCTGTGTTTCATCGTCAATAACAAGTTCCAAGGTGTACAGCAAACCTGAAGTGAAGCATTAGAATCTAATACTGGACTTACAGGAGAGGTTCAAATCATAGAAAGTGAGAGTGTCAGTCCTCTTGTACTTAAGTCGGCATTGTGCCTTTTGTATTAAATTCGGATGCAATTTCTGTGTTTCATCGTCAATAAGAAGGTACAAGGGATACACTAAACCTGAAGTGAAGCATCGGAATCTAAAACTGGACTTACAGGAGAGGTTCAAATCTTACAAAGAGAGAGTGTCAGTCCTCATGTACTTAAGTCGGCATTGTGCCTTTTGTATTAAATTCGGATGCAGTTTCTGTGTTTCATCGTCAATAACAATGTCCAAGGTATACAGTAAACCTGAAGTGAAGCATCGGAATCTAAAACTGGACTCACAGGAGAGGTTCAAATCATAGAAGGTGAGAGTGTCAGTCCTCTTGTACTTATGTCGGCATTGTGCATTTTGTATTAAATTCGGCAGCAATTTCTGAGTTTCATAGTCAATAAGAAAGTCCAAGGTATACAGGAAACCTGAAGTGAAGCATCGGAATCTAAAACTGGACTCTCAGGAGAGGTTCAAACCATAGAAAGTTAGAGTGTCAGTCCTCTTGTACTTAAATCGGCATTGTGCCTTTTGTATTAAATTCGGATGCAATTTCTGTGTTTCATCGTTAATAAGAAGGTACAGGGGATACAGTAAACCTGAAGTGAAGCATCGGAATCTAAAACTGGACTCACGGGAGACATTCAAATCATAGAAAGTGAGAGTGTCAGTCCTCGTGTACTTAAGTCGGCATTGTGCCTTTTGAATTAAATTCGGATGCAATTTCTGTGTTTCATCGTCAATAAGAAGGTCCAAGGGGTATAGTAACCCCGAAGCATCGGAATCTAAAACTGGACTACCAGGAAAGGTTTAAATCATAGAAAGTGAGGGTGTCAGTCCTCTTGTACTTAAGTCGGCATTGTGCCTTTTGAATTTAATTCCGATGCAATTTCTGTGTTTCATCGGCAATAACAAGTTCCAAGGTATACAGCAAACCTGAAGTGAAGCATCGGAATCTAATACTGGACTTACAGGAGAGGTTCAAATCATAGAAAGTGAGAGTGTCAGTCCTCTTGTACTTAAGTCGGCATTGTGCCTTTTGTATTAAATTCGGATGCAGTTTCTGTGTATCATCGTCAATAAGAAGGTCCAAGGGATACAGTAAACATGAAGTGAAGCATCGGATTCTAAAACTGGACTCACAGGAGTGGTTCAATTCATAGAAAGTTAGAGTGTCAGTCCTCTTGTACTTAAGTCGGCATTGTGCATTTTGAATTTAATTCCGATGCAATTTCTGTGTTTCATCGTCAATAACAAGTTCCAAGGTATACAGCAAACCTGAAGTGAAGCATCGGAATCTAAAACTGGACTTACAGGAGAGGTTCAAATCATAGAAAGTGAGAGTGTCAGTCCTCTTGTACTTAAGTCGGCATTGTGCCTTTTGTATAAAATTCGGATGCAATTTCTGTGTTTCATCGTCAATAAGAAGGTACATGGGATACAGTAAACCTGAAGTGAAGCATCGGAATCTTAAACTAGACTTACAGGAGAGGTTCAAATCATAGAAAGTGAGAGTGTCAGTCCTCTTGTACTTAAGTCGGCATTGTGCCTTTTGTTTTAAATTCGGATGCAATTTCTGTCATTCATCGTCAATAAGAATGTCCAAGGGATACAGTAAACCTGAAGTAAAGCATCGGAATCTGTACTGGACTCACAGGAGAGGTTCAAATCATAGAAAGTGAGATTGTCAGTCCCCTTGTACTTATGTCGGCATTGTGCCTTTTGTATAAAATTCGGATGCAATTTCTGTGTTTCATCGTCATTAAGATGGTTCAAGGCATACAGTAAACCTGAAGTGATGCATCGGAATCTAAAACTGGACTCACAGGAGAGGTTCACATCATAGAAAGTTAGAGTGCCAGTCCTCTTGTACTTAAGTCGGCATTGTGCCTTTTGTATTAATTTCCGATGCAATTTCTGTGTTTCATCGTCAATAAGAAGGTCCAAGGGATACAGTAAACCTGGAGTGAGGCATCGGAATCTAAAATTGGACTCACAGGAGAGGTTCAATTCACAGAAAGTTAGAGAGTCAGTCCTCATGTACTTAAGTCCGCATTGTGCCTTTAGTATTAAATTCGGATGCCATTTCTGTGTTTCATAGTCAATAACAAGGTCCAAGGTATACAGTAAACCTGAAGTGAAGCATCGGAATCGAAAACTGGGCTCACAGGAGAGGTGAAATCATAGAAGGTGAGAGTGTCAGTCCTCTTGTACTTATGTCGGCATTGTGCTTTTTGTATTAACTTCGGCTGCAATTTCTGAGTTTCATAGTTAATAAGAAAGTCCAAGGTATACAGTAAACCTGAAGTGAAGCATCGGAATCTAAAACTGGACTCACAGGAGAGGTTCAAATCATAGAAAGTGAAAGTGTCAGTCCTCTTGTACTTAAGTCAGCATTGTGCCATTTGTATTAAGTTCGGCTGCAATTTCTGTGTTTCATAGTCAATAAGAAAGTCCAAGGCATACAGGAAACCTGAAGTGAAGCATCGGAATCTAAAACTGGACTCACAGGAGAGGTTCAAATCATAGGAAGTTAGAGTGTCAGTCCTCTTGTACTTATATCGGCATTGTGCCTTTTGTATTAAATTCGGATGCAAGTTCTGTGTTTCATCGTCAATATGAAGGTCCAAGGGATACAGTAAACCTGAAGTGAAGCATCCGAATCTAAAACTGGGCTCACAGGAGAGGTTCAAATCATAGAAAGTTAGAGTGTCAGTCCTCTTGTACTTAAGTCGGCATTGTGCCTTTTGAATTTATTTCCGATGCAATTTCTGTGTTTCATCATCAATAACACGTTCCAAGGTATACAGCAAACCAGAAGTGAAGCATCGGAATCTAAAACTGGACTCACAGGAGAGGTTCAAATCATAGAAAGTTAGAGAGTCAGTCCTCTTGTACTTAAGTCGGCATTGTGCCTTTTGTATTAAATTCGGATGCAATTTTTGTGTCTCATCGTCAATAAGAATGTCCAAGGGATACAGTATACCTGAAGTGAAGCATTGGTATCTGAAACTGGACTTACAGGAGAGGTTCAAATCATAGAAAGTTTGAGTATCAGTCCTCTTGTATTTAAGTCGGCATTGTGCCTTTTGTATTAAATTCGGATGCAATTTCTGTGTTTCATCGTCAATACGAAGGGCCTAGGGATACAGTAACCTGAAGTGAAGCATCGCAATGTAAAACTGGACTCACAGGCGAGGTTCAAATTATTGAAAGTTAGAGTGTCAGTCCTCTTGTACTTAAGTCGGCATTGTGCCTTTTGTATTAAATTCAGATGCAATTTCTGTGTTTCATCATCAATAAGAAGGTCCAACGGATACAGTTAACCTGAAGTGAGGCATCAGAATCTACAACTGGACTCACAGGAGAGGTTCAAATCATAGAAAGTTAGAGAGTCAGTCCTCTTGTACTTAAGTCGGCATTGTGCCTTTTGTATTAAATTCAGATTCAATTTCTGTGTTTCATCGTCAATAAGAAAGTCTAAGGTATACAGGAAACCTGAAGTGAAGCATCGGAATCTAAAACTGGACTCACAGGAGAGGCTTAAATCATAGAAAGTTAGAGTGTCAGTCCTCTTGTACTTAAGTCGGCATTGTGCCTTTTGTAGTAAATTCGGCTGCAGTTTCTGTGTTTCATCGTCAATACGAAGGTCCAAGGGATACAGTAAACCTGAAGTGAAGCATCGGAATCTAAAACTGGACTCACAGGAGAGGTTCAAATTATTGAAAGTTAGATTGTCAGTCCTCTTGTACTTAAGTCGGCATTGTGCCTTTTGTATTAAATTCCGATGCAATTTCTGTGTTTCATCGTCAATAAGAAGGTCCAAGGGATACAGTAAACCTGAAGTGAAGCATCGGAATCTAGAACTGGACTCACAAGAGAGGTTCGAATCATAGAAAGTGGGAGTGTCAGTCCCCTTGTACTTAAGTCGGCATTGTGCCTTTTGTATTAAATTCGGATGCAATTTCTGTGTTTCATCGTCAATAAGATGGTCCAAGGGATACAGTAAACCTGAAGTGAGGCATCGGAATCTAAAACTGGACTCACAGGAGAGGTTCCAATCATAGAAAGTTAGCGAGTCAGTCCTCTTGTACTTAAGTCGGCATTGTGACTTTTGTATTAAATTCGGATGCAATTTCTGTGTTTCATCGTTAATAAGAAGGTACAGGGGATACAGTAAACCTGAAGTGAAGCATCGGAATCTAAAACTGGACGCACGGGAGACATTCAAATCATAGAAAGTGAGAGTGTCAGTCCTCTTGTTCTTAAGTCGGCATTGTGCCTTTTGTATTAAATTCGGATGCAATTTCTGTGTTTCATCGTCAATAAGAAGGTCCAAGGGATATAGTAACCCCGAAGCATCGGAATCTAAAACTGGACTACCAGGAGAGGTTTAAATCATAGAAAGTGAGGGTGTCAGTCCTCTTGTACGTAAGTCGGCATTGTGCCTTTTGTATTAAATTCGGATGCAAGTTCTGTGTTTCATCGTCAATATGAAGGTCCAAGGGATACAGTAAACCTGAAGTGAAGCATCGGAATCTAAAACTGGACTCACAGGAGAGGTTCAAACCGTAGAAAGTTAGAGTGTCAGTCCTCTTGTACTTAAGTCGGCATTGTGCCTTTTGAATTTAATTCCGATGCAATTTCTGTGTTTCATCGTCAATAACAAGTTCCAAGGTATACAGCAAACCTGAAGTGAAGCATCGGAATTTAATACAGGACTTACAGGATAGGTTCAAATCATAGAAAGTGAGAGTGTCAATCCTCTTGTACTTAAGTCGGCATTGTGCCTTTTGTATTAAATTCGGATGCAATTTCTGTGTTTCATCGTCAATAAGAAAGTACAAGGGATACAGTAAACCTGAAGTGAAGCATCGGAATCTAAAACTGGACTTACAGGAGAGGTTCAAATCTTACAAAGTGAGAGTGTCAGTCCTCTTGTACTTACGTCGGCATTGTGCCTTTTGTATTAAATTCGGATGCAGTTTCTGTGTTTCATCGTCAATAACAAGTTCCAAGGTATACAGTAAACCGGAAGTGAAGCATCGGAATCTAAAACTGGACTCACAGGAGAGGTTCAAATCATAGAAGGTGAGAGTGTCAGTCCTCTTATACTTAAGTCGGCATTGTGCCTTTTGTATTAAATTCGGCTGCAATTTCTGAGTTTCATAGTCAATAAGAAAGTCCGAGGTATACAGGAAACCTGAAGTGAAGCATCGGAATCTAAAACTGGACTCACAGGAGAGGTTCAAATCATAGAAAGTTAGGGTGTCAGTCCTCTTGTACTTAAGTCGGCATTGTGCCTTTTGTATTAAATTCGGATGCAAATTCTGTGTTTCATCGTTAATAAGAAGGTACAAGGGATACAGTAAACCTGAAGTGAAGCATCGGAATCTAAAACTGGACTCACGGGAGATGTTCAAATCATAGAAAGTGAGAGTGTCAGTCCTCTTGTATTTATGTCGTCATTGTGCCTCTTGTATTATATTCGGATGCAATTTCTGTGTTTCATTGTCAATAAGAAGGTCCATGGGATACAGTAAACCTGAAATGAAGCATCGGAATCTAAAACTGGTCTCACAGAAGCGGTTCCTATCATAGAAAGTGAGAGTGTCAGGCCTCTTGTACTTAACTCGGCATTGAGCCTTTCGTATTAAATTCGGATGCAGTTTCTGTGTTTCATCGTCAATAAGAAGGTCCAAGGGATACAGTAAACATGAAGTGAAGCATCGGATTCTAAAACTGGACTCACAGGAGTGGTTCAATTCATAGAAAGTTAGAGTGTCAGTCCTCTTGTACTTAAGTCGGCATTGTGCCTTTTGTATTAAATTCGGATGCAATTTCTGTGTTTCATCGTCAATAAGAAGGTTCAAGGGATATAGTAACCCCGAAGCATCGGAATCTAAAACTGGACTACCAGGAGAGGTTTAAATCATAGAAAGTGAGGGTGTCAGTCCTCTTGTACGTAAGTCGGCATTGTGCCTTTTGTATTAAATTCGGATGCAAGTTCTGTGTTTCATCGTCAATATGTAGGTCCAAGGGATACAGTAAACCTGAAGTGAAGCATCGGAATCTAAAACTGGACTCACAGGAGAGGTTCAAACCGTAGAAAGTTAGAGTGTCAGTCCTCTTGTACTTAAGTCGGCATTGTACCTTTTGAATTTAATTCCGATGCAATTTCTGTGTTTCATCGTCAATAACAAGTTCCAAAGTATACAGCAAACCTGAAGTGAAGCATCGGAATTTAATACAGGACTTACAGGATAGGTTCAAATCATAGAAAGTGAGAGTGTCAATCCTCTTGTACTTAAGTCGGCATTGTGCCTTTTGTATTAAATTCGGATGCAATTTCTGTGTTTCATCGTCAATAAGAAAGTACAAGGGATACAGTAAACCTGAAGTGAAGCATCGGAATCTAAAACTGGACTTACAGGAGAGGTTCAAATCTTACAAAGTGAGAGTGTCAGTCCTCTTGTACTTACGTCGGCATTGTGCCTTTTGTATTAAATTCGGATGCAGTTTCTGTGTTTCATCGTCAATAACAAGTTCCAAGGTATACAGTAAACCGGAAGTGAAGCATCGGAATCTAAAACTGGACTCACAGGAGAGGTTCAAATCATAGAAGGTGAGAGTGTCAGTCCTCTTATACTTAAGTCGGCATTGTGCCTTTTGTATTAAATTCGGCTGCAATTTCTGAGTTTCATAGTCAATAAGAAAGTCCGAGGTATACAGGAAACCTGAAGTGAAGCATCGGAATCTAAAACTGGACTCACAGGAGAGGTTCAAATCATAGAAAGTTAGGGTGTCAGTCCTCTTGTACTTAAGTCGGCATTGTGCCTTTTGTATTAAATTCGGATGCAAATTCTGTGTTTCATCGTTAATAAGAAGGTACAAGGGATACAGTAAACCTGAAGTGAAGCATCGGAATCTAAAACTGGACTCACGGGAGAGGTTCAAATCATAGAAAGTGAGAGTGTCAGTCCTCTTGTATTTATGTCGTCATTGTGCCTCTTGTATTATATTCGGATGCAATTTCTGTGTTTCATTGTCAATAAGAAGGTCCATGGGATACAGTAAACCTGAAATGAAGCATCGGAATCTAAAACTGGTCTCACAGAAGCGGTTCCTATCATAGAAAGTGAGAGTGTCAGGCCTCTTGTACTTAACTCGGCATTGAGCCTTTCGTATTAAATTCGGATGCAGTTTCTGTGTTTCATCGTCAATAAGAAGGTCCAAGGGATACAGTAAACATGAAGTGAAGCATCGGATTCTAAAACTGGACTCACAGGAGTGGTTCAATTCATAGAAAGTTAGAGTGTCAGTCCTCTTGTACTTAAGTCGGCATTGTGCCTTTTGAATTTAATTCCGATGCAATTTCTGTGTTTCATCGTCAATAACAAGTTCCAAGGTATACAGCAAACCTGAAGTGAAGCATCGGAATCTAAAACTGGACTTACAGGAGAGGTTCAAATCATAGAAAGTGAGAGTGTCAGTCCTCTTGTACTTAAGTCGGCATTGTGCCTTTTGTATTAAATTCGGATGCAATTTCTGTGTTTCATCGTCAATAAGAAGGTACAAGGGATACAGGAAACCTGAAGTTAAGCATCGGAATCTTAAACTAGACTTACAGGAGAGGTTCAAATCATATAAAGTGAGAGTGTCAGTCCTCTTGTACTTAAGTCGGCATTGTGCCATTGTTTTAAATTCGGATGCAATTTCTGTGATTCATCGTCAATAAGAATGTCCAAGGGATACAGTAAACCTGAAGTAAAGCATCGGAACCTGTACTGGACTCACAGGAGAGGTTCAAATCATAGAAAGTTAGAGTGTCAGTCCTCTTGTACTTAAGTCGGCATTGTGCATTTTGTAATTACTTCGGATGGAGTTTCTGTATTTCATCGTCAATAAGAAGGTCCAAGGGATACAGTAAACCTGAAGTGAGGCATCGGAATCTAAAACTGGACTCACAGGAAAGGTTCGAATCATAGATAGTTAGAGTGTCGGTCCTCTTGTACTTAAGTCGGCATTGTGCCTTTTGTATTAAATTCGGATGCAATTTCTGTGTTTCATCGTCAATAAAAAGGTCCAATGGAAACAGTAAACCTGAAGTAAAGCATCGGAATCTGTACTGGACTCACAGGAGAGGTTCAAATCATAGAAAGTGAGATTGTCAGTCCCCTTGTACTTAAGTCGGCACTGTGCCTTTTGTATTAAATTCGGATGCAATTTCTGTGTTTCGTCGTCATTAAGATGGTCCAAGGCATACAGTAAACCAGAAGTGAAGCATCGGAATCTAAAACTGGACTCACAGGAGAGGTTCACATCACAGAATGTTAGAGTGTCAGTCCTCTTGTACTTAAGTCGGCATTGTGCCTTTTGTATTAAATTCCGATCCAATTTCTGTGTTTCATCGTCAATAAGAAGGTCCAAGGGATACAGTAATTCTGGAGTGAATCATCGGAATCTAAAATTGGACTCACAGGAGAGGTTCAAATCATAGAAAGTTAGAGAGTCAGTCCTCATGTACTTAAGTCGGCATTGTGCCTTTAGTATTTAATTCGGATGCAATTTCTGTGTTTCATCGTCAATACCAAGGTCCAAGGTATACAGTAAACCTGAAGTGAAGCATCCGAATCGAAAACTGGGCTCACAGGAGAGGTTCAAATCATAGAAGGTGAGAGTGTCAGTCCTCTTGTACTTAAGTCGGCATTGTGCTATTTGTATTAAATTCGGCTGAAATTTCTGAGTTTCATAGTTAATAAGAAAGTCCAAGGTATACAGGAAACCTGAAGTGAAGCATCGGAATCTTAAACTGGACTTACAGGAGTGGTTCAAATCATAGATATTGAGAGTGACAGGCCTCTTGTACTGAAGTCGGCATTGTGCCTTTTGTAGTAAATTCGGATGCAGTTTCTGTGTTTCATCGTCAATAAGAAGGTCCAAGGGAAACAGTAAACATGAAGGGAAGCATCGGATTCTAAAACTGGACTCACAGGAGTGATTCAAATAATAGAAAGTTAGAGTGTCAGTCCTCTTGTACTTAAGTCGGCATTGTGCCTTTTTTATTAAATTCGGATGCAATTTCTGTGTTTCATCGTCAATAAGAAGGTACAAGGGATACAGTAAACCTCAAGTGAAGCATCGGAATCTTAAACTGGACTTACAGGAGAGGTTCAAATCATAGAAATTGAGAGTGTCAGTCCTCTTGTACTTAAGTCGGCATTGTGCCTTTCGTATTAAATTAGGATGCAATTTCTGTGATTCATCATCAATACGATGATTCAAGGGATACAGTAAACCTTAAGTGAAGCTTCGGAATCTAAAACTGGACTCACAGGAGAGGTTCAAATCATAGAAAGTGAGAGTGTCAGTCCTTTTGTACTTAAGTCGGCATTGTGCCTTTTTTATTAAATTCGGATGCAATTTCTGTGTTTCATCGTCAATAAGAAGGTCCAAGTGATACAGTAAACCTGAAGTAAAGCAACCGAATCTGTACTGGAATCACAGGAGAGGTTCAAATCATTGAAAGTTAGAGTGTCAGTCCACTTGTACTTAAGTCGACATTGTGCATTATGTATTAAATTCCTATTTAATTTCTGTATTTCATCGTCAATAAGAAGGTCCAAGGGATACAGTAACCTGAAGTGAGGCATCGGAATTTAAAACTGGACTCACAGGAGAGGTTCAAATCATAGATAGTTAGTGTGTCATTCGTCTTGTACTTAAGTCTTCATTGTGCCTTTTGTATTAAATTCGGATGCAATTTCTGTGTTTCATCGTCAATAAGGAGGTCCAAGGGATACAGTAAACCTGAAGTAAAGCATCGGAATCTGTACTGTACTCACAGGAGAGGTTCAAATCATAGAAAGTTAGAGTGTCATCACTCTTGTACTTAAGTCGGCATTGTGCATTATGTATTAAATTCGGATTTAATTTCTGTATTTCATCGTCAATAAGAAGGTCCAAGGGATACAGTAAACCTTAAGTGAAGCTTCGGAATCTAAAACTGGACTCACAGGAGAGGTTCAAATCATAGAAAGTGAGTGTGTCAGTCCTGTTGGACTTAAGTCGGCATTGTGCCTTTTGTATTAAATTCCGATGCAATTTCTGTTTTTTATCGTCAATAACAAGGTCCACGGTATACAGTACACCTGAAGTGAGGCATCGGAATCTTAAACTGGACTCACAGGAGAGGTTCAAATCATAGAAACTTAGAGTGTCAGTCCTCTTGCACTTAAGTCGGCATTGTGCATTTTGTATTAAATTCGGTTGGAATTTCTGTATTTCATCGTCAATAAGAAGGTCCAAGGGATACAGTAAACCTGAAGTGAGGCATCGGAATCTAAAACTGGACTCACAGGAGAGGTTCAAATCATAGAAAGTGAGAGTGTCAGTCCTCTTGCACTTAAGTCGGCATTGTGCCTTTTGTATTAGATTCGGATGCAATTTCTGTGATTCATCGTCAAAAAGGAAGTCCAAGGAATACAGTAAACCTGAAGTGAAGATTCGGAATCTAAAACTGGACTCACTGGAGAGGTTCAAATCATTGAAAGTTAGAGTAACAGTCCTCTTGTACTTAAGTCGGCATTGTGCCTTTTGTATTAAATTCGGATGTAATCTCTGTGTATCATCGTCAATAAGAAAGTCCAAGGTATACAGGAAACCTGAAGTGAAGCATCGGAATCTAAAACTGGACTCACAGGAGAGATTCAAATCACAGAAAGTGAGAGTGTCAGTCCTCTTGTACTTAAGTTGGCATTGTGCCTTTTGTATTAAATTCGGATGCAATTTCTGTGATTCATCGTCAAAAAGGAAGTCCAAGGAATACAGTAAACCTGAAGTGAAGATTCGGAAACTAAAACTGGACTCACTGGAGAGGTTCAAATCATTGAAAGTTAGAGTGTCAGTCCTCTTGTACTTAAGTCGGCATTGTGCCTTTTGAATTTAATTCCGATGCAATTTCTGTGTTTCATCGTCAATAAGAAGTTCCAAGGTATATAGCAAACCTGAAGTGAAGCATCGGAATCTAAAACTGGACTCACAGGAGAGGTTAAAATCATAGAAAGTGAGAGTGTCAGTCCGCTTGTACTTAAGTCGGCATTGTGCCTTTTGTATTAAATTCAGATTCAATTTCTGTGTTTCATCGTCAATAAGAAAGTCTAAGGTATACAGGAAACCTGAAGTGAAGCATCGGAATCTAAAACTGGACTCACAGGAGAGGCTTAAATCATAGAAAGTTAGAGTGTCAGTCCTCTTGTACTTAAGTCGGCATTGTGCCTTTGTTTTAAATTCGGATGCAATTTCTGTGATTCATCGTCAATAAGAATGTCCAAGGGATACAGTAAACCTGAAGTAAAGAATCGGAACCTGTACTGGACTCACAGGAGAGTTTCAAATCATAGAAAGTTAGAGTGTCAGTCCTCTTGTACTTAAGTCGGCATTGTGCATTTTGTAATTACTTCGGATGGAGTTTCTGTATTTCATCGTCAATAAGAAGGTCCAAGGGATACAGTAAACCTGAAGTGAGGCATCGGAATCTAAAACTGGACTCACAGGAAAGGTTCGAATCATAGATAGTTAGAGTGTCGGTCCTCTTGTACTTAAGTCGGCATTGTGCCTTTTGTATTAAATTCGGATGCAATTTCTGTGTTTCATCGTCAATAAAAAGGTCCAATGGAAACAGTAAACCTGAAGTAAAGCATCGGAATCTGTACTGGACTCACAGGAGAGGTTCAAATCATAGAAAGTGAGATTGTCAGTCCCCTTGTACTTAAGTCGGCACTGTGCCTTTTGTATTAAATTCGGATGCAATTGCTGTGTTTCGTCGTCATTAAGATGGTCCAAGGCATACAGTAAACCAGAAGTGAAGCATCGGAATCTAAAACTGGACTCACAGGAGAGGTTCACATCATAGAATGTTAGAGTGTCAGTCCTCTTGTACTTAAGTCGGCATTGTGCCTTTTGTATTAAATTCCGATCCAATTTCTGTGTTTCATCGACAATAAGAAGGTCCAAGGGATACAGTAATTCTGGAGTGAATCATCGGAATCTAAAATAGGACTCACAGGAGAGGTTCAAATCATAGAAAGTTAGAGAGTCAGTCCTCATGTACTTAAGTCGGCATTGTGCCTTTAGTATTTAATTCGGATGCAATTTCTGTGTTTCATCGTCAATACCAAGGTCCAAGGTATACAGTAAACCTGAAGTGAAGCATCCGAATCGAAAACTGGGCTCACAGGAGAGGTTCAAATCATAGAAATTGAGAGTGTCAGTCCTCTTGTACTTAAGTCGGCATTGTGCTATTTGTATTAAATTCGGCTGAAATTTCTGAGTTTCATAGTTAATAAGAAAGTCCAAGGTATACAGGAAACCTGAAGTGAAGCATCGGAATCTTAAACTGGACTTACAGGAGAGGTTCAAATAATAGAAAGTTAGAGTGTCAGTCCTCTTGTACTTAAGTCGGCATTGTGCCTTTTGTATTAAATTCGGATGCAATTTCTGTGTTTCATCGTCAATAAGAAGGTACAAGGGATACAGTAAACCTCAAGTGAAGCATCGGAATCTTAAACTGGACTTACAGGAGAGGTTCAAATCATAGAAATTGAGAGTGTCAGTCCTCTTGTACTTAAGTCGGCATTGTGCCTTTCGTATTAAATTAGGATGCAATTTCTGTGATTCATCATCAATACGATGGTTCAAGGGATACAGTAAACCTTAAGTGAAGCTTCGGAATCTAAAACTGGACTCACAGGAGAGGTTTAAATCATAGAAAGTGAGAGTGTCAGTCCTTTTGTACTTAAGTCGGCATTGTGCCTTTTTTATTAAATTCGGATGCAATTTCTGTGTTTCATCGTCAATAAGAAGGTCCAAGTGATACAGTAAACCTGAAGTAAAGCATCGGAATCTGTACTGGAATCACAGGGGAGGTCCAAATCATTAAAAGTTAGAGTGTCAGTCCACTTGTACTTAAGTCGACATTGTGCATTATGTATTAAATTCGGATTTAATTTCTGTATTTCATCGTCAATAAGAAGGTCCAAGGGATACAGTAAACCTGAAGTGAGGCATCGGAATTTAAAACTGGACTCACAGGAGAGGTTCAAATCATAGATAGTTAGTGTGTCATTCGTCTTGTACTTAAGTCTTCATTGTGCCTTTTGTATTAAATTCGGATGCAATTTCTGTGTTTCATCGTCAATAAGGAGGTCCAAGGGATACAGTAAACCTGAAGTAAAGCATCGGAATCTGTACTGTACTCACAGGAGAGGTTCAAATCATAGAAAGTTAGAGTGTCATCACTCTTGTACTTAAGTCGGCATTGTGCATTATGTATTAAATTCGGATTTAATTTCTGTATTTCATCGTCAATAAGAAGGTCCAAGGGATACAGTAAACCTTAAGTGAAGCTTCGGAATCTAAAACTGGACTCACGGGAGAGGTTCAAATCATAGAAAGTGAGAGTGTCAGTCCTGTTGGACTTAAGTCGGCATTGTGCCTTTTGTATTAAACTCCGATGCAATTTCTGTTTTTTATCGTCAATAACAAGGTCCACGGTATACAGTACACCTGAAGTGAGGCATCGGAATCTTAAACTGGACTCACAGGAGAGGTTCAAATCATAGAAACTTAGAGTGTCAGTCCTCTTGTACTTAAGTCGGCAATGTGCATTTTGTATTAAATTCGGTTGGAATTTCTGTATTTCATCGTCAATAAGAAGGTCCAAGGGATACAGTAAACCTGAAGTGAGGCATCGGAATCTAAAACTGGACTCACAGGAGAGGTTCAAATCATAGAAAGTGAGAGTGTCAGTCCTCTTGCACTTAAGTCGGCATTGTGCCTTTTGTATTAGATTCGGATGCAATTTCTGTGTTTCATCGTCAATAAGAAGGTCCAAGGGATTCAGTAGTCCTGATGTGAAGCATCGGAATCTAAAACTGGACTCACAGGAGAGGTTCATATGATAGAAAGTGAGAGTGTCAGTCCTCTTGTACTTAAATAGGCATTGTGCCTTTTGTAATCAATTCGGATGCAATTTCTGTGATTCATCGTCAAAAAGGAAGTCCAAGGAATACAGTAAACCTGAAGTGAAGATTCGGAATCTAAAACTGGACTCACTGGAGAGGTTCAAATCATTGAAAGTTAGAGTGTCAGTCCTCTTGTACTTAAGTCGGCATTGTGCCTTTTGTATTAAATTCGGAAGTAATCTCTGTGTATCATCGTCAATAAGAAAGTCCAAGGTATACAGGAAACCTGAAGTGAAGCATCGGAATCTAAAACTGGACTCACAGGAGAGATTCAAATCACAGAAAGTGAGAGTGTCAGTCCTCTTGTACTTAAGTTGGCATTGTGCCTTTTGTATTAAATTCGGATGCAATTTCTGTGATTCATCGTCAAAAAGGAAGTCCAAGGAATACAGTAAACCTGAAGTGAAGATTCGGAATCTAAAACTGGACTCACTGGAGAGGTTCAAATCATTGAAAGTTAGAGTGTCAGTCCTCTTGTACTTAAGTCGGCATTGTGCCTTTTGAATTTAATTCCGATGCAATTTCTGTGTTTCATCGTCAATAAGAAGTTCCAAGGTATACAGCAAACCTGAAGTGAAGCATCGGAATCTAAAACTGGACTCACAGGAGAGGTTCAAATCATGGTAGGTCAGAGTGTCTGTCTTCTTGTACTGAAGTCGGCATTTTGGCTTTTGTATTATATTCGGATGTAATTTCTGTGTTTCATCGTCAAGAAGAAGGTCCAGGGGATACAGTAAACCAGAAGTGAAGCATCGGAATCTAAAACTGGACTCACAGGAGAGGTTCAAATCATAGAAAGTGAGAGTGTCAGTCCGCTTGTACTTAAGTCGGCATTGTGCCTTTTGTATTAAATTCAGATTCAATTTCTGTGTTTCATCGTCAATAAGAAAGTCTAAGGTATACAGGAAACCTGAAGTGAAGCATCGGAATCTAAAACTGGACTCACAGGAGAGGCTTAAATCATAGAAAGTTAGAGTGTCAGTCCTCTTGTACTTAAGTCGGCATTGTGCCTTTTGTAGTAAATTCGGTTGCAATTTCTGTGTTTCATCGTCAATACGAAGGTCCAAGGGATACAGTAAACCTGAAGTGAAGCATCGGAATCTAAAACTGGACTCACAGGAGAGGTTCAAATTATTGAAAGTTAGATTGTCAGTCCTCTTGTACTTAAGTCGGCATTGTGCCTTTTGTATTAAATTCCGATGCAATTTCTGTGTTTCATCGTCAATAAGAAGGCCCAAGGGATACAGTAAACCTGAAGTGAAGCATCGGAATCTAGAACTGGACTCACAAGAGAGGTTCGAATCATAGAAAGTGGGAGTGTCAGTCCCCTTGTACTTAAGTCGGCATTGTGCCTTTTGTATTAAATTCGGATGCAATTTCTGTGTTTCATCGTCAATAAGATGGTCCAAGGGATTCAGTAAACCTGAAGTGAGGCATCGGAATCTAAAACTGGACTCACAGGAGAGGTTCCAATCATAGAAAGTTAGCGAGTCAGTCCTCTTGTACTTAAGTCGGCATTGTGACTTTTGTATTAAATTCGGATGCAATTTCTGTGTTTCATCGTTAATAAGAAGGTACAGGGGATACAGTAAACCTGAAGTGAAGCATCGGAATCTAAAACTGGACGCACGGGAGACATTCAAATCATAGAAAGTGAGAGTGTCAGTCCTCTTGTTCTTAAGTCGGCATTGTGCCTTTTGTATTAAATTCGGATGCAATTTCTGTGTTTCATCGTCAATAAGAAGGTCCAAGGGATATAGTAACCCCGAAGCATCGGAATCTAAAACTGGACTACCAGGAGAGGTTTAAATCATAGAAAGTGAGGGTGTCAGTCCTCTTGTACGTAAGTCGGCATTGTGCCTTTTGTATTAAATTCGGATGCAAGTTCTGTGTTTCATCGTCAATATGAAGGTCCAAGGGATACAGTAAACCTGAAGTGAAGCATCGGAATCTAAAACTGGAATCACAGGAGAGGTTCAAACCGTAGAAAGTTAGAGTGTCAGTCCTCTTGTACTTAAGTCGGCATTGTGCCTTTTGAATTTAATTCCGATGCAATTTCTGTGTTTCATCGTCAATAACAAGTTCCAAGGTATACAGCAAACCTGAAGTGAAGCATCGGAATTTAATACAGGACTTACAGGATAGGTTCAAATCATAGAAAGTGAGAGTGTCAATCCTCTTATACTTAAGTCGGCATTGTGCCTTTTGTATTAAATTCGGATGCAATTTCTGTGTTTCATCGTCAGTAAGAAAGTACAAGGGATACAGTAAACCTGAAGTGAAGCATCGGAATCTAAAACTGGACTTACAGGAGAGGTTCAAATCTTACAAAGTGAGAGTGTCAGTCCTCTTGTACTTACGTCGGCATTGTGCCTTTTGTATTAAATTCGGATGCAGTTTCTGTGTTTCATCGTCAATAACAAGTTCCAAGGTATACAGTAAACCGGAAGTGAAGCATCGGAATCTAAAACTGAACTCACAGGAGAGGTTCAAATCATAGAAGGTGAGAGTGTCAGTCCTCTTATACTTAAGTCGGCATTGTGCCTTTTGTATTAAATTCGGCTGCAATTTCTGAGTTTCATAGTCAATAAGAAAGTCCGAGGTATACAGGAAACCTGAAGTGAAGAATCGGAATCTAAAACTGGACTCACAGGAGAGGTTCAAATCATAGAAAGTTAGGGTGTCAGTCCTCTTGTACTTAAGTCGGCATTGTATCTTTTGTATTAAATTCGGATGCAAATTCTGTGTTTCATCGTTAATAAGAAGGTACAAGGGATACAGTAAACCTGAAGTGAAGCATCGGAATCTAAAACTGGACTCACGGGAGAGGTTCAAATCATAGAAAGTGAGAGTGTCAGTCCTCTTGTATTTATGTCGTCATTGTGCCTCTTGTATTATATTCGGATGCAATTTCTGTGTTTCATTGTCAATAAGAAGGTCCATGGGATACAGTAAACCTGAAATGAAGCATCGGAATCTAAAACTGGTCTCACAGAAGCGGTTCCTATCATAGAAAGTGAGAGTGTCAGGCCTCTTGTACTTAAGTCGGCATTGAGCCTTTCGTATTAAATTCGGATGCAGTTTCTGTGTTTCATCGTCAATAAGAAGGTCCAAGGGATACAGTAAACATGAAGTGAAGCATCGGATTCTAAAACTGGACTCACAGGAGAGGTTCAAATCATAGAAAGTGAGAGTGTCAGTCCTCTTGTACTTAAGTCGGCATTGTGCCTTTTGAATTTAATTCCGATGCAATTTCTGTGTTTCATCGTCAATAACAAGTTCCAAGGTATACAGCAAACCTGAAGTGAAGCATCGGAATCTAAAACTAGACTTACAGGAGAGGTTCAAATCATAGAATGTGAGAGTGTCAGCCCTCTTGTACTTAAATCGGCATTGTGCCTTTGTTTTAAATTCGGATGCAATTTCTGTGATTCATCGTCAATAAGAATGTCCAAGGGATACAGTAAACCTGAAGTAAAGCATCGGAACCTGTACTGGACTCACAGGAGAGGTTCAAATCATAGAAAGTTAGAGTGTCAGTCCTCTTGTACTTAAGTCGGCATTGTGCATTTTGTAATTACTTCGGTTAGAGTTTCTGTATTTCATCGTCAATAAGAAGGTCCAAGGGATACAGTAAACCTGAAGTGAGGCATCGGAATCTAAAACTGGACTCACAGGAAAGGTTCGAATCATAGATAGTTAGAGTGTCGGTCCTCTTGTACTTAAGTCGGCATTGTGCCTTTTGTATTAAATTCGGATGCAATTTCTGTGTTTCATCGTCAATAAAAAGGTCCAATGGAAACAGTAAACCTGAAGTAAAGCATCGGAATCTGTACTGGACTCACAGGAGAGGTTCAAATCATAGAAAGTGAGATTGTCAGTCCCCTTGTACTTAAGTCGGCACTGTGCCTTTTGTATTAAATTCGGATGCAATTTCTGCGTTTCGTCGTCATTAAGATGGTCCGAGGCATACAGTAAACCAGAAGTGAAGCATCGGAATCTAAAACTGGACTCACAGGAGAGGTTCACATCATAGAATGTTAGAGTGTCAGTCCTCTTGTACTTAAGTCGGCATTGTGCCTTTTGTATTAAATTCCGATCCAATTTCTGTGTTTCATCGTCAATAAGAAGGTCCAAGGGATACAGTAAACCTGGAGTGAATCATCGGAATCTAAAATTGGACTCATAGGAGAGGTTCAAATCATAGAAAGTTAGAGAGTCAGTCCTCATGTACTTAAGTCGGCATTGTGCCTTTAGTATTTAATTCGGATGCAATTTCTGTGTTTCATCGTCAATACCAAGGTCCAAGGTATACAGTAAACCTGAAGTGAAGCATCCGAATCGAAAACTGGGCTCACAGGAGAGGTTCAAATCATAGAAGGTGAGAGTGTCAGTCCTCTTGTACTTAAGTCGGCATTGTGCTATTTGTATTAAATTCGGCTGAAATTTCTGAGTTTCATAGTTAATAAGAAAGTCCAAGGTATACAGGAAACCTGAAGTGAAGCATCGGAATCTTAAACTGGACTTACAGGAGAGGTTCAAATCATAGAAATTGAGAGTGACAGGCCTCTTGTACTGAAGTCGGCATTGTGCCTTTTGTAGTAAATTCGGATGCAGTTTCTGTGTTTCATCGTCAATAAGAAGGTCCAAGGGAAACAGTAAACATGAAGGGAAGCATCGGATTCTAAAACTGGACTCACAGGAGTGATTCAAATAATAGAAAGTTAGAGTGTCAGTCCTCTTGTACTTAAGTCGGCATTGTGCCTTTTGTATTAAATTCGGATGCAATTTCTGTGTTTCATCGTCAATAAGAAGGTACAAGGGATACAGTAAACCTCACGTGAAGCATCGGAATCTTAAACTGGACTTACAGGAGAGGTTCAAATCATAGAAATTGAGAGTGTCAGTCCTCTTGCACTTAAGTCGGCATTGTACCTTTCGTATTAAATTAGGATGCAATTTCTGTGATTCATCATCAATACGATGGTTCAAGGGATACATTAAACCTTAAGTGAAGCTTCGGAATCTAAAACTGGACTCACAGGAGAGGTTCAAATCATAGAAAGTGAGAGTGTCAGTCCTTTTGTACTTAAGTCGGCATTGTGCCTTTTTTATTAAATTCGGATGCAATTTCTGTGTTTCATCGTCAATAAGAAGGTCCAAGTGATACAGTAAACCTGAAGTAAAGCATCGGAATCTGTACTGGAATCACAGGAGAGGTTCAAATCATTGAAAGTTAGAGTGTCAGTCCACTTGTACTTAAGTCGACATTGTGCATTATGTATTAAATTCGGATTTAATTTCTGTATTTCATCGTCAATAAGAAGGTCCAAGGGATACAGTCAACCTGAAGTGAGGCATCGGAATTTAAAACTGGACTCACAGGAGAGGTTCAAATCATAGATAGTTAGTGTGTCATTCGTCTTGTACTTAAGTCTTCATTGTGCCTTTTGTATTAAATTCGGATGCAATTTCTGTGTTTCATCGTCAATAAGGAGGTCCAAGGGATACAGTAAACCTGAAGTAAAGCATCGGAATCTGTACTGTACTCACAGGAGAGGTTCAAATCATAGAAAGTTAGAGTGTCATCACTCTTGTACTTAAGTCGGCATTGTGCATTATGTATTAAATTCGGATTTAATTTCTGTATTTCATCGTCAATAAGAAGGTCCAAGGGATACAGTAAACCTTAAGTGAAGCTTCGGAATCTAAAACTGGACTCACAGGAGAGGTTCAAATCATAGAAAGTGAGAGTGTCAGTCCTGTTGGACTTAAGTCGGCATTGTGCCTTTTGTATTAAATTCCGATGCAATTTCTGTTTTTTATCGTCAATAACAAGGTCCACGGTATACAGTACACCTGAAGTGAGGCATCGGAATCTTAAACTGGACTCACAGGAGAGGTTCAAATCATAGAAACTTAGAGTGTCAGTCCTCTTGTACTTAAGTCGGCATTGTGCATTTTGTATTAAATTCGGTTGGAATTTCTGTATTTCATCGTCAATAAGAAGGTCCAAGGGATACAGTAAACCTGAAGTGAGGCATCGGAATCTAAAACTGGACTCACAGGAGAGGTTCAAATCATAGAAAGTGAGAGTGTCAGTCCTCTTGCACTTAAGTCGGCATTGTGCCTTTTGTATTAGATTCGGATGCAATTTCTGTGTTTCATCGTCAATAAGAAGGTCCAAGGGATTCAGTAGTCCTGATGTGAAGCATCGGAATCTAAAACTGGACTCACAGGAGAGGTTCATATGATAGAAAGTGAGAGTGTCAGTCCTCTTGTACTTAAATAGGTATTGTGCCTTTTGTAATCAATTCGGATGCAATTTCTGTGATTCATCGTCAAAAAGGAAGTCCAAGGAATACAGTAAACCTGAAGTGAAGATTCGGAATCTAAAACTGGACTCACTGGAGAGGTTCAAATCATTGAAAGTTAGAGTGTCAGTCCTCTTGTACTTAAGTCGGCATTGTGCCTTTTGTATTAAATTCGGATGTAATCTCTGTGTATCATCGTCAATAAGAAAGTCCAAGGTATACAGGAAACCTGAAGTGAAGCATCGGAATGTAAAACTGGACTCACAGGAGAGATTCAAATCACAGAAAGTGAGAGTGTCAGTCCTCTTGTACTTAAGTTGGCATTGTGCCTTTTGTATTAAATTCGGATGCAATTTCTGTGATTCATCGTCAAAAAGGAAGTCCAAGGAATACAGTAAACCTGAAGTGAAGATTCGGAATCTAAAACTGGACTCACTGGAGAGGTTTAAATCATTGAAAGTTAGAGTGTCAGTCCTCTTGTACTTAAGTCGGCATTGTGCCTTTTGAATTTAATTCCGATGCAATTTCTGTGTTTCACCGTCAATAAGAAGTTCCAAGGTATACAGCAAACCTGAAGTGAAGCATCGGAATCTAAAACTGGACTCACAGGAGAGGTTCAAACAATAGAGAGTTAGAGTGTCAGCCCTCTTGTACTTAAGTCGGCATTGTGCCTTTTGTATTAAATGCGGATGCAATTTCTGTGTTTCATTGTCAATAAGAAGGTCCAAGGGATACAGTAAACCTCAAGTGAAGCATCGGAATCTAAAACTGGACTTACAGGAGAGGTTCAAATCATACGAAGCTAGAGAGTCAGCCCTCTTGTACTTAAGTCGGCATTGTGCCTTTTGTATTAAATTCGGATGCAATTTCTGTGTTTCATCGTCAATATGAAGGTCCAAGGGATGCAGTGAATCTGAAGTGAAGCATCGGAATCTAAAACTGGACTTACAGGAGAGTTTCAAATCATAGAAAGTGAGATTGTCAGTCCCCTTGTACTTAAGTCGGCATTGTGCCTTTTGTATTAAATTCGGATGCAATTTCTGTGTTTCATCGTCATTAAGATGGTCCAAGGCATACAGTAAACCTGAAGTGAAGCATCGGAATCTAAAACTGGACTCACAGGAGAGGTTCACATCATAGAATGTTAGAGTGTCAGTCCTCTTGTACTTAAGTCGGCATTGTGCCTTTTGTATTAAGTTCCGATGCAATTTCTGTGTTTCATCGTCAATAAGAAGGTCCAAGGGATACAGTAAACCTGGAGTGAATCATCGGAATCTAAAATTGGACACACAGGAGAGGTTCAAATCATAGAAAGTTAGAGAGTCAGTCCTCATGTACTTAAGTCGGCATTGTGCCTTTAGTATTTAATTCGGATGCAATTTCTGTGTTTCATCGTCAATACCAAGGTCCAAGGTATACAGTAAACCTGAAGTGAAGCATCGGAATCGAAAACTGGGTTCACAGGAGAGGTTCAAATCATAGAAGGTGAGAGTGTCAGTCCTCTTGTACTTAAGTCGGCATTGTGCTATTTGTATTAAATTCGGCTGAAATTTCTGAGCTTCATAGTTAATAAGAAAGTCCAAGGTATACAGGAAACCTGAAGTGAAGCATCGGAATCTTAAACTGGACTTACAGGAGAGGTTCAAATCATAGAAATTGAGAGTGACAGGTCTCTTGTACTGAAGTCGGCATTGTGCCTTTTGTAGTAAATTCGGATGCAGTTTCTGTGTTTCATCGTCAATAAGAAGGTCCAAGGGAAACAGTAAACATGAAGGGAAGCATCGGATTCTAAAACTGGACTCACAGGAGTGATTCAAATAATAGAAAGTTAGAGTGTCAGTCCTCTTTTACTTAAGTCGGCATTGTGCCTTTTTTATTAAATTCGGATGCAATTTCTGTGTTTCATCGTCAATAAGAAGGTCCAAGGGATACAGTAAACCTGAAGTAAAGCATCGGAATCTGTACTGGAATCACAGGAGAGGTTCAAATCATTGAAAGTTACAGTGTCAGTCCACTTGTACTTAAGTCGGCATTGTGCATTATGTATTAAATTCGGATTTAATTTCTGTATTTCATCGTCAATAAGAAGGTCCAAGGGATATAGTAAACCTGAAGTGAGGCATCGGAATTTAAAACTGGACTCACAGGAGAGGTTCAAATCATAGATAGTTAGTGTGTCATTCGTCTTGTACTTAAGTCTTCATTGTGCCGTTTGTATTAAATTCGGATGCAATTTCTGTGTTTCATCGTCAATAAGGAGGTCCAAGGGATACAGTAAAACTGAAGTAAAGCATCGGAATCTGTACTGTACTCACAGGAGAGGTTCAAATCATAGAAAGTTAGAGTGTCATCCCTCTTGTACTTAAGTCGGCATTGTGCATTATGTATTAAATTCGGATTTAATTTCTGTATTTCATCGTCAATAAGAAAGTCCAAGGGATACAGTAAACCTTAAGTGAAGCTTCGGAATCTAAAACTGGACTCACAGGCGAGGTTCAAATCATAGAAAGTGAGAGTGTCAGTCCTGTTGGACTTAAGTCGGCATTGTGCATTTTGTATTAAATTCCGATGCAATTTCTGTTTTTTATCGTCAATAACAAGGTCCACGGTATACAGTACACCTGAAGTGAGGCATCGGAATCTTAAACTGGACTCACAGGAGAGGTTCAAATCATAGAAACTTAGAGTGTCAGTCTTCTTGTACTTAAGTCGGCATTGTGCATTTTGTATTAAATTCGGTTGGAATTTCTGTATTTCATCGTCAATAAGAAGGTCCAAGGGATACAGTAAACCTGAAGTGAGGCATCGGAATCTAAAACTGGACTCACAGGAGAGGTTCAAATCATAGAAAGTGAGAGTGTCAGTCCTCTTGCAGTTAAGTCGGCATTGTGCCTTTTGTATTAGATTCGGATGCAATTTCTGTGTTTCATCGTCAATAAGAAGGTCCAAGGGATTCAGTAGTCCTGAAGTGAAGCATCGGATCTAAAACTGGACTCACAGGAGAGGTTCATATGATAGAAAGTGAGAGTGTCAGTCCTCTTGTACTTAAGTCGGCATTGTGCCTTTTGAATTTAATTCCGGATCAATTTCTGTATTTCATCGTCAATAAGAAGGTCCAAGGGATACAGTAAACCTGAAGTGAGGCATCGGAATCTAAAACTGGACTCACAGGAGAGGTTCAAATCATAGAAAGTGAGAGTGTCAGTCTTCTTGTACTTAAATAGGCATTGTGCCTTTTGTAATCAATTCGGATGCAATTTCTGTGTTTCAATGGCAATAAGATGGTCCAAGGGATACAGTAAACCTGAAGTGAAGCATCGGAATCTAAAACTGGACTCACAGGAGAAGTTCAAATCATAGAAAGTTAGAGTGTCAGTCCTCTTGTACTTAAGTCGGCATTGTGCCTTTTGAATTTAATTCCGGATCAATTTCTGTGTTTCTTCGTCAATAAGAAGTTCCAAGGTATACAGTAAACCTGAAGTGAAGGATCGGAATCTAAAACTGCACTTACAGGAGAGGCTCAAATCATAGAAAGTTAGAGTGTCAGTCCTCTTGTACTTAAGTCGGCATTGTGCCTTTTGTATTAAATTCGGATGTAATCTCTGTGTATCATCGTCAATAAGAAAGTCCAAGGTATACAGGAAACCTGAAGTGAAGCATCGGAATCTAAAACTGGACTCACAGGAGAGATTCAAATCACAGAAAGTGAGAGTGTCAGTCCTCTTGTACTTAAGTTGGCATTGTGCCTTTTGTATTAAATTCGGATGCAATTTCTGTGTTTCATCGTCAAAAAGAAAGTCCAAGGAATACAGTAAACCTGAAGTGAAGATTCGGAATCTAAAACTGGACTCACTGGAGAGGTTCAAATCATTGAAAGTTAGAGTGTCAGTCCTCTTGTACTTAAGTCGGCATTGTGCCTTTTGAATTTAATTCCGATGCAATTTCTGTGTTTCATCGTCAATAAGAAGTTCCAAGGTATACAGCAAACCTGAAGTGAAGCATCGGAATCTAAAAGTGGACTCACAGGAGAGGTTCAAATCATGGAAGGTCAGAGTGTCAGTCTTCTTGTACTGACGTCGGCATTTTGGCTTTTGCATTATATTCGGATGTAATTTCTGTGTTTCATCGTCAAGAAGAAGGTCCAGGGGATACAGTAAACCAGAAGTGAAGCATCGGAATCTAAAACTGGACTCACAGGAGAGGTTAAAATCATAGAAAGTGAGAGTGTCAGTCCGCTTGTACTTAAGTCGGCATTGTGCCTTTTGTATTAAATGCGGATGCAATTTCTGTGTTTCATTGTCAATAAGAAGGTCCAAGGGATACAGTAAACCTCAAGTGAAGCATCGGAATCTAAAACTGGACTTACAGGAGAGGTTCAAATCATAGAAAGCTAGAGAGTCAGCCCTCTTGTACTTAAGTCGGCATTGTGCCTTTTGTATTAAATTCGGATGCAATTTCTGTGTTTCATCGTCAATAGGAAGGTCCAAGGGATGCAGTGAATCTGAAGTGAAGCATCGGAATCTAAAACTGGACTTACAGGAGAGTTTCAAATCATAGAAAGTTAGAGTGTCAGTCCACTTGTACTTAAGTCGGCATTGCGCCTTTTGTATTAAATTCGGATGCAATTTTTGAGTTTCATCGTCAATAAGAAGGTCCAAGTGATACAGTAGTCCTGAAGTGAAGCATGGGAATCTAAAACTGGACTCACAGGAGGGATTCAAATCATAGAAAGTGAGAGTGTCAGTCCTCTTGTACTTAAATAGGCATTGTGCCTTTTGTATTAAATTCGGATGCAATTTCTGTGTTTCATCGTCAATAAGATATTCCAAGGGACAAAGTAAACCTGAAGTGAAGCATCGGATTCTAAAACTGGACTCACAGGAGAGGTTCAAATCATAGAAAGTGAGAGTGTCAGTCCTCTTGTACTTAAGTCGGCATTGTGCCTTTCGAATTTAATTCCGGATTAATTTCTGTGTTTCATCGTCAATAACAAGTTCCAAGGTACACAGCAAACCTGAAGTGAAGCATCGGAATCTGTACTGGACTCACAGGAGAGGTTCAAATCATAGAAAGTGAGAGTGTCAGTCCTCTTGTACTTAAGTCGGCGTTGTGCATTTTGTAATTACTTCGGATGGAGTTTCTGTATTTCATCGTCAATAAGAAGTTCCGAGGGATACAGTAAACCTGAAGTGATGAATCGGAATCTAAAACTGGACCCACAGGAAAGGTTCAAATCATAGAAAGTTAGAGAGTCAGTCCTCATGTACTTAAGTCGGCATTGTGCCTTTAGTATTTAATTCGGATGCAATTTCTGTGTTTCATCGTCAATACCAAGGTCCAAGGTATACAGTAAACCTGAAGTGAAGCATCGGAATCGAAAACTGGGCTCACAGGAGAGGTTCAAATCATAGAAGGTGAGAGTGTCAGTCCTCTTGTACTTAAGTCGGCATTGTGCTATTTGTATTAAATTCGGCTGAAATTTCTGAGTTTCATGGTTAATAAGAAAGTCCACGGTATACAGGAAACCTGAAGTGAAGCATCGGAATCTTAAACTGGACTTACAGGAGAGGTTCAAATCGTAGAAATTGAGAGTGACAGGTCTCTTGTACTGAAGTCGGTATTGTGCCTTTTGTAGTAAATTCGGATGCAGTTTCTGTGTTTCATCGTCAATAAGAAGGTCCAAGGGAAACAGTAAACATGAAGGGAAGCATCGGATTCTAAAACTGGACTCACAGGAGTGATTCAAATAATAGAAAGTTAGAGTGTCAGTCCTCTTGTACTTAAGTCGGCATTGTGCCTTTTTTATTAAATTCGGATGCAATTTCTGTGTTTCATCGTCAATAAGAAGGTCCAAGGGATACAGTAAACCTGAAGTAAAGCATCGGAATCTGTACTGGAATCACAGGAGAGGTTCAAATTATTGAAAGTTACAGTGTCAGTCCACTTGTACTTAAGTCGGCATTGTGCATTATGTATTAAATTCGGATTTAATTTCTGTATTTCATCGTCAATAAGAGGGTCCAAGGGATACAGTAAACCTGAAGTGAGGCATCGGAATTTAAAACTGGACTCACAGGAGAGGTTCAAATCATAGATAGTTAGTGTGTCATTCGTCTTGTACTTAAGTCTTCATTGTGCCTTTTGTATTAAATTCGGATGCAATTTCTGTGTTTCATCGTCAATAAGGAGGTCCAAGGGATACAGTAAACCTGAAGTAAAGCATCGGAATCTGTACTGTACTCACAGGAGAGGTTCAAATCATAGAAAGTTAGAGTGTCATCCCTCTTGTACTTAAGTCGGCATTGTGCATTATGTATTAAATTCGGATTTAATTTCTGTATTTCATCGTCAATAAGAAGGTCCAAGGGATACAGTAAACCTTAAGTGAAGCTTCGGAATCTAAAACTGGACTCACAGGAGAGGTTCAAATCATAGAAAGTGAGAGTGTCAGTCCTGTTGGACTTAAGTCGGCATTGTGCCTTTTGTATTAAATTCCGATGCAATTTCTGTTTTTTATCGTCAATAACAAGGTCCACGGTATACAGTACACCTGAAGTGAGGCATCGGAATCTTAAACTGGACTCACAGGAGAGGTTCACATCATAGAAACTTAGAGTGTCAGTCCTCTTGTACTTAAGTCGGCATTGTGCATTTTGTATTAAATTCGGTTGGAATTTCTGTATTTCATCGTCAATAAGAAGGTCCAAGGGATACAGTAAACCTGAAGTGAGGCATCGGAATCTAAAACTGGACTCACAGGAGAGGTTCGAATCATAGAAAGTGAGAGTGTCAGTCCTCTTGCACTTAAGTCGGCATTGTGCCTTTTGTATTAGATTCGGATGCAATTTCTGTGTTTCATAGTCAATAAGAAGGTCCAAGGGATTCAGTAGTCCTGATGTGAAGCATCGGAATCTAAAACTGGACTCACAGGAGAGGTTCATATGATAGAAAGTGAGAGTGTCAGTCCTCTTGTACTTAAATAGGCATTGTGCCTTTTGTAATCAATTCGGATGCAATTTCTGTGATTCATCGTCAAAAAGGAAGTCCAAGGAATACAGTAAACCTGAAGTGAAGATTCGGAATCTAAAACTGGACTCACTGGAGAGGTTCAAATCATTGAAAGTTAGAGTGTCAGTCCTCTTGTACTTAAGTCGGCATTGTGCCTTTTGTATTAAATTCGGATGTAATCTCTGTGTATCATCGTCAATAAGAAAGTCCAAGGTATACAGGAAACCTGAAGTGAAGCATCGGAATCTAAAACTGGACTCACAGGAGAGATTCAAATCACAGAAAGTGAGAGTGTCAGTCCTCTTGTACTTAAGTTGGCATTGTGCCTTTTGTATTAAATTCGGATGCAATTTCTGTGATTCATCGTCAAAAAGGAAGTCCAAGGAATACAGTAAACCTGAAGTGAAGATTCGGAATCTAAAACTGGACTCACTGGAGAGGTTCAAATCATTGAAAGTTAGAGTGTCAGTCCTCTTGTACTTAAGTCGGCATTGTGCCTTTTGAATTTAATTCCGATGCAATTTCTGTGTTTCATCGTCAATAAGAAGTTCCAAGGTATACAGCAAACCTGAAGTGAAGCATCGGAATCTAAAACTGGACTCACAGGAGAGGTTCAAATCATGGAAGGTCAGAGTGTCAGTCTTCTTGTACTGAAGTCGGCATTTTGGCTTTTGTATTATATTCGGATGTAATTTCTGTGTTTCATCGTCAAGAAGAAGGTCCAGGGGATACAGTAAACCAGAAGTGAAGCATCGGAATCTAAAACTGGACTCACAGGAGAGGTTAAAATCATAGAAAGTGAGAGTGTCAGTCCGCTTGTACTTAAGTCGGCATTGTGCCTTTTGTATTAAATGCGGATGCAATTTCTGTGTTTCATTGTCAATAAGAAGGTCCAAGGGATACAGTAAACCTCAAGTGAAGCATCGGAATCTAAAACTGGACTTACAGGAGAGGTTCAAATCATAGGAAGCTAGAGAGTCAGCCCTCTTGTACTTAAGTCGGCATTGTGCCTTTTGTATTAAATTCGGATGCAATTTCTGTGTTTCATCGTCAATAGGAAGGTCCAAGGGATGCAGTGAATCTGAAGTGAAGCATCGGAATCTAAAACTGGACTTACAGGAGAGTTTCAAATCATAGAAAGTGAGATTGTCAGTCCCCTTGTACTTAAGTCGGCATTGTGCCTTTTGTATTAAATTCGGAAGCAATTTCTGTGTTTCATCGTCATTAAGATGGTCCAAGACATACAGTAAACCTGAAGTGAAGCATCGGAATCTAAAACTGGACTCACAGGAGAGGTTCACATCATAGAATGTTAGAGTGTCAGTCCTCTTGTACTTAAGTCGGCATTGTGCCTTTTGTATTAAGTTCCGATGCAATTTCTGTGTTTCATCGTCAATAAGAAGGTCCAAGGGATACAGTAAACCTGGAGTGAATCATCGGAATCTAAAATTGGACTCACAGGAGAGGTTCAAATCATAGAAAGTTAGAGAGTCAGTCCTCATGTACTTAAGTCGGCATTGTGCCTTTAGTATTTAATTCGGATGCAATTTCTGTGTTTCATCGTCAATACCAAGGTCCAAGGTATACAGTAAACCTGAAGTGAAGCATCGGAATCGAAAATTGGGCTCACAGGAGAGGTTCAAATCATAGAAGGTGAGAGTGTCAGTCCTCTTGTACTTAAGTCGGCATTGTGCTATTTGTATTAAATTCGGCTGAAATTTCTGAGTTTCATAGTTAATAAGAAAGTCCAAGGTATACAGGAAACCTGAAGTGAAGCATCGGAATCTTAAACTGGACTTACAGGAGAGGTTCAAATCATAGAAGTTGAGAGTGACAGGTCTCTTGTACTGAAGTCAGCATTGTGGCTTTTGTAGTAAATTCGGATGCAGTTTCTGTGTTTCATCGTCAATAAGAAGGTCCAAGGGATACAGTAAACCTGAAGTAAAGCATCGGAATCTGTACTGGAATCACAGGAGAGGTTCAAATCATTGAAAGTTACAGTGTCAGTCCACTTGTACTTAAGTCGGCATTGTGCATTATGTATTAAATTCGGATTTAATTTCTGTATTTCATCGTCAATAAGAAGGTCCAAGGGATACAGTAAACCTGAAGTGAGGCATCGGAATTTAAAACTGGACTCACAGGAGAGGTTCAAATCATAGATAGTTAGTGTGTCATTCGTCTTGTACTTAAGTCTTCATTGTGCCGTTTGTATTAAATTCGGATGCAATTTCTGTGTTTCAGCGTCAATAAGGAGGTCCAAGGGATACAGTAAACCTGAAGTAAAGCATCGGAATCTGTACTGTACTCACAGGAGAGGTTCAAATCATAGAAAGTTAGAGTGTCATCCCTCTTGTACTTAAGTCGGCATTGTGCATTATGTATTAAATTCGGATTTAATTTCTGTATTTCATCGTCAATAAGAAGGTCCAAGGGATACAGTAAACCTTAAGTGAAGCTTCGGAATCTAAAACTGGACTCACAGGAGAGGTTCAAATCATAGAAAGTGAGAGTGTCAGTCCTGTTGGACTTAAGTCGGCATTGTGCCTTTTGTATTAAATTCCGATGCAATATCTGTTTTTTATCGTCAATAACAAGGTCCACGGTATACAGTACACCTGAAGTGAGGCATCGGAATCTTAAACTGGACTCACAGGAGAGGTTCAAATCATAGAAAGTGAGAGTGTCAGTCCTCTTGCAGTTAAGTCGGCATTGTGCCTTTTGTATTAGATTCGGATGCAATTTCTGTGTTTCATCGTCAATAACAAGGTCCAAGGGATTCAGTAGTCCTGAAGTGAAGCATCGGAATCTAAAACTGGACTCACAGGAGAGGTTCAAATCATAGAAAGTGAGAGTGTCAGTCCTCTTGTACTTAAATAGGCATTGTGCCTTTTGTAATCAATTCGGATGCAATTTCTGTGTTTCAATGGCAATAAGATGGTCCAAGGGATACAGTAAACCTGAAGTGAAGCATCGGAATCTAAAACTGGACTCACAGGAGAGGTTCAAATCATAGAAAGTTAGAGTGTCAGTCCTCTTGTACTTAAGTCGGCTTTGTGCCTTTTGAATTTAATTCCGGATCAATTTCTGTGTTTCTTCGTCAATAAGAAGTTCCAAGGTATACAGTAAACCTGAAGTGAAGCATCGGAATCTAAAACTGCACTTACAGGAGAGGCTCAAATCATAGAAAGTTAGAGTGTCAGTCCTCTTGTACTTAAGTCGGCATTGTGCCTTTTGTATTAAATTCGGATTTAATCTCTGTGTATCATCGTCAATAAGAAAGTCCAAGGTATACAGGAAACCTGAAGTGAAGAATCGGAATCTAAAACTGGACTCACAGGAGAGATTCAAATCACAGAAAGTGAGAGTGTCAGTCCTTTTGTACTTAAGTTGGCATTGTGCCTTTTGTATTAAATTCGGATGCAATTTCTGTGTTTCATCGTCAAAAAGAAAGTCCAAGGAATACAGTAAACCTGAAGTGAAGATTCGGAATCTAAAACTGGACTCACTGGAGAGGTTCAAATCATTGAAAGTTAGAGTGTCAGTCCTCTTGTACTTAAGTCGGCATTGTGCCTTTTGAATTTAATTCCGATGCAATTTCTGTGTTTTATCGTCAATAAGAAGTTCCAAGGTATACAGCAAACCTGAAGTGAAGCATCGGAATCTAAAACTGGACTCACAGGAGAGGTTCAAATCATGGAAGGTCAGAGTGTCAGTCTTCTTGTACTGACGTCGGCATTTTGGCTTTTGTATTATATTCGGATGTAATTTCTGTGTTTCATCGTCAAGAAGAAGGTCCAGGGGATACAGTAAACCAGAAGTGAAGCATCGGAATCTAAAACTGGACTCACAGGAGAGGTTAAAATCATAGAAATTGAGAGTGTCAGTCCGCTTGTACTTAAGTCGGCATTGTGCCTTTTGTATTAAATGCGGATGCAATTTCTGTGTTTCATTGTCAATAAGAAGGTCCAAGGGATACAGTAAACCTCAAGTGAAGCATCGGAATCTAAAACTGGACTTACAGGAGAGGTTCAAATCATAGAAAGCTAGAGAGTCAGCCCTCTTGTACTTAAGTCGGCATTGTGCCTTTTGTATTAAATTCGGATGCAATTTCTGTGTTTCATCGTCAATAGGAAGGTCCAAGGGATGCAGTGAATCTGAAGTGAAGCATCGGAATCTAAAACTGGACTTACAGGAGAGTTTCAAATCATAGAAAGTTAGAGTGTCAGTCCACTTGTACTTAAGTCGGCATTGCGCCTTTTGTATTAAATTCGGATGCAATTTTTGAGTTTCATCGTCAATAAGAAGGTCCAAGTGATACAGTAGTCCTGAAGTGAAGCATGGGAATCTAAAACTGGACTCACAGGAGGGATTCAAATCATAGAAAGTGAGAGTGTCAGTCCTCTTGTACTTAAATAGGCATTGTGCCTTTTGTATTAAATTCGGATGCAATTTCTGTGTTTCATCGTCAATAAGATATTCCAAGGGACAAAGTAAACCTGAAGTGAAGCATCGGATTCTAAAACTGGACTCACAGGAGAGGTTCAAATCATAGAAAGTGAGAGTGTCAGTCCTCTTGTACTTAAGTCGGCATTGTGCCTTTCGAATTTAATTCCGGATTAATTTCTGTGTTTCATCGTCAATAAGATATTCCAAGGGACAAAGTAAACCTGAAGTGAAGCATCGGATTCTAAAACTGGACTCACAGGAGAGGTTCAAATCATAGAAAGTGAGAGTGTCAGTCCTCTTGTACTTAAGTCGGCATTGTGCCTTTCGAATTTAATTCCGGATTAATTTCTGTGTTTCATCGTCAATAACAAGTTCCAAGGTATACAGCAAACCTGAAGTGAAGCATCGGAATCTGTACTGGACTCACAGGTGATGTTCAAATCATAGAAAGTTAGAGTGTCAGTCCTCTTGTACTTAAGTCGGCATTGTGCATTTTGTAATTACTTCGGATGGAGTTTCTGTATTTCATCGTCAATAAGAAGTTCCAAGGGATACAGTAAACCTGAAGTGAGGAATCGGAATCTAAAACTGGACTCACAGGAAAGGTTCAAATCATAGATAGTTAGAGTGTCGGTCCTCTTGTACTTAAGTCGGCATTGTGCCTTTTGTATTAAATTCGGATGCAATTTCTGTGTTTCATCGTCAATAAAAAGGTCCAATGGAAACAGTAAACCTGACGTAAAGCATCGGAATCTGTACTGGACTCACAGGAGAGGTTCAAATCATAGAAAGTGAGATTGTCAGTCCCCTTGTACTTAAGTCGGCATTGTGCCTTTTGTATTAAATTCGGATGCAATTTCTGTGTTTCATCGTCATTAAGATGGTCCAAGGCATACAGTAAACCTGAAGTGAAGCATCGGAATCTAAAACTGGACTCACAGGAGAGGTTCACATCATAGAATGTTAGAGTGTCAGTCCTCTTGTACTTAAGTCGGCATTGTGCCTTTTGTATTAAGTTCCGATGCAATTTCTGTGTTTCATCGTCAATAAGAAGGTCCAAGGGATACAGTAAACCTGGAGTGAATCATCGGAATCTAAAATTGGACTCACAGGAGAGGTTCAAATCATAGAAAGTTAGAGAGTCAGTCCTCATGTACTTAAGTCGGCATTGTGCCTTTAGTATTTAATTCGGATGCAATTTCTGTGTTTCATCGTCAATACCAAGGTCCAAGGTATACAGTAAACCTGAAGTGAAGCATCGGAATCGAAAACTGGGCTCACAGGAGAGGTTCAAATCATAGAAGGTGAGAGTGTCAGTCCTCTTGTACTTAAGTCGGCATTGTGCTATTTGTATTAAATTCGGCTGAAATTTCTGAGTTTCATAGTTAATAAGAAAGTCCAAGGTATACAGGAAACCTGAAGTGAAGCATCGGAATCTTAAACTGGACTTACAGGAGAGGTTCAAATCATAGAAATTGAGAGTGACAGGACTCTTGTACTGTAGTCGGCATTGTGCCTTTTGTAGTAAATTCGGATGCAGTTTCTGTGTTTCATCGTCAATAAGAAGGTCCAAGGGAAACAGTAAACATGAAGGGAAGCATCGGATTCTAAAACTGGACTCACAGGAGTGATTCAAATAATAGAAAGTTAGAGTGTCAGTCCTCTTGTACTTCAGTCGGCATTGTGCCTTTTTTATTAAATTCGGATGCAATTTCTGTGTTTCATCGTCAATAAGAAGGTCCAAGGGATACAGTAAACCTGAAGTAAAGCATCGGAATCTGTACTGGAATCACAGGAGAGGTTCAAATCATTGAAAGTTACAGTGTCAGTCCACTTGTACTTAAGTCGGCATTGTGCATTATGTATTAAATTCGGATTTAATTTCTGTATTTCATCGTCAATAAGAGGGTCCAAGGGATACAGTAAACCTGAAGTGAGGCATCGGAATTTAAAACTGGACTCACAGGAGAGGTTCAAATCATAGATAGTTAGTGTGTCATTCGTCTTGTACTTAAGTCTTCATTGTGCCTTTTGTATTAAATTCGGATGCAATTTCTGTGTTTCATCGTCAATAAGGAGGTCCAAGGGATACAGTAAACCTGAAGTAAAGCATCGGAATCTGTACTGTACTCACAGGAGAGGTTCAAATCATAGAAAGTTAGAGTGTCATCCCTCTTGTACTTAAGTCGGCATTGTGCATTATGTATTAAATTCGGATTTAATTTCTGTATTTCATCGTCAATAAGAAGGTCCAAGGGATACAGTAAACCTTAAGTGAAGCTTCGGAAACTAAAACTGCACTCACAGGAGAGGTTCAAACCATAGAAAGTGAGAGTGTCAGTCCTGTTGGACTTAAGTCGGCATTGTGCCTTTTGTATTAAATTCCGATGCAATTTCTGTTTTTTATCGTCAATAACAAGGTCCACGGTATACAGTACACCTGAAGTGAGGCATCGGAATCTTAAACTGGACTCACAGGAGAGGTTCAAATCATAGAAACTTAGAGTGTCAGTCCTCTTGTACTTAAGTCGGCATTGTGCATTTTGTATTAAATTCGGTTGGAATTTCTGTATTTCATCGTCAATAAGAAGGTCCAAGGGATACAGTAAACCTGAAGTGAGGCATCGGAATCTAAAACTGGACTCACAGGAGAAGTTCAAATCATAGAAAGTTAGTGTGTCAGTCCTCTTGTACTTAAGTCGGCATTGTGCCTTTTGAATTTAATTCCGGATCAATTTCTGTGTTTCATCGTCAATAAGAAGTTCCAAGGTATACAGTAAACCTGAAGTGAAGCATCGGAATCTAAAACTGGACTTACAGGAGAGGCTCAAATCATAGAAAGTTAGAGTGTCAGTCCTCTTGTACTTAAGTCGGCATTGTGCCTTTTGTATTAAATTCGGATGTAATCTCTGTGTATCATCGTCAATAAGAAAGTCCAAGGTATACAGGAAACCTGAAGTGAAGCATCGGAATCTAAAACTGGACTCACAGGAGAAATTCAAATCACAGAAAGTGAGAGTGTCAGTCCTATTGTACTTAAGTTGGCATTGTGCCTTTTGTATTAAATTCGGATGCAATTTCTGTGTTTCATCGTCAAAAAGGAAGTCCAAGGAATACAGTAAACCTGAAGTGAAGATTCGGAATCTAAAACTGGACTCACTGGAGAGGTTCAAATCATTGAAAGTTAGAGTGTCAGTCCTCTTGTACTTAAGTCGGCATTGTGCCTTTTGAATTTAATTCCGATGCAATTTCTGTGTTTCATCGTCAATAAGAAGTTCCAAGGTATACAGGAAACCTGAAGTGAAGCATCGGAATCTAAAACTGGACTCACAGGAGAGGTTCAAATCATGGAAGGTCAGAGTGTCAGTCTTCTTGTACTGAAGTCGGCATTTTGGCTTTTGTATTATATTCGGATGTAATTTCTGTGTTTCATCGTCAAGAAGAAGGTCCAGGGGATACAGTAAACCAGAAGTGAAGCATCGGAATCTAAAACTGGACTCACAGGAGAGATTAAAATCATAGAAAGTGAGAGTGTCAGTCCGCTTGTACTTAAGTCGGCATTGTGCCTTTTGTATTAAATGCGGATGCAATTTCTGTGTTTCATTGTCAATAAGAAGGTCCAAGGGATACAGTAAACCTCAAGTGAAGCATCGGAATCTAAAACTGGACTTACAGGAGAGGTTCAAATCATAGAAAGCTAGAGAGTCAGCCCTCTTGTACTTAAGTCGGCATTGTGCCTTTTGTATTAAATTCGGATGCAATTTCTGTGTTTCATCGTCAATAGGAAGGTCCAAGGGATGCAGTGAATCTGAAGTGAAGCATCGGAATCTAAAACTGGACTTACAGGAGAGTTTCAAATCATAGAAAGTTAGAGTGTCAGTCCACTTGTACTTAAGTCGGCATTGTGCCTTTTGTATTAAATTCGGATGCAATTTTTGAGTTTCATCGTCAATAAGAAGGTCCAAGTGATACAGTAGTCCTGAAGTAAAGCATGGGAATCTAAAACTGGACTCACAGGAGAGATTCAAATCATAGAAAGTGAGAGTGTCAGTCCTCTTGTACTTAAATAGGCATTGTGCCTTTTGTATTAAATTCGGATGCAATTTCAGTGTTTCATCGTCAATAAGATGGTCCAAGGGATAAAGTAAACCTGAAGTGAAGCATCGGATTCTAAAACTGGACTCACAGGAGAGATTCAAATCACAGAAAGGTAGAGTGTCAGTCCTCTTGTACTTAAGTCGGCATTGTGCCTTTGTATTAAATTTGAATGCAATTTCTGTGTTTCATCGTCAAAAAGAAAGTCCAAAGGATACAGTAAACCTGAAGTGAAGCATCGAAATCTAAAACTGGACTCACTGGAGAGGTTCAAATCATAGAAAGTTAGAGTGTCAGTCCTCTTGTACTTAAGTCGGCATTGTGCCTGTTGAATTTAATTCCGATGCAATTTCTGTGTTTCTTCGTCAATAAGAAGTTCCAAGGTATACAGCAAACCTGAAGTGAAGCATCGAAATCTAAAACTGGACTCACAGGAGAGGTTCAAATCACAGAAGTGAGAGTGTTAGTCCTCTTGTACTTATGTCGGCGTTGTGCCTTTTGTATTAAATTTGGATGCAATTTCTGTGTTTCATCGTCAATAAGAAGGTCCTCACCTGAAGTGAGGCATCGGAATCTTCAACTGGACTCACAGGAGAGGTTCAAATCATAGAAACTTAGAGTGTCAGTCCTCTTGTACTTAAGTCGGCATTGTGCATTTTGTATTAAATTCGGTTGGAATTTCTGTATTTCATCGTCAATAAGAAGGTCCAAGGGATACAGTAAACCTGAAGTGAGGCATCGGAATCTAAAACTGGACTCACAGGAGAGGTTCAAATCATAGAAAGTGAGAGTGTCAGTCCTCTTGTACTTAAGTCGGCATTGTGCCTTTAGTATTAAATTCGGATGCAGTTTCTGTGTATCATCGTCAATAAGAATGTCCAAGGGATACAGTAAACCAGAAGTGAAGCATCGGAATCTATAACTGGGGTTACAGGAGAGGTTCAAATCATAGAAAGTGAGAGTGTCAGTCCTCTTGTACTTAAGACGGCATTGTGCCTTTTGTATTACGTTTGGATGCAATTTCTGTGTTTCATCGTCAATAAGAAAGTCCAAGGGATACAGTAAACTTGAAGTAAAGCATCGGAATCTAAAACTGGACGCACAGGAGAGGTTCAAATCATATAAAGTTAGAGTGTCAGTCCTCTTGTACTTAAGTCGGCATTGTGCCTTTTGAATTTAATTCCGATGCAGTTTCTGTGTTTCATCGTCATTCAGAAGTTCCAAGGTTTACAGGAAACCTGAAGTGATGCATCGGAATCTAAAACTGGACTCACAGGAGGGGTTCAAATCATAGAGAGTTAGAGAGTCAGTCCTCTTGTACATAAGTCGGCATTGTGCCTTTTGTATTAAATTCGGATGCAATTTCTGTGTTTCATCGTCAATAAGAAGGCACAAGGGATACAGTAAACCTGATGTGTAGCTTCGTAATCTAAAACTGGACTCACAGGAGACGTTCAAATCATAGAAAGTTAGAATGTCAGTCCTCTTGTACTTAAGTCGGCTTTGTGCCTTTTGTATTAAATTCGGATGCAATTTCTGTGTTTCATCGTCAGTAAGAAGGTCCAAGGGATACAGTAGACCTGAAGTGAGGCATCGGAATCTAAAACTGGACTCACAGGAGAGGTTCAAAACATTGAAAGTTTGAGTGTCAATCCTCTTGTACTTAGGTCGTCATTGTGCCTTTTGTATTAAATTCGGATGCAATTTCTGTGTTTGATCGTCTATAAGAAGGTGCAAGGTATACAGTAAACCTGAAGTGAAGCATCGGAATCTAAAACTGGACTCACAGGAGAGGTTCAAACCATAGAGAGTTAGAGAGTCAGTCCTCTTGTACATAAGTCGGCATTGTGCCTTTTGTATTAAATTCGGATGCAATTTCTGTGTTTCATCGTCAATAAGAAGGCACAAGGGATACAGTAAACCTGATGTGTAGCTTCGTAATCTAAAACTGGACTCACAGGAGACGTTCAAATCATAGAAAGTTAGAATGTCAGTCCTCTTGTACTTAAGTCGGCTTTGTGCCTTTTGTATTAAATTCGGATGCAATTTCAGTGTTTCATCGTCAGTAAGAAGGTCCAAGGGATACAGTAAACCTGAAGTGAGGCATCGGAATCTAAAACTGGACTCACAGGAGAGGTTCAAATCATAGAAAGTGAGAGTGTCAGTCCTCTTGTACTTAAGTCGGCATTGTGCTTTTTGTATTAAATTCGAATGCAATTTCTGTGTTTCATAGTCAATAAGAAAGTCCAAGGTATACAGGTAACCTGAAGTGAAGCATCGGAAACTGAAACTGGACTCACAGGAGAGGTTCAAATCATAGAAAGTTAGAGTGTCAGTCCTCTTGTACTTAAGTCGGCATTGTGAATTTTGTAATAAATTCGGATGCAATTTCTGTGTTTCATCGTTAATAAGAAGGTACAAGGCATACGGTATACCTGAAGTGAAGCATCGGAATCTAAAACTGGCCTTACAGGAGAGGTTTAAATCATAGAAAGTGAGAGTGTCAGTCCTCTTGTACTTAAGTCGGCATTGTGCCTTTTGTATTAAATTCGGATGCAATTTCTGTGTTTCATCGTCAATAAGAAGGTCCAAGGGATACAGTAAACCTGAAGTGAAGCATCGGAATCTAAAACTGGACTCACATCAGAGGTTCAAATCATAGAAAGTAGGAGTGACAGTCCTCTTGTACTTAAGTCGGCATTGTGCCTTTTGAATTTAATTCCGATGCTATTTCTGTGCTCCATCGTCAATAAGAAGTTCCGAGGTATAGAGTAAACCTGAAGTGAGGCATCGGAATCTAAAACTGGACTCACAGGAGAGGTTCAAATCATACAAAGTTAGGGAGTCAGTCCTCTAGTACTTAAGTTGGCATTGTGCCTTTTGTATTAAATTCGGATGCAATTTCTGTGTTTCATCGTCAATACGAAGGTCCGCGGGATACAGTAAACCTGAAGTGAAGCATGAGAATCTAAAACTGGACTCACAGGATAGGTTCAAATCATTGAAAGTTAGAGTGTCAGTCCTCCTGTACGTAAGTCGGCATTGTGCCTTTTGTATTAAATTCGGTTGCAATTTCTGTCTTTCATCGTCAATAAGAAGGTCCAAGGGATACAGTAAACCTGATGTGAAGCATCGGAATCTAAAACTGGACTCACAGGAGAGGTTCAAATCATAGAAAGTGAGAGTGTCAGTCCTCTTGTACTTAAGTCGGCATTGTGCCTTTTGTATTAAATTCGGATGTAATTTCTGTGTTTTATCGTCAATAAGATGGTCCAAGGGAAACAGTAAACCTGAAGTGAAGAATCGGAATCTAAAACTGGACTCACAGGAGAGGTTCAAATCATAGAAAGTTAGAGTGTCAGTCCTCTTGTACTTAAGACGGAATTGTGCCTTTTGTATTAAATTCGGATGCAATTTCAGTGTTTCATCGTCAATAAATAGGTCCAAGGGATACAGTACACCTGAAGTGAGGCATCGGAATCTAAAACTGGACTCACAGGAGAGGTTCATATCATACAAAGTTAGGGAGTCAGTCCTGTAGTACTCAAGTTGGCATTGTGCCTTTTGTATTAAATTCGGATGCAATTTCTGTGTTTCATCGTCAATACGAAGGTCCGCGGGATACAGTAAACCTGAAGTGAAGCATGAGAATCTAAAACTGGACTCACAGGATAGGTTCAAATCATTGAAAGTTAGAGTGTCAGTCCACCTGTACTTAAGTCGGCATTGTGCCTTTTGTATTAAATTCGGTTGCAATTTCTGTCTTTCATCGTCAATAAGAAGGTCCAAGGGATACAGTAAACCTGATGTGAAGCATCGGAATCTAAAACTGGACTCACAGGAGAGGTTCAAATCATAGAAAGTGAGAGTGTCAGTCCTCTAGTACTTAAGTCGGCATTGTGCCTTTTGTATTAAATTCGGATGTAATTTCTGTGTTTTATCGTCAATAAGATGGTCCAAGGGAAACAGTAAACCTGAAGTGAAGAATCGGAATCTAAAACTGGACTCACAGGTGAGGTTCAAATCATAGAAAGTTAGAGTGTCAGTCCTCCTGTACTTAAGACGGAATTGTGCCTTTTGTATTAAATTCGGATGCAATTTTAGTGTTTCATCGTCAATAAGTAGGTCCACGGGATACAGTAAACCTGAAGTGAGGCATCGGAATCTAAAACTGGACTCACAGGAGAGGTTCATATCATAGAAAATTTGAGTGTTAGTCTTCTTGTACTTAGGTCGGCATTGTGCCTTTTGTAATAAATTCGGATGCAATTTCTGTGTTTCATCGTCAATAAGAAGGTCCAAGGTATACAGTTAACCTGAAGTGAAGCATCGGAATCTAAAACTAGACTCACAGGAGAGGTTCAAAACATAGAAAGTGAGAATGTCAGTCCTCTTGTACTTAAGTCGGCACTGTGCCTTTTGTATTAAATTCGGATGCAATTTCTGTGTTTCATAGTCAATAAAAAAGTCCAAGGTATACAGGTAACCTAAAGTGAAGCATCGGAATCTGAAACTGGACTCACGGGAGGGGTTCATATCATAGAAAGTTAGAGTGTCAGTCCTCTTGAACTTAAGTCGGCATTGTGCCTTTTGTAATAAATTCGGATGCAATTTCTGTGTTTCATCGTTAATAAGAAGGTACAAGGGATACAGTAAACCTGAAGTGAAGCATCGGAATCTAAAACTGGACTCACAGGAGAGGTTTAAATAATAGAAAGTGAGAGTGTCAGTCCTCTTGTACTTAAGTCGGCATTGTGCCTTTTGTATTAAATTCGGATGCAGTTCCTGTGTTTCATCGTCAATAAGAAGGTCCAAGGGATACAGGAAACCTAAAGTGAAGCATCGGAATCTAAAACTGGACTCACAGGAGAGGTTCAAATCATAGAAAGTTGGAGTGTCAGTCCTCTTGTACTTAAGTCGGCATTGTGCCTCTTGAATTTAATTCCGATGCTATGTCTATGTTCCATCGTCCATAAGAAATTCCGAGGTATACAGTAAACCTGAAGTGAAGCATAGGAATCTAAAACTGGACTCACAGGATAGGTTCAAATCATTGAAAGTTAGAGTGTCAGTCCTCCTATACTTAAGTCGGCATTGTGCCTTTTGTATTAAATTCGGTTGCAATTTCTGTCTTTCATCGTCAATAAGAAGGTCCAAGGGATACTGTAAACCTGAAGTGAAGCATTCGAATCTAAAACTGGACTCACAGGCGAGGTTCAAATCATAGAATGTTAGAGTGTCAGTCCTCTTGTACTTAAGTCGGCATTGTGCCTTTTGTGTTAAATTCGGATGCAATTTCTGAGTTTCGTCATTAATAAGAAGGTCCAAGGGATACAGTAAACCTGAAGTGAACAATCGGAATCTAAAACTGGACTCACAGGAGAGGTTCAAATCATAGAAAGTTAGAGTGTCTGTCCTCTTGTACTTAAGTCGGCATTGTGCCGTTTGTATTAAAAACAGATGCAATTTCTGTGTTTCATCGTCAATAAGAAGGTCCAAGGTATACAGTAAACCTGAAATGAAGCATCGGAATCTAAAACTGGACCCACAGGAGAGGTTCAAATCATAGAAGGTGAGAGTGTCAGTCCTCTTGTGCTTAAGTTGGCATTGTGCCTTTTGTATTAAATTCCGTTGCTATGTCTGTGTTTCATCTTCAATAACAAGTTCCAAGGTATACAGCAAACCTGAAGTGAAGCATCGGAATCTAAAACTGGACTTACAGGAGAGGTTCAAATCATAGAAAGTGAGAGTGTCAGTCCTCTTGTACTTAAGTCGGCATTGTGCCTTTTGTATTAAATTCGGATGCAATTTCTGTGTTTCATCGTCAATAAGAAGGTACAAGGGATACAGTAAACCTGAAGTGAAGCATCGGAATCTTAAACTGGACTTACAGGAGAGGTTCAAAACATAGAAAGTGAGAGTGTCAGTCCTCTGGTACTTAAGTCGGCATTGTGCCTTTTGTATTATATTCGGATGCAATTTCTTTGATTCATCGTCAATAAGATGGTCCAAGGGATAAAGTAAATCTGAAGTGAAGCATCGGAATCTAAAACTGGACTCACAGGAGAGGTTCAAAACATAGAAAGTGAGAGTGTCAGTCCTTTTGTACTTAAGTCGGCATTGTGCCTTTTTTATTAAATTCGGATGCCATTTCTGTGTTTCATCGTCAATAAGAAGGTCCAAGGGATACAGTAAACTTGAAGTAAAGCATCGGAATCTGTACTGGACTCACAGGAGAGATTCAAATCACAGAAGATAGAGTGTCAGTCCTCTTGTACTTAAGTCATCATTGTGCCTTTTGTATTAAATTCGGATGTAATTTCTGTGTATCATCGTCAATAAGAAAGTCCAAGGTATACAGGAAACCTGAAGTGAAGCATCGGAATCTAAAACTGGACTCACAGGAGAGATTCATATCACAGAAAGTTAGAGTGTCAGTCCTCTTGTACTTAAGTCGGCATTGTGCATTTGTATTAAGTTCGAATGCGATTTCTGTGTTTCATCGTCAAAAAGAAAGTCCAAGGGATACAGTAAACCTGAAGTGAAGCATCGAAATCTAAAACTGGACTCACTGGAGAGGTTCAAATCATAGAAAGTTAGAGTGTAAGTCCTCTTGTACTTAAGTCGGCATTGTGCCTGTTGAATTTAATTCCGATGCAATTTCTGTGTTTCTTCGTCAATAAGAAGTTCCAAGGTATACAGCAAACCTGAAGTGAAGCATCGGAATCTAAAACTGGACTCACAGGAGAGGTTCAAATCATAGAAGGTCAGAGTGTCAGTCTTCTTGTACTTAAGTCGGCATTTTGCCTTTTGTATTAAATTCGGATGAAATTTCTGAGTTTCATCGTCAATAAGAAGGTCCAAGGGATACAGTAAACCAGAAGTGAAGCATCGGAATCTATAACTGGGGTCACAGGAGAGGTTCAAATCATAGAAAGTGAGAGTGTCAGTCCTCTTGTACTTAAGACGGCATTGTGCCTTTTGTATTACGTTTGGATGCAATTTCTGTGTTTCATCGTCAATAAGAAAGTCCAAGGTATACAGTAAACTTTAAGTAAAGCATCGGAATCTAAAACTGGACGCACAGGAGAGGTTCAAATCATATAAAGTTAGAGTGTCAGTCATCTTGTACTTAAGTCGGCATTGTGCCTTTTGAATTTAATTCCGATGCAGTTTCTGTGTTTCAACGTCAATAAGAAGTTCCAAGGTTTACAGGAAACCTGAAGTGATGCATCGGAATCTAAAACTGGACTCACAGGAGAGGTTCAAATCATAGAGAGTTAGAGAGTCAGTCCTCTTGTACATAAGTCGGCATTGTGCCTTTTGTATTGAATTCGGATGCAATTTCTGTGTTTCATCGTCAATTAGAAGGCACAAGGGATACAGTAAATCTGATGTGAAGCTTCGTAATCTAAAACTGGACTCACAGGAGACGTTCAAATCATAGAAAGTTAGAATGTCAGTCCTCCTGTACTTAAGTCGGCATTGTGCCTTTTGTATTAAATTCGGATGCAATTTCTGTGTTTCATCGTCAGTAAGAAGGTCCAAGGGATACAGTAGACCTGAAGTGAGGCATCGGAATCTAAAACTGGACTCACAGGAGAGGTTCAACTCATTGAAAGTTTGAGTGTCAGTCCTCTTGTACTTAAGTCGTCATTGTGCCTTTTGCATTAAATTCGGATGCAATTTCTGTGTTTGATCGTCTATAAGAAGGTGCAAGGTATACAGTAAACCTGAAGTGAAGCATCGGAATCTAAAACTGGACTCACAGGAGAGGTTCAAATCATAGAAGGTGGGAGTGTCAGTCCTCTTGTACTTACGTCGGCATTGTGCTTTTTGTATTAAATTCGAATGCAATTTCTGTGTTTCATAGTCAATAAGAAAGTCCAAGGTATACAGGTAACCTGAAGTGAAGCATCGGAAACTGAAACTGGACTCACAGGAGAGGTTCAAATCATAGAAAGTTATAGTGTCAGTCCTCTTGTACTTAAGTCGGCATTGTGAATTTTGTAATAAATTCGGATGCAATTTCTGTGTTTCATCGTTAATAAGAAGGTACAAGGCATAACGTATACCTGAAGTGAAGCATCGGAATCTAAAACTGGCCTTACAGGAGAGGTTTCAATCATAGAAAGTTAGAGTGTCAGTCCTCTTGTACTTAAGTCGGCATTGTGCCTTTTGTGTTAAATTCGGATGCAATTTCTGTGTTTCATCGTCAATAAGAAGGTCCAAGTGATACAGTAAACCAGAAGTGAAGCATCGGAATCTAAAACTGGACTCACAGGAGAGGTTCAAATCATAGAAAGTAGGAGTGACAGTCCTCTTGTACTTAAGTCGGCATTGTGCCTTTTGAATTTAATTCCGATGCTATTTCTGTGCTCCATCGTCAATAAGAAGTTCCGAGGTATACAGTAAACCTGAAGTGAGGCATCGGAATCTAAAACTGGACTCACAGGAGAGGTTCAAATCATACAAAGTTAGGGAGTCAGTCCTCTAGTACTTAAGTTGGCATTGTGCCTTTTGTATTAAATTCGGATGCAATTTCTGTGTTTCATCGTCAATACGAAGGTCCACGGGATACAGTAAACCTGAAGTGAAGCATGAGAATCTAAAACTGGACTCAAAGGATAGGTTCAAATCATTGAAAGTTAGAGTGTCAGTCCTCCTGTACTTAAGTCGGCATTGTGCCTTTTGTATTAAATTCAGTTGCAATTTCTGTCTTTCATCGTCAATAAGAACGTCCAAGGGATACAGTAAACCTGATGTGAAGCATCGGAATCTAAAACTGGACTCACAGGAGAGGTTCAAATCATAGAAAGTGAGAGTGGCAGTCCTCTTGTACTTAAGTCGGCATTGTGCCTTTTGTATTAAATTCGGATGTAATTTCTGTGTTTTATCGTCAATAAGATGGTTTAAGGGAAACAGTAAACCTGAAGTGAAGAATCGGAATCTAAAACTGGACTCACAGGAGAGGTTCAAATCATAGAAAGTTAGAGTGTCAGTCCTCTTGTACTTAAGACGGAATTGTGCCTTTTGTATTAAATTCGGATGCAATTTCAGTGTTTCATCGTCAATAAGTAGGTCCACGGGATACAGTAAACCTGAAGTGAGGCATCGGAATCTAAAACTGGACTCACAGGAGAGGTTCATATCATAGAAAATTTGAGTGTTAGTCTTCTTGTACTTAGGTTGGCATTGTGCCTTTTGTATTAAATTCGGAAGCAATTTCTGTGTTTCATCGTCAATAAGAAGGTCCAAGGTATACAGTTAACCTGAAGTGAAGCATCGGAATCTAAAACTAGACTCACAGGAGAGGTTCAAATCATAGAAAGTGAGAATGTCAGTCCTCTTGTACTTAAGTCGGCACTGTGCCTTTTGTATTAAATTCGGATGCAATTTCTGTGTTTCATAGTCAATAAGAAAGTCCAAGGTATACAGGTAACCTAATGTGAAGCATCGGAATCTGAAACTGGACTCACGGGAGAGGTTCATATCATAGAAAGTTAGAGTGTCAGTCCTCTTGTACTTAAGTCGGCATTGTGCCTTTTGTAATAAATTCGGATGCAATTTCTGTGTTTCATCGTTAATAAGAAGGTACAAGGGATACAGTAAACCTGAAGTGAAGCATCGGAATCTAAAACTGGACTCTCAGGAGAGGCTTAAATCATAGAAAGTTAGAGTGTCAGTCCTCTTGTACTTAAGTCGGTATTGTGCCTTTTGTATTAAATTCGGATGCAGTTTCTGTGTTTCATCGTCAATAAGAAGGTCCAAGGGATACAGAAAACCTAAAGTGAAGCATCGGAATCTAAAACTGGACTCACAGGAGAGGTTCAAATCATAGAAAGTTGGAGGGTCAGTCCTCTTGTTCATAAGTCGGCATTGTGCCTTTTGAATTTAATTCCGATGCTATGTCTGTGTTCCATCGTCAATAAGAAATTCCGAGGTATACAGTAAACCTGAAGTGAAGCATAGGAATCTAAAACTGGACTCACAGGATAGGTTCAAATCATTGAAAGTTAGAGTGTCAGTCCTCCTATACTTAAGTCGGCATTGTGCCTTTTGTATTAAATTCGGTTGCAATTTCTGTCTTTCATCGTCAATAAGAAGGTCCAAGGGATACTGTAAACCTGAAGTGAAGCATCGGAATCTAAAACTGGACTCACAGGCGAGGTTCAAATCATAGAATGTTAGAGTGTCAGTCCTCTTGTACTTAAGTCGGCATTGTGCCTTTTGTATTAAATTCGGATGCAATTTCTGTGTTTCGTCATTAACAAGAAGGTCCAAGGGATACAGTAAACCTGAAGTGAACAATCGGAATCTACAACTGGACTCACAGGAGAGGTTCAAATCATAGAAAGTTAGAGTGTCTGTCCTCTTGTACTTACGTCGGCATTGTGCCGTTTGTATTAAAAACAGATGCAATTTCTGTGTTTCATCGTCAATAAGAAGGTCCAAGGTATACAGTAAACCTGAAGTGAAGCATCGGAATCTAAAACTGGACCCACAGGAGAAGTTCAAATCATACAAGGTGAGAGTGTCAGTCCTCTTGTGCTTAAGTTGGCATTGTGCCTTTTGTATTAAATTCCGATGCTATGTCTGTGTTTCATCGTTAATAAGAAGTTACAAGGGATACAGTAAACATGAAGTGAAGCATCGGAATCTAAAACTGGATTCATGGGAGAGGTTCAAATCATAGAAAGTGAGAGTGTCAGTCCTCTTTTACTTAAGTCGGCACTGTGCGTTTTGTATTAAATTCGGATGCAATTTTTGTGTTTCATCGTCAATAAGAAGGTCCAAGGGATATAGTAAACCAAAAGTGAAGCATCGGAATCTGAAACTGGACTCACAGGAGAGGTTTAAATAATAGAAAGTGAGAGTGTCAGTCCTCTTGTACTTAAGTCGGCATTGTGCCTTTTGTATTAAATTCGGATGCAGTTTCTGTGTTTCATCGTCAATAAGAAGGTTCAAGGGATACTGTAAACCTGAAGTGAAGCATCGGACTCTAAAACTGGACTCACAGGAGAGGTTCAAATCATAGAAAGTTGGAATGTCAGTCCTCTTGTACTTAAGTCGGCATTGTCCGTTTTGAATTTAATTCCGATGCTATGTCTGTGTTCCATCGTCAATAACAAGTTCCGAGGTATACAGTAAACCTTAAGTGAAGCATCGGAATCTAAAACTGGACTCACAGGATAGGTTGAAATCATTGAAAGTTAGAGTGTCAGTCCACCTGTACCTAAGTCGGCATTAGGCCTTTTGTATTAAATTCGGTTGCAATTTCTGTCTTTCGTCGTCAATAAGAAGGTCCAAGGGATACAGTAAACCTGAAGTGAAGCATCGGAAACTAAAACTGGACTCACAGGAGAGGTTCAAATCATAGAAAGTGAGAGTGTCAGTCCTCTTGTACTTATGGCGGCATTGTGCCTTTTGTATGAAATTCGGATGCAATTTCTAAGTTTCATCGTCAATAAGATGGTCCAAGGGATACAGTACACCTGAAGTGAAGCAACGGAATCTAAAACTGGACTCACAGGCGAGGTTCAAATCATAGAGTGTTAGAGTGTCAGTCCTAATGCACTTAAGTCGGCATTGGGCCTTTTGTATTACATTCGGATGCAATATCTGTGTTTCATCATTAATAAGAAGGTCCAAGGTATACAGCAAACCTGAAGTAAAGAATCGGAATCTAAAACTGGACTCACAGGAGAGGTTCAAATCATAGAAAGTTAGGATGTCAGTCCTCTTGTGCTTAAGTTGGCATTGTGCCTTTGATTTGAATTCGGATGCAATTTCTGTGTTTCATCGTTAATAAGAACTTACAAGGGATACAGTAAACCTGAAGTGAAGCATCGCAATCTGAAACTGGACTAATGGGAGAGGTTCAAATCATAGAAAGTGAGAGTGTCAGTCCACTTGTACTTAAGTCGGCATTGTGCCTTTTGTATTAATTCGGATGCAGTTTCTGTGTTTCATCGTCAATAAGAAGGTCCAAGAGATACAGTAAACCTGAAGTGAAGCATCGAAATCTAAAACTGGACTCACAGGAGAGGTTCAAATCATTGAAAGTTAGAGTGTCAGTCCTCTTGTACTTAAGTCGGCATTGTGCCATTTGAATTTAATTCCGATGCGATATCTGTGTTCCATCGTCAATAAGAAGTTCCGAGGTATACAGTAAACCTGAAGTCAAGCATCGGAATTTAAAACTGGACTCACAGAAGAGGTTCAAATCATAGAAAGTTAGAGTGTCAGTCCTCTTGTACTTAAGTCGGCATTGTGCCTTTTGTATTAAATTCGGATGCAATTTTTGTGTTTCATTGTCAATAAGAAGTTCCAAGGGATACAGTAACCCTGAAGCATCGGAATCTAAAACTGGACTCACAGGAGAGGTTCAAATCATAGAAAGTGAGAGTGTCAGGCCTCTTGTACTTAAGACGGCATTGAGCCTTTTGTATTAAATTCGGATGCAATTTCTGTGTTTCATCGTCAATAAGAAGGTCCATGGGATACAGTAAACCTGAATGAAGCATCGGAATCTAAAGCTGGACTCACAGGAGAGGTTCCAATCATAAAAAGTTAGGGTGTCAGTCCTCTTGTACTTAAATCGGCATTGTGCCTTTTGTGTTAAAGTCGGATGCAATTTCTGTGTTTCATCGTCAATTGGAAGGTCCAAGGTATACAGTAAACCTGAAGTGAAGCATCGGAATCCAAATCTGGACCCACAGGAGAGGTTCAAATCATAGAATGTTATAGTGTGGGTCCTCTTGTACTTAAGTCGGCATTGTGCCTTTTGTATTAAATTCGGATGCAATTTCTGTGTTTCATTGTCAATAAGAAAGTCCAAGGTATACAGGAAACCTGAAGTGAAGCATCGGAATCGAAAACTGGACTCACAATAGAAGTTCAAATTATAGAAAATTAGAGTGTCAGTCCTCTTGTACTTATGTCGGCATTGTGCCTTTTGTATTAAATTCGGAAGCACTTTCTGTGTATCATCGTCAATAAGAAGGTCCAAGGGATACAGTAAATCTGAAGTGAAGCATCGGAATCTATAAGTGGACTCACAGGAGAGGTTCACGTCATAGAAAGTTAGAGTGTCAGTCCTATTGTACTTTAGTCAGCATTGTGCCTTTTGTAACAAATTCGGAAGCAGTTTCTGTGTTTCATCGTCAATAAGAAGGTCCAAGGGATACAGTAAACCTGAAGTGAAGCTTGGGAATCTAAAACTGGACTCACAGGAGACGTTCAAATCATAGATAGTTAGAGTGTCAGTCCTCTTGTACATAAGTCGGCATTGTGCATTTTGAATTTAATTCCGATGCAATTTCTGTGTTTCATCGTCAATAAGAAGTTCCGAACTAAACAGTAAACCTGAAGTGAAGCATCGGAATCTAAAACTGGACTCACAGGAGAGGTTCAAATCATAGAAGGTGACCGTGTCAGTCCTCTTGTACTTTAGTCGGCATTGTGCCTTTTGTATTAAATTCGGATGCAATTTCTGTGGTTCATCGTCAATAAGAAGGTCCAAGGTATACAGTAAACCTAAAGTGAGGCATCTGAATCTAAAACTGGACTCACAGGACAGGTTCAAATCATAGAAAGTTTGAGTGTCAGTCCTCATGTACTTAAGTCGGCTTTGTGCCTTTTGTATTAAATTCGGATGCAATTTCTGTGTTTCATTGTCAATAAGAAGGTCCAAGGTATATAGTAAACCTGAAGTGAAGCATCGGAATCTAAAACTGGACTAGCAGGAGAGGTTCAAATCATACAAAGTTAGGGAGTCAGTCCTCTAAAATTTAAGTTGGCATTGTGCCTTTTGTATTTAATTCGGATGCAATTTCTGTGTTTCATCGTCAATACGAAGGTTCACGGGATACAGTAAACCTGAAGTGAAGCATCGGAATCTAAAACTGGACTCACAGGATAGGTTCAAATCATTGAAAGTTAGAGTGTCAGTCCTCCTGTACTTAAGTCGGCATTGTGGCTTTTGTATTAAATTCGGTGGCAATATATGTCTTTCATCGTCAATAATAAGGTCCAAGGGATACAGTAAACCTGATGTGAAGCATCGGAATCTGAAGCTGGACTCACAGGAGAGGTTCAAATCATAGAAAGTAAGAGTATCAGTCCTCTTGTACTTAAGACGGCATTGAGCCTTTTGTATTGAATTCGGATGCTATTTCTGTGTTTCATCGTAAATAAGATGGTCCAAGGGATACAGTAAAACTGAAGTGAAGCATCGGAATCTAAAACTGGACTCACAATAGAAGTTCAAATTATAGAAAATTAGAGTGTCAGTCCTCTTGTTCTTATGTCGGCATTGTGCTTTTTGTATTAAATTCGGATGCAATTTCTGTGTATCGTCGTCAATAAGAAGGTACAAGGGATACAGTAAACCTGAAGTGAAGCATCAGAATCTAAAACTGGACTCGCGGGAGAGGTTAAAATAATAGAAAGTGAGAGTGACAGTCCTCTTGTACTTATGTCGACATTGTGCATTTTGTATTAAATTCGGAAGCACTTTCTGTGTATCATCGTCCATAAGAAGGTCCGAGGGATACAGTAAATCTGAAGTGAAGCATCGGAATCTAAAAGTGGACTCACAGGAGAGGTTCAAATCATAGAAAGTTAGAGTGTCAGTCCTATTGTACTTTAGTGGGCATTGTGCCTTTAGTAACAAATTCGGAAGCAGTTTCTGTGTTTCATCGTCAATACGAAGGTCCACGGGATACAGTAAACCTGAAGTGAAGCTTCGGAATCTAAAACTGGACTCACAGGAGACGTTCAAATCATAGATAGTTAGAGTGTCAGTCCACTTGTACTTAAGTCGTCATTTTGCCTTTTGTATTAAATTCGGATGCAATTTCTGCGTTTCATCGTCAATAAGAAGGTCCAAGGTATACAGTAAACCTGAAGTGAAGCATCGGAATCTAAAAGTGGACTCACAGGAGAGGTTCAAATCATAGAAGGTGAGAGTGTCAGTCCTCTTGTACTTAAGTCGGCATTGTGCTTTTTGTATTTAATTCGGATGCAATTTCTGTGTTTCATCGTCATTAAGAAGGTCCAAAGTATACAGTAAACCTGAAGTGAAGCATCGGAATCTAAAACTGGACTCACAGGAGAGGTTCAAATCATAGAAGGTGAGAGTGTCAGTCTTCTTGTACTTAATTCGGCACTGTGCCTTTGTATTAAATTCGGATGCAATTTCTGTGTTTCATAGTCAATAAGAAAGTCCAAGGTATACAGGTAACCTGAAGTGAAGCATCGGAATCTGAAACAGGACTCAGAGGAGAGTTTCATATCATAGAAAGTTAGAGTGTCAGTCCTCTTGTACTTAAGTCGGCATTGTGCCTTTTGTAATAAATTTGGATGCAATTTATGTGTTTCATCGTCAATACGAAGGTCCACGGGATACAGTAAACCTGAAGTGAAGCATCGGAATCTAAAACTGGACTCACAATAGAAGTTCAAATTATAGAAAATTAGAGTGTGAGTCCTCTTGTTCTTATGTCGGCATTGTGCCTTTTGTATTAAATTCGGATGCAATGTCTGTGTTTCATCGTCAATAAGAAGGTACAAGGGATACAGTAAACCTGAAGTGAAGCATCAGAATCTAAAACTGGACTCGCAGGAGAGGTTAAAATAATAGAAAGTGAGAGTGACAGTCCTCTTGTATTTATGTCGACATTGTGCCTTTTGTATTAAATTCGGAAGCACTTTCTGTGTATCATCGTCAATAAGAAGGTCCAAGGGATACAGCAAACCTGAAGTGAAGCATCGGAATCTAAAACTGGACTCACAGGAGAGGTTCAAATCATAGGAAGTCAGAGTGTCAGTCCTCTTGTACTTAAGTCGGCATTGTGCCTTTTGAATTTAATTCTGATGAAATTTCTGTCTTTCATCGTCAATAAGAAATTCCAAGGGATACAGTAAACCTGAAGTGAAGCATCGGAATCTAAATATGGACTCACAGGTGAGGTTCAAATCATAGATAGTTAGAGTGTTTGTCCTCTTGTACTTAAGTCTTCATTGTGACTTTAGTATTAAATTCGGATGCAATTTCAATGTTTCATCGTCAATAAGAAGGTCCAAGGGCTACAGTAAACCTGAAGTGAAGCATCGGAATCTAAAGCTGGACTTACAATAGAGGTTCAAATCATAGAAAGTGAGAGTGTCAGTCCTCTTGTACTTAAGTCGGCATTGTGCCTTTTGTATTAAATTCGGATGCAATTTCTGTGTTTCATCGTCAATAAGAATGTACAAGGGATACAGTAAACCTGAAGTGAAGCATCGGAATCTAAAACAGGACTCACAAGAAAGGTTCAAATCATAGAAAGTGAGAGTGTCAGTCCTCTAGTACTTAAGTCGGCATAGTGCCTTTTGTATTAAATTCGGATGCAATTTCTGTGTTTCATCGTCAATAAGAAGGTTCAAGGGATACAGTATATCTGAAGCGAAGCATCGGAATCTAAAACTGGACTCCCAGGAGAGGTTCAAATCATAGAAAGTGAGAGTGTCAGTCCTCCTGTACTTAAGTCGGCAATGTGCCCTTTATCTTAAATTCGGAAGCAATTTCTGTGTTTCATCGTCAATAAGAAGGTCCAAGGGATACAGTAAACCTGAAGTGAAGCATCGGAATCTAAAATGGGACTCACAGGAGAGGTTCAAATCATAGAAAGTGAGAGTGCCAGTCCTCTTGTACTTAAGTCGGCATTGTGCCTTTTGAATTAAATTCGAATGCAATTTCTGTGTTTCATCGTAAATAAGATGGTCCAAGGTATACAGTAAACCTGAAGTGAAGCATCTGATTCTAAAACTGGACCCACAGGAGAGGTTCAAATCATAGAAATTTAGAGTGTCAGTCCTCTTGCACATAAGTCGGCATTCTGCTTTTGTATTAAATTTGGATGCAATTTCTGTGTTTCATCGTCGATAAGAAGGTCCGTGGGATACTGTAAACCTGAAGTGAAGCATCGGAATCTAAAACTGGACTCACAGGAGAGGTTCAAATCATAGAAAGTGAGAGTGTCAGTCCTCTTGTACTTAAATCGGCATTCTGCCTTTTGTATTAAATTCGGATGCAATTTCTGTGTTTCATCGTCAATAAGAAGGTCCAAGGGCTACAGTAAACCTGAAGTGAAGCATCGGAATCTAAAACTGGACTCACAGGAGAGGTTTAAATCATAGAAAGTGAGAGTGTCAGTCCTCTTGTACTTAAGTCGGCATTGTGCCTTTCCTATTAAATTCGGATGCAATTTCTGTGTTTCATCGTCAATAAGAAGGTCCAAGGTATACAGTAAACCTGAAGTGAAGCATCGGAATCTAAAACTGGACTCACAGTGAAGTTCAAATTATAGAAAGTGAGAGTGTCAGTCCTCTTGTACTTAGGTCGGCATTGTGCCATTTGTAATTAATTCGGATGCAATGTCTGTGTTTCATCGTCAATAAGAAGGTACAAGGGATACAGTAAACCTGAAGTGAAGCATCGGAATCGAAAACTGGACTCACTAGAGAGGTTCAAATCATAGAAAGTGTGAGTGTAAGTCCTCTTGTACTTACGTCGGCATTGTGCCATTTGTATTAAATTCGGATGCAATTTCTGTGTTTCATCGTCAATAAGAAGGTCCAACGGGTACAGTAAACCTGAAGTGAAGCATCGGAATCTAAAACTGGGCTCAAAAGAGCGGTTCAAATCATAGAAAGTGAGAGTGTCAGTCCTCTTGTACTTAAGTCGGCATTGTGCCTTTTGTATTAAATTCGGATGCAATTTCTGTGTTTCATTGTCAATAAGAAGGTCCAAGGGATACAGTAAACCTGAAGTGAAGCATCGGAATCCAAAACAGGACTCACAAGAGAGGTTCAAATCATAGAAAGTGAGAGTGTCAGTCCTCTAGTACTTATGTCGGCATAGTGCCTTTTATATTAAATTCGGATGCAATTTCGGTGTTTCATCGTCAATAAGAAGGTCCAAGGGATACAGTAAACCTGAAGTGAAGCATCGGAATCTAAAACTGGACTCACAGTAGAGGTTCAAATCATAGAATGTTAGAGTGTCAGTCCTCTTGTACTTAAGTCGGCATTGTGCCTTTTGTATTAAATTCGGAGGCAATTTCTGTGTTTCATCGTCAACAGGAAGGTCCAAGGTATACAGGAAAAATGAAGTAAGGCATCGGAATCTAAAACTGGACTCACAGGAGAGGTTCAAATCAAAGAAAGTTAGAGAGTCAGTCCTCTTGTACTTAAGTCGGCATTGTGCCTTTTGTATTAAATTCGGATGCAATTTCTGTGTTTCATCGTCAATAAGAAGGTACAGGGGATACAGTAAACCTGAAGTGAAGCATCGGAATCTAAAACTGGACTCACAGGAGGGGTTCAAATCATAGAAAGTTTAAGTTTCAGTCCTCTCTTACTTAAGTCGGCATTGTGCCTTTTGTAATAAATTCGGATGCAATTTCTGTGTTTCATCGTCAATAAGAAGGACCAAGGTATACAGTAAACCTGAAGTGAAGCATCGGAATCCAAAACAGGACTCACAAGAGAGGTTCATATCATAGAAAGTGAGTGTGTCAGTCCTCTAGTACTTATGTCGGCATAGTGCCTTTTATATTAAATTCGGATGCAATTTCTATGTTTCATCGTCAATAAGAAGGTCCAAGGGATACAGTAAACCTGAAGTGAAGCATCGGAATCTAAAACTGGACTCACTGGAGAGCTTCAAATCATAGAAAGTTAGAGTGTCAGTCCTCTCGTACTTAGGTCGGCATTGTGCCGTTCCTATTATATTCGGATGCAATTTCTGTGTTTCATCGTCAATAAGAAGGTCCAAGGTATACAGTAAACCTGAAGAGAGCCATCGGAATCTAAAACTGGACTCACAGTAGAGGTTCAAATCATAGAAAGTTAGAGTGTCAGTCCTCTCGTACTTACGTAGTCATCTTGCCTTTTGTATTAATTCGGAGGCTATTTCTGTGTTTCATCGTCATTAAGAAGGTCCAAGGTATGCAGTAAACCTGAAGTGAAGCATCGGAATCTAAAACTGGACTCTCAGGAGAGGTTCAAATCATAGAAAGTGAGAGTGTCAGTCCTCTTGTACTTAAATCGGCAATGTGCCTTTTGTATTAAATTCTAATGCAATTGCTGTGTTTCATCGTCAATAAGAAGGTCCAAGGTATACAGGAAAAGTGAAGTGAAGCATCGGAATCTGAAACTGGACTCACAGGAGAGGTTCAAATCATAGAAAGTCCGAGTGTCAGTCCTCTTGTCCTTCAGTCGGCATTGTGCCGTTAGTATTACATTCGGATGCAATTTCTGTGTTTCATCGTCAATAAGAAGGACCAAGGTATACAGTAAACCTGAAGTGAAGCATCGGAATCCAAAACAGGACTCACAAGAGAGGTTCAAATCATAGAAAGTGAGAGTGTCAGTCCTCTAAAACTTATGTCGGCATAGTGCCTTTTATATTAAATTCGGATGCAATTTCGGTGTTTCATCGTCAATAAGAAGGTCCAAGGGATACAGTAAACCTGAAGTGAAGCATCGGAATCTAAAACTGGACTCACAGTAGAGGTTCAAATCATAGAATGTTAGAGTGTCAGTCCTCTTTTACTTAAGTCGGCATTGTGCCTTTTGTATTAAATTCGGAGGCAATTTCTGTGTTTCATCGTCAACAGGAAGGTCCAAGGTATACAGGAAAAATGAAGTAAGGCATCGGAATCTAAAACTGGACTCACAGGAGAGGTTCAAATCAAAAAAAATTAGAGAGTCAGTCCTCTTGTACTTAAGTCGGCATTGTGCCTTTTGTATTAAATTCGGATGCAATTTCTGTGTTTCATCGTCAATAAGAAGGTACAGGGGATACAGTAAACCTGAAGTGAAGCATCGGAATCTAAAACTGGACTCACAGGAGGGGTTCAAATCATAGAAAGTTTAAGTTTCAGTCCTCTCTTACTTAAGTCGGCATTGTGCCTTTTGTAATAAATTCGGATGCAATTTCTGTGTTTCATCGTCAATAAGAAGGACCAAGGTATACAGTAAACCTGAAGTGAAGCATCGGAATCTAAAACTGGACTCACAGGAGAGGTTCAAATCATAGAAAGTGAGAGTGTCACTCCTCCTGTACTTATGTCGGCATTGTGCCTTTTGTATTAATATCGGATGCAATTTCTGTGCTTCATCGTCAATAAGAAGGTCCAAGAGATACAGTAAACCTGAAGTGAAGCATCGGAATCTAAAACTGTTCTCAAAGGAGAGGTTCAAATCATTGAAAGTGAGAGTGTCAGAGCTCTTGTACTTATGTCGGCATTGTGCCTTTTGTATTAAATTCGGATGCAATTTCTGTGTTTCATCGTCAATAAGAACGTACAAGGGATACAGTAAACCTGAAGTGAAGCATCGGAATCTAAAATAGGACTCACAAGAGAGGTTCAAATCGTAGAAAGTGTGTGTGGCAGTCCTCTCGTACTTAAGTCGGCATTGTGCCTTTTGTGTTAAATTCGGAGTCAATTTCTTTGTTTCATCGTCAACAGGAAGGTCCAAGGTATACAGTAAACCTGAAGCGAAGCATCGGAATCTAAGACTGGACTCACAGGAGAGGTTCAAATCATAGAAAATGAGAGTGTCAGTCCTCTTGTACTCAAGTCGGCATTGTGCCTATTGTATTAAATTCGGATGCAATATCTGTGATTCATCGTCAATAAGAAGGTCCAAGGTATACAGGAAAAATGAAGTGAAGCATCGGAATCTAAAACTGGACTCACAGGAGAGGTTCAAATCAAAGAAAGTTAGAGTGTCAGTCCTCTTGTACTTAAGTCGGCATTGTGCCTTTTGTATTAAATTCGGATGCAATTTCTGTGTTTCATCGTCAATAAGAAGGTACAAGGGATACAGTAAACCTGAAGTGAAGCATCGGAATCTAAAACTGGACTCCCAAGAGAGTTTCAAATCATAGAAAGTGAGAGCGTCAGTCCTCTTGTACTTAAGTCGGCATTGTGCCTTTTGTATTAAATTCGGATGCAATGTCTGTGTTTCATCGTCAATAAGAGGGTCCAAGGGGTACAGTAAACCTGAAGTGAAGCATCGGAATCTAACACTGGACTCACAGGAGAGGTTTAATTCATAGAAAGTGAGAGTGTCAGTCCTCTTGTACTTAAGTCGGCATTGTGCCATTCGTAATTAATTCGGATGAAATTTCTGTGTTTCATCGTCAATAAGAAGGTACAAGGGATACAGTAAACCTGAAGTGAAGCATCGGAATCGAAAACTGGACTAACTAGAGAGGTTCAAATCATAGAAAGTGTGAGTGTAAGTCTTCTTGTACTGAAGTCGGCATTGTGCCATTTGTATTAAATTCGGATGCAATTTCTGTGTTTCATCGTCAATAAGAAGATCCAAGGGATACAGTAAACCTGAAGTGAAGCATCGGAATCTTAAACTGGGCTCAAAGGAGAGGTTCAAATCATAGAAAGTTTAAGTGTCAGTCCTCTCGTACTTAAGCCGGCATTGTGCCTTTTGTATTAATATCGGATGCAATTTCTGGGCTTCATCGTCATTAAGAAGGTCCACGGGATACAGTAAACCTGAAGTGAAGCATCGGAATCTAAAACTTTTCTCAAAGGAGAGGTTCAAATCATTGAAAGTGATAGTGTCAGCCCTCTTGTAATTATCTCGGCATTGTGCCTTTTGTATTAGATTCGTATGCAATTTCTGTGTTTCATCGTCAATAAGAGGGACCAAGGTATACAGTAAACCTGAAGTGAAGCCTCGGAATCCAAAACAGGACTCACAAGAGAGGTTCAAATCATAGAAAGTGAGAGTGTCAGTCCTCTAGTACTTATGTCGGCATAGTGCCTTTTATATTAAATTCGGATGCAATATCGGTGTTTCATCGTCAATAAGAAGGTCCAAGGGATACAGTAAACCTGAAGTGAAGCATCAGAATCTAAAACTGGACTCACAGGAGAGGTTCAAATCATAGAAAGTTTAAGTGTCAGTCCTCTCTTACTTAAGTCGGCATTGTGCCTTTTGTATTAAATTCGGATGCAATTTCTGTGTTTCATCGTCAATAAGAAGGACCAAGGTATACAGTAAACCTGAAGTGAAGCATCGGAATCTAAAACTGGACTCACAGTAGAGGTTCAAATCATAGAATGTTAGAGTGTCAGTCCTCTTGTACTTATGTCGGCATTGTGCCTTTTGTATTAAATTCGGAGGCAATTTCTGTGTTTCATCGTCAACAGGAAGGTCCAAGGTATACAGGAAAAATGAAGTGAAGCATCGGAATCTAAAACTGGACTCACAGGAGAGGTTCAAATCAAAGAAGGTTAGAGAGTCAGTCCTCTTGTACTTAAGTCGGCATTGTGCCATTTGTATTAAATTCGGATGCAATTTCTGTGTTTCATCGTCAATAAGAAGGTACAGCGGATACAGTAAACCTGAAGTGAAGCATCGGAATCTAAAACTGGACTCACAGGAGGGGTTCAAATCATAGAAAGTTTAAGTTTCAGTCCTCTCTTACTTAAGTCGGCATTGTGCCTTTTGTAATAAATTCGGATGCAATTTCTGTGTTTCATCGTCAATAAGAAGGACCAAGGTATACAGTAAACCTGAAGTGAAGCATCGGAATCTAAAACTGGACTCACAGGAGAGGTTCAAATCATAGAAAGTTTAAGTGTCAGTCCTCTCTTACTTAAGTCGGCATTGTGCCTTTTGTATTAAATTCGGATGCAATTTCTGTGTTTCATCGTCAATAAGAAGGACCAAGGTATACAGTAAACCTGAAGTGAAGCATCGGAATCTAAAACTGGACTCACAGTAGAGGTTCAAATCATAGAATGTTAGAGTGTCAGTCCTCTTGTACTTATGTCGGCATTGTGCCTTTTGTATTAAATTCTAATGCAATTGCTGTGTTTCATCGTCAATAAGAAGGTCCAAGGTATACAGGAAAAGTGAAGAGAAGCATCGGAATCTGAAACTGGACTCACAGGAGAGGTTCAAATCATAGAAAGTCCGAGTGTCAGTCCTCTTGTCCTTCAGTCGGCATTGTGCCGTTTGTATTACATTCGGATGCAATTTCTGTGTTTCATCGTCAATAAGAAGGTCCAAGGGCTACAGTAAACCTGAAGTGAAGCATCGGAACCTAAAACTGGACTCACACGAGAGGTTCAAATAATAGAAAGTGAGAGTGTCAGTCCTCTTGTACTTAAGTCGGCATAGTGCCTTTTGTATTCAATTCGGATGCAATATCAGTGTTTCATCGTCAATGAGAAACTCCAAGGGATACAGTAAACCTGAAGTGAAGCATCGCAATCTAAAACTGGACTCACAGGAGAGGTTCAAATCATAGAAAGTTGAAGTGTCAGTCCTCTCTTACTTAAGTTGGTAGTGTGCCTTTTGTATTAAATTCGGATGCAATTTCTGTGTTTCATCGTCAATAAGAAGGACCAAGGTATACAGTAAACCTGAAGTGAAGCATCGGAAACTGAAACTGGACTCACAGTAGAGGTTCAAATCATAGAATGTTAGAGTGTCAGACCTCTTGTACTTAAGTCGGCATTGTGCCTTTTGTATTAATTTCGGAGGCAATTTCTGTGTTTCATCGTCAACGGGAAGGTCCAAGGTATACAGTAAACCTGAAGCGAAGCAACGGAATCTAAGACTGGACTCACAGGAGAGGTTCAAATCATAGAAAATGAGAGTGTCAGTCCTCTTGTACTCAAGTCGGCATTGTGCCTTTTGTATTAAATTCGAATGCAATATCTGTGATTCATCGTCAATAAGAAGGTCCAATGTATATAGGAAAAATGAAGTGAAGCAACGGAATCTAAAAGTGGACTCACAGGAGAGGTTCAAATCAAAGAAAGTTAGAGTGTCAGTCCTCTTGTACTTAAGTCGGCATTGTGCCTTTCGTATTAAATTCGGATGCAATTTCTGTGTTTCACCGTCAATAAGAAGGTACAGGGGATACAGTAAACCTGAAGTGAAGCATCGGAATCTAAAACTGGTCTCACAAGAGAGTTTCAAATCATAGAAATTGAGAGTGTCAGTCCTCTTGTACTGAAGTCGGCATTGTGCCTTTTGTATTATATTCGGATGCTATGTCTGTGTTTCATCGTCAATAAGAAGGTCCAAGGGATACAGTAAACCTGAAGTGAAGCATCGGAATCTAAAACTGGACTCACAGGAGAGGTTTAAATCATAGAAAGTGAGAGTGTCAGTCCTCTTGTACTTAAGTCGGCATTGTGCCTTTTGTTTTAAATTCGGTTGCAATTTCTGTGTTTCATCGTCAGTAAGAAGGTACAAGGGATAAAGTAAGTGTTTCATCGTCAGTAAGAAGGTACAAGGGATAAAGTAAACCTGAAGTGAAGCATCGGAATCTAAAACTGGGCTCAAAGGAGAGGTTCAAATCATAGAAAGTGAGAGTGTCAGTCCCCTTGTACTTAAGTTACCATTGTGCCTTTTGTATTAAATTCGGATGCAATATCTGTGTTTCATCGTCAATAAGAAGGTACAAGGGATACAGTAAACCTGAAGTGAAGCATCGGAATCCAAAACAGGACTCACAAGAGAGGTTCAAATCATAGAAAGTGAGAGTGTCAGTCCTCTAGTACTTATGTCGACATAGTGCCTTTTATATTAAATTCGGATGCAATTTCTGTGTATCATCGTCAATAAGAAGGTGCAAGGGATACAGTAAACCTGAAGTGAAGCATCGGAATCTAAAACTGGACTCACAGGAGAGGTTCAAATCATAGAAAGTGAGAGTGTCACTCCTCCTGTACTTATGTCGGCATTGTGCCTTTTGTATTAATATCGGATGCAATTTCTGTGCTTCATCGTCAATAAGAAGGTCCAAGAGATACAGTAAACCTGAAGTGAAGCATCGGAATCTAAAACTGTTCTCAAAGGAGAGGTTCAAATCATTGAAAGTGAGAGTGTTAGCCCTCTTGTACTTATGTCGGCATTGTGCCTTTTGTATTAAATTCGGATGCAATTTCTGTGTTTCATCGTCAATAAGAACGTACAAGGGATACAGTAAACCTGAAGTGAAGCATCGGAATCTAAAATAGGACTCACAAGAGAGGTTCAAATCATAGAAAGTGTGAGTGGCAGTCCTCTCGTACTTAAGTCGGCATTGTGCCTTTTGTGTTAAATTCGGAGGCAATTTCTTTGTTTCATCGTCAACAGGAAGGTCCAAGGTATACAGTAAACCTGAAGCGAAGCATCGGAATCTAAGACTGGACTCACAGGAGAGGTTCAAATCATAGAAAATGAGAGTGTCAGTCCTCTTGTACTCAAGTCGGCATTGTGCCTATTGTATTAAATTCGGATGCAATATCTGTGATTCATCGTCAATAAGAAGGTCCAAGGTATACAGGAAAAATGAAGTGAAGCATCGGAATCTAAAACTGGACTCAGAGGAGAGGTTCAAATCAAAGAAAGTTAGAGTGTCAGTCCTCTTGTACTTAAGTCGGCATTGTGCCTTTTGTATTAAATTCGGATGCAATTTCTGTGTTTCATCGTCAATAAGAAGGTACAAGGGATACAGTAAACCTGAAGTGAAGCATCGGAATCTAAAACTGGACTCCCAAGAGAGTTTCAAATCATAGAAAGTGAGAGCGTCAGTCCTCTTGTACTTAAGTCGGCATTGTGCCTTTTGTATTAAATTCGGATGCAATGTCTGTGTTTCATCGTCAATAAGAGGGTCCAAGGGATACAGTAAACCTGAAGTGAAGCATCGGAATCTAAAACTGGACTCACAGGAGAGGTTTAATTCATAGAAAGTGAGAGTGTCAGTCCTCTTGTACTTAAGTCGGCATTGTGCCATTCGTAATTAATTCGGATGAAATTTCTGTGTTTCATCGTCAATAAGAAGGTACAAGGGATACAGTAAACCTGAAGTGAAGCATCGGAATCTTAAACTGGGCTCAAAGGAGAGGTTCAAATCATAGAAAGTGAGAGTGTCAATCCTCTTGTACTTATGGCGGCATTGTGCCTTTTGTATTAAATTCGGATGCAATTTCTGTGTTTCATTGTCAATAAGAAGGTCCAAGGGATACAGTAAACCGGAAGTGAAGCATCGCAATCTAAAACTGGACTCACAGGAGAGGTTCAAATCATAGAAAGTTTAAGTGTCAGTCCTCTCGTACTTAAGTCGTCATTGTGCCTTTTGTATTAAATTCGGATGCTATTTCTGTGGTTCATCGTCAATAAGAAGGTCCAAGGTATACAGTAAACCTGAAGCGAAGCATCGTAATCTAAGACTCGACTCACAGGAGAGGTTAAAATCATAGAAAATGAGATTGTCAGTCCTCTTGCACTTAAGTCGGCATTGTGCCTTTTGTATTAAATTCGGATGCAATTTCTGTGTTTCATTGTCAATAAGAAGGTCCAAGGGATACAGTAAACCTAAAGTGAAGCATCGGAATCTAAGACTGGACTCACAGGAGAGGTTCAAATCATACAAAGTGAGAGTGCCAGTCCTCTTGTACTCAAGTCGGCATTGTGACTTTTGTATTAAATTCGGATGCAATATCTGTGTTTCATCGTCAATAACATGGTCCATGGGATACAGTAAACCTGAAGTGAAGCATCGGAATCTAGAACTGGACTCACAGGATAGGTTCAAATCATAGAAAGTAAGAGTGTCAGTCCTCTTGTACTTAAGTCGCCATTGTGCCTTTTGTATTAAATACGGATGCAATTTCTGTGTTTCATCGTCTATAAGAAGGTACAAGGGATACAGTAAACCTGAAGTGAAGCATCGGATTCTTAAACTGGACTCACAAGAGAGTTTCAAATCATAGAAAGTGAGAGTGTCAGTCCTCTTATACTTAAGTCGGCATTGTGCCTTTTGTATTAAATTCCGATGCAATGTCTGTGTTTCATCAACAATAAGAAGGTCCAAGGGATACAGTAAACCTGAAGTGAAGCATCGCAATCTAAAACTGGACTCACTGGAGAGGTTCAACCATAGAAAGTGAGAGTGTCAGTCCTCTTGTACTTAAGTCGGCATTGTGCCTTTTGTATTACATTCGGATGAAATTTCTGTGTTTCATCGTCAATAAGAAGGTACAAGGGATACAGTAAACCTGAAGTGAAGCATCGGAATCTGAAACTGGACTCGTAAGAGAGGTTCAAATCATAGAAAGTGTAAGTGTAAGTACTCTTGTACTGATGTCGGCATTGTGCCATTTGGATTAAATTCGGATGCAATTTCTGTGTTTCATCGTCAATACGAAGGTCCAAGGGATACAGTAAACCTGAAGTGAAGCATCGGAATCTAAAACTGGACTCACAGGAGATGTTCAAATCATAGAAAGTGAGAGTGTCAGTCCTCTTGTACTTATGACGGCATTGTGCCTTTTGTATTAAATTCAGATGCAATTTCTGTGTTTCATTGTCAATAAGAAGGTCCAAGGGATACAGTAAACCTGAAGTGAAGCATCGGAATCTAAAACTGGACTCACAAGAGAGTTTAAAATCATAGAAAGTGAGAGTGTCAGTCCTCTTGTACTTAAGTCGTCATTGTGCCTTTTGTATTAAATTCGGATCCAATGTCTGTGTTTCATCGTCAATAAGAAGGTCCAAGGGATACGGTAAACCTGAAGTGAAGCATCGGAATCTAAAACTGGACTCACAGGAGATTTTCAAATCATAGAAAGTGAGAGTGTCAGTCCTCTCGTACTTGAGCCGGCATTGTGCCATTTGTATTGAATTCGGATGCAATTTCTGTGTTTCATCGTCAATAAGAAGGTCCACGGAATACAGTAAACCTGAAGTGAAGCATCGGAATCTAAAAGTGGACTCACAGTAGAGGTTCAAATCATAGAAAGTTAGAGTGTCAGTCCTCTTGTACTTAAGTCGGCATTGTGCCTTTTGTATTAAATTCGGAGGCTATTTCTGGGGTTCATCGTCAATAAGAAGGTCCAAGGTATACAGTAAACCTGAAGCGAAGCATCGGAATCTAAGACTGGACTCACAGGAGAGGTTCAAATCATAGAAAATGAGATTGTCAGTCCTCTTGTACTTAAGTCGGCATTGTGCCTTTTGTATTAAATTCGGATGCAATATCTATGTTTCATCGTCAATAAGAAGGTCCAAAGTATACAGGAAAAATGAAGTGAAGCATCGGAATCTAAAACTGGACTCACAGGAGAGGTTCAAATCATAAAAAGTTAGAGTGTCAGTCCTCTTGTACTTAAGTCGGCATTGTGCCTTTTGTATTAAATTCGGATGCAATTTCTGTGTTTCATCGTCAATAAGAAGGTACAAGGGATACAGTAAACCTGAAGTGAAGCATCGGAATCTAAAACTGGACTCCCAAGAGAGTTTCAAATCATAGAAAGCGAGAGTGTCAGTCCTCTTGTACTTAAGTCGGCATTGTGCCTTTTGTATTAAATTCGGATGCAATGTCTGTGTTTCATCGTCAATAAGAGGGTCCAAGGGATACAGTAAACCTGAAGTGAAGCATCGGAATCTAAAACTGGACTCACAGGAGAGGTTTAATTCATAGAAAGTGAGAGTGTCAGTCCTCTTGTACTTAAGTCGGCATTGTGCCATTCGTAATTAATTCGGATGCAATTTCTGTGTTTCATCGTCAATAAGAAGGTACAAGGGATACAGTAAACCTGAAGTGAAGCATCGGAATAAAAAACTGGACTAACTAGAGAGGTTCATATCATAGAAAGTGTGAGTGTAAGTCCTCTTGTACTGAAGTCGTCATTGTGCCATTTGTATTAAATTTGGATGCAATTTCTGTGTTTCATCGACAATAAGAAGATCCAAGGGATACAGTAAACCTGGAGTGAAGCATCGGAATCTTAAACTGGCCTCAAAGGAGAGCATCAAATCATAGAAAGTGAGAGTGTCACTCCTCCTGTGCTTATGTCGGCATTGTGCCTTTTGTATTAATATCGGATGCAATTTCTGTGCTTCATCGTCAATAAGAAGGTCCAAGAGATACAGTAAACCTGAAGTGAAGCATCGGAATCTAAAACTGTTCTCAAAGGAGAGGTTCAAATCATTGAAAGTGAGAGTGTCAGCCCTCTTGTACTTATGTCGGCATTGTGCCTTTTGTATTAAATTCGGATGCAATTTCTGTGTTTCATCGTCAATAAGAACGTACAAGGGATACAGTAAACCTGAAGTGAATCATCGGAATCCAAAATAGGACTCACAAGAGAGGTTCAAATCATAGAAAGTGTGAGTGGCAGTCCTCTCGTACTTAAGTCGGCATTGTGCCTTTTGTGTTAAATTCGGAGGCAATTTCATTGTTTCATCGTCAACAGGAAGGTCCAAGGTATACAGTAAACCTGAAGCGAAGCATCGGAATCTAAGACTGGACTCACAGGAGAGGTTCAAATCTTAGAAAATGAGAGTGTCAGTCCTCTTGTACTCAAGTCGGCATTGTGCCTATTGTATTAAATTCGGATGCAATATCTGTGATTCATCGTCAATAAGAAGGTCCAAGGTATACAGGAAAAATGAAGTGAAGCATCGGAATCTAAAACTGGACTCAGAGGAGAGGTTCAAATCAAAGAAAGTTAGAGTGTCAGTCCTCTTGTACTTAAGTCGGCATTGTGCCTTTTGTATTAAATTCGGATGCAATTTCTGTGTTTCATCGTCAATAAGAAGGTACAAGGGATACAGTAAACCTGAAGTGAAGCATCGGAATCTAAAACTGGACTCCCAAGGGAGTTTCAAATCATAGAAAGTGAGAGCGTCAGTCCTCTTGTACTTAAGTCGGCATTGTGCCTTTTGTATTAAATTCGGATGCAATGTCTGTGTTTCATCGTCAATAAGAGGGTCCAAGGGATACAGTAAACCTGAAGTGAAGCATCGGAATCTAAAACTGGACTCACAGGAGAGGTTTAATTCATAGAAAGTGAGAGTGTCAGTCCTCTTGTACTTAAGTCGGCATTGTGCCATTCGTAATTAATTCGGATGAAATTTCTGTGTTTCATCGTCAATAAGAAGGTACAAGGGATACAGTAAACCTGAAGTGAAGCATCGGAATCTTAAACTGGGCTCAAAGGAGAGGTTCAAATCATAGAAAGTGAGAGTGTCAATCCTCTTGTACTTATGGCGGCATTGTGCCTTTTGTATTAAATTCGGATGCAATTTCTGTGTTTCATTGTCAATAAGAAGGTCCAAGGGATACAGTAAACCTGAAGTGAAGCATCGCAATCTAAAACTGGACTCACAGGAGAGGTTCAAATCATAGAAAGTTTAAGTGTCAGTCCTCTCGTACTTAAGTCGTCATTGTGCCTTTTGTATTAAATTCGGATGCAATTTCTGTGGTTCATCGTCAATATGAAGGTCCAAGGTATACAGTAAACCTGAAGCGAAGCATCGTAATCTAAGACTCGACTCACAGGAGAGGTTAAAATCATAGAAAATGAGATTGTCAGTCCTCTTGCACTTAAGTCGGCATTGTGCCTTTTGTATTACATTCGGATGCAATTTCTGTGTTTCATTGTCAATAAGAAGGTCCAAGGGATACAGTAAACCTAAAGTGAAGCATCGGAATCTAAGACTGGACTCACAGGAGAGGTTCAAATCATACAAAGTGAGAGTGCCAGTCCTCTTGTACTCAAGTCGGCATTGTGACTTTTGTATTAAATTCGGATGCAATATCTGTGTTTCATCGTCAATAACATGGTCCATGGGATACAGTAAACCTGAAGTGAAGCATCGGAATCTAGAACTGGACTCACAGGATAGGTTCAAATCATAGAAAGTAAGAGTGTCAGTCCTCTTGTACTTAAGTCGCCATTGTGCCTTTTGTATTAAATACGGATGCAATTTCTGTGTTTCATCGTCTATAAGAAGGTACAAGGGATACAGTAAACCTGAAGTGAAGCATCGGATTCTTAAACTGGACTCACAAGAGAGTTTCAAATCATAGAAAGTGAGAGTGTCAGTCCTCTTATACTTAAGTCGGCATTGTGCCTTTTGTATTAAATTCCGATGCAATGTCTGTGTTTCATCAACAATAAGAAGGTCCAAGGGATACAGTAAACCTGAAGTGAAGCATCGCAATCTAAAACTGGACTCACTGGAGAGGTTCAACCATAGAAAGTGAGAGTGTCAGTCCTCTTGTACTTAAGTCGGCATTGTGCCTTTTGTATTACATTCGGATGAAATTTCTGTGTTTCATCGTCAATAAGAAGGTACAAGGGATACAGTAAACCTGAAGTGAAGCATCGGAATCTGAAACTGGACTCGTAAGAGAGGTTCAAATCATAGAAAGTGTAAGTGTAAGTACTCTTGTACTGATGTCGGCATTGTGCCATTTGGATTAAATTCGGATGCAATTTCTGTGTTTCATCGTCAATAAGAAGGTCCAAGGGATACAGTAAACCTGAAGTGAAGCATCGGAATCTAAAACTGGGCTCACAGGAGATGTTCAAATCATAGAAAGTGAGAGTGTCAGTCCTCTTGTACTTATGACGGCATTGTGCCTTTTGTATTAAATTCAGATGCAATTTCTGTGTTTCATTGTCAATAAGAAGGTCCAAGGGATACAGTAAACCTGAAGTGAAGCATCGGAATCTAAAACTGGACTCACAAGAGAGTTTAAAATCATAGAAAGTGAGAGTGTCAGTCCTCTTGTACTTAAGTCGTCATTGTGCCTTTTGTATTAAATTCGGATCCAATGTCTGTGTTTCATCGTCAATAAGAAGGTCCAAGGGATACGGTAAACCTGAAGTGAAGCATCGGAATCTAAAACTGGACTCACAGGAGATTTTCAAATCATAGAAAGTGAGAGTGTCAGTCCTCTCGTACTTGAGCCGGCATTGTGCCATTTGTATTGAATTCGGATGCAATTTCTGTGTTTCATCGTCAATAAGAAGGTCCACGGAATACAGTAAACCTGAAGTGAAGCATCGGAATCTAAAAGTGGACTCACAGTAGAGGTTCAAATCATAGAAAGTTGGAGTGTCAGTCCTCTTGTACTTAAGTCGGCATTGTGCCTTTTGTATTAAATTCGGAGGCTATTTCTGGGGTTCATCGTCAATAAGAAGGTCCAAGGTATACAGTAAACCTGAAGCGAAGCATCGGAATCTAAGACTGGACTCACAGGAGAGGTTCAAATCATAGAAAATGAGATTGTCAGTCCTCTTGTACTTAAGTCGGCATTGTGCCTTTTGTATTAAATTCGGATGCAATATCTATGTTTCATCGTCAATAAGAAGGTCCAAAGTATACAGGAAAAATGAAGTGAAGCATCGGAATCTAAAACTGGACTCACAGGAGAGGTTCAAATCATAAAAAGTTAGAGTGTCAGTCCTCTTGTACTTAAGTCGGCATTGTGCCTTTTGTATTAAATTCGGATGCAATTACTGTGTTTCATCGTCAATAAGAAGGTACAAGGGATACAGTAAACCTGAAGTGAAGCATCGGAATCTAAAACTGGACTCCCAAGAGAGTTTCCAATCATAGAAAGCGAGAGTGTCAGTCCTCTTGTACTTAAGTCGGCATTGTGCCTTTTGTATTAAATTCGGATGCAATGTCTGTGTTTCATCGTCAATAAGAGGGTCCAAAGGATACAGTAAACCTGAAGTGAAGCATCGGAATCTAAAACTGGACTCACAGGAGAGGTTTAATTCATAGAAAGTGAGAGTGTCAGTCCTCTTGTACTTAAGTCGGCATTGTGCCATTCGTAATTAATTCGGATGCAATTTCTGTGTTTCATCGTCAATAAGAAGGTACAAGGGATACAGTAAACCTGAAGTGAAGCATCGGAATAAAAAACTGGACTAACTAGAGAGGTTCAAATCATAGAAAGTGTGAGTGTAAGTCCTCTTGTACTGAAGTCGTCATTGTGCCATTTGTATTAAATTTGGATGCAATTTCTGTGTTTCATCGTCAATAAGAAGATCCAAGGGATACAGTAAACCTGAAGTGAAGCATCGGAATCTTAAACTGGCCTCAAAGGAGAGGTTCAAATCATAGAAAATGAGAGTGTCAGTCCTCTTGTACTTAAGGCGGCTTTGTGCCTTTTGTATTAAATTCGGATGCAATTTCTGTGTTTCATTGTCAATAAGAAGGTCCAAGGGGATACAGTAAACCTGAAGTGAAGCATCGCAATCTAAAACTGGACTCACAGGAGAGGTTCATATCATAGAAAGTTTAAGTGTCAGTCCTCTCGGACTTAAGTCGTCATTGTGCCTTTTGTATTAAATTCGGATGCAATTTCTGTGTTTCATCGTCAATAAGAAGGTCCACGGTATACAGTAAACCTGAATTGAAGCATCGGAATCTGAAACTGGACTCACAGTAGAGGTTCAAATCAAAGAAAATTAGAATGTCAGTCCTCTTGTACTTAAGTCGGCATTGTGCCTTTTGTATTAAAATCGGAGGCAATTTCTGTGGTTCATCGTCAATAAGAAGGTCCAAGGTATACAGTAAACCTGAAGCGAAGCATCGGAATCTAAGACTCGACTCACAGGAGAGGTTCAAATCATAGAAAATGAGATTGTCAGTCCTCTTGCACTTAAGTCGGCATTGTGAATTTTGTATTAAATTCGGATGCAATTTCTGTGTTTCTTTGTCAATAAGAAGGTCCAAGGGATACAGTAAACCTGAAGTGAAGCATCGGAATCTAAAACTGGACTCACAGGAGAGGTTCAAATCATAGAAAGTGAGAGTGCCAGTCCTCTTGTACTCAAGTCGGCATTGTGACTTTTGTATTAAATTCGGATGCAATATCTGTGTTTCATCGTCAATAACATGGTCCATGGGATACAGTAAACCTGAAGTGAAGCATCGGAATCTAAAACTGGACTCACAGGATAGGTTCAAATCATAGAAAGTAAGAGTGTTAGTCCTCTTGTACTTAAGTCGCCATTGTGCCTTTTGTATTAAGTACGGATGCAATTTCTGTGTTTCATCGTGTATAAGAAGGTACAAGGGATACAGTAAACGTAAAGTGAAGCATCGGATTCTTAAACTGGACTCACAAGAGAGTTTCAAATCATAGAAAGTGAGAGTGTCAGTCCTCTTATACTTAAGTCGGCATTGTGCCTTTTGTATTAAATTCCGATGCAATGTCTGTGTTTCATCAACAATAAGAAGGTCCAAGGGATACAGTAAACCTGAAGTGAAGCATCGCAATCTAAAACTGGACTCACTGGAGAGGTTCAACCATAGAAAGTGAGAGTGTCAGTCCTCTTGTACTTAAGTCGGCATTGTGCCTTTTGTATTGAATTCGGATGAAATTTCTGTGTTTCATCGTCAATAAGAAGGTACAAGGGATACAGTAAACCTGAAGTTAAGCAACGGAATCTGAAACTGGACTCGTAAGAGAGGTTCATATCATAGAAAGTGTAAGTGTAAGTCCTCTTGTACTGATGTCGGCATTGTGCCAATTGGATTAAATTCGGATGCAAAATCTGTGTTTCATCGTCAATAAGAAGGTCCAAGGGATACAGTAAACCTGAAGTGAAGCATCGGAATCTAAAACTGGACTCACAGGAGAGGTTCAAATCATAGAAAGTGAGAGTGTCGGTCCTCTTGTACTTATGACGGCATTGTGCCTTTTGTATTAAATTCGGATGCAATTTCTGTGTTTCATTGTCAATAAGAAGGTCCAAGGGATACAGTTAACCTGAAGTGAAGCATCGGAATCTAAAACTGGACTCACAGGAGAGGTTCAAATCATAGAAAGTGAGAGTGCCAGTTCTCTTGTACTTCAGTCGGCATTGTGCCTTTTGTATCAAATTCGGATGCAATATCTGTGTTTCATCGTCAATAAGATGGTCCAAGGTATACAGTAAACCTGAAGTGAAGCATCGGAATCTAAAACTGGACACACAGGAGAGGTTCAAATCATAGAAATTTAGAGTGTCAGTCCTCTTGCAGATAAGTCGGCATTGTGCCTTTTGTATTACATTCGGATGCAATTTCTGTGTTTCATCGTCAATAAGAAGGTCTATGGGATACAGTAAACCTGAAGTGAAGCATCGGAATCTAAAACTGGACTCACAGGATAGGTTCAAATCATAGAAAGTAAGAGTGTCAGTCCTCTTGTAGTTAAGTCGCCATTGTGCCTTTTGTATTAAATACGGATGCAATTTCTGTGTTTCATCGTCTATAAGAAGGTACAAGGGATACAGTAAACCTGAAGTGAAGCATCGGATTCTAAAACTGGACTCACAAGAGAGTTTCAAATCATAGAAAGTAAGAGTGTCAGTCCTCTTGTACTTAAGTCGGCATTGTGCCTTTTGTATTAAATTCGGATGCAATTTCTGTGTTTCATTGTCAATTAGAAGGTCCAAGGGATACAGTAAACCTGAAGTGAAGCATCGCAATCTAAAACTGGACTCACAGGAGAGGTTCAAATCATAGAAAGTTTAAGTGTCAGTCCTCTCGTACTTAAGCCGGCATTGTGCCTTTTGTATTGAATTCGGATGCAATTTCTGTGTTTCATCGTCAATAAGAAGGTACACGGTATACAGTAAACCTGAAGTGAAGCATCGGAATCTAAAACTGGACTCACAGTAGAGGTTCAAATCATAGATAGTTAGAGTGTCAGGCCTCTTGTACTTAAGTCGGCATTGTGCCTTTTGTATTGAATTCGGAGGCAATTTCTGTGGTTCATCGTCAATAAGAAGGTCCAAGGTATACAGTAAACCTGAAGCGAAGCATCTTAATCTAAGACTGGACTCACAGGAGAGGTTCAAAACATAGAAAATGAGATTGTCAGTCCTCTTGTACTTAAGTCGGCATTGTGCCTTTTGTATTAAATTCGGATGCAATATCTGTGTTTCATCGTCAATAAGAAGGTCCAAAGTATACAGTAAAAATGAAGTGAAGCATCGGAATCTAAAACTGGACTCACAGGAGAGGTTCAAATCATAAAAAGTTAGAGTGTCAGTCCTCTTGTACTTAAGTCGGTATTGTGCCTTTTGTATTAAATTCGGATGCAATTTCTGTGTTTCATCGTCAATAAGAAAGTACAAGGGATACAGTAAACCTGAAGTGAAGCATTGGAATCTAAAACTGGACTCCCAAGAGAGTTTCAAATCATAGAAAGTGAGAGTGTCAGTCCTCTTGTACTTAAGTTGGCATTGTGCCTTTTGTATTCAATTCGGATGCAATGTCTGTGTTTCATCGTCAATAAGAGGGTCCAAGGGATACAGTAAACCTGAAGTGAAGCATGGGAACCTAAAACTGGACTCACAGGAGAGGTTTAATTCATAGAAAGTGAGATTGTCAGTCCTCTTGTACTTAAGTCGGCATTGTGCCATTCGTAATTAATTCGGATGCAATTTCTGTGTTTCATCGTCAATAAGAAGGTACAAGGGATACAGTAAACCTGAAGTGAAGCATCGGAATCGAAAACTGGACTCACTAGAGAGGCTCAAATCATAGAAAGTGTGAGTGTAAGTCCACTTGTACTGAAATCGGCATTGTGCCATTTGTATTAAATTCGGATGCAATTTGTGTGTTTCATCGTCAATAAGAAGATCCAAGGGATACAGTAAACCTGAAGTGAAGCATCGGAATCTAAAACTGGGCTCAAAGGAGAGGTTCAAATCATGGAAAGTGAGAGTGTCAGTCCTCTTGTACTTAAGGCGGCATTGTGCCATTTGGATTAAATTCGGAAGCAATTTCTGTGTTTCATTGTCAATAAGAAGGTCCAAGGGATACAGTAAACCTGAAGTGAAGCATCGCAATCTAAAACTGGACTCACAGGAGAGGTTCAAATCACAGAAAGTTTAAGTGTCAGTCCTCTCGTACTTAAGTCGGCATTGTGCCTTTTGTATTAAATTCGGATGCAATTTCTGTGTTTCATCGTCAATAAGAAGGTCCACGGTATACAGTAAACCTGAATTGAAGCATCGGAATCTGAAACTGGACTCACAGTAGAGGTTCAAATCATAGAAAATTAGAGTGTCAGTCCTCTTGTACTTAAGTCGGCATTGTGCCTTTTGTATTAAATTCGGAGGCAATTTCTGTGGTTCATCGTCAATAAGAAGGTCCAAGGTATACAGTAAACCTGAAGCGAAGCATCGGAATCTAAAACTGGACTCACAGGATAGGTTCAAATCATAGAAAGTAGAAGTGTCAGTCTTGTAGTTATGTCGCCATTGTGCCTTTTGTATTAAATACGGATGCATTTTCTGTGTTTCATCGTCTATAAGAAGGTACAAGGGATACAGTAAACCTAAAGTGAAGCATCGGATTCTAAAACTGGACTCACAAGAGAGTTTCAAATCATAGAAAGTGAGAGTGTCAGTCCTCTTGTACTTAATTCGGCATTGTGCCTTTTGTATTAAATTCTGATGCAATTTCTGTGTTTCATTGTCAATAAGAAGGTCCAAGGGATACAGTAAACCTGAAGTGAAGCATCGGAATCTAAAACTGGACTCACAGTAGAGGTTCAAATCATAGAAATTTAAGTGTCAGTCCTCTCGTACTTAAGCCGGCATTGTGCCTTTTGTATTGAATTCGGATGCAATTTCTGTGTTTCATCGTCAATAAGAAGGTCCACGGTATACAGTAAACCTGAAGTGAAGCATCGGAATCTAAAACTGGACTCACAGTAGAGGTTCAAATCATAGAAAGTTAGAGTGTCAGTCCTCTTGTACTTAAGTCGGCATTGTACCTTTTGTATTAAATTCGGAGGCAATGTCTGTGGTTCATCCTCAATAAGAAGGTCCAAGGTATACAGTAAACCTGAAGCGAAGCATCGGAATCTAAGACTGGACTCACAGGAGAGGTTCAAATCATAGAAAATGAGATTGTCAGTCCTCTTGTACTTAAGTCGGCAATATGCCTTTTGTATTAAATTCGGATGCAATATCTGTGTTTCATCGTCAATAAGAAGGTCCAAAGTCAGCAGGAAAAATGAAGTGAAGCATCGGAATCTAAAACTGGACTCACAGGAGAAGTTCAAATCATAAAAAGTTAGAGTGTCAAACCTCTTGTACTTAAGTCGGCATTGTGCCTTTTGTATTAAATTCATATGCAATTTCTGTGTTTCATCGTCAATAAGAAGGTACAAGGGATACAGTAAACCTGAAGTGCAGCATTGGAATCTAAAACTGGACTCCCAAGAGAGTTTCAGATCATAGAAAGTGAGAGTGTCAGTCCTCTTGTACTTAAGTCGGCATTGTGCCTTTTGTATTAAATTCGGATGCAATGTCTGTGTTTCATCGTCAATATGAGGGTCCAAGGGATACAGTAAACCTGAAGTGAAGCATCGGAATCTAAAACTGGACTCACAGGAGAGGTTTAATTCATAGGAAGTGAGAGTGTCAGTCCTCTTGTACTTAAGTCGGCATTGTGCCATTCGTAATTAATTCGGATGCAATTTCTGTGTTTCATCGTCAATAAGAAGGTACAAGGGATACAGTAAACCTGAAGTGAAGCATCGGAATAGAAAACTGGACTCACTAGAGAGGTTCAAATCATAGAAAGTGTGAGTGTAAGTCCTCTTGTACTGAAGTCAGCATTGTGCCATTTGTATTAAATTCGGATGCAATTTCTGTGTTTCATCGTCAATAAGAAGATCCAAGGGATACAGTAAACCTGAAATGAAGCATAGGAATCTAAAACTGGGCTCAAAGGAGAGGTTCAAATCATAGAAAGTGAGAGTGTCAGTCTTCTTGTACTTAAGGCGGCATTGTGCCATTTGGATTAAATTCGGATGCAATTTCTGTGTTTCATTGTCAATAAGAAGGTCCAAGGGATACAGTAAACCTGAAGTGAAGCATCGCAATCTAAAACTGGACTCACAGGAGAGGTTCAAATCATAGAAAGTTTAAGTGTCAGTCCTCTCGTACTTAAGTCGGCATTGTGCCTTTTGTATTCAATTCGGATGCAATTTCTGTGTTTCATCGTCAATAAGAAGGTCCACGGTATACAGTAAACCTGAATTGAAGCATCGGAATCTGAAACTGGACTCACAGTAGAGGTTCAAATCATAGAAAATTAGAGTGTCAGTCCTCTTGTACTTAAGTCGGCATTGTGCCTTTTGTATTAAATTCGGAGGCAATTTCTGCGGTTCATCGTCAATAAGAAGGGCCAAGGTATACAGTAAACCTGAAGCGAAGCATCGGAATCTAAGACTGGGCTCACAGGAGAGGTTCAAATCATAGAAAATGAGATTGTCAGTCCTCTTGTACTTAAGTCGGCATTGTGCCTTTTGTATTAAATTCGGATGCAATTTCTGTGTTTCATCGTCAATAAGAAGGTCCACGGGATACAAAAAACCTGAAGTGAAGCATCGGAATCTAAGACTGGGCTCAAAGGAGAGGTTCAAATCATAGAAAGTGAGAGTGTCAGTCCTCTTGTACTTAAGTCGGCATTATGCCTTTTGTATTAAATTCGGATGCAATTTCTGTGTTTCATTGTCAATAAGAAGGTCCAAGGGATACAGTAAACCTGAAGTAAAGCATCGGAATCTAAAACTGGACTCACAGGGGAGGTTCAAATCGTAGAAAGTGAGAGTGCCAGTCCTCTTGTACTTAAGTCGGCATTGTGCCTTTTGTATTAAATTCGGATGCAATATCTGATTTTCATCGTCAATAACATGGTCCATGGGATACAGTAAACCTGAAGTGAAGCATCGGAATCTAAAACTGGACTCACAGGATAGGTTCAAATCATAGAAAGTAAGAGTTTCAGTCCTCTTGTACTTAAGTCGCCATTGTGCCTTTTGTATAAAATACGGATGCAATTTCAGTGTTTCATCGTCTATAAGAAGGTACAAGGGATACAGTAAACCTGAAGTGAAGCATCGGATTCTAAAACTGGACTCACAAGAGAGTTTCAAATAATAGAAAGTGAGAGTGTTAGTCCTCTTGTACTTAAGTCGGCATTGTGCCTTTTGTATTAACTTCCGATGCAATGTCTGTGTTTCATCGACAATAAGAAGGTCCAAGGGATACAGTAAACCTGAAGTGAAGCATCACAATGTTAAACTGGACTCACTGGAGAGGTTCAAATCATAGAAAGTGAGAGTGTCAGTCCTCTTGTACTTAAGTCGGCATTGTGCCTTTTGTATTAAAGTCGGATGAATTTTCTGTGTTTCATCGTCAATAAGAAGGTACAAGGGATACAGTAAACCTGAAGTGAAGCATCGGAATCTGAAACTGGACTCGTAAGAGAGGTTCAAATCATAGAAAGTGTAAGTGTAAGTCCTCTTGTACTGATGTCGGCATTGTGCCATTTGGATTAAATTCGGATGCAATTTCTGTGTTTCATCGTCAATAAGAAGGTCCAAGGGATACAGTAAACCTGAAGTGAAGCATCGAAATCTAAAACTGGACTCACAGGTGAGGTTCAAATCATAGAAAGTGAGAGTGCCAGTCCTCCTTACTTCAGTCGGCGTTGTGCCTTTTGTATTAAATTCGGATGCAATATCTGTGTTTCATCGTCAATAAGATGGTCCAAGGTATACAGTAAACCTGAAGTGAAGCATCGGAATCTAAAACTGGACACACAGGAGAGGTTCAAATCATAGAAATTTAGAGTGTCAGTCCTCTTGCAGATAAGTCGGCATTGTGCCTTTTGTATTACATTCGGTTGCAATTTCTGTGTTTCATCGTCAATAAGAAGGTCCATGGGATACAGTAAACCTGAAGTGAAGCACGGAATCTCAAACTGGACTCACAGGACAGGTTCAAATCATAGAAAGTAAGAGTGTCAGTCCTCTTGTAGGTAAGTCGCCATTGTGTCTTTTGTATTAAATACGAATGCAATTTCTGTGTTTCATCGTCTATAAGAAGGTACAAGGGATACAGTAAACCTGAAGTGAAGCATCGGATTCTAAAACTGGACTCACAAGAGAGTTTCAAATCATAGAAAGTGAGAGTGTCAGTCCTCTTGTACTTAAGTCGGCATTGTGCTTTTTGTATTAAATTCCGATGCAATGTCTGTGTTTCATCGACAATAAGAAGGTCCAAGGGATACAGTAAACCTGAAGTGAAGCATCGCAATCTAAAACTGGACTCACTGGAGAGGTTCAAATCATAGAAAGTGAGAGTGTCAGTCCACTTGTACTTAAGTCGGCATTGTGCCTTTTGTATTAAATTCGGATGCAATTTCTGTGTTTCATCGTCAATAAGAAGTTACAAGGGATACAGTAAACCTGAAGTGATGCATCGGAATCTAAAACTGGACTCACAGGAGAGGTTCAAATCATAGAAAGTCAGAGTGTCAGGCCCCTAGTACTTAAGTCATCATAGTGCCTTTTGAAATTAATTCTGATGCAATTTCTGTGTTTCATCGTCAATAAGATATTCCAAGGTATACAGTAAACCTGAAGTGAAGCATCGGAATCTAAAACTGGACTCACAGGAGAGGTTAAAATCATAGATAGTTCGAGTGTCAGTCCTCTCGTACTTATGTCGTCATTGTGCCTTTCGTATTAAATTCGGATGCAATTTCTGTGTTTCAACGTCAATTAGAAGGTCCAAGGTAAACAGGAAAAGTGAAGTGAAGCATCGGAATCTGAAACTGGACTCACAGGGGAGGTTCAAATCATAGAAAGTCCGAGTGTCAGTCCTCTTGTACTTAAGTCGGCATTGTGCCTTTTGTATTAAATTCGGATGCAATTTCTGTGTTTCATCGTCAATAAGAAGGTACAAGGGATACAGTAAACCTGAAGTGAAGCATCGGAATCTAAAACTGGACTCACAGTAGAGGTTCAAATCATAGAAAGTTCGAGTGTCAGTCCTCTCGTACTTATGTCAGCATTGTGCCTTTTGTATTAAATTCGGATGCAATTTCTGTGTTTCATCGTCAATAAGAAGGTCCAAGGTATACAGTAAACCTGAAGTGAAGCATTGGAATCTAAAACTGGACTCACAGTAGAGGTTCAAATCATAGAAAGTTAGGGTGTCAGTCCTCTTGTACTTAAGTCGGCATTGTTCCTTTTGTATTAATTCGGAGGCAATTTCTGTGATTCATCGTCAATAAGACGGTCCAAGGGATACAGTAAACCTGAAATGAAGCATCAGAATCTAAAACTGGACTCACAGGAGAGGTTCAAATCATAGAAAGTCAGAGTGTCAGTCCTCTTGCATTTAAGTCGCCATAGTGCCTTTTGAAGTTAATTCCGATGCAATTTCTGTGTTTCATCGTCAATAAGATATTCCAAGGTATACAGTGAACCTGAAGAGAAGCATCGGAATCTAAATCTGGACTCACAGGAGAGGTACAAGTTATAGAAAGTGAGAGTGTCAGTCCTCTTGTACTTAAGTCGGCATCGTGCCTTTTGTGTTGAATTCGGATGCAATTTCTGTGTTTCATCGTCAATAAGAAGGTCCAAGGTATACAGTAAACCTGACGTGAAGCATCGGAATTTAAAACTGGACACACAGGAGAGGTTCAAATCATAGAAAATTAGAGTGTCACTCCTCTTGCACATAAGTCGGCATTGTGCCTTTTGTATAATATTCAAATGCAGTTTCTGTGTTTCATCGTCAATAAGAAGGTCCAAGGTATACAGTAAACCTGAAGTGAAGCATCGGAATCTAAAACTGCACTCACAGTAGAGGTTCAAATCATGGAAAGTTAGAGTGTCAGTCCTCTTGTACGTAAGTCGGCATTGTGCCTTTTGTATTAAATTCGGATGCAATTCCTGTGTTTCATCGTCAATAAGCAGGTCCAAGGGATACAGTAAACCTGAAGTGAAGCATCCGAATCTAAAACTGGACTCACTGGAGGGGTTCATATCATAGAAAGTTAGAGTGACAGTCCACTCGTACTTAAGTCGGCATTGTGCCTTTCGTATTAAATTCGGATGCAATTTCTGTGTTCCAACGTCAATAAGATGGTCCAAGGTATACAGTAAACCTGAAGTGAGGCATCGTAATCTAAAGCTGGACTCACAGTAGAGGTTCAAATCATAGAATGTTAGAGTGTCAGTCCTCTTGTACTTAAGTCGGCATTGTGCCTTTTGTATTAAGTCGGAGGCAATTTCTGTGTTTCATCGTCAATAAGAAGGTTCAAGGTATACAGTAAACCTGAAGTGTAGCATCGGAATCTAAAACTGGACTAACAGGAGAGGTTCAAATCATAGAAAGTGAGAGTGTCAGTCCTCTTGTACTTAAGTCGGCATTGTGCCTTTTGTATTAAATTCTAATGCAATTTCTGTGTTACATCGTCAATAAGAAGGTCCAAGGTATACAGGCAAAGTGAAGTGAAGCATCTGAATCTGAAACTGGACTCACAGGAGAGGTTCAAATCATAGAAAGTCCGAGTGTCAGTCCTCTTGTGCTTAAGTCTGCATTGTGCTTTTTGTATTAAATTCGGATGCAATTTCTGTGCTTCATCGTCAATAAGAAGGTCCAAGGGCTACAGTAAACCTGAAGTGAAGCATCGGAATCTAAAACTGGACTCACAAGAGAGTTTCAAAGCATAGAAAGTGAGAGTGTCAGTCCTCTTGTACTTAAGTCGATATTGTGCCTTTTGTATTAAATTCGGATGCAATGTCTGTGTTTCATCGTCAATAAGAGGGTCTAAGGGATACAGTAAACCTGAAGTGAAGCATCGGAATATAAAACTGGACTCACAGGAGAGGTTTAATTCATAGAAAGTGAGAGTGTCAGTCCTCTTGTACTTAAGTCGGCATTGTGCCATTCGTAATTAATTCGGATGCAATTTCTGTGTTTCATCGTCAATAAGAAGGTACAAGGGATACAGTAAGCCTGAAGTGAAGCATCGGAATCGAAACCTGGACTCACTAGAGAGGTTCAAATCATAGAAAGTGTGAGTGTAAGTCCTCTTGTACTTAAGTCGGCATTGTGCCATTTGTATTAAATTGGGATGCAATTTCTGTGTTTAATCGTCAATAAGAAGATCCAAGGGATACAGTAAACCTGAAGTGAAGCATCGGAACCTAAAACTGGGCTCAAAGGAGAGGTTCAAATCATAGACAGTGAGAGTGTCAGTCCTCTTGTACTTAAGGCGGCATTGTGCCTTTTGTATTAAATTCGGATGAAATTTCTGTGTTTGATTGTCAATAAAGGTTTAATTCATAGAAAGTGAGAGTGTCAGTCCTCTTGTACTTAAGTCGGCATTGTGCCATTCGTAATTAATTCGGATGCAATTTCTGTGTTTCATCGTCAATAAGAAGGTACAAGGGATACAGTAAACCTGAAGTGAAGCATCGGAATCGAAAACTGGACTCACTAGAGAGGTTCAAATCATAGAAAGTGTGAGTGTAAGTCCTCTTGTACTTAAGTCGGCATTGTGCCATTTGTATTAAATTCGGATGCAATTTCTGTGTTTCATCGTCAATAAGAAGATCCAAGGGATACAGTAAACCTGAAGTGAAGCATTGGAATCTAAATCTTGGCTCAAAGGAGAGGTTCAAATCATAGGAAGTGAGAGTGTCAGTCCTCTTGTACTTAAGTCGGCATTGTGCCTTTTGTATTAAATTCGGATGCAATTTCTGTGTTTCATTGTCAATAAGAAGGTCCAAGGGATACAGTAAACCTGAAGTGAAGCATCGCAATCTAAAACTGGACTCACAGGAGAGGTTCAAATCATAGAAAGTTTAAGTGTCAGTCCTCTCGTACTTAAGTCGGCATTGTGCCTTTTGTATTAAATTCGGATGCAATTTCTGTGTTTCATTGTCAATAAGAAGGTCCACGGTATACAGTAAACCTGAATTGAAGCATCGGAATCTGAATCTGGACTCACTGTGGAGGTTCAAATCATAGAAAATTAGAGTGTCTGTCCTCTTGTACTTAAGTCGGCATTGTGCCTTTTGTATTAAATTCTAATGCAATTTCTGTGTTACATCGTCAATAAGAAGGTCCAAGGTATACAGGCAAAGTGAAGTGAAGCATCTGAATCTGAAACTGGACTCACAGGAGAGGTTCAAATCATAGAAAGTCCGAGTGTCAGTCCTCTTGTGCTTAAGTCTGCATTGTGCTTTTTGTATTAAATTCGGATGCAATTTCTGTGCTTCATCGTCAATAAGAAGGTCCAAGGGCTACAGTAAACCTGAAGTGAAGCATCGGAATCTAAAACTGGACTCACAAGAGAGTTTCAAAGCATAGAAAGTGAGAGTGTCAGTCCTCTTGTACTTAAGTCGATATTGTGCCTTTTGTATTAAATTCGGATGCAATGTCTGTGTTTCATCGTCAATAAGAGGGTCTAAGGGATACAGTAAACCTGAAGTGAAGCATCGGAATATAAAACTGGACTCACAGGAGAGGTTTAATTCATAGAAAGTGAGAGTGTCAGTCCTCTTGTACTTAAGTCGGCATTGTGCCATTCGTAATTAATTCGGATGCAATTTCTGTGTTTCATCGTCAATAAGAAGGTACAAGGGATACAGTAAGCCTGAAGTGAAGCATCGGAATCGAAACCTGGACTCACTAGAGAGGTTCAAATCATAGAAAGTGTGAGTGTAAGTCCTCTTGTACTTAAGTCGGCATTGTGCCATTTGTATTAAATTGGGATGCAATTTCTGTGTTTAATCGTCAATAAGAAGATCCAAGGGATACAGTAAACCTGAAGTGAAGCATCGGAACCTAAAACTGGGCTCAAAGGAGAGGTTCAAATCATAGACAGTGAGAGTGTCAGTCCTCTTGTACTTAAGGCGGCATTGTGCCTTTTGTATTAAATTCGGATGAAATTTCTGTGTTTGATTGTCAATAAAGGTTTAATTCATAGAAAGTGAGAGTGTCAGTCCTCTTGTACTTAAGTCGGCATTGTGCCATTCGTAATTAATTCGGATGCAATTTCTGTGTTTCATCGTCAATAAGAAGGTACAAGGGATACAGTAAACCTGAAGTGAAGCATCGGAATCGAAAACTGGACTCACTAGAGAGGTTCATATCATAGAAAGTGTGAGTGTAAGTCCTCTTGTACTTAAGTCGGCATTGTGCCATTTGTATTAAATTCGGATGCAATTTCTGTGTTTCATCGTCAATAAGAAGATCCAAGGGATACAGTAAACCTGAAGTGAAGCATTGGAATCTAAATCTTGGCTCAAAGGAGAGGTTCAAATCATAGGAAGTGAGAGTGTCAGTCCTCTTGTACTTAAGTCGGCATTGTGCCTTTTGTATTAAATTCGGATGCAATTTCTGTGTTTCATTGTCAATAAGAAGGTCCAAGGGATACAGTAAACCTGAAGTGAAGCATCGCAATCTAAAACTGGACTCACAGGAGAGGTTCAAATCATAGAAAGTTTAAGTGTCAGTCCTCTCGTACTTAAGTCGGCATTGTGCCTTTTGTATTAAATTCGGATGCAATTTCTGTGTTTCATTGTCAATAAGAAGGTCCACGGTATACAGTAAACCTGAATTGAAGCATCGGAATCTGAATCTGGACTCACAGTGGAGGTTCAAATCATAGAAAATTAGAGTGTCTGTCCTCTTGTACTTAAGTCGGCATTGTGCCTTTTGTATTAAATTCGGAGGCAATTTCTGTGGTTCATCGTCAACAAGAAGGTCCAAGGTATACAGTAAACCTGAAGCGAAGCATCGGAATCTAAGACTGGACTCACAGGAGAGGTTCAACTCATAGAAAATGATATTGTCAGTCCTATTGTACTTAAGTCGGCATTGTGCCTTTTGTATTAAATTCGGATGCAATATCTGTGTTTCATCGTCTATAAGAAGGTACAAGGGATACAGTAAACCTGAAGTGAAGCGTCGGATTCTAAAACTGGACTCACAAGAGAGTTTCAAATCATAGAATGTCAGAGTGTCAGTCGTCTTGTACTTAAGACGGCATTGTGCTTTTTGTATTAAATTCCGATGCAATGTCTGTGTTTCATCGACAATGAGAAGGTCCAAGGGATACAGTAAACCTGAAGTGAAGCATCGCAATCTAAAACTGGACTCACTGGAGAGGATCGAATCATAGAAAGTGAGAGTGTCAGTCCTCTTGTACTTAAGTCGGCATTGTGCCTTTTGTATTAAATTCGGATGCAATTTCTGTGTTTCATCGTCAATAAGAAGGTCCAAGGGATACAGTAAACCAGAAGTTAAGCATCGGAATCTAAAACTGGACTCACAGGAGAGGTTCAAAACATAGAAAGTGAGAGTGTCAGTCCTCTTGTACATAAGTCGGCATTGTGCCTTTTGTATTAAATTCGGATGCAATTTCTGTGTTTCATCGTCAATAAGAAGGTATAAGGGATACAGTAAACCTGAGGTGAAGCATCAGAATCTAAAACTGGACTCACAGGAGAGGTGCAAATCATAGAAAGTCAGAGTGTCAGGCCTCTAGTACTTAAGTCGGCATAGTGCCTTTTGAAATTAATTCTGATGCAATTTCTGTGTTTCATCGTCAATAAGATATTCCAAGGTATACAGTAAACCTGAAGTGAAGCATCGGAATCTAAAACTGGACTCACAAGAGAGGTTAAAATCATAGATAGTTAGAGTGTCAGTCCTCTTGTACTTATGTCGGCATTGTGCCTTTTGTATTAAATTCGGATGCAATTTCTGTGTTTCATCGTCAATAAGAAGGTCCAAGGGATACAGTAAACCTGAAGTGAAGCATCGGAATCTAAAACTGGACTCACAGGAGAGGTTCAAATCATAGAAAGTAAGAGTGCCAGTCCTCTTGTACTTAAGTTCGCATTGTGCCTTTTGTATTAAATTCGGATGCAATTTCTGTGTTTCATCGTCAATAAGAAGGTCCAAGGGATACAGTAAACCTGAAGTGAAGCATCGGAAACTAAAACTGGACTCACAGGAGAGGTTAAGATCATAGAAAGTGAGAGTGCCAGTCCTCTTGTACTTAAGTCGGCATTGTGCCTTTTGTATTAAATTCGGATGCAATTTCTGTGTTTCATCATCAATAACATGGTCCATGGGATACAGTAGACCCGAAGTGAAGCATCAGAATCTAAAACTGGACTCACAGGATAGGTTCAAATCATAGAAAGTAAGAGTGTCAGTCCTCTTGTACTTAAGTCGCCTTGTGCCTTTTGTATTAAATACGGATGTAATTTCTGTGTTTCATCGTCTATAAGAAGGTACAAGGGATACAGTAAACCTGATGTGAAGCATCGGATTCTAAAACTGGACTCACAAGAGGGTTTCAAATCATAGAAAGTGAGAGTGTCAGTCCTCTTGTACTTAAGTCGGCATTGTGCCTTTTGTATTAAATTCCGATGCAATGTCTGTGTTTCATCGACAATAAGAAGGTCCAAGGGATACAGTAAACCTGAAGTGAAGCATCGCAATCTAAAACTGGACTCACTGGAGAGGTTCAAATCATAGAAAGTGAGAGTGTCAGTCCTCTTGTACTTAAGTCGGCATTGTGCCTTTTGTATTAAATTCGCATGAAATTTATGTGTTTCATCGTCAATAAGAAGGTACAAGGCATACAGTAAACCTGAAGTGAAGCATCGGAATCTAAAACTGGACTCACAGGAGAGGTTAAATCATAGAAAGTGAGAGTGCCAGTCCTCTTGTACTTAAGTCGGCATTGTGCATTTTGTATTAAATTCGGATGCAATATCTGTGTGTCATCGTCAATAAGATGGTCCAAGGTATACAGTAAACCTGAATTGAAGCATCGGAATCTAAAACTGGACACACAGGAGAGGTTCAAATCATAGAAATTTAGAGTGTCAGTCCTCTTGCAGATAAGTCGGCATTGTGCCTTTTGTATTAAATTCGGATGCAATTTCTGTGTTTCATCGTCAATAAGAAGGTCCAAGGGATACAGTAAACCTGAAGTGAAGCATCGGAATCTAAAACTGGACTCACAGGAGAGGTACAGATCATAAAAAGGGAGAGTGAGAGTCCTCTTGTACTTAAGTCGGCATTGTGCCTTTTGTATTAAATTCGGATGCAATTTCTTTGTTTCATCATCAATAACATGGTCCATGGGATACAGTAAACCTGAAGTGAAGCATCGGAATCTAAAACTGGACTCACAGGATAGGTTCAAATCATAGAAAGTGAGAGTGTCAGTCCTCTTGTGCTTAAGTCGCCATTGTGCCTTTTGTATTAAATACGGATGTAATTTCTGTGTTTCATCGTCTATAAGAAGGTACAAGGGATACAGTAAACCTGATGTGAAGCATCGGATTCTAAAACTGGACTCACAAGAGAGTTTCAAATCATAGAAAGTGAGAGTGCCAGTCCTCTTGTACTTAAGTCGGCATTGTGCCTTTTGTATTAAATTCCGATGCAGTGTCTGTGTTTCATCGTCAATAAGAAGGTCCAAGGGATACAGTAAACCTGAAGTGAAGCATCGCAATCTAAAACTGGATACACTGGAGAGGTTCAAATCATAGAAAGTGAGAGTGTCAGTCCTCTTGTACTTAAGTCGGCATTGTGCCTCTTGTATTAAATTCGGATGAAATTTCTGTGTTTCATCGTCAATAAGAAGGTCCTAGGTATACAGTGAACCTGAAGTGAAGCATCGGAATCTAAAACTGGACTCACAGGAGAGATTCAAATCATAGAAAGTGAGAGTGTCAGTCCTCTTGTACTTATGACGGCATTGTGCCTTTTGTATTAAATTCGGATGCAATTTCTGTGTTCCATTGTCAACAAGAAGGTCCAAGGCATACAGTAAACCTGAATTGAAGCATCGGAATCTAAAACTGGACACACAGGAGAGGTTCAAATCATAGAAATTTAGAGTGTCAGTCCTCTTACAGATAAGTCGGCATTGTGCCTTTTGTATTACATTCGGATGCAATTTCTGTGTTTCATCGTCAATAAGAAGGTCCATGGGATACAGTAAACCTGAAGTGAAGCATCGGAATCTAAAACTGGACTCACAGGATAGGTTCAAATCATAGAAAGTAAGAGTGTCAGTCCTCTTGTAGTTAAGTCGCCATTGTGCCTTTTGTATTAAATACGGATGCAATTTCTGTGTTTCATCGTCTATAAGAAGGTACAAGGGATACAGTAAACCTGAAGTGAAGCATCGGATTCTAAAACTGGACTCACAAGAGAGTTTCAAATCATAGAAAGTGAGAGTGTCAGTCCTCTTGTACTTAAGTCGGCATTGTGCTTTTTGTATTAAATTCCGATGCAATGTCTGTGTTTCATCGACAATAAGAATGTCCAAGGGATACAGTAATCCTGAAGTGAAGCATCGCAATCTAAAACTGGACTCACTGGAGAGGTTCAAATCATAGAAAGTGAGAGTGTCAGTCCTCTTGTACTTAAGTCGGCATTGTGCCTTTTGTATTAAATTCGGATGCAATTTCTGTGTTTCATCGTCAATAAGAAGGTATAAGGGATACAGTAAACCTGAGGTGAAGCTTTAGAATCTAAAACTGGACTCACAGGAGAGGTTCAAATCATAGAAAGTCAGAGTGTCAGGCCTCTAGTACTTAAGTCGGCATAGTGCCTTTTGAAATTAATTCTGATGCAATTTCTGTGTTTCATCGTCAATAAGATATTCCAAGGTATACAGTAAACCTGAAGTGAAGCATCGGAATCTAAAACTGGACTTACAGGAGAGGTTAAAATCATAGATAGTTAGAGTGTCAGTCCTCTTGTACTTATGTCGGCATTGTGCCTTTTGTATTAAATTCGGATGCAATTTCTGTGTTTCATCGTCAATAAGAAGGTCCAAGGGATACAGTAAACCTGAAGTGAAGCATCGGAATCTAAAACTGGACTCACAGGAGAGGTTCAAATCATAGAAAGTAAGGGTGCCAGTCCTCTTGTACTTAAGTTCGCATTGTGCCTTTTGTATTAAATTCGGATGCAATTTCTGTGTTTCATCGTCAATAAGAAGGTCCAAGGTATACAGTAAACCTGAAGTGAAGCATCGGAAACTAAAACTGGACTCACAGGAGAGGTTCAGATCATAGAAAGTGAGAGTGCCAGTCCTCTTGTACTTAAGTCGGCATTGTGCCTTTTGTATTATATTCGGATGCAATTTCGGTGTTTCGTCATCAATAACATGGTCCATGGGATACAGTAAACCTGAAGTGAAGCATCGGAATCTAAAACTGGACTCACAGGATAGGTTCAAATAATAGAAAGTAAGAGTGTGAGTCCTCTTGTACTTAAGTCGCCATTGTGCCTTTTGTATTAAATACGGATGTAATTTCTGTGTTTCATCGTCTATAAGAAGGTACAAGGAATACAGTAAACCTGATGTGAAGCATCGTATTATAAAACTGGACTCACAAGAGGGTTTCAAATCATAGAAAGTGAGAGTGTCAGTCCTCTTGTACTTAAGTGGGCATTGTGCCTTTTGTATTAAATTCCGATGCAATGTCTGTGTTTCATCGACAATAAGAAGGTCCAAGGGATACAGTAAACCTGAAGTGAAGCATCGCAATCTAAAACTGAACTCACTGGAGAGGTTCAAATCATAGAAAGTGAGAGTGTCAGTCCTCTTGTACTTAAGACGGCATTGTGCCTTTTGTATTAAATTCGGATGAAATTTCTGTGTTTCATCGTCAATAAGAAGGTACAAGGGATACAGTAAACCTGAAGTGAACCATCGGAATCTAAAACTGGACTCGTAAGAGAGGTTCAAATCATAGAAAGTGTAAGTGTAAGTCCTCTTGTACTGATGTCGGCATTGTGCCATTTGGATTAAATTCGGATGCAATTTCTGTGTTTCATCGTCAATACGAAGGTCCAAGGTATACAGTAAACCTGAAGTGAAGCATCGGAATCTAAAACTGGACTCACAGGAGAGGTTCAAATCATCGAAAGTGAGAGTGTCAGTCCTCTTGTACTTATGGCGGCATTGTGCCTTTTGTATTAAATTCGGATGCAATTTCTGTGTTCCATTGTCAACAAGAAGGTCCAAGGCATACAGTAAACCTGAAGTGAAGCATCGGAATCTAAAACTGGACTCACAGGAGAGGTTCAAATCATAGAAAGTGAGAGTGCCAGTCCTCTTGTACTTAAGTCGGCATTGTGCCTTTTGTATTAAATTCCAATGCAATATCTGTGTTTCATCGTCAATAAGATGGTCCAAGGTATACAGTAATCCTGAATTGAAGCATCGGAATCTAAAACTGGACACACAGGAGAGGTTCAAATCATAGATATCTAGAGTGTCAGTCCTCTTGCAGATAAGTCGGCATTGTGCCTTTTGTATTACATTCGGATGCAATTTCTGTGTTTCATCGTCAATAAGAAGGTCCATGGGATACAGTAAACCTGAAGTGAAGCATCGGAATCTAAAACTGGACTCACACGATAGGTTCAAATCATAGAAAGTAAGAGTGTCAGTCCTCTTGTAGTTAAGTCGCCATTGTGCATTTTGTATTAAATACGGATGCAATTTCTGTGTTTCATCGTATATAAGAAGGTACAAGGGATACAGTAAACCTGAAGTGAAGCATCGGATTCTAAAACTGGACTCACAAGAGAGTTTCAAATCATAGAAAGTGAGAGTGTCAGTCCTCTTGTACTTAAGTCGGCATTGTGCCATTTGGATTAAATTCGGATGCACTTTCTGTGTTTCATCGTCAATAAGAAGGTCCAAGGGATACAGTAAACCAGAAGTTAAGCATCGGAATCTAAAACTGGACTCAGAGGAGAGGTTCAAAGCATAAAAAGTGAGAGTGTCAGTCCTCTTGTACTTAAGTCGGCATTGTGACTTTTGTATTAAATTCGGATGCAATTACTGTGTTTCATCGTCAATAAGAAGGTATAAGGGATACAGTAAACCTGAGGTGAAGCATCAGAATCTAAAACTGGACTCGCAGGAGAGGTTCAAATCATAGAAAGTCAGAGTGTCAGGCCTCTAGTACTTAAGTCGGCAAAGTGCCTTTTGAAATTAATTCTGATGCAATTTCTGTGTTTCATCGTCAATAAGATATTCCAAGGTATACAGTAAACCTGAAGTGAAGCATCGGAATCTAAAACTGGACTCACAGGAGAGGTTAAATTCATAGATAGTTAGAGTGTCAGTCCTCTTGTACTTATGTCGGCATTGTGCCTTTGTATTAAATTCGGATGCAATTTCTGTGTTTCATCGTCAATAAGAAGGTCCAAGGGATACAGTAATCCTGAAGTGAAGCATCGGAATCTAAAACTGGACTCACAGGAGAGGTTCAAATCATAGAAAGTAACAGTGCCAGTCCTCTTGTAGTTAAGTTCGCATTGTGCGTTTTGTATTAAATTCGGATGCAATGTCAGTGTTTCATCGTCAATAAGAAGGTCCAAGGGATACAGTAAACCTGAAGTGAAGCATCGGAATCTAAAACTGGACTCACAGGAGAGATCCAAAACATAGAAAGTTAGAGTGTCAGTCCTCTTGTACTTAAGTCGGCATTGTGCCTTTTGTATTAAATTCGGATGCAATTTCTGTGTTCCATTGTCAACAAGAAGGTCCAAGGCATACAGTAAACCTGAAGTGAAGCATCGGAATCTAAAACTGGACTCACAGGAGAGGTTCAAATCATAGAAAGTGAGAGTGCCAGTCCTCTTGTACTTAAGTCGGCATTGTGCCTTTGGTATTAAATTCGGATGCAATATCTGTGTTTCATCGTCAATAAGATGGTCCAAGGTATACAGTAAACCTGAATTGAAGCATCGGAATCTAAAACTGGACACACAGGAGAGGTTCAAATCATAGAAATTTAGAGCGTCAGTCCTCTTAGAGATAAGTCGGCATTGTGCCTTTTGTATTACATTCGGATGCAATTTCTGTGTTTCATTGTCAATAAGAAGGTCCATGGGATACAGTAAACCTGAAGTGAAGCATCGGAATCTAAAACTGGACTCACAGGATAGGTTCAAATCATAGAAAGTAAGAGTGTCAGTGCTCTTGTAGTTAAGTCGCCATTGTGCCTTTTGTATTAAATACGGATGCAATTTCTGTGTTTCATCGTCTATAAGAAGGTACAAGGGATACAGTAAACCTGAAGTGAAGCATCGGATTCTAAAACTGGACTCACAAGAGAGTTTCAAATCATAGAAAGTGAGAGTGTCAGTCCTCTTGTACTTAAGTCGGCATTGTGCTTTTTGTATTAAATTCCGATGCAATGTCTGTGTTTCATCGACAATAAGAATGTCCAAGGGATACAGTAATCCTGAAGTGAAGCATCGCAATCTAAAACTGGACTCACTGGAGAGGTTCAAAACATAGAAAGAGAGAGTGTCAGTCCTCTTGTACTTAAGTCGGCATTGTGCCTTTTGTATTAAATTCGGATGCAATTTCTGTGTTTCATCGTCAATAAGAAGGTATAAGGGATACAGTAAACCTGAGGTGAAGCATTAGAATCTAAAACTGGACTCACAGGAGAGGTTCAAATCATAGAAAGTCAGAGTGTCAGGCCTCTAGTACTTAAGTCGGCATAGTGCCTTTTGAAATTAATTCTGATGCAATTTCTGTGTTTCATCGTCAATAAGATATTCCAAGGTATACAGTAAACCTGAAGTGAAGCATCGGAATCTAAAACTGGACTCACAGGAGATGTTCAAATCATAGAAAGTGAGAGTGCCAGTCCTCTTGTACTTAAGTCGGCATTGTCCCTTTTGTATTACATTCGGATGCAATATCTGTGTTTCATCGCCTGTAAGATGGTCCAAGGTATACAGTAAACCTGAAGTGAAGCTTCGGAATCTAAAACTGGACACACAGGAGAGGTTCAAATCATAGAAATTTAGAGTGTCAGTCCTCTTGCAGATAAGTCGGCATTGTGCCTTTTGTATTACATTCGGATGCAATTTCTGTGTTTCATCGTCAATAAGAAGGTCCATGGGATACAGTAAACCTGAAGTGAAGCATCGGAATCTAAAACTGGACCCACAGGATAGGTTCAAATCATAGAAAGTAAGAGTGTCAGTCCTCTTGTAGTTAAGTCGCCATTGTTACTTTTGTATTAAATACGGATGCAATTTCTGTGTTTCATCGTCTATAAGAAGGTACAAGGGATACAGTAAACCTGAAGTGAAGCATCGGAATATAAAACTGGACTTACAGGAGAGGTTCAAATCATAGAAAGTAAGAGTGCCAGTCCTCTTGTACTTAAGTTCGCATTGTGCCTATTGTATTAAATTCGGATGCAATTTCTGTGTTTCATCGTCAATAAGAAGGTCCAAGGGATACAGTAAACCTGAAGTGAAGCATCGGAAACTAAAACGGGACTCACAGGAGAGGTTAAGATCATAGAAAGTGAGAGTGCCAGTCCTCTTGTACTTAAGTCGGCATTGTGCCTTTTGTATTAAATTCGGATGCAATTTCTGTGTTTCATCATCAATAACATGGTCCATGGGATACAGTAGACCTGAAGTGAAGCATCGGAATCTAAAACTGGACTCACAGGATAGGTTCAAATCATAGAAAGTAAGAGTGTCAGTCCTCTTGTACTTAAGTCGCCATTGTGCCTTTTGTATTAAATACGGATGTAATTTCTGTGTTTCATCGTCTATAAGAAGGTACAAGGGATACAGTAAACCTGATGTGAAGCATCGGATTCTAAAACTGGACTCACAAGAGGGTTTCAAATCATAGAAAGTGAGAGTGTCAGTCCTCTTGTACTTATGTCGGCATTGTGCCTTTTGTATTAAATTCCGATGCAATGTCTGTGTTTCATCGACAATAAGAAGGTCCAAGGGATACAGTAAACCTGAAGTGTAGCATCGCAATCTAAAACTGGACTCACTGGAGAGGTTCAAATCATAGAAAGTGAGAGTGTCAGTCCTCTTGTACTTAAGTCGGCATTGTGCCTTTTGTATTAAATTCGGATGAAATTTATGTGTTTCATCGTCAATAAGAAGGTACAAGGCATACAGTTAACCTGAAGTGAAGCATCGGAATCTAAAACTGGACTCACAGGAGAGGTTCAAATCATAGAAAGTGGGAGTGCCAGTCCTCTTGTACTTAAGTCGGCATTGTGCCTTTTGTATTAAATTCGGATGCAATATCTGTGTTTCATCGTCAATAAGATGGTCCAAGGTATACAGTAAACCTGAATTGATGCATCGGAATCTAAAAGTGGACACACAGGAGAGGTTCAAATCATAGAAATTTAGAGTGTCAGTCCTCTTGCAGATAAGTCGGCATTGTGCCTTTTGTATTAAATTCGGATGCAATTTCTGTGTTTCATCGTCAATAAGAAGGTCCAAGGGATACAGTAAACCTGAAGTGAAGCATCGGAATCTAAAACTGGACTCACAGGAGAGGTTCAGATCATAAAAAGGGAGAGTGCCAGTCCTCTTGTACTTAAGTCGGCATTGTGCCTTTTGTATTAAATTCGGATGCAATTTCTGTGTTTCATCATCAATAACATGGTCCATGGGATACAGTAAACCTGAAGTGTAGCATCGGCATCTAGAACTGGACTCACAGGATAGGTTCAAATCATAGAAAGTGAGAGTGTCAGTCCTCTTGTACTTAAGTCGCCATTGTGCCTTTTGTATTAAATACGGATGTAATTTCTGTGTTTCATCGTCTATAAGAAGGTACAAGGGATACAGTAAACCTGATGTGAAGCATCGGATTCTAAAACTGGAGTCACAAGAGAGTTTCAAATCATAGAAAGTGAGAGTGTCAGTCCTCTTGTACTTAAGTCGGCATTGTGCCTTTTGTATTAAATTCCGATGCAATGTCTGTGTTTCATCGACAATAAGAAGGTCCAAGGGATACAGTAAACCTGAAGTGAAGCATCGCAATCTAAAACTGGACTCACTGGAGAGGTTCAAATCATAGAAAGTGAGAGTGTCAGTCCGCTTGTACTTAAGTCGGCATTGTGACTTTTGTATTAAATTCGGATGAAATTTCTGTGTTTCATCGTCAGTAAGAAGGTACAAGGGATACAGTAAACCTGAAGTGAAGCATCGGAATCTAAAACTGGACTCGTAAGAGAGGTTCAAATCATAGAAAGTGTAAGTGTAAGTCCTCTTGTACTGATGTCGGCATTGTGCCATTTGGATTAAATTCGGATGCAATTTCTGTGTTTCATCGTCAATAAGAAGGTCCTAGGTATACAGTGAACCTGAAGTGAAGTATCGGAATCTAAAACTGGACTCACAGGAGAGGTTCAAATCATAGAAAGTGAGAGTGTCAGTCCTCTTGTACTTATGACGGCATTGTGCCTTTTGTATTAAATTCGGATGCAATTTCTGTGTTCCATTGTCAACAAGAAGGTCCAAGGCATACAGTAAACCTGAAGTGAAGCATCGGAATCTAAAACTGGACTCACAGGAGAGGTTCAAATTCTAGAAAGTGAGAGTGCCAGTCCTCTTGTACTTAAGTCGGCATTGTGCCTTTGGTATTAAATTCGGATGCAATATCTGTGTTTCATCGTCAATAAGATGGTCCAAGGTATACAGTAAACCTGAATTGAAGCATCGGAATCTAAAACTGGACACACAGGAGAGGTTCAAATCATAGAAATTTAGAGTGTCAGTCCTCTTACAGATAAGTCGGCATTGTGCCTTTTGTATTACATTCGGATGCAATTTCTGTGTTTCATCGTCAATAAGAAGGTCCATGGGATACAGTAAACCTGAAGTGAAGCATCGGAATCTAAAACTGGACTCACAGGATAGGTTCAAATCATAGAAAGTAAGAGTGTCAGTCCTCTTGTAGTTAAGTCGCCATTGTGCCTTTTGTATTAAATACGGATGCAATTTCTGTGTTTCATCGTCTATAAGAAGGTACAAGGGATACAGTAAACCTGAAGTGAAGCATCGGATTCTAAAACTGGACTCACAAGAGAGTTTTCAAATCATAGAAAGTGAGAGTGTCAGTCCTCTTGTACTTAAGTCGGCATTGTGCATTTTGTATTAAATTCCGATGCAATGTCTGTGTTTCATCGTCAATAAGAAAGTCCAAGGGATACAGTAATCCTGAAGTGAAGCATCGCAATCTAAAACTGGACTCACTGGAGAGGTTCAAATCATAGAAAGCGAGAGTGTCAGTCCTCTTGTACTTAAGTCGGCATTGTGCCTTTTGTATTAAATTTGGATGCAATATCTGTGTTTCATCGTCAATAAGATGGTCCAAGGTATACAGTAAACCTGAATTGAGGCATCGGAATCTAAAACTGGACACACAGGAGAGGTTCAAATCATAGAAATTTAGAGTGTCAGTCCTCTTACAGATAAGTCGGCATTGTGCCTTTTGTATTACATTCGGATGCAATTTCTGTGTTTCATCGTCAATAAGAAGGTCCATGGGATACAGTAAACCTGAAGTGAAGCATCGGAATCTAAAACTGGACTCACAGGATAGGTTCAAATCATAGAAAGTAAGAGTGTCAGTCCTCTTGTAGTTAAGTCGCCATTGTGACTTTTGTATTAAATTCGGATGAAATTTCTGTGTTTCATCGTCAGTAAGAAGGTACAAGGGATACAGTAAACCTGAAGTGAAGCATCGGAATCTAAAACTGGACTCGTAAGAGAGGTTCAAATCATAGAAAGTGTAAGTGTAAGTCCTCTTGTACTGATGTCGGCATTGTGCCATTTGGATTAAATTCGGATGCAATTTCTGTGTTTCATCGTCAATAAGAAGGTCCTAGGTATACAGTGAACCTGAAGTGAAGCATCGGAATCTAAAACTGGACTCACAGGAGAGGTTCAAATCATAGAAAGTGAGAGTGTCAGTCCTCTTGTACTTATAACGGCATTGTGCCTTTTGTATTAAATTCGGATGCAATTTCTGTGTTTCATCGTCAATAAGAAGGTATAAGGGATACAGTAAACCTGAGGTGAAGCATTAGAATCTAAAACTGGACTCACAGGAGAGGTTCAAATCATAGAAAGTCAGAATATCAGGCCTCTAGTACTTAAGTCGGCATAGTGCTTCTTGAAATTAATTCTGATGCAATTTCTGTGTTTCATCGTCAATAAGATATTCCAAGGTATACAGTAAACCTGAAGTGAAGCATCGGAATCTAAAACTGGACTCACAGGAGAGGTTAAAATCATAGATAGTTAGAGTGTCAGTCCTTTTGTACTTATGTCGGCATTGTGCCTTTTGTATTAAATTCGGATGCAATTTCTGTTTTTCATCGTCAATAAGAAAGTCCAAGGGATACAGTAAACCTGAAGTGAAGCATCGGAATCTAAAACTGGACTCACAGGATAGTTTCAAATAATTGAAAGTAAGAGTGTCAGTCCTCTTGTACTTAAGTCGCCATGGTGCCTTTTGTATTAAATACGGATGTAATTTCTGTGTTTCATCGTCTATAAGAAGGTACAAGGAATACAGTAAACCTGATGTGAAGCATCGGATTCTAAAACTGGACTCACAAGAGGGTTTCAAATCATAGAAAGTGAGAGTGTCAGTCCTCTTGCACTTAAGTCGGCATTGTGCCTTTTGTATTAAATTCCGATGCAATGTCTGTGTTTCATCGACAATAAGAAGGTCCAAGGGATACAGTAAACCTGAATTGAAGCATCGCAATCTAAAACTGGACTCACTGGAGAGGTTCAAATCATAGAAAGTGAGAGTGTCAGTCCTCTTGTACTTAAGTCGCCATTGTGCCTTTTGTATTAAATTCGGATGAAATTTCTGTGTTTCATCGTCAATAAGAAGGTACAAGGGATACAGTAAACATGAAGTCAAGCATCGGAATCTAAAACTGGACTCGTAAGAGAGGTTCAAATCATAGAAAGTGTAAGTGTAAGTCCTCTTGTACTGATGTCGGCATTGTGCCATTTGGATTAAATTCGGATGCAATTTCTGCGTTTCATCGTCAATAAGAAGGTCCAAGGTATACAGTAAACCTGAAGTGAAGCATCGGAATCTAAAACTGGACTCACAGGAGAGGTTCAAATCATCGAAAGTGAGAGTGTCAGTCCACTTGTACTTATGACGGCATTGTGCCTTTTGTATTAAATTCGGATGCAATTTCTGTGTTCCATTGTCAACAAGAAGGTCCAAGGCATACAGTAAACCTGAAGTGAAGCATCGGAATCTAAAACTGGACTCACAGGAGAGGTTCAAATCATAGAAAGTGAGAGTGCCAGTCCTCTTGTACTTAAGTCGGCATTGTGCCTTTTGTATTAAATTCGGATGCAATTTCTGTGTTTCATCGTCAATAAGAAGGTATAAGGGATACAGTAAACCTGAGGTGAAGCATCAGAATCTAAAACTGGACTCACAGGAGAGGTTCAAATCATAGAACGTCAGAGTGTCAGGCCCCTAGTACTTAAGTCGGCAAAGTGCCTTTTGAAATTAATTCTGATGCAATTTCTGTGTTTCATCGTCAATAAGATATTCCAAGGTATACAGTAAACCTGAAGTGAAGCATCGGAATCTAAAACTGGACTCACAGGAGAGGTTAAAATCATAGATAGTTAGAGTGTCAGTCCTCTTGTACTTATGTCGGCATTGTGCCTTTTGTATTAAATTCGGATGCAATTTCTGTGTTTCATCGTCAATAAGAAGGTCCAAGGGATACAGTAAACCTGAAGTGAAGCATCGGAATCTAAAACTGGACTCACAGGAGAGGTTCAAATCATAGAAAGTAAGAGTGCCAGTCCTCTTGTACTTAAGTTCGCATTGTGCGTTTTGTATTAAATTCGGATGCAATTTCAGTGTTCCGTTGTCAACAAGAAGGTCCAAGGCATACAGTAAACCTGAAGTGAAGCATCGGAATCTAAAACTGGACTCACAGGAGAGGTTCAAATCATAGAAAGTGAGAGTGCCAGTCCTCTTGTACTTAAGTCGGCATTGTGCCTTTGGTATTAAATTCGGATGCAATATCTGTGTTTCATCGTCAACAAGATGGTCCAAGGTATACAGTAAACCTGAATTAAAGCATCGGAATCTAAAACTGGACACACAGGAGAGGTTCAAATCATAGAAATTTAGAGTGTCAGTCCTCTTACAGATAAGTCGGCATTGTGCCTTTTGTATTACATTCGGATGCAATTTCTGTGTTTCATCGTCAATAAGAAGGTCCATGGGATACAGTAAACCTGAAGTGAAGCATCGGAATCTAAAACTGGACTCACAGGATAGGTTCAAATCATAGAAAGTAAGAGTGTCAGTCCTCTTGTAGTTAAGTCGCCATTGTGCCTTTTGTATTAAATACGGATGCAATTTCTGTGTTTCATCGTCTATAAGAAGGTACAAGGGATACAGTAAACCTGAAGTGAAGCATCGGATTCTAAAACTGGACTCACAAGAGAGTTTCAAATCATAGAAAGTGAGAGTGTCAGTCCTCTTGTACTTAAGTCGGCATTGTGCTTTTTGTATTAAATTCCGATGCAATGTCTGTGTTTCATCGACAATAAGAATGTCCAAGGGATACAGTAATCCTGAAGTGAAGCATCGCAATCTAAAACTGGACTCACTGGAGAGGTTCAAATCATAGAAAGTCAGAGTACCAGGCCTCTAGTACTTAAGTCGGCATAGTGCCTTTTGAAATTAATTCTGATGCAATTTCTGTGTTTCATCGTCAATAAGATATTCCAAGGTATACAGTAAACCTGAAGTGAAGCATCGGAATCTAACACTGGACTCACAGGAGAGGTTAAAATCGTAGATAGTTAGAGTGTCAGTCCTCTTGTACTTATGTCGGCATTGTGCCTTTTGTATTAAATTCGGATGCAATTTCTGTGTTTCATCGTCAATAAGAAGGTCCAAGGGATACAGTAAATCTGAAGTGAAGCATCGGAATCTAAAACTGGACTCACAGGAGAGGTTCAAATCATAGAAAGTGAGAGTGCCAGTCCTCTTGTACTTAAGTTCGCATTGTGCCTTTTGTATTAAATTCGGATGCAATTTCTGTGTTCCATTGTCAACAAGAAGGTCCAAGGCATACAGTAAACCTGAAGTGAAGCATCGGAATCTAAAACTGGACTCACAGGAGAGGTTCAAATCATAGAAAGTGAGAGTGCCAGTCCTCTTGTAGTTAAGTCGCCATTGTGCCTTTTGTATAAAATACGGATGCAATTTCTGTGTTTCATCGTATATAAGAAGGTACAAGGGATACAGTAAACCTGAAGTGAAGCATCGGATTCTAAAACTGGACTCACAGGATAGGTTCAAATCATAGAAAGTAAGAGTGTCAGTCCTCTTGTAGTTAAGTCGCCATTGTGCCTTTTGTATAAAATACGGATGCAATTTCTGTGTTTCATCGTATATAAGAAGGTACAAGGGATACAGTAAATCTGAAGTGAAGCATCGGATTCTAAAACTGGACTCACAAGAGAGTTTCAAAACATTGAAAGTGAGAGTGTCAGTCCTCTTGTACTTAAGTCGGCAATGTGCCATTTGGATTAAATTCGGATGCAATTTCTGTGTTTCATCGTCAATAAGAAGGTCCAAGGGATACAGTAATCCAGAAGTTAAGCATCGGAATCTAAAACTGGACTCACAGGAGAGGTTCAAAACATAGAAAGTGAGAGTGTCAGTCCTCTTGTACTTAAGTCGGCATTGTGCCTTTTGTATTAAATTCGGATGCAATTTCTGTGTTTCATCGACAATAAGAAGGTATAAGGGATACAGTAAACCTGAGGTGAGCATTAGAATCTAAAACTGGACTCACAGGAGAGGTTCAAATCATAGAAAGTCAGAGTGTCAGGCCCCTAGTACTTAAGTCGGCAAAGTGCCTTTTGAAATTAATTCTGATGCAAATTCTGTGTTTCATCGTCAATAAGATATTCCAAGGTATACAGTAAACCTGAAGTGAAGCATCGGAATCTAAAACTGGACTCACAGGAGAGGTTAAAATCATAGATAGTTAGAGTGTCAGTCCTCTTGTACTTATGTCGGCATTGTGCCTTTTGTATTAAATTCGGATGCAATTTCTGTGTTTCATCGTCAATAAGAAGGTCCAAGGGATACAGTAAACCTGAAGTGAAGCATCGGAATCTAAAACTGGACTCACAGGAGAGGTTCAAATCATAGAAAGTAAGAGTGCCAGTCCTCTTGTACTTAAGTTCGCATTGTGCGGTTTGTATTAAATTCGGATGCAATTTCAGTGTTTCATCGTAAATAAGAAGGTCCAAGGGATACAGGTAACCTGAAGTGAAGCATCGGAAACTAAAACTGGACTCACAGGAGAGGTTCAGATCATAGAAAGTGAGAGTGCCAGTCCTCTTGTACTTAAGTCGGCATTGTGCCTTTTGTATTAAATTCGGATGCAATTTCTGTGTTCCGTTGTCAACAAGAAGGTCCAAGGCATACAGTAAACCTGAAGTGAAGCATCGTTATCTAAAACTGGACTCACAGGAGAGGCTCAAATCATAGAAAGTGAGAGTGCCAGTCCTCTTGTACTTAAGTCGGCATTGTGCCTTTGGTATTAAATTCGGATGCAATATCTGTGTTTCATCGTCAATAAGATGGTCCAAGGTATACAGTAAACCTGAATTAAAGCATCGGAATCTAAAACTGGACACACAGGAGAGGTTCAAATCATAGAAATTTAGAGTGTCAGTCCTCTTACAGATAAGTCGGCATTGTGCCTTTTGTATTACATTCGGATGCAATTTCTGTGTTTCATCGTCAATAAGAAGGTCCATGGGATACAGTAAACCTGAAGTGAAGCATCGGAATCTAAAACTGGACTCACAGGATAGGTTCAAATCATAGAAAGTAAGAGTGTCAGTCCTCTTGTAGTTAAGTCGCCATTGTGCCTTTTGTATTAAATACGGATGCAATTTCTGTGTTTCATCGTCTATAAGAAGGTACAAGGGATACAGTAAACCTGAAGTGAAGCATCGGATTCTAAAACTGGACTCACAAGAGAGTTTCAAATCATAGAAAGTGTGAGTGTCAGTCCTCTTGTACTTAAGTCGGCATTGTGCTTTTTGTATTAAATTCCGATGCAATGTCTGTGTTTCATCGACAATAAGAATGTCCAAGGGATACAGTAATCCTGAAGTGAAGCATCGCAATCTAAAACTGGACTCACTGGAGAGGTTCAAATCATAGAAAGTGAGAGTGTCAGTCCTCTTGTACTTAAGTCTGCATTGTGCCATTTGGATTAAATTCGGATGCAATTTCTGTGTTTCATCGTCAATAAGAAGATATAAGGGATACAGTAAACCTGAGGTGAAGCATTAGAATCTAAAACTGGACTCACAGGAGAGGTTCAAATCATAGAAAGTCAGAGTGTCAGGCCTCTAGTACTTAAGTCGGCATAGTGCCTTTTGAAATTAATTCTGATGCAATTTCTGTGTTTCATCGTCAATAAGATATTCCAAGGTATACAGTAAACCTGAAGTGAAGCATCGGAATCTAACACTGGACTCACAGGAGAGGTTAAAATCGTAGATAGTTAGAGTGTCAGTCCTCTTGTACTTATGTCGGCATTGTGCCTTTTGTATTAAATTCGGATGCAATTTCTGTGTTTCATCGTCAATAAGAAGGTCCAAGGGATACAGTAAACCTGAAGTGAAGCATCGGAATCTAAAACTGGACTCACAGGAGAGGTTCAAATCATAGAAAGTAAGAGTGCCAGTCCTCTTGTACTTAAGTTCGCATTGTGCCTTTTGTATTAAATTCGGATGCAATTTCTGTGTTCCATTGTCAACAAGAAGGTCCAAGGCATACAGTAAACCTGAAGTGAAGCATCGGAATCTAAAACTGGACTCACAGGAGAGGTTCAAATCATAGAAAGTGAGAGTGCCAGTCCTCTTGTACTTAAGTCGGCATTGTGCCTTTTGTATTAAATTCGGATGCAATATCTGTGTTTCATCGTCAATAAGATGGTCCAAGGTATACAGTAAACCTGAATTGAAGCATCGGAATCTAAAACTGGACACACAGGAGAGGTTCAAATCATAGAAATTTTGAGTGTCAGTCCTCTTGCAGATAAGTCGGCATTGTGCCTTTTGTATTACATTCGGATGCAATTTCTGTGTTCCATCGTCAATAAGAAGTTCCATCGGATACAGTAAACCTGAAGTGAAGCATCGGAATCTAAAACTGGACTCACAGGATAGGTTCAAATCATAGAAAGTAAGAGTGTCAGTCCTCTTGTAGTTAAGTCGCCATTGTGCCTTTTGTATAAAATACGGATGCAATTTCTGTGTTTCATCGTATATAAGAAGGTACAAGGGATACAGTAAACCTGAAGTGAAGCATCGGATTCTAAAACTGGACTCACAAGAGAGTTTCAAATCATAGAAAGTGAGAGTATCAGTCGTCTTGTACTTAAGTCGGCATTGTGCCATTTGGATTAAATTCGGATGCAATTTCTGTGTTTCATCGTCAATAAGAAGGTCCAAGGGATACAGTAAACCAGAAGTTAAGCATCGGAATCTAAAACTGGACTCACAGGAGAGGTTCAAAACATAGAAAGTGAGAGTGTCAGTCCTCTTGTACCTAAGTCGGCATTGTGCCTTTTGTATTAAATTCGGATGCAATTTCTGTGTTTCATCGTCAATAAGAAGGTATAAGGGATACAGTAAACCTGAGGTGAAGCATCAGAATCTAAAACTGGACTCACAGGAGAGGTTCAAATCATAGAAAGTCAGAGCGTCAGGCCTCTAGTACTTAAGTCGGCAAAGTGCCTTTTGAAATTAATTCTGATGCAATTTCTGTGTTTCATCGTCAATAAGATATTCCAAGGTATACAGTAAACCTGAAGTGAAGCATCGGAATCTAAAACTGGACTCACAGGAGAGGTTAAAATCATAGATAGTTAGAGTGTCAGTCCGCTTGTACTTATGTCGGCATTGTGCCTTTTGTATTAAATTCGGATGCAATTTTTGTGTTTCAGCGTCAATAAGATGGTCCAAGGGATACAGTAAACCTGAAGTGAAGCATCGGAATCTAAAACTGGACTCACAGGAGAGGTTCAGATCATAGAAAGTGAGAGTGCCAGTCCTCTTGTACTTAAGTCGGCATTGTGCCTTTTGTATTAAATTCGGATGCAATTTCTGTGTTCCGTTGTCAACAAGAAGGTCCAAGGCATACAGTAAACCTGAAGTGAAGCATCGGAATCTAAAACTGGACTCACAGGAGAGGTTCAACTCATAGAAAGTGAGAGTGCCAGTCCTCTTGTACTTAAGTCGGCATTGTGCCTTTGGTATTAAATTCGGATGCAATATCTGTGTTTCATCGTCAATAAGATGGTCCAAGGTATACAGTAAACCTGAATTAAAGCATCGGAATCTAAAACTGGACACACAGGAGAGGTTCAAATCATAGAAATTTAGTGTGTCAGTCCTCTTACAGATAAGTCGGCATTGTGCCTTTTGTATTACATTCGGATGCAATTTCTGTGTTTCATCGTCAATAAGAAGGTCCATGGGATACAGTAAACCTGAAGTGAAGCATCGGAATCTAAAACTGGACTCACAGGATAGGTTCACATCATAGAAAGTAAGAGTGTCAGTCCTCTTGTAGTTAAGTCGCCATTGTGCCTTTTGTATTAAATACGGATGCAATTTCTGTGTTTCATCGTCTATAAGAAGGTACAAGGGATACAGTAAACCTCAAGTGAAGCATCGGATTCTAAAACTGGACTCACAAGAGAGTTTCAAATCATAGAAAGTGAGAGTGTCAGTCCTCTTGTACTTAAGTCGGCATTGTGCTTTTTGTATTAAATTCCGATGCAATGTCTGTGTTTCATCGACAATAAGAATGTCCAAGGGATACAGTAATCCTGAAGTGAAGCATCGCAATCTAAAACTGGACTCACTGGAGAGGTTCAAATCATAGAAAGTGAGAGTGTCAGTCCTCTTGTACTTAAGTCGGCATTGTGCCTTTTGTATTAAATTCGGATGCAATTTCTGTGTTTCATCGTCAATAAGAAGGTATAAGGGATACAGTAAACCTGAGGTGAAGCATTAGAATCTAAAACTGGACTCACAGGAGAGGTTCAAATCATAGAAAGTCAGAGTGTCAGGCCTCTAGTACTTAAGTCGGCATAGTGCCTTTTGAAATTAATTCTGATGCAATTTCTGTTTTTCATCGTCAATAAGATATTCCAAGGTATACAGTAAACCTGAAGTGAAGCATCGGAATCTAAAACTGGACTCACAGGAGAGGTTAAAATCGTAGATAGTTAGAGTAACAGTCCTCTTGTACTTATGTCGGCATTGTGCCTTTTGTATTAAATTCGGATGCAATTTCTGTGTTCCATTGTCAACAAGAAGGTCCAAGGCATACAGTAAACCTGAAGTGAAGCATCCTAATCTAAAACTGGACTCACAGGAGAGGTTCAAATCATAGAAAGTGAGAGTGCCTGTCCTCTTGTACTTAAGTCAGCATTGTGCCTTTTGTATTAAATTCGGATGCAATATCTGTGTTTCATCGTCCATAAGATGGTCCAAGGTATACAGTAAACCTGAATTGAAGCATCGGAATCTAAAACTGGACACACAGGAGAGGTTCAAATCATAGAAATGTAGAGTGTCAGTCCTCTTGCAGATAAGTCGGCATTGTGCCTTTTGTATTACATTCGGATGCAATTTCTGTGTTTCATCGTCAATAAGAAGGTCCATGGGATACAGTAAACCTGAAGTGAAGCATCGGAATCTAAAACTGGACTCACAGGATAGGTTCAAATCATAGAAAGTAAGAGTGTCAGTCCTCTTGTAGTTAAGTCGCCATTGTGCCTTTTGTATAAAATACGGATGCAATTTCTGTGTTTCATCGTATATAATAAGGTACAAGGGATACAGTAAACCTGAAGTGAAGCATCGGATTCTAAAACTGGACTCACAAGAGAGTTTCAAATCATAGAAAGTGAGAGTGTCAGTCCTCTTGTACTTAAGTCGGCATTGTGCCATTTGGATTAAATTCGGATGCAATTTCTGTGTTTCATCGTCAATAAGAAGGTCCAAGGGATACAGTAAACCAGAAGTTAAGCGTCGGAATCTAAAACTGGACTCACAGGAGAGGTTCAAAACATAGAAAGTGAGAGTGTCAGTCCTCTTGTACCTAAGTCGGCATTGTGCCTTTTGTATTAAATTCGGATGCAATTTCTGTGTTTCATCGTCAATAAGAAGGTATAAGGGATACAGTAAACCTGAGGTGAAGCATCAGAATCTAAAACTGGACTCACAGGAGAGGTTCAAATCATAGAAAGTCAGAGCGTCAGGCCTCTAGTACTTAAAACGGCAAAGTGCCTTTTGAAATTAATTCTGATGCAATTTCTGTGTTTCATCGTCAATAAGATATTCCAAGGTATACAGTAAACCTGAAGTGAAGCATCGGAATCTAAAACTGGACTCACAGGAGAGGTTAAAATCATAGATAGTTAGAGTGTCAGTCCGCTTGTACTTATGTCGGCATTGTGCCTTTTGTATTAAATTCGGATGCAATTTTTGTGTTTCAGCGTCAATAAGATGGTCCAAGGGATACAGTAAACCTGAAGTGAAGCATCGGAATCTAAAACTGGACTCACAGGAGAGGTTCAGATCATAGAAAGTGAGAGTGCCAGTCCTCTTGTACTTAAGTCGGCATTGTGCCTTTTGTATTAAATTCGGATGCAATTTCTGTGTTCCGTTGTCAACAAGAAGGTCCAAGGCATACAGTAAACCTGAAGTGAAGCATCGGAATCTAAAACTGGACTCACAGGAGAGGTTCAACTCATAGAAAGTGAGAGTGCCAGTCCACTTGTACTTAAGTCGGCATTGTGCCTTTGGTATTAAATTCGGATGCAATATCTGTGTTTCATCGTCAATAAGATGGTCCAAGGTATACAGTAAACCTGAATTAAAGCATCGGAATCTAAAACTGGACACACAGGAGAGGTTCAAATCATAGAAATTTAGTGTGTCAGTCCTCTTACAGATAAGTCGGCATTGTGCCTTTTGTATTACATTCGGATGCAATTTCTGTGTTTCATCGTCAATAAGAAGGTCCATGGGATACAGTAAACCTGAAGTGAAGCATCGGAATCTAAAACTGGACTCACAGGATAGGTTCACATCATTGAAAGTAAGAGTGTCAGTCCTCTTGTAGTTAAGTCGCCATTGTGCCTTTTGTATTAAATACGGATGCAATTTCTGTGTTTCATCGTCTATAAGAAGGTACAAGGGATACAGTAAACCTCAAGTGAAGCATCGGATTCTAAAACTGGACTCACAAGAGAGTTTCAAATCATAGAAAGTGAGAGTGTCAGTCCTCTTGTACTTAAGTCGGCATTGTGCTTTTTGTATTAAATTCCGATGCAATGTCTGTGTTTCATCGACAATAAGAATGTCCAAGGGATACAGTAATCCTGAAGTGAAGCATCGCAATCTAAAACTGGACTCACTGGAGTGGTTCAAATCATAGAAAGTGAGAGTGTCAGTCCTCTTGTACTTAAGTCTGCATTGTGCCTTTTGTATTAAATTCGGATGCAATTTCTGTGTTTCATCGTCAATAAGAAGGTATAAGGGATACAGTAAACCTGAGGTGAAGCATTAGAATCTAAAACTGGACTCACAGGAGAGGTTCAAATCATAGAAAGTCAGAGTGTCAGGCCTCTAGTACTTAAGTCGGCATAGTGCCTTTTGAGATTAATTCTGATGCAATTTCTGTTTTTCATCGTCAATAAGATATTCCAAGGTATACAGTAAACCTGAAGTGAAGCATCGGAATCTAAAACTGGACTCACAGGAGAGGTTAAAATCGTAGATAGTTAGAGTGTCAGTCCTCTTGTACTTATGTCGGCATTGTGCCTTTTGTATTAAATTCGGATGCAATTTCTGTGTTCCATTGTCAACAAGAAGGTCCAAGGCATACAGTAAACCTGAAGTGAAGCATCGGAATCTAAAACTGGACTCACAGGAGAGGTTCAAATCATAGAAAGTGAGAGTGCCTGTCCTCTTGTACTTAAGTCAGCATTGTGCCTTTTGTATTAAATTCGGATGCAATATCTGTGTTTCATCGTCAATAAGATGGTCCACGGTATACAGTAAACCTGAATTGAAGCATCGGAATCTAAAACTGGACACACAGGAGAGGTTCAATTCATAGAAATGTAGAGTGTCAGTCCTCTTGCAGATAAGTCGGCATTGTGCCTTTTGTATTACATTCGGATGCAATTTCTGTGTTTCATCGTCAATAAGAAGGTCCATGGGATACAGTAAACCTGAAGTGAAGCATCGGAATCTAAAACTGGACTCACAGGATAGGTTCAAATCATAGAAAGTAAGAGTGTCAGTCCTCTTGTAGTTAAGTCGCCATTGTGCCTTTTGTATAAAATACGGATGCAATTTCTGTGTTTCATCGTATATAATAAGGTACAAGGGATACAGTAAACCTGAAGTGAAGCATCGGATTCTAAAACTGGACTCACAAGAGTGTTTCAAATCATAGAAAGTGAGAGTGTCAGTCCTCTTGTACTTAAGTCGGCATTGTGCCATTTGGATTAAATTCGGATGCAATTTCTGTGTTTCATCGTCAATAAGAAGGTCCAAGGGATACAGTATACCAGAAGTTAAGCATCGGAATCTAAAACTGGACTCACAGGAGAGGTTCAAAACATAGAAAGTGAGAGTGTCAGTCCTCTTGTACTTAAGTCGGCATTGTGCCTTTTGTATCAAATTCGGATGCAATTTCTGAGTTTCATCGTCAATAAGAAGGTATAAGGGATACAGTAAACCTGAGGTGAAGCATCAGAATCTAAAACTGGACTCACAGGAGAGGTTCAAATCATAGAAAGTCAGAGTGTCAGGCCTCTAGTACTTAAGTCGGCAAAGTGCCTTTTGAAATTAATTCTGATGCAATTTCTGTGTTTCATCGTCAATAAGATATTCCAAGGTATACAGTAAACCTGAAGTGGAGCATCGGAATCTAAAACTGGACTCACAGGAGAGGTTAAAATCATAGACAGTTAGAGTGTCAGTACTCTTGTACTTATGTCGGCATTGTGCCTTTTGTATTAAATTCGGATGCAATTTCTGTGTTTCATCGTCAATAAGAAGGTCCAAGGGATACAGTAAACCTGAAGTGAAGCATCGGAATCTAAAACTGGACTCACAGGAGAGGTTCAAATCATAGAAAGTAAGAGTGCCAGTCCTCTTGTACTTAAGATCGCATTGTGCGTTTTGTATTAAATTCGGATGCAATTTCAGTGTTTCATCGTCAATAAGAAGGTCCAAGGGATACAGGTAACCTGAAGTGAAGCATCGGAAACTAAAACTGGACTCACAGGAGAGGTTCAGATCATAGAAAGTGAGAGTGCCAGTCCTCTTGTACTTAAGTCGGCATTGTGCCATTTGTATTAAATTCGGATGCAATTTCTGTGTTCCGTTGTCAACAAGAAGGTCCAAGGCATACAGTAAACCTGAAGTGAAGCATCGGAATCTAAAACTGGACTCACAGGAGAGGTTCAAATCATAGAAAGTGAGAGTGCCAGTCCTCTTGTACTTAAGTCGGCATTGTGCCTTTGGTATTAAATTCGGATGCAATATCTGTGTTTCATCGTCAATAAGATGGTCCAAGGTATACAGTAAACCTGAATTAAAGCATCGGAATCTAAAACTGGACACACAGGAGAGGTTCAAATCATAGAAATTTAGAGTGTCAGTCCTCTTACAGATAAGTCGGCATTGTGCCTTTTGTATTACATTCGGATGCAATTTCTGTGTTTCATCGTCAATAAGAAGGTCCATGGGATACAGTAAACCTGAAGTGAAGCATCGGAATCTAAAACTGGACTCACAGGATAGGTTCAAATCATAGAAAGTAAGAGTGTCAGTCCTCTTGTAGGTAAGTCGCCATTGTGCCTTTTGTATTAAATACGGATGCAATTTCTGTGTTTCATCGTCTATAAGAAGGTACAAGGGATACAGTAAACCTGAAGTGAAGCATCGGATTCTAAAACTGGACTCACAAGAGAGTTTCAAATCATAGAAAGTGAGAGTGTCAGTCCTCTTGTACTTAAGTCGGCATTGTGCTTTTTGTATTAAATTCCGATGCAATGTCTGTGTTTCATCGACAATAAGAATGTCCAAGGGATACAGTAATCCTGAAGTGAAGCATCGCAATCTAAAACTGGACTCACTGGAGAGGTTCAAATCATAGAAAGTGAGAGTGTCAGTCCTCTTGTACTTAAGTCGGCATTGTGCCTTTTGTATTAAGTTCGGATGCAATTTCTGTGTTTCATCGTCAATAAGAAGGTATAAGGGATACAGTAAACCTGAGGTGAAGCATTAGAATCTAAAACTGGACTCACAGGAGAGGTTCAAATCATAGAAAGTCAGAGTGTCAGGCCTCTAGTACTTAAGTCGGCATAGTGCCTTTTGAATTTAATTCTGATGCAATTTCTGTGTTTCATCGTCAATAAGATATTCCAAGGTATACAGTAAACCTGAAGTGAAGCATCGGAATCTAAAACTGGACTCACAGGAGAGGTTAAAATCGTAGATAGTTAGAGTGTCAGTCCTCTTGTACTTATGTCGGCATTGTGCCTTTTGTATTAAATTCGGATGCAATTTTTGTGTTTCAGCGTCAATAAGATGGTCCAAGGGATACAGTAAACCTGAAGTGAAGCATCGGAATCTAAAACTGGACTCACAGGAGAGGTTCAGATCATAGAAAGTGAGAGTGCCAGTCCTCTTGTACTTAAGTCGGCATTGTGCCTTTTGTATTAAATTCGGATGCAATTTCTGTGTTCCGTTGTCAACAAGAAGGTCCAAGGCATACAGTAAACCTGAAGTGAAGCATCGGAATCTAAAACTGGACTCACAGGAGAGGTTCAACTCATAGAAAGTGAGAGTGCCAGTCCTCTTGTACTTAAGTCGGCATTGTGCCTTTGGTATTAAATTCGGATGCAATATCTGTGTTTCATCGTCAATAAGATGGTCCAAGGTATACAGTAAACCTGAATTAAAGCATCGGAATCTAAAACTGGACACACAGGAGAGGTTCAAATCATAGAAATTTAGTGTGTCAGTCCTCTTACAGATAAGTCGGCATTGTGCCTTTTGTATTACATTCGGATGCAATTTCTGTGTTTCATCGTCAATAAGAAGGTCCATGGGATACAGTAAACCTGAAGTGAAGCATCGGAATCTAAAACTGGACTCACAGGATAGGTTCACATCATTGAAAGTAAGAGTGTCAGTCCTCTTGTAGTTAAGTCGCCATTGTGCCTTTTGTATTAAATACGGATGCAATTTCTGTGTTTCATCGTCTATAAGAAGGTACAAGGGATACAGTAAACCTCAAGTGAAGCATCGGATTCTAAAACTGGACTCACAAGAGAGTTTCAAATCATAGAAAGTGAGAGTGTCAGTCCTCTTGTACTTAAGTCGGCATTGTGCTTTTTGTATTAAATTCCGATGCAATGTCTGTGTTTCATCGACAATAAGAATGTCCAAGGGATACAGTAATCCTGAAGTGAAGCATCGCAATCTAAAACTGGACTCACTGGAGTGGTTCAAATCATAGAAAGTGAGAGTGTCAGTCCTCTTGTACTTAAGTCTGCATTGTGCCTTTTGTATTAAATTCGGATGCAATTTCTGTGTTTCATCGTCAATAAGAAGGTATAAGGGACACAGTAAACCTGAGGTGAAGCATTAGAATCTAAAACTGGACTCACAGGAGAGGTTCAAATCATAGAAAGTCAGAGTGTCAGGCCTCTAGTACTTAAGTCGGCATAGTGCCTTTTGAAATTAATTCTGATGCAATTTCTGTTTCTCATCGTCAATAAGATATTCCAAGGTATACAGTAAACCTGAAGTGAAGCATCGGAATCTAAAACTGGACTCACAGGAGAGGTTAAAATCGTAGATAGTTAGAGTGTCAGTCCTCTTGTACTTATGTCGGCATTGTGCCTTTTGTATTAAATTCGGATGCAATTTCTGTGTTCCATTGTCAACAAGAAGGTCCAAGGCATACAGTAAACCTGAAGTGAAGCATCGGAATCTAAAACTGGACTCACAGGAGAGGTTCAAATCATAGAAAGTGAGAGTGCCTGTCCTCTTGTACTTAAGTCAGCATTGTGCCTTTTGTATTAAATTCGGATGCAATATCTGTGTTTCATCGTCAGTAAGATGGTCCAAGGTATACAGTAAACCTGAATTGAAGCATCGGAATCTAAAACTGGACACACAGGAGAGGTTCAATTCATAGAAATGTAGAGTGTCAGTCCTCTTGCAGATAAGTCGGCATTGTGCCTTTTGTATTACATTCGGATGCAATTTCTGTGTTTCATCGTCAATAAGAAGGTCCATGGGATACAGTAAACCTGAAGTGAAGCATCGGAATCTAAAACTGGACTCACAGGATAGGTTCAAATCATAGAAAGTAAGAGTGTCAGTCCTCTTGTAGTTAAGTCGCCATTGTGCCTTTTGTATAAAATACGGATGCAATTTCTGTGTTTCATCGTATATAATAAGGTACAAGGGATACAGTAAACCTGAAGTGAAGCATCGGATTCTAAAACTGGACTCACAAGAGTGTTTCAAATCATAGAAAGTGAGAGTGTCAGTCCTCTTGTACTTAAGTCGGCATTGTGCCATTTGGATTAAATTCGGATGCAATTTCTGTGTTTCATCGTCAATAAGAAGGTCCAAGGGATACAGTAAACCAGAAGCTAAGCATCGGAATCTAAAACTGGACTCACAGGAGAGGTTCAAAACATAGAAAGTGAGAGTGTCAGTCCTCTTGTACTTAAGTCGGCATTGTGCCTTTTGTATTAAATTCGGATGCAATTTCTGTGTTTCATCGTCAATAAGAAGGTATAAGGGATACAGTAAACCTGAGGTGAAGCATCAGAATCTAAAACTGGACTCACAGGAGAGGTTCAAATCATAGAAAGTCAGAGTGTCAGGCCTCTAGTACTTAAGTCGGCAAAGTGCCTTTTGAAATTAATTCTGATGCAATTTCTGTGTTTCATCGTCAATAAGATATTCCAAGGTATACAGTAAACCTGAAGTGGAGCATCGGAATCTAAAACTGGACCCACAGGAGAGGTTAAAATCATAGATAGTTAGAGTGTCAGTCCTCTTGTACTTATGTCGGCATTGTGCCTTTTGTATTAAATTCGGATGCAATTTCTGTGTTTCATCGTCAATAAGAAGGTCCAAGGGATACAGTAAACCTGAAGTGAAGCATCGGAATCTAAAACTGGACTCACAGGAGAGGTTCAAATCATAGAAAGTAAGAGTGCCAGTCCTCTTGTACTTAAGATCGCATTGTGCGTTTTGTATTAAATTCGGATGCAATTTCAGTGTTTCATCGTCAATAAGAAGGTCCAAGGGATACAGGTAACCTGAAGTGAAGCATCGGAAACTAAAACTGGACTCACAGGAGAGGTTCAGATCATAGAAAGTGAGAGTGCCAGTCCTCTTGTACTTAAGTCGGCATTGTGCCATTTGTATTAAATTCGGATGCAATTTCTGTGTTCCGTTGTCAACAAGAAGGTCCAAGGCATACAGTAAACCTGAAGTGAAGCATCGGAATCTAAAACTGGACTCACAGGAGAGGTTCAAATCATAGAAAGTGAGAGTGCCAGTCCTCTTGTACTTAAGTCGGCATTGTGCCTTTGGTATTAAATTCGGATGCAATATCTGTGTTTCATCGTCAATAAGATGGTCCAAGGTATACAGTAAAGCTGAATTAAAGCATCGGAATCTAAAACTGGACACACAGGAGAGGTTCAAATCATAGAAATTTAGAGTGTCAGTCCTCTTACAGATAAGTCGGCATTGTGCCTTTTGTATTACATTCGGATGCAATTCCTGTGTTTCATCGTCAATAAGAAGGTCCATGGGATACAGTAAACCTGAAGTGAAGCATCGGAATCTAAAACTGGACTCACAGGATAGGTTCAAATCATAGAAAGTAAGAGTGTCAGTCCTCTTGTAGGTAAGTCGCCATTGTGCCTTTTGTATTAAATACGGATGCAATTTCTGTGTTTCATCGTCTATAAGAAGGTACAAGGGATACAGTAAACCTGAAGTGAAGCATCGGATTCTAAAACTGGACTCACAAGAGAGTTTCAAATCATAGAAAGTGAGAGTGTCAGTCCTCTTGTACTTAAGTCGGCATTGTGCTTTTTGTATTAAATTCCGATGCAATGTCTGTGTTTCATCGACAATAAGAATGTCCAAGGGATACAGTAATCCTGAAGTGAAGCATCGCAATCTAAAACTGGACTCACTGGAGAGGTTCAAATCATAGAAAGTGAGAGTGTCAGTCCTCTTGTACTTAAGTCGGCATTGTGCCTTTTGTATTAAGTTCGGATGCAATTTCTGTGTTTCATCGTCAATAAGAAGGTATAAGGGATACAGTAAACCTGAGGTGAAGCATTAGAATCTAAAACTGGACTCACAGGAGAGGTTCAAATCATAGAAAGTCAGAGTGTCAGGCCTCTAGTACTTAAGTCGGCATAGTGCCTTTTGAAATTAATTCTGATGCAATTTCTGTGTTTCATCGTCAATAAGATATTCCAAGGTATACAGTAAACCTGAAGTGAAGCATCGGAATCTAAAACTGGACTCACAGGAGAGGTTAAAATCGTAGATAGTTAGAGTGTCAGTCCTCTTGTACTTATGTCGGCATTGTGCCTTTTGTATTAAATTCGGATGCAATTTCTGTGTTTCATCGTCAATAAGAAGGTCCAAGGGATACAGTAAACCTGAAGTGAAGCATCGGAATCTAAAACTGGACTCACAGGAGAGGTTCAAATCATAGAAAGTAAGAGTGCCAGTCCTCTTGTACTTAAGTTCGCATTGTGCCTTTTGTATTAAATTCGGATGCAATTTCTGTGTTTCATCGTCAATAAGAAGGTCCAAGGGATACAGTAAACCTGAAGTGAAGCATCGGAAACTAAAACTGGACTCACAGGAGAGGTTCAGATCATAGAAAGTGAGAGTGCCAGTCCTCTTGTACTTAAGTCGGCATTGTGCCTTTTGTATTATATTCGGATGCAATTTCTGTGTTTCATCATCAATAACATGGTCCATGGGATACTGTAAACCTGAAGTGAAGCATCGGAATCTAAAACTGGACTCACAGGATAGGTTCAAATAATAGAAAGTAAGAGTGTCAGTCCTCTTGTACTTAAGTCGCCATTGTGCCTTTTGTATTAAATACGGATGTAATTTCTGTGTTTCATCGTCTATAAGAAGGTACAAGGAATACAGTAAACCTGATGTGAAGCATCGGATTCTAAAACTGGACTCACAAGAGGGTTTCAAATCATAGAAAGTGAGAGTGTCAGTCCTCTTGTACTTAAGTCGGCATTGTGCCTTTTGTATTAAATTCCGATGCAATGTCTGTGTTTCATCGACAATAAGAAGGTCCAAGGGATACAGTAAACCTGAAGTGAAGCATCGCAATCTAAAACTGGACTCACTGGAGAGGTTCAAATCATAGAAAGTGAGAGTGTCAGTCCTCTTGTACTTAAGTCGGCATTGTGCCCTTTGTATTAAATTCGGATGAAATTTCTGTGTTTCATCGTCAATAAGAAGGTACAAGGGATACAGTAAACCTGAAGTCAAGCATCGGAATCTAAAACTGGACTTGTAAGAGAGGTTCAAATCATAGAAAGTGTAAGTGTAAGTCCTCTTGTACTGATGTCGGCATTGTGCCATTTGGATTAAATTCGGATGCAATTTCTGCGTTTCATCGTCAATAAGAAGGTCCAAGGTATACAGTAAACCTGAAGTGAAGCATCGGAATCTAAAACTGGACTCACAGGAGAGGTTCAAATCATCGAAAGTGAGAGTGTCAGTCCTCTTGTACTTATGACGGCATTGTGCCTTTTGTATTAAATTCGGATGCAATTTCTGTGTTCCATTGTCAACAAGAAGGTCCAAGGCATACAGTAAACCTGAAGTGAAGCATCGGAATCTAAAACTGAACTCACAGGAGAGGTTCAAATCATAGAAAGTGAGAGTGCCTGGCCTCTTGTACTTAAGTCGGCATTGTGCCTTTTGTATTAAATTCGGATGCAATATCTGTGTTTCATCGTCAATAAGATGGTCCAAGGTATACAGTAAACCTGAATTGAAGCATCGGAATCTAAAACTGGACACGCAGGAGAGGTTCAAATCATAGAAATTTAGAGTGTCAGTCCTCTTGCAGATAAAACGGCATTGTGCCTTTTGTATTACATTCGGATGCAATTTCTGTGTTTCATCGTCAATAAGAAGGTCCATGGGATACAGTAAACCTGAAGTGAAGCATCGGAATCTAAAACTGGACTCACAGGATAGGTTCAAATCATAGAAAGTAAGAGTGTCAGTCCTCTTGTAGTTAAGTCGCCATTGTGCCTTTTGTATAAAATACGGATGCAATTTCTGTGTTTCATCGTATATAAGAAGGTACAAGGGATACAGTAAACCTGAAGTGAAGCATCGGATTCTAAAACTGGGCTCACAAGAGAGTTTCAAATCATAGAAAGTGAGACTGTCAGTCCTCTTGTACTTAAGTCGGCATTGTGCCATTTGGATTAAATTCGGATGCAATTCTGTGTTTCATCGTCAATAAGAAGGTCCAAGGGATACAGTAAACCAGAAGTTAAGCATCGGAATCTAAAACTGGACTCACAGGAGAGGTTCAAAACATAGAAAGTGAGAGTGTCAGTCCTCTTGTACTTAAGTCGGCATTGTGCCTTTTGTATTAAATTCGGATGCAATTTCTGTGTTTCATCGTCAATAAGAAGGTATAAGGGATACAGTAAACCTGAGGTGAAGCATCAGAATCTAAAACTGGACTGACAGGAGAGGTTCAAATCATAGAAAGTCAGAGTGTCAGGCCTCTAGTACTTAAGTCGGCAAAGTGCCTTTTGAAATTAATTCTGATGCAATTTCTGTGTTTCATCGTCAATAAGATATTCCAAGGTATACAGTAAACCTGAAGTGAAGCATCGGAATCTAAAACTGGACTCACAGGAGAGGTTAAAATCATAGATGGTTAGAGTGTCAGTCCTCTTATACTTATGTCGGCATTGTGCCTTTTGTATTAAATTCGGATGCAATTTCTGTGTTTCATCGTCAATAAGAAGGTCCAAGGGATACAGTAAACCTGAAGTGAAGCATCGGAATCTAAAACTGGAATCACAGGAGAGGTTCAAATCATAGAAAGTAAGAGTGCCAGTTATCTTGTACTTAAGTTCGCATTGTGCGTTTTGTATTAAATTCGGATGCAATTTCAGTGTTTCATCGTCAATAAGAAGGTCCAAGGGATACAGGTAACCTGAAGTGAAGCATCGGAAACTAAAACTGGACTCACAGGAGAGGTTCAGATCGTAGAAAGTGAGAGTGCCAGTCCTCTTGTACTTAAGTCGGCATTGTGCCTTTTGTATTAAATTCGGATGCAATTTCTGTGTTCCGTTGTCAACAAGAAGGTCCAAGGCATACAGTAAACCTGAAGTGAAGCATCGGAATCTAAAACTGGACTCACAGGAGAGGTTCAAATCATAGAAAGTGAGAGTGCCAGTCCTCTTGTACTTAAGTCGGCATTGTGCCTTTGGTATTAAATTCGGATGCAATTTCTGTGTTTCATCGTCAATAAGAAGGTCCATGGGATACAGTAAACCTGAAGTGAAGCATCGGAATCTAAAACTGGACTCACAGGACAGGTTCAAATCATAGAAAGTAAGAGTGTCAGTCCTCTTGTAGTTAAGTCGCCATTGTGCCTTTTGTATTAAATACGGATGCAATTTCTGTCTTTCATCGTCAATAAGAAGGTACAAGGGATACAGTAAACCTGAAGTGAAGCATCGGATTCTAAAACTGGACTCACAAGAGAGTTTCAAATCATAGAAAGTGAGAGTGTCAGTCCTCTTGTACTTAAGTCGGCATTGTGCTTTTGTATTAAATTCCGATGCAATGTCTGTGTTTCATCGACAATAAGAATGTCCAAGGGATACAGTAATCCTGAAGTGAAGCATCGCAATCTAAAACTGGACTCACTGGAGAGGTTCAAATCATAGAAAGTGAGAGTGTCAGTCCTCTTGTACTTAAGTCGGCATTGTGCCTTTTGTATTAAATTCGGATGCAATTTCTGTGTTTCATCGTCAATAAGAAGGTATAAGGGATACAGTAAACCTGAGGTGAAGCATTAGAATCTAAAACTGGACTCACAGGAGAGGTTCAAATCATAGAAAGTCAGAGTGTCAGGCCTCTAGTACTTAAGTCGGCATAGTGCCTTTTGAAATTAATTCTGATGCAATTTCTGTGTTTCATCGTCAATAAGATATTCCAAGGTATACAGTAAACCTGAAGTGAAGCATCGGAATCTAAAACTGGACTCACAGGAGAGGTTAAACTCGTAGATAGTTAGAGTGTCAGTCCTCTTGTACTTATGTCGGCATTGTGCCTTTTGTATTAAATTCGGATGCAATTTCTGTGTTTCATCGTCAATAAGAAGGTCCAAGGGATACAGTAAACCTGAAGTGAAGCATCGGAATCTAAAACTGGACTCACAGGAGAGGTTCAAATCATAGAAAGTAAGAGTGCCAGTCCTCTTGTACTTACGTTCGCATTGTGGCTTTTGTATTAAATTCGGATGCAATTTCTGTGTTTCATCGTCAATAAGAAGGTCCAAGGGATACAGTAAACCTGAATTGAAGCATCAGAAACTAAAACTGGACTCACAGGAGAGGTTCAGATCATAGAAAGTGAGAGTGCCAGTCCTCTTGTACTTAAGTCGGCATTGTGCCTTTTGTATTATATTCGGATGCAATTTCTGTGTTTCATCATCAATAACATGGTCCATGGGATACAGTAAACCTGAAGTGAAGCATCGGAATCTAAAACTGGACTCACAGGATAGGTTCAAATAATAGAAAGTAAGAGTGTCAGTCCTATTGTACTTAATTCGCCATGGTGCCTTTTGTATTAAATACGGATGTAATTTCTGTGTTTCATCGTCTATAAGAAGGTACAAGGAATACAGTAAACCTGATGTGAAGCATCGGATTCTAAAACTGGACTCACAAGAGGGTTTCAAATCATAGAAATTGAGAGTGTCAGTCCTCTTGTACTTAAGTCGGCATTGTGCCTTTTGTATTAAATTCCGATGCAATGTCTGTGTTTCATCGACAATACAAAGGTCCAAGGGATACAGTAAACCTGAAGTGAAGCATCGCAATCTAAAACTGGACTCACTGGAGAGGTTCAAATCATAGAAAGTGAGAGTGTCAGTCCTCTTGTACTTAAGTCGGCATTGTGCCTTTTGTATTAAATTCGGATGAAATTTCTGTGTTTCATCGTCAATAAGAAGGTACAAGGGATACAGTAAACCAGAAGTGAAGCATCGGAATCTAAAACTGGACTCGTAAGAGAGGTTGAAATCATAGAAAGTGTAAGTGTAAGTCCTCTTGTACTGATGTCGGCCTTGTGCCATTTGGATTAAATTCGGATGCAATTTCTGAGTTTCAACGTCAATAAGAAGGTCCAAGGTATACAGTAAACCTGAAGTGAAGCATCGGAATCTAAAACTGGACTCACAGGAGAGGTTCAAATCATCGAAAGTGAGAGTGTCAGTCCTCTTGTACTTATGACGGCATTGTGCCTTTTGTATTAAATTCGGATGCAATTTCTGTGTTCCATTGTCAACAAGAAGGTCCAAGGCATACAGTAAACCTGAAGTAAAGCATCGGATTCTAAAACTGGACTCACAAGAGAGTTTCAAATCATAGAAAGTGAGAGAGTCAGTCCTCTTGTACTTAAGTCGGCATTGTGCCATTTGGATTAAATTCGGATGCAATTTCTGTGTTTCATCGTCAATAAGAAGGTCCAAGGGATACAGTAAACCAGAAGTTAAGCATCGGAATCTAAAACTGGACTCACAGGAGAGGTTCAAAACATAGAAAGTTAGAGTGTCAGTCCTCTTGTACTTAAGTCGGCATTGTGCCTTTTGTATTAAATACGGATGCAATTTCTGTGTTTCATCGTCAATAAGAAGGTATAAGGGATACAGTAAACCTGAGGTGAAGCAACAGAATCTAAAACTGGACTCACAGGAGAGGTTCAAATCATAGAAAGTCAGAGTGTCAGGCCTCTAGTACTTAAGTCGGCAAAGTGCCTTTTGAAATTAATTCTGATGCAATTTCTGTGTGTCATCGTCAATAAGATATTCCAAGGTATACAGTAAACCTGAAGTGAAGCATCGGAATCTAAAACTGGACTCACAGGAGCGGTTAAAATCATAGATAGTTAGTGTGTCAGTCCTCTTGTACTTATGTCGGCATTGTGCCTTTTGTATTAAATTCGGATGCAATTTCTGTGTTTCATCGTCAATAAGAAGGTCCAAGAGATACAGTAAACCTGAAGTGAAGCATCGGAATCTAAAACTGGACTCACGGGAGAGGTTCAAATCATAGAAAGTAAGAGTGCCAGTCCTCTTGTACTTAAGTTCGCATTGTGCGTTTTGTATTAAATTCGGATGCAATTTCAGTGTTTCATCGTCAATAAGAAGGTCCAAGGGATACAGGTAACCTGAAGTGAAGCATCGGAAACTAAAACTGGACTCACAGGAGAGGTTCAGATCATAGAAAGTGAGAGTGCCAGTCCTCTTGTACTTAAGTCGGCATTGTGCCTTTTGTATTAAATTCGGATGCAATTTCTGTGTTTCATCATCAGTAATATGGTCCATGGGATACGGTAAACCTGAAGTGAAGCATCGGAATCTAAAACTGGACTCACAGGATAGGTTCAAATCATAGAAAGTAAGAGTGTCAGTCCTCTTGTACTTAAGTCGCCATTGTGCCTTTTGTATTCAATTCCGATGCAATGTCTGTGTTTCATCGACAATAAGAAGGTCCAAGGGATACAGTAAACCTGAAGTGAAGCATCGCAATCTAAAACTGGACTCACTGGAGAGGTTCAAATCATAGAAAGTGAGAGTGTCAGTCCTCTTGTACTTAAGTCGGCATTGTGCCTTTTGTATTAAATTCGGATGAAATTTCTGTGTTTCATCGTCAATAAGAAGGTACAAGGGATACAGTAAACCAGAAGTGAAGCATCGGAATCTAAAACTGGACGCGTAAGAGAGGTTCAAATCATAGAAAGTGTAAGTGTAAGTCCTCTTGTACTGATGTCGGCTTTGTGCCATTTGGATTAAATTCGGATGCAATTTCTGTGTTTCATCGTCAATAAGAAGGCCCAAGGTATACAGTAAACCTGAAGTGAAGCATCGGAATCCAAAACTGGACTCACAGGAGAGGTTCAAATCATAGAAAGTGAGAGTGTCAGTCCTCTTGTACTTATGACGGCATTGTGCCTTTTGTATTAAATTCGGATGCAATTTCTGTGTTCCATTGTCAACAAGAAGGTCCAAGGGATACAGTAAACCTGAAGTGAAGCATCGGAATCTAAAACTGGACTCACAGGAGAGGTTCAAATCATAGAAAGTGAGAGTGATAGTCCTCTTGTACTTAAGTCGGCATTGTGCCTTTTGTATTAAATTCGGATGCAATATCTGTGTTTCATCGTCAATAAGATGGTCCAAGGTATACAGTAAACTTGAATTGAAGCATCGGAATCTAAAACTGGACACACAGGAGAGGTTCAAAACATAGAAATTTAGAGTGTCAGTCCTCTTCAGATAAGTCGGCATTGTACCTTTTGTATTACATTCGGATGCAATTTCTGTGTTTCATCGTCAATAAGAAGGTCCATGGGATACAGTAAACCTGAAGTGAAGCATCGGAATCTAAAACTGGACTCACAGGATAGGTTCAAATCAAAGAAAGTAAGAGTGTCAGTCCTCTTGTAGTTAAGTCGCCATTGTGTCTTTTGTATTAGATACGGATGCAATTTCTGTGTTTCATCGACAATAAGAAGGTCCAAGGGATACAGTAAACCTGAAGTGAAGCATCGCAATCTAAAACTGGACTCACAAGAGAGTTTCAAATCATAGAAAGTGAGAGTGTCAGTCCTCTTGTACTTAAGTCGGCATTGTGCTTTTTGTATTAAATTCCGATGCAATGTCTGTGTTTCATCGACAATAAGAAGGTCCAAGGGATACAGTAAACCTGAAGTGAAACATCGCAATCTAAAACTGGACTCACTGGTGAGGTTCAAATCATAGAAAGTGAGACTGTCAGTCCTCTTGTACTTAAGTCGGCATTGTGCCTTTTGTATTAAATTCGGATGAAATATCTGTGTTTCATCGTCAATAAGAAGTTACAAGGGATACAGTAAACCTGAAGTGAAGCATCGGAATCTAAAACTGGACTCGTAAGACAGGTTCAAATCATAGAAAGTGTAAGTGTAAGTCCTCTTGTACTGATGTCGGCATTGTGCCATTTGGATTAAATTCGGAAGCAATTTCTGTGTTTCATCGTCAATAAGAAGGTCCAAGGGATACAGTAAACCTGAAGTGAAGCATAGGAATCTAAAACTGGGCTCACAGGAGAGGTTCAAAACATAGAAAGTAAGAGTGTCAGTCCTCTTGTACTTAAGTCGGCATTGTGCCTTTTGTATTAAATTCGGATGCAATTTCTGTGTTTCATCGTCAATAAGAAGGTCCAAGGGATACAGTAAACCTGAAGTGAAGCATCGGAATCTAAAACTGGACTCACAGGAGAGGTTCAAATCATAGAAAGTAAGAGTGCCAGTCCTCCTGTACTTAAGTTCGCATTGTGCCTTTTGTATTAAATTCGGATGCAATTTCTGTGTTTCATCGTCAATAAGAAGGTCCAAGGGATACAGTAAACCTGAAGTGAAGCATCGGAATCTAAAACTGGACTCACAGGAGAGGTTCAAATCATAGAAAGTGAGAGTGCCAGTCTCTTGTACTTAAGTTCGCATTGTGCCTTTTGTACTAATTTCGGATGCAATTTCTGTGTTTCATCGTCAATAAGAAGGTCCAAGGTATACAGCTAACCTGAAGTGAAGCATCGGAATCTAAAACTGGACTCACAGTAGAGGTTCAAATCATAGAAAGTTCGAGTGTCAGTCCTCTCGTACTTATGTCGGCATTGTGCCTTTTGTATTAAATTCGGATGCAATTTCTGTGTTTCATCGTCAATAAGAAGGTCCAAGGTATACAGTAAACCTGAAGTGAAGCATCGGAATCTAAAACTGGACTCACAGTAGAGGTTCAAATCATAGAAAGTTAGGGTGTCAGTCCCCTTGTACTTAAGTCGGCATTGTGCCTTTTGTATTAATTCGGAGGCAATTTCTGTGTTTCATCGTCAATAAGACGGTCCAAGGGATACAGGAAACCTGAAGTGAAGCATCGGAATCTAAAACTGGACTCACAGGACAGGTTCAAATCATAGAAAGTGAGAGTGTCAGTCCTCTTGTACTTAAGTCGGCATTGTGCCTTTTGTATTAAATTCGGATGCATTTTCTGTGTTTCATCGTCAATAAGAAGGCACAAGGGATACAGTAAATCTGAAGTGAAGCATCAGAATCTAAAACTGGACTCACAGGAGAGGTTCAAATCATAGAAAGTGAGAGTGTCAGTCCTCTTGTACTTAAGTCGGCATTGTGCCTTTTGTATTAAATTCGGATGCAATTTCTGTGTTTCATCATCAATAACATGGTCCATGGGATACAGTAAACCTGAAGTGAAGCATCGGAATCTAAAACTGGACTCACAGGATAGGTTCAAATCATAGAAAGTAAGAGTGTCAGTCCTCTTGTACTTAAATCGCCATTGTGCCTTTTGTATTAAATACGGATGTAATTTCTGTGTTTCATCGTCTATAAGAAGGTACAAGGGATACAGTAAACCTGATGTGAAGCATCGGATTCTAAAACTGGACTCACAAGAGAGTTTCAAATCATAGAAAGTGAGAGTGTCAGTCCTCTTGTACTTATGTCGGCATTGTGCCTTTTGTATTACATTCCGATGCAATGTCTGTGTTTCTTCGACAATAAGAAGGTCCAAGGGATACAGTAAACCTGAAGTGAAGCATCGCAATCTAAAACTGGACTCACTGGAGAGGTTCAAATCATAGAAAATGAGAGTGTCAGTCCTCTTGTACTTACGTCGGCATTGTGCCTTTTGTATTAAATTCGGATGAAATTTCTGTGTTCCATTGTCAACAAGAAGGTCCAAGGGATACAGTAAACCTGAAGTGAAGCATCGGAATCTAAAACTGGACTCACAGGAGAGGTTGAAATCATAGAAAGTGAGAGTGCCAGTCCTCTTGTACTTAAGTCGGCATTGTGCCTTTTGTATTAAATTCGGATGCAATATCTGTGTTTCATCGTCAATAAGATGGTCCAAGGTATACAGTAAACCTGAATTGAAGCATCGGAATGTAAAACTGGATACACAGGAGAGGTTCAAATCGTAGAAATTTAGTGTGTCTGTCCTCTTGCAGATAAGTCGGCATTGTGCCTTTTGTATTACATTCGGATGCAATTTCTGTGTTTCATCGTCAATAAGAAGGTCCATGGGATACAGTAAACCTGAAGTGAAGCATCGGAATCTAAAACTGGACTCACAGGATAGGTTCAAATCATAGAAAGTAAGAGTGTCAGTCCTCTTGTAGTTAAGTCGCCATTGTGCCTTTTGTATTAAATACGGATGCAATTTCTGTGTCTCATCGTCTATAAGAAGGTACAAGGGATACAGTAAACCTGAAGTGAAGCATCGGATTCTAAAACTGGACTCACAAGAGAGTTTCAAATCATAGAAAGTGAGAGTGTCAGTCCTCTTGTACTTAAGTCGGCATTGTGCTTTTTGTATTAAATTCCGATGCAATGTCTGTGTTTCATCGACAATAAGAAGGTCCAAGGGATACAGTAAACCTGAAGTGAAGCATCGCAATCTAAAACTGGACTCACTGGAGAGGTTCAAATCATAGAAAGTGAGAGTGTCAGTCCTCTTGTACTTAAGTCGGCATTGTGCCTTTTGTATTAAATTCGGATGCAATTTCTGTGTTTCATCGTCAATAAGAAGGTATAAGGGATACAGTAAACCTGAAGTGAAGCATCAGAATCTAAAACTGGACTAACAGGAGAGGTTCAAATCATAGAAAGTCAGAGTGTCAGGCCTCTAGTACTTAAGTCGGCATAGTGCCTTTTGTAATTAATTCTGATGCATTTCTGTGTTTCTTCGTCAATAAGATATTCCAAGGTATACAGTAAACCTGAAGTGAAGCATCGGAATCTAAAACTGGACTCACAGGAGAGGTTCAAATCATAGAGAGTTCGAGTGTCAGTCCTCACGTACTTATGTCGGCATTGTGCCTTTCGTATTAAATTCGGATGCAATTTCTGTGTTTCAACGTCAAGTAGAAGGTCCAAGGTAAACAGGAAAAGTGAAGTGAAGCATCGGAATCTGAAACTGGACTCACAGGGGAAGTTCAAATCATAGAAAGTCCGAGTGTCAGTCCTCTTGTACTTAAGTCGGCATTGTGCCTTTTGTATTAAATTCGGAGCAATTTCTGTGTTTCATCGTCAATAAGAAGGTACAAGGGATACAGTAAACTTGAAGTGAAGCATCGGAATCTAAAACTGGACTCACAGTAGAGGTTCAAATCATAGAAAGTTAGGGTGTCAGTCCCCCTGTACTTAAGTCGGCATTGTGCCTTTTGTATTAATTCGGAGGCAATTTCTGTGTTTTATCGTCAATAAGACGGTCCAAGGGATACAGTAAACGTGAAGTGAAGCATCGGAATCTAAAACTGGACTCACAGGAGAGGTTCAAAACATAGAAAGTGAGTGTGTCAGTCCTCTTGTACTTAAGTCGGCATTGTGCCTTTTGTATTAAATTCGGATGCAATTTCTGTGTTTCATCGTCAATAAGAAGGTATAAGGGATACAGTAAACCCGAAGTGAAGCATCGGAATCTAAAACTGGACTCACAGGAGAGGTTAAAATCATAGATAGTTAGAGTGTCAGTCCTCTTGTACTTAAGTCGGCATTGTGCCTTTTGTATTAAATTCGGATGCAATTTCTGTGTTTCATCGTCAATAAGAAGGTCCAAGGGATACAGTAAACCTGAAGTGAAGCATCGGAATCTAAAACTGGACTCACAGGAGAGGTTCAAATCATAGAAAGTAAGAGTGCCAGTCCTCTTGTACATAAGTTCGCATTGTGCCTTTTGTATTAAATTCGGATGCAATTTCTGTGTTTCATCGTCAATAAGAAGGTCCAAGGGATACAGTAAACCTGAAGTGAAGCATCGGAATCTAAAACTGGACTCACAGGAGAGGTTCAAATCATAGAAAGTGAGAGTGCCAGTCCTCTTGTACTTTAGTTCGCATTGTGCCTTTTGTATTAATTTCGGATGCAATTTCTGTGTTTCATCGTCAATAAGAAGGTCCAAGGTATACAGTTAACCTGAAGTGAAGCATCGGAATCTAAAACTGGACTCACAGTAGAGGTTCAAATCATAGAAAGTTCGAGTGTCAGTCCTCTCGTACTTATGTCGGCATTGTGCTTTTCGTATTAAATTCGGATGCAATTTCTGTGTTTCAACGTCAATTAGAAGGTCCAAGGTAAACAGGAAAAGTGAAGTGAAGCATCGGAATCTGAAACTGGACTCACAGGGGAGGTTCAAATCATAGAAAGTCCGAGTGTCAGTCCTCTTGTACTTAAGTCGGCATTGTGCCTTTTGTATTAAATTCGGATGCAATATCTGTGTTTCATCGTCAATAAGAAGGTACAAGGGATACAGTAATCCAGAAGTGAAACATCGCAATCTAAAACTGGACTCACTGGAGAGGTTCAAATCATAGAAAGTGAGAGTGTCAGTCCTCTTGTACTTAAGTCGGCATTGTGCCTTTTGTATTTAATTCGGATGCAATTTCTGTGTTTCATCGTCAATAATAAGGTATAAGGGATACAGTAAACCTGAAGTGAAGCATCAGAATCTAAAACTGGACTCACAGGAGAGGTTCAAATCATAGAAAGTCAGAGTGTCAGGCCTCTAGTACTTAAGTCGGCATAGTGCCTTTTGAAATTAATTCTGATGCAATTTCTGTGTTTCATCGTCAATAAGATATTCCAAGGTATACAGTCAACCTGAAGTGAAGCATCGGAATCTAAAACTGGACTCACAGGAGAGGTTCAAATCATTGAAAGTTCGAGTGTCAGTCCTCTCGTACTTATGTCGGCATTGTGCCTTTCGTATTAAATTCGGATGCAATTTCTGTGTTTCAACGTCAATTAGAAGGTCCAAGGTAAACAGGAAAAGTGAAGTGAAGCATCGGAATCTGAAACTGGACTCACAGGGGAGGTTCAAATCATAGAAAGTCCGAGTGTCAGTCCTCTTGGACTTAAGTCGGCATTGTGCCTTTTGTATTAAATTCGGATCCAATTTCTGTGTTTCATCGTCAATAAGAAGGTACAAGGGATACAGTAAACCTGAATTAGGCCATCGGAATCTAAAACTGGACTCACAGTAGAGGTTCAAATCATAGAAAGTTCGAGTGTCAGTCCTCTCATACTTATGTCGGCATTGTGCCTTTTGTATTAAATTCGGATGCAATTTCTGTGTTTCATCGTCAATAAGAAGGTCCAAGGTATACAGTAAACCTGAAGTGAAGCATCGGAATATAAAACTGGACTCACAGTAGAGTTTCAAATCATAGAAAGTTAGGGTGTCAGTCCCCTTGTACTTAAGTCGGCATTGTGCCTTTTGTATTAATTCGGAGGCAATTTCTGTGTTTCATCGTCAATAAGACGGTCCAAGGGACACAGTAAACCTGAAGTGAAGCATCGGAATCTAAAACTGGACTCTCAGGAGAGGTTCAAAACATAGAAAGTGAGAGTGTCAGTCCTCTTGTACTTAAGTCGGCATTGTGCCTTTTGTATTAAATTCGGATGCAATTTCTGTGTTTCATCGTCAATAAGAAGGTATAAGGGATACAGTAAACCTGAAGTGAAGCATCGGAATCTAAAACTGGACTCACAGGAGAGGTTCAAATCATAGAAAGTAAGAGTGCCAGTCCTCTTGTACTTAAGTTCGCATTGTGCCTTTTGTATTAAATTCGGATGCAATTTCTGTGTTTCATCGTCAATAAGAAGGTCCACGGGATACAGTAAACCTGAAGTGAAGCATCGGAATCTAAAACTGGACTCACAGGAGAGGTTCAAATCATAGAAAGTGAGAGTGCCAGTCCTCTTGTACTTAAGTTCGCATTGTGCCTTTTGTATTAAATTCGGATGCAATTTCTGTGTTTCATCGTCAATAAGAAGGTCCAAGGTATAAAGTTAACCTGAAGTGAAGCATCGGAATCTAAAACTGGACTCACAGTAGAGGTTCAAATCATAGAAAGTTCGAGTGTCAGTCCTCTCGTACTTATGTCGGCATTGTGCTTTTCGTATTAAATTCGGATGCAATTTCTGGGTTTCAACGTCAATTAGAAGGTCCAAGGTAAACAGGAAAAGTGAAGTGAAGCATCGGAATCTGACACTGGACTCACAGGGGAGGTTCAAATCATAGAAAGTCCGAGTGTCAGTCCTCTTGTACTTAAGTTCGCATTGTGCCTTTTGTATTAAATTCGGATGCAATTTCTGTGTTTCATCGTCAATAAGAAGGTCCACGGGATACAGTAAACCTGAAGTGAAGCATCGGAATCTAAAACTGGACTCACAGGAGAGGTTCAAATCATAGAAAGTAAGAGTGCCAGTCCTCTTGTACTTAAGTTCGCATTGTGCCTTTTGTATTAAATTCGGATGCAATTTCTGTGTTTCATCGTCAATAAGAAGGTCCAAGGTATACAGTTAACCTGAAGTGAAGCATCGGAATCTAAAACTGGACTCACAGTAGAGGTTCAAATCATAGAAAGTTCGAGTGTCAGTCCTCTCGTACTTATGTCGGCATTGTGCTTTTCGTATTAAATTCGGATGCAATTTCTGTGTTTCAACGTCAATTAGAAGGTCCAAGGTAAACAGGAAAAGTGAAGTGAAGCATCGGAATCTGAAACTGGACTCACAGGAGAGGTTCAAATCATAGAAAGTAAGAGTGCCAGTCCTCTTGTACATAAGTTCGCATTGTGCCTTTTGTATTAAATTCGGATGCAATTTCTGTGTTTCATCGTCAATAAGAAGGTCCAAGGGATACAGTAAAACTGAAGTGAAGCATCGGAATCTAAAACTGGACTCACAGGAGAGGTTCAAATCATAGAAAGTAAGAGTGCCAGTCCTCTTGTACTTAAGTTCGCATTGTGCCTTTTGTATTAAATTCGGATGCAATTTCTGTGTTTCATCGTCAATAAGAAGGTATAAGGGATACAGTAAACCCGAAGTGAAGCATCGGAATCTAAAACTGGACTCACAGGAGAGGTTAAAATCATAGATAGTTAGAGTGTCAGTCCTCTTGTACTTAAGTCGGCATTGTGCCTTTTGTATTAAATTCGGATGCAATTTCTGTGTTTCATCGTCAATAAGAAGGTCCAAGGGATACAGTAAACCTGAAGTGAAGCATCGGAATCTAAAACTGGACTCACAGGAGAGGTTCAAATCATAGAAAGTAAGAGTGCCAGTCCTCTTGTACATAAGTTCGCATTGTGCCTTTTGTATTAAATTCGGATGCAATTTCTGTGTTTCATCGTCAATAAGAAGGTCCAAGGGATACAGTAAACCTGAAGTGAAGCATCGGAATCTAAAACTGGACTCACAGGAGAGGTTCAAATCATAGAAAGTGAGAGTGCCAGTCCTCTTGTACTTTAGTTCGCATTGTGCCTTTTGTATTAATTTCGGATGCAATTTCTGTGTTTCATCGTCAATAAGAAGGTCCAAGGTATACAGTTAACCTGAAGTGAAGCATCGGAATCTAAAACTGGACTCACAGTAGAGGTTCAAATCATAGAAAGTTCGAGTGTCAGTCCTCTCGTACTTATGTCGGCATTGTGCTTTTCGTATTAAATTCGGATGCAATTTCTGTGTTTCAACGTCAATTAGAAGGTCCAAGGTAAACAGGAAAAGTGAAGTGAAGCATCGGAATCTGAAACTGGACTCACAGGGGAGGTTCAAATCATAGAAAGTCCGAGTGTCAGTCCTCTTGTACTTAAGTCGGCATTGTGCCTTTTGTATTAAATTCGGATGCAATATCTGTGTTTCATCGTCAATAAGAAGGTACAAGGGATACAGTAATCCAGAAGTGAAACATCGCAATCTAAAACTGGACTCACTGGAGAGGTTCAAATCATAGAAAGTGAGAGTGTCAGTCCTCTTGTACTTAGTTCGGCATTGTGCCTTTTGTATTTAATTCGGATGCAATTTCTGTGTTTCATCGTCAATAATAAGGTATAAGGGATACAGTAAACCTGAAGTGAAGCATCAGAATCTAAAACTGGACTCACAGGAGAGGTTCAAATCATAGAAAGTCAGAGTGTCAGGCCTCTAGTACTTAAGTCGGCATAGTGCCTTTTGAAATTAATTCTGATGCAATTTCTGTGTTTCATCGTCAATAAGATATTCCAAGGTATACAGTCAACCTGAAGTGAAGCATCGGAATCTAAAACTGGACTCACAGGAGAGGTTCAAATCATTGAAAGTTCGAGTGTCAGTCCTCTCGTACTTATGTCGGCATTGTGCCTTTCGTATTAAATTCGGATGCAATTTCTGTGTTTCAACGTCAATTAGAAGGTCCAAGGTAAACAGGAAAAGTGAAGTGAAGCATCGGAATCTGAAACTGGACTCACAGGGGAGGTTCAAATCATAGAAAGTCTGAGTGTCAGTCCTCTTGGACTTAAGTCGGCATTGTGCCTTTTGTATTAAATTCGGATCCAATTTCTGTGTTTCATCGTCAATAAGAAGGTACAAGGGATACAGTAAACCTGAATTAGGCCATCGGAATCTAAAACTGGACTCACAGTAGAGGTTCAAATCATAGAAAGTTCGAGTGTCAGTCCTCTCATACTTATGTCGGCATTGTGCCTTTTGTATTAAATTCGGATGCAATTTCTGTGTTTCATCGTCAATAAGAAGGTCCAAGGTATACAGTAAACCTGAAGTGAAGCATCGGAATATAAAACTGGACTCACAGTAGAGTTTCAAATCATAGAAAGTTAGGGTGTCAGTCCCCTTGTACTTAAGTCGGCATTGTGCCTTTTGTATTAATTCGGAGGCAATTTCTGTGTTTCATCGTCAATAAGACGGTCCAAGGGACACAGTAAACCTGAAGTGAAGCATCGGAATCTAAAACTGGACTCTCAGGAGAGGTTCAAAACATAGAAAGTGAGAGTGTCAGTCCTCTTGTACTTAAGTCGGCATTGTGCCTTTTGTATTAAATTCGGATGCAATTTCTGTGTTTCATCGTCAATAAGAAGGTATAAGGGATACAGTAAACCTGAAGTGAAGCATCGGAATCTAAAACTGGACTCACAGGAGAGGTTCAAATCATAGAAAGTAAGAGTGCCAGTCCTCTTGTACTTAAGTTCGCATTGTGCCTTTTGTATTAAATTCGGATGCAATTTCTGTGTTTCATCGTCAATAAGAAGGTCCACGGGATACAGTAAACCTGAAGTGAAGCATCGGAATCTAAAACTGGACTCACAGGAGAGGTTCAAATCATAGAAAGTGAGAGTGCCAGTCCTCTTGTACTTAAGTTCGCATTGTGCCTTTTGTATTAAATTCGGATGCAATTTCTGTGTTTCATCGTCAATAAGAAGGTCCAAGGTATAAAGTTAACCTGAAGTGAAGCATCGGAATCTAAAACTGGACTCACAGTAGAGGTTCAAATCATAGAAAGTTCGAGTGTCAATCCTCTCGTACTTATGTCGGCATTGTGCTTTTCGTATTAAATTCGGATGCAATTTCTGGGTTTCAACGTCAATTAGAAGGTCCAAGGTAAACAGGAAAAGTGAAGTGAAGCATCGGAATCTGACACTGGACTCACAGGGGAGGTTCAAATCATAGAAAGTCCGAGTGTCAGTCCTCTTGTACTTAAGTTCGCATTGTGCCTTTTGTATTAAATTCGGATGCAATTTCTGTGTTTCATCGTCAATAAGAAGGTCCACGGGATACAGTAAACCTGAAGTGAAGCATCGGAATCTAAAACTGGACTCACAGGAGAGGTTCAAATCATAGAAAGTAAGAGTGCCAGTCCTCTTGTACTTAAGTTCGCATTGTGCCTTTTGTATTAAATTCGGATGCAATTTCTGTGTTTCATCGTCAATAAGAAGGTCCAAGGTATAAAGTTAACCTGAAGTGAAGCATCGGAATCTAAAACTGGACTCACAGTAGAGGTTCAAATCATAGAAAGTTCGAGTGTCAGTCCTCTCGTACTTATGTCGGCATTGTGCTTTTCGTATTAAATTCGGATGCAATTTCTGGGTTTCAACGTCAATTAGAAGGTCCAAGGTAAACAGGAAAAGTGAAGTGAAGCATCGGAATCTGACACTGGACTCACAGGGGAGGTTCAAATCATAGAAAGTCCGAGTGTCAGTCCTCTTGTACTTAAGTCGGCATTGTGCCTTTTGTATTAAATTGGGATGCAATTTCTGTGTTTCATCGTCAATAAGAAGGTACAAGGGAAACAGTAAACCAGAAGTGAAGCATCGGAATCTAAAACTGGACTCACAGTAGAGGTTCAAATCATAGAAAGTTCGAGTGTCAGTCCTCTCGTACTTATGTCGGCATTGTGCCTTTTGTATTAAATTCGGATGCAATTTCAGTGTTTCATCGTCAATAAGAATGTCCAAGGTATACAGTAAACCTGAAGTGAAGCATCGGAATCTAAAACTGGACTCACAGTAGAGGTTCAAATCATAGAAAGTTAGGGTGTCAGTCCCCTTGTACTTAAGTCGGCATTGTGCCTTTTGTATTAATTCGGAGGCAATTACTGTGTTTCATCGTCAATAAGACGGTCCAAGGGATACAGGAAACCTGAAGTGAAGCATCGGAATCTAAAACTGGACTCACAGGACAGGTTCAAATCATAGAAAGTGAGAGTGTCAGTCCTCTTGTACTTAAGTCGGCATTGTGCCTTTTGTATTAAATTCGGATGCATTTTCTGTGTTTCATCGTCAATAAGAAGTCACAAGGGATACAGTAAACCTGAAGTGAAGCATCAGAATCTAAAACTGGACTCACAGGACAGGTTCAAATCATAGAAAGTGAGAGTGTCAGTACTCTTGTACTTAAGTTGGAATTGTGCCTTTTGTATTAAATTCGGATGCAATTTCTGTGTTTCATCGTCAATAAGAAGGTCCAAGGGATACAGTAAACCTGAAGTGAAGCATCGGAATCTAAAACTGGACTCACAGGAGAGGTTCAAATCATAGAAAGTAAGAGTGCCAGTCCTCTTGTACGTAAGTTCGCATTGTGCCTTTTGTATTAAATTCGGATGCAATTTCTGTGTTTCATCGTCATTAAGAAGGTCCAAGGGATACAGTAAACCTTAAGTGAAGCATCGGAAAGTAAAACTGGACTCACAGGAGAGGTTCAGATCATAGAAAGTGAGAGTGCCAGTCCTCTTGTACTTAAGTCGGCATTGTGCCTTTTGTATTAAATTGGGATGCAATTTCTGTGTTTCATCGTCAATAAGAAGGTACAAGGGAAACAGTAAACCAGAAGTGAAGCATCGGAATCTAAAACTGGACTCACAGTAGAGGTTCAAATCATAGAAAGTTCGAGTGTCAGTCCTCTCGTACTTATGTCGGCATTGTGCCTTTTGTATTAAATTCGGATGCAATTTCACTGTTTCATCGTCAATAAGAATGTCCAAGGTATACAGTAAACCTGAAGTGAAGCATCGGAATCTAAAACTGGACTCACAGTATAGGTTCAAATCATAGAAAGTAAGAGTGTCAGTCCTCTTGTACTTAAGTCGGCATTGTGCCTTTTGTATTAAATTGGGATGCAATTTCTGTGTTTCATCGTCAATAAGAAGGTACAAGGGAAACAGTAAACCAGAAGTGAAGCATCGCAATCTAAAACTGGACTCACTGGAGAGGTTCAAATCATAGAAAGTGAGAGTGTCAGTCCTCTAGTACTTAAGTCGGCATTGTGCCTTTTGTATTAAATTCGGATGAAATTTCTGTGTTTCATCGTCAATAAGAAGGTGCAAGGGATACAGTAAACCTGAAGTGAAGCATCGGAATCTAAAACTGGACTCGTAAGAGAGATTCAAATCATAGAAAGTGTAAGTGTAAGTCCTCTTGTACTGATGTCGGCATTGTGCCATTTGGATTCAATTCGGATGCAATTTCTGTGTTTCATCGTCAATAAGATGGTCCAAGGTATACAATAAACCTGACGTGAAGCATCGGAATCTAAAACTGGACTCACAGGAGAGGTTCAAATCATAGAAAGTGAGAGTGTCAGTCCTCTTGTACTTATGACGGCATTGTGCCTTTTGTATTAAATTCGGATGCAATTTCCGTGTTCCATTGTCAACAAGAAGGTCCAAGGGATACAGTAAACCTGAAGTGAAGCATCGGAATCTAAAACTGGACTCAAAGGAGAGGTTGAAATCATAGTAAGTGAGAGTGCCAGTCCTCTTGTACTTAAGTCGGCATTGTGCCTTTTGTATTAAATTCGGATGCAATATCTGTGTTTCATCGTCAATAACATGGTCCAAGGTATACAGTAAACCTGAATTGAAGCATCGGAATCTAAAACTGGACACACAGGAGAGGTTCAAATCATAGAAATTTAGAGTGTCAGGCCTCTTGCAGATAAGTCGGCATTGTGCCTTTTGTATTACATTCGGATGCAATTTCTGTGTTTCATCATCAATAAGAAGGTCCATGGGATACAGTAAACCTGAAGTGAAGCATCGGAATCTAAAACTGGACTTACAGGATAGGTTCCAATCATAGAAAGTAAGAGTGTCAGTCCTCTTGTAGTTAAGTCGCCATTGTGCCTTTTGTATTAAATACGGATGCAATTTCTGTGTCTCATCGTCTATAAGAAGGTACAAGGGATACAGTAAACCTGAAGTGAAGCATCGGATCCCAAAACTGGACTCACAAGAGAGTTTCAAATCATAGAAAGTGAGAGTGTCAGTCCCCTTGTACTTAAGTCGGCATTGTGCTTTTTGTATTAAATTCCGATGCAATGTCTGTGTTTCATCGACAATAAGAAGGTCCAAGGGATACAGTAAACCTGAAGTGAAGCATTGCAATCTAAAACTGGACTCACTGGAGAGGTTCAAAACATAGAAAGTGAGAGTGTCAGTCCTCTTGTACTTAAGTCGGCATTGTGCCTTTTGTATTAAATTCGGATGCAATTTCTGTGTTTCATCGTCAATAAGAAGGTATAAGGGATACAGTAAACCTTAAGTGAAGCATCAGAATCTAAAACTGGACTCACAGGATAGGTTCAAATCATAGAAAGTAAGAGTGTCAGTCCTCTTGTACTTAAGTCGCCATTGTGCCTTTTGTATTAAATACGGATGTAATTTCTGTGTTTCATCGTCTATAAGAAGGTACAAGGGATACAGTAAACCTGATGTGAAGCATCGGATTCTAAAACTGGACTCACAAGAGAGTTTCAAATCACAGAAAGTTCGAGTGTCAGTCCTCTCGTACTAATGTCGGCATTGTGCCTTTCGTATTAAATTCGGATGCAATTTCTGTGTTTCAACGTCAATTAGAAGGTCCAAGGTAAACAGGAAAAGTGAAGTGAAGCATCGGAATCTGAAACTGGACTCACAGGGGAGGTTCAAATCATAGAAAGTCCGAGTGTCAGTCCTCTTGTACTTAAGTCGGCATTGTGCCTTTTGTATTAAATTCGGATGCAATTTCTGTGTTTCATCGTCAATAAGAAGGTACAAGGGATACAGTAAACCTGAAGTGAAGCATTGGAATCTAAAACTGGACTCACAGTAGAGGTTCAAATCATAGAAAGTTCGAGTGTCAGTCCTCTCATACTTATGTCGGCATTGTGCCTTTTGTATTAAATTCGGATGCGCTTTCTGTGTTTCATCGTCAATAAGAAGGTCCAAGGTATACAGTAAACCTGAAGTGAAGCATCGGAATCTAAAACTGGACTCACAGTAGAGGTTCAAATCATAGAAAGTTAGGGTGTCAGTCCCCTTGTACCTAAGTGGGCATTGTGCCTTTTGTATTAATTCGGAGGCAATTTCTGTGTTTCATCGTCAATAAGACGGTCCAAGGGATACAGTAAACCTGAAGTGAAGCATCGGAATCTAAAACTGGACTCACAGGACAGGTTCAAATCATAGAAAGTGAGAGTGTCAGTCCTCTTGTACTTAAGTCGGCATTGTGCATTTTGTATTAAATTCCGATGCATTTTCTGTGTTTCATCGTCAATAAGAAGGCACAAGGGATACAGTAAACCAGAAGTGCAGCATCAGAATCTAAAACTGGCCTCACAGGATAGGTTCAAATCATAGAAAGTAAGAGTGTCATTCCTCTTGTAGTTAAGTCGCCATTGTGCCTTTTATATTAAATACGGATGCAATTTCTGTGTTTCATCGTCTGTAAGAAGGTACAAGGGATACAGTAAACCTGAAGTGAAGCATCGGATTCTAAAACTGGACTCACAAGAGAGTTTCAAATCATAGAAAGTGAGAGTATCAGTCCTCTTGTACTTAAGTCGGCATTGTGCTTTTTGTATTAAATTCCGATGCAATGTCTGTGTTTCATCGACAATAAGAAGGTCCAAGGGATACAGTAAACCTGAAGTGAAGCATCGCAATCTAAAACTGGACTCACTGGAGAGGTTCAAATCATAGAAAGTGAGAGTGTCAGTCCTCTTGTACTTAAGTCGGCATTGTGCCTTTTGTATTAAATTCGGATGAAATTTCTGTGTTTCATCGTCAATAAGAAGTTACAAGGGATACAGTAAACCTGAAGTGAAGCATCGGAATCTAAAACTGGACTCGTAAGACAGGTTCAAATTATAGAAAGTGTAAGTGTAAGTCCTCTTGTACTGATGTCGGCATTGTGCCATTTGGATTAAATTCGGATGCAATTTCTGTGTTTCATTGTCAATAAGAAGGTCCAAGGGATACAGTAAACCAGTAGTGAAGCATCGGAATCTAAAACTGGACTCACAGGAGAGGTTCAAAACATAGAAAGTGAGAGTGTCAGTCCTCTTGTACTTAAGTCGGCATTGTGCCTTTTGTATTAAATTCGGATGCAATTTCTGTGTTTCATCGTCAATAAGAAGGTATAAGGGATACAGCAAACCTGAAGTGAAGCATCAGAATCTAAAACTGGACTCACAGGAGAGGTTCAAATCATAGAAAGTCAGTGTGTCAGGCCTCTAGGACTTAAGTCGGCATAGTGCCTTTTGAAATTAATTCTGATGCAATTTCTGTGTTTCATCGTCAATAAGATTATCCAAGGTATACAGTAAACCTGAAGTGAAACATCGGAATCTAAAACTGGACTCACAGGAGAGGTTAAAATCATAGATAGTTAGAGTGTCAGTCCTCTTGTACTTAAGTCGGCATTGTGCCTTTTGTATTAAATTCGGATGCAATTTCTGTGTTTCATCGTCAATAAGAAGGTCCAAGGGATACAGTAAACCTGAAGTGAAGCATCGCAATCTAAAACTGGACGCTCAGGAGAGGTTCAAATCATAGAAAGTAAGAGTGCCAGTCCTCTTGTACTTAAGTTCGCATTGTGCCTTTTGTATTAAATTCGGATGCAATTTCTGTGTTTCATCGTCAATAAGAAGGTCCAAGGGATACAGTAAACCTGAAGTGTAGCATCGGAATCAAAAACTGGACTCACAGGAGAGGTTCAGATCATAGAAAGTGAGAGTGCCAGTCCTCTTGTACTTAAGTCGGCATTGTGCCTTTTGTATTAAATTCGGATGCAATTTCTGTGTTTCATCATCAATAACATGGTCCATGGGATACAGTAAACCTGAATTGAAGCATCGGAATCTAAAACTGGACTCACAGGATAGGTTCAAATCATAGAAAGTAAGAGTGTCAGTCCTCTTGTACTTAAGTCGCCATTGTGGCTTTTGTATTAAATACGGATGTTATTTCTGTGTTTCATCGTCTATAAGAAGGTACAAGGGATACAGTAAACCTGAAGTGAAGCATCGGATTCTAAAACTGGACTCACAAGAGAGTTTCAAATCATAGAAAGTGAGAGTGTCAGTCCTTTTGTACTTAAGTCGGCATTGTGCCTTTTGTATTAAATTCCGATGCAATGTCTGTGTTTCATCGACAATAAGAAGGTCCAAGGGATACAGTAAACCTGAAGTGAAGCATCGCAATCTAAAACTGGACTCACTGGAGATGTTCAAATCATAGAAAGTGAGAGTGTCAGTCCTCTTGTACTTAAGTCGGCATTGTGCCTTTTGTATTAAATTCGGATGAAATTTCTGTGTTTCATCGTCAATAAGAAGGTACAAGGGATACAGTAAACCTGAAGTGAAGCATCGGAATCTAAAACTGGACTCGTAAGAGAGGTTCAAATCATAGAAAGTGTAAGTGTAAGTCCTCTTGTACTGATGTCTTCATTGTGCCATTTGGATTAAATTCGGATGCAATTTCTGTGTTTCATCGTCAATAAGAAGCTCCAAGGGATACAGTAAACCTGAAGTGAAGCATCGGAAACTAAAACTGGACTCACAGGAGAGGTTCAAATCATAGAAAGTGAGAGTGTCAGTCCTCTCGTACTTATGTCGGCATTGTGCTTTTCGTATTAAATTCGGATGCAATTTCTGTGTTTCAACGTCAATTAGAAGGTCCAAGGTAAACAGGAAAAGTGAAGTGAAGCATCGGAATCTGAAACTGGACTCACAGGGGAGGTTCAAATCATAGAAAGTCCGAGTGTCAGTCCTCTTGTACTTAAGTCGGCATTGTGCCTTTTGTATTAAATTCGGATGCAATATCTGTGTTTCATCGTCAATAAGAAGGTACAAGGGATACAGTAATCCAGAAGTGAAACATCGCAATCTAAAACTGGACTCACTGGAGAGGTTCAAATCATAGAAAGTGAGAGTGTCAGTCCTCTTGTACTTAAGTCGGCATTGTGCCTTTTGTATTTAATTCGGATGCAATTTCTGTGTTTCATCGTCAATAATAAGGTATAAGGGATACAGTAAACCTGAAGTGAAGCATCAGAATCTAAAACTGGACTCACAGGAGAGGTTCAAATCATAGAAAGTCAGAGTGTCAGGCCTCTAGTACTTAAGTCGGCATAGTGCCTTTTGAAATTAATTCTGATGCAATTTCTGTGTTTCATCGTCAATAAGATATTCCAAGGTATACAGTCAACCTGAAGTGAAGCATCGGAATCTAAAACTGGACTCACAGGAGAGGTTCAAATCATTGAAAGTTCGAGTGTCAGTCCTCTCGTACTTATGTCGGCATTGTGCTTTTCGTATTAAATTCGGATGCAATTTCTGTGTTTCAACGTCAATTAGAAGGTCCAAGGTAAACAGGAAAAGTGAAGTGAAGCATCGGAATCTGAAACTGGACTCACAGGGGAGGTTCAAATCATAGAAAGTCCGAGTGTCAGTCCTCTTGGACTTAAGTCGGCATTGTGCCTTTTGTATTAAATTCGGATCCAATTTCTGTGTTTCATCGTCAATAAGAAGGTACAAGGGATACAGTAAACCTGAATTAGGCCATCGGAATCTAAAACTGGACTCACAGTAGAGGTTCAAATCATAGAAAGTTCGAGTGTCAGTCCTCTCATACTTATGTCGGCATTGTGCCTTTTGTATTAAATTCGGATGCAATTTCTGTGTTTCATCGTCAATAAGAAGGTCCAAGGTATACAGTAAACCTGAAGTGAAGCATCGGAATATAAAACTGGACTCACAGTAGAGTTTCAAATCATAGAAAGTTAGGGTGTCAGTCCCCTTGTACTTAAGTCGGCATTGTGCCTTTTGTATTAATTCGGAGGCAATTTCTGTGTTTCATCGTCAATAAGACGGTCCAAGGGACACAGTAAACCTGAAGTGAAGCATCGGAATCTAAAACTGGACTCTCAGGAGAGGTTCAAAACATAGAAAGTGAGAGTGTCTGTCCTCTTGTACTTAAGTCGGCATTGTGCCTTTTGTATTAAATTCGGATGCAATTTCTGTGTTTCATCGTCAATAAGGAGGTATAAGGGATACAGTAAACCTGAAGTGAAGCATCGGAATCTAAAACTGGACTCACAGGAGAGGTTCAAATCATAGAAAGTAAGAGTGCCAGTCCTCTTGTACTTAAGTTCGCATTGTGCCTTTTGTATTAAATTCGGATGCAATTTCTGTGTTTCATCGTCAATAAGAAGGTCCACGGGATACAGTAAACCTGAAGTGAAGCATCGGAATCTAAAACTGGACTCACAGGAGAGGTTCAAATCATAGAAAGTGAGAGTGCCAGTTCTCTTGTACTTAAGTTCGCATTGTGCCTTTTGTATTAATTTCGGATGCAATTTCTGTGTTTCATCGTCAATAAGAAGGTCCAAGGTATAAAGTTAACCTGAAGTGAAGCATCGGAATCTAAAACTGGACTCACAGTAGAGGTTCAAATCATAGAAAGTTCGAGTGTCAGTCCTCTCGTACTTATGTCGGCATTGTGCTTTTCGTATTAAATTCGGATGCAATTTCTGGGTTTCAACGTCAATTAGAAGGTCCAAGGTAAACAGGAAAAGTGAAGTGAAGCATCGGAATCTGACACTGGACTCACAGGGGAGGTTCAAATCATAGAAAGTCCGAGTGTCAGTCCTCTTGTACTTAAGTCGGCATTGTGCCTTTTGTATTAAATTGGGATGCAATTTCTGTGTTTCATCGTCAATAAGAAGGTACAAGGGAAACAGTAAACCAGAAGTGAAGCATCGGAATCTAAAACTGGACTCACAGTAGAGGTTCAAATCATAGAAAGTTCGAGTGTCAGTCCTCTCGTACTTATGTCGGCATTGTGCCTTTTGTATTAAATTCGGATGCAATTTCAGTGTTTCATCGTCAATAAGAATGTCCAAGGTATACAGTAAACCTGAAGTGAAGCATCGGAATCTAAAACTGGACTCACAGTAGAGGTTCAAATCATAGAAAGTTAGGGTGTCAGTCCCCTTGTACTTAAGTCGGCATTGTGCCTTTTGTATTAATTCGGAGGCAATTACTGTGTTTCATCGTCAATAAGACGGTCCAAGGGATACAGGAAACCTGAAGTGAAGCATCGGAATCTAAAACTGGACTCACAGGACAGGTTCAAATCATAGAAAGTGAGAGTGTCAGTCCTCTTGTACTTAAGTCGGCATTGTGCCTTTTGTATTAAATTCGGATGCATTTTCTGTGTTTCATCGTCAATAAGAAGTCACAAGGGATACAGTAAACCTGAAGTGAAGCATCAGAATCTAAAACTGGACTCACAGGACAGGTTCAAATCATAGAAAGTGAGAGTGTCAGTACTCTTGTACTTAAGTTGGAATTGTGCCTTTTGTATTAAATTCGGATGCAATTTCTGTGTTTCATCGTCAATAAGAAGGTCCAAGGGATACAGTAAACCTGAAGTGAAGCATCGGAATCTAAAACTGGACTCACAGGAGAGGTTCAAATCATAGAAAGTAAGAGTGCCAGTCCTCTTGTACGTAAGTTCGCATTGTGCCTTTTGTATTAAATTCGGATGCAATTTCTGTGTTTCATCGTCATTAAGAAGGTCCAAGGGATACAGTAAACCTTAAGTGAAGCATCGGAAAGTAAAACTGGACTCACAGGAGAGGTTCAGATCATAGAAAGTGAGAGTGCCAGTCCTCTTGTACTTAAGTCGGCATTGTGCCTTTTGTATTAAATTGGGATGCAATTTCTGTGTTTCATCGTCAATAAGAAGGTACAAGGGAAACAGTAAACCAGAAGTGAAGCATCGGAATCTAAAACTGGACTCACAGTAGAGGTTCAAATCATAGAAAGTTCGAGTGTCAGTCCTCTCGTACTTATGTCGGCATTGTGCCTTTTGTATTAAATTCGGATGCAATTTCACTGTTTCATCGTCAATAAGAATGTCCAAGGTATACAGTAAACCTGAAGTGAAGCATCGGAATCTAAAACTGGACTCACAGTATAGGTTCAAATCATAGAAAGTAAGAGTGTCAGTCCTCTTGTACTTAAGTCGCCATTGTGCCTTTTGTATTAAATACGAATGTAATTTCTGTGTTTCATCGTCTATAAGAAAGTACAAGGGATACAGTAAACCTGATGTCAAGCATCGGATTCTAAAACTGGACTCACAAGAGAGTTTCAAATCATAGAAAGTGAGAGTGTCAGTCCTCTTGTACTTAAGTCGGCGTTGTGCCTTTTGTATTAAATTCCGATGCAATGTCTGTGTTTCATCGACAAAAAGAAGGTCCAAGGGATACAGTAAACCTGAAGTGAAGCATCGCAATCTAAAACTGGACTCACTGGAGAGGTTCAAATCATAGAAAGTGAGAGTGTCAGTCCTCTAGTACTTAAGTCGGCATTGTGCCTTTTGTATTAAATTCGGATGAAATTTCTGTGTTTCATCGTCAATAAGAAGGTGCAAGGGATACAGTAAACCTGAAGTGAAGCATCGGAATCTAAAACTGGACTCGTAAGAGAGATTCAAATCATAGAAAGTGTAAGTGTAAGTCCTCTTGTACTGATGTCGGCATTGTGCCATTTGGATTCAATTCGGATGCAATTTCTGTGTTTCATCGTCAATAAGATGGTCCAAGGTATACAATAAACCTGACGTGAAGCATCGGAATCTAAAACTGGACTCACAGGAGAGGTTCAAATCATAGAAAGTGAGAGTGTCAGTCCTCTTGTACTTATGACGGCATTGTGCCTTTTGTATTAAATTCGGATGCAATTTCCGTGTTCCATTGTCAACAAGAAGGTCCAAGGGATACAGTAAACCTGAAGTGAAGCATCGGAATCTAAAACTGGACTCAAAGGAGAGGTTGAAATCATAGTAAGTGAGAGTGCCAGTCCTCTTGTACTTAAGTCGGCATTGTGCCTTTTGTATTAAATTCGGATGCAATATCTGTGTTTCATCGTCAATAACATGGTCCAAGGTATACAGTAAACCTGAATTGAAGCATCGGAATCTAAAACTGGACACACAGGAGAGGTTCAAATCATAGAAATTTAGAGTGTCAGGCCTCTTGCAGATAAGTCGGCATTGTGCCTTTTGTATTACATTCGGATGCAATTTCTGTGTTTCATCATCAATAAGAAGGTCCATGGGATACAGTAAACCTGAAGTGAAGCATCGGAATCTAAAACTGGACTCACAGGATAGGTTCCAATCATAGAAAGTAAGAGTGTCAGTCCTCTTGTAGTTAAGTCGCCATTGTGCCTTTTGTATTAAATACGGATGCAATTTCTGTGTCTCATCGTCTATAAGAAGGTACAAGGGATACAGTAAACCTGAAGTGAAGCATCGGATCCCAAAACTGGACTCACAAGAGAGTTTCAAATCATAGAAAGTGAGAGTGTCAGTCCTCTTGTACTTAAGTCGGCATTGTGCTTTTTGTATTAAATTCCGATGCAATGTCTGTGTTTCATCGACAATAAGAAGGTCCAAGGGATACAGTAAACCTGAAGTGAAGCATTGCAATCTAAAACTGGACTCACTGGAGAGGTTCAAATCATAGAAAGTGAGAGTGTCAGTCCTCTTGTACTTAAGTCGGCATTGTGCCTTTTGTATTAAATTCGGATGCAATTTCTGTGTTTCATCGTCAATAAGAAGGTATAAGGGATACAGTAAACCTTAAGTGAAGCATCAGAATCTAAAACTGGACTCACAGGATAGGTTCAAATCATAGAAAGTAAGAGTGTCAGTCCTCTTGTACTTAAGTCGCCATTGTGCCTTTTGTATTAAATACGGATGTAATTTCTGTGTTTCATCGTCTATAAGAAGGTACAAGGGATACAGTAAACCTGATGTGAAGCATCGGATTCTAAAACTGGACTCACAAGAGAGTTTCAAATCACAGAAAGTTCGAGTGTCAGTCCTCTCGTACTAATGTCGGCATTGTGCCTTTCGTATTAAATTCGGATGCAATTTCTGTGTTTCAACGTCAATTAGAAGGTCCAAGGTAAACAGGAAAAGTGAAGTGAAGCATCGGAATCTGAAACTGGACTCACAGGGGAGGTTCAAATCATAGAAAGTCCGAGTGTCAGTCCTCTTGTACTTAAGTCGGCATTGTGCCTTTTGTATTAAATTCGGATGCAATTTCTGTGTTTCATCGTCAATAAGAAGGTACAAGGGATACAGTAAACCTGAAGTGAAGCATTGGAATCTAAAACTGGACTCACAGTAGAGGTTCAAATCATAGAAAGTTCGAGTGTCAGTCCTCTCATACTTATGTCGGCATTGTGCCTTTTGTATTAAATTCGGATGCGCTTTCTGTGTTTCATCGTCAATAAGAAGGTCCAAGGTATACAGTAAACCTGAAGTGAAGCATCGGAATCTAAAACTGGACTCACAGTAGAGGTTCAAATCATAGAAAGTTAGGGTGTCAGTCCCCTTGTACCTAAGTGGGCATTGTGCCTTTTGTATTAATTCGGAGGCAATTTCTGTGTTTCATCGTCAATAAGACGGTCCAAGGGATACAGTAAACCTGAAGTGCAGCATCGGAATCTAAAACTGGACTCACAGGACAGGTTCAAATCATAGAAAGTGAGAGTGTCAGTCCTCTTGTACTTAAGTCGGCATTGTGCATTTTGTATTAAATTCCGATGCATTTTCTGTGTTTCATCGTCAATAAGAAGGCACAAGGGATACAGTAAACCAGAAGTGCAGCATCAGAATCTAAAACTGGCCTCACAGGATAGGTTCAAATCATAGAAAGTAAGAGTGTCATTCCTCTTGTAGTTAAGTCGCCATTGTGCCTTTTATATTAAATACGGATGCAATTTCTGTGTTTCATCGTCTGTAAGAAGGTACAAGGGATACAGTAAACCTGAAGTGAAGCATCGGATTCTAAAACTGGACTCACAAGAGAGTTTCAAATCATAGAAAGTGAGAGTATCAGTCCTCTTGTACTTAAGTCGGCATTGTGCTTTTTGTATTAAATTCCGATGCAATGTCTGTGTTTCATCGACAATAAGAAGGTCCAAGGGATACAGTAAACCTGAAGTGAAGCATCGCAATCTAAAACTGGACTCACTGGAGAGGTTCAAATCATAGAAAGTGAGAGTGTCAGTCCTCTTGTACTTAAGTCGGCATTGTGCCTTTTGTATTAAATTCGGATGAAATTTCTGTGTTTCATCGTCAATAAGAAGTTACAAGGGATACAGTAAACCTGAAGTGAAGCATCGGAATCTAAAACTGGACTCGTAAGACAGGTTCAAATTATAGAAAGTGTAAGTGTAAGTCCTCTTGTACTGATGTCGGCATTGTGCCATTTGGATTAAATTCGGATGCAATTTCTGTGTTTCATTGTCAATAAGAAGGTCCAAGGGATACAGTAAACCAGTAGTGAAGCATCGGAATCTAAAACTGGACTCACAGGAGAGGTTCAAAACATAGAAAGTGAGAGTGTCAGTCCTCTTGTACTTAAGTCGGCATTGTGCCTTTTGTATTAAATTCGGATGCAATTTCTGTGTTTCATCGTCAATAAGAAGGTATAAGGGATACAGCAAACCTGAAGTGAAGCATCAGAATCTAAAACTGGACTCACAGGAGAGGTTCAAATCATAGAAAGTCAGTGTGTCAGGCCTCTAGGACTTAAGTCGGCATAGTGCCTTTTGAAATTAATTCTGATGCAATTTCTGTGTTTCATCGTCAATAAGATTATCCAAGGTATACAGTAAACCTGAAGTGAAACATCGGAATCTAAAACTGGACTCACAGGAGAGGTTAAAATCATAGATAGTTAGAGTGTCAGTCCTCTTGTACTTAAGTCGGCATTGTGCCTTTTGTATTAAATTCGGATGCAATTTCTGTGTTTCATCGTCAATAAGAAGGTCCAAGGGATACAGTAAACCTGAAGTGAAGCATCGCAATCTAAAACTGGACGCTCAGGAGAGGTTCAAATCATAGAAAGTAAGAGTGCCAGTCCTCTTGTACTTAAGTTCGCATTGTGCCTTTTGTATTAAATTCGGATGCAATTTCTGTGTTTCATCGTCAATAAGAAGGTCCAAGGGATACAGTAAACCTGAAGTGTAGCATCGGAATCAAAAACTGGACTCACAGGAGAGGTTCAGATCATAGAAAGTGAGAGTGCCAGTCCTCTTGTACTTAAGTCGGCATTGTGCCTTTTGTATTCAATTCGGATGCAATTTCTGTGTTTCATCATCAATAACATGGTCCATGGGATACAGTAAACCTGAATTGAAGCATCGGAATCTAAAACTGGACTCACAGGATAGGTTCAAATCATAGAAAGTAAGAGTGTCAGTCCTCTTGTACTTAAGTCGCCATTGTGGCTTTTGTATTAAATACGGATGTTATTTCTGTGTTTCATCGTCTATAAGAAGGTACAAGGGATACAGTAAACCTGAAGTGAAGCATCGGATTCTAAAACTGGACTCACAAGAGAGTTTCAAATCATAGAAAGTGAGAGTGTCAGTCCTTTTGTACTTAAGTCGGCATTGTGCCTTTTGTATTAAATTCCGATGCAATGTCTGTGTTTCATCGACAATAAGAAGGTCCAAGGGATACAGTAAACCTGAAGTGAAGCATCGCAATCTAAAACTGGACTCACTGGAGATGTTCAAATCATAGAAAGTGAGAGTGTCAGTCCTCTTGTACTTAAGTCGGCATTGTGCCTTTTGTATTAAATTCGGATGAAATTTCTGTGTTTCATCGTCAATAAGAAGGTACAAGGGATACAGTAAACCTGAAGTGAAGCATCGGAATCTAAAACTGGACTCGTAAGAGAGGTTCAAATCATAGAAAGTGTAAGTGTAAGTCCTCTTGTACTGATGTCTTCATTGTGCCATTTGGATTAAATTCGGATGCAATTTCTGTGTTTCATCGTCAATAAGAAGCTCCAAGGGATACAGTAAACCTGAAGTGAAGCATCGGAAACTAAAACTGGACTCACAGGAGAGGTTCAAATCATAGAAAGTGAGAGTGTCAGTCCTCTTGTACTTATGACGGCATTGTGCCTTTTGTATTAAATTCGGATGCAATTTCTGTGTTTCATTGTCAATAAGAAGGTCCAAGGGATACAGTAAACCTGAAGTGAAGCATCGGAATCTAAAACTGGACTCACAGGAGAGGTTCAAATCATAGAAAGTGTGAGTGCCAGTCCTCTTGTACTTAAGTCGGCATTGTGCCTTTTGTATTAAATTCGGATGCAATATCTGTGTTTCATCGTCAATAAGATGGTCCAAGGTATACAGTAAACCTGAAGTGAAGCATCGGAATCTAAAACTGGGCACACTGGAGAGGTTCAAATCATAGAAATTTAGAGTGTCAGTCTTCTTGCAGATAAGTCGGCATTGTGCCTTTTGTATTACATTCGGATGCAATTTCAGTGTTTCATCGTCAATAAGAAGGTCCATGGGATACAGTAAACCTGAAGTGAAGCATCGGAATCTAAAACTGGACTCACAGGAGTGGTTCAAATCATAGAAAGTGAGAGTGCCAGTCCTCTTGTACTTAAGTTCGCATTGTGCCTTTTGTATTAAATTCGGATGCAATTTCTGTGTTTCATCGTCAATAAGAAGGTCCAAGGGATACAGTTAACCTGAAGTGAAGCATCGGAATCTAAAACTGGACTCACAGGAGAGGTTCAAATCATAGAAAGTGAGAGTGCCAGTCCTCTTGTACTTAAGTTCGCATTGTGCCTTTTGTATTAAATTCGGATGCAATTTCTGTGTTTCATCGTCAATAAGAAGGTCCAAGGTATACAGTTAACCTGAAGTGAAGCATCGGAATCTAAAACTGGACTCACAGTAGAGGTTCAAATCATAGAAAGTTCAAGTGTCAGTCCTCTCGTACTTATGTCGGCATTGTGCCTTTCGTATTAAATTCGGATGCAATTTCTGTGTGTCAACGTCAAATAGAAGTTCCAAGGTAAACAGGAAAAGTGAAGTGAAACATCGGAATCTGAAACTGGACTCACAGGGGAGGTTCAAATCATAGAAAGTCCGAGTGTCAGTCCTCTTGTACTTAAGTCGGCATTGTGCCTTTTGTATTAAATTCGGATGCAATTTCTGTGTTTCATCGTCAATAAGAAGGTACAAGGGATACAGTAAGCCTAAAGTGAAGCATCGGAATCTAAAACTGGACTCACAGTAGAGGTTCAAATCATAGAAAGTTCGAGTGTCAGTCCTCTCGTACTTATGTCGGCATTGTGCCTTTTGTATTAAATTCGGATGCAATTTCTGTGTTTCATCGTCAATAAGAAGGTCCAAGGTATACAGTAAACCTGAAGTGAAGCATCGGAATCAAAAACTGGACTCACAGTAGAGGTTCAAATCATAGAAAGCTAGGGTGTCAGTCCCCTTGTACTTATGTCGGCATTGTGCCTTTTGTATTAATTTAGAGGCAGTTTCTGTGTTTCATCGTCAATAAGACGGTCCAAGGGATACAGTAAACCTGAAGTGAAGCATCGGAATCTAAAACTGGACTCACAGGACAGGTTCAAATCATAGAAAGTGAGAGTGTCAGTCCTCTTGTACTTATGTCGGCATTGTGCCTTTTGTATTAAATTCGGATGCATTTTCTGTGTTTCATCGTCTATAAGAAGGCCCAAGGGATACAGTAAAACTGAAGTGAAGCATCAGAATCTAAAACTGGACTCACAGGAGAGGTTCAAATCATGGAAAGTGAGAGTGTCAGTCCTCTTGTACTTAAGTCGGCATAGTGCCTTTTGAAATTAATTCCGATGCAATTTCAGTGTCTCATCGTCAATAAGATATTCCAAGGTATACAGTAAACCTGAAGTGAAGCATCGGAATCTAAATCTGGACTCACAGGAGAGGTTTAAATCATAGATAGTTAGAGTGTCAGCCCTCTTGTACTTAAGTCGGTATTGTGCCTTTTGTATTCAATTCGGATGCAATTTCTGTGTTTCATCGTCAATAAGAAGGTCCAAGGAATACAGTTAACCTGAAGTGAAGCATCGGAATCTAATACTGGACTCACAGGAGAGGTAAGGGTTATAGAAAGTGAGAGTGCCAGTCCTCTTGTACTTAAGTCGGCATTGTGCCTTTTGTGTTAAATTCGGATGCAATTTCTGTGTTTCATCGTAAATAAGAAGGTCCAAGCTATACAGTAAACCTGACGTGAAGCAACGGAATTTAAAACTGGACATACAGGAGAGGTTCAAATCATAGAAATTTAGAGTGTCAGTCCTCTTGCACATAAGTCGGCATTGTGCCTTTTGTATTATATTCAAATGCACTTTCTGTGTTTCATCGTCAATAAGAAGGTTCAAGGTATACAGTAAACCTGAAGTGTAGCATCGGAATATAAAGCTGGACTAACAGGAGAGGTTCAAATCATAGAAAGTGAGAGTGTCAGTCCTGTTGTACTTAAGTCGGCATTGTGCGTTTTGTATTAAATTCTAATGCAATTTCTGTGTTTCATCGTCAATATGAAGGTCCAAGGTATACAGGTAAAGTGAAGTGAAGCATCGGAATCTGAAACTGGACTCACAGGAGAGGTTCAAATCATAGAAAGTCCGAATGTCAGTCCTCTTAAGCTTAAGTCGGCATTGTGCTTTTTGTATTAAATTCGGATGCAATTTCTGTGCTTCATCGTCAATAAGAAGGTCCAAGGGCTACAGTAAACCTAAAGTGAAGCATCGGAATCTGAAACTGGACTCACAGGAGAGGTTCAAATCATAGAAAGTGAGAGTGTCAGTCCTCTTGTACTTAAGTCGGCATAGTGCTTTTGTATTAAATTCGGATGCAACTTCTGTTTCATCGTCAGTAAGAAGGTACAAGGGATACAGTAAACCTGAAGTGAAGCATCGGAATCTAAAACAGGACTCACAGGATAGGTTCAAATCATACAAAATGAGAGTGTCAGTCCTCTTGTACTTAAGTCGGCATTGTGCCTTTTGTATTAATTTCGGATGCATTTTCTGTGTTTCATCGTCAATAAGAAGGTCCAAGGGATACAGTAAACCGGAAGTGAAGCATCGGAATGTAAAACTGGAGTCTCAGGACAGGTTCAAATCATAGAACGTTAGAGTGTCTGTCCTCTCGTACTTAAGTCGGCATTGTGCCTCTTGTATTAAATTAGGATGCAATTTCTGTGTTTCATCGTCAATAAGAAGGTCCAAGGTATACAGTAAACCAGAAGTGAAGCATCAGAATCTAATCAGGACTCACAGGAGAGGTTCAAATCATAGAAAGTGAGAGTGTCAGTCGTCTTGTACTTAAGTCGGGATTGTGCCTTTTGTATTAAATTCGGATGCAATGTCTGTGTTTCATCGTCAATAAGAAGGTCCAAGGGATACAGTAGACCTGAAGTGAAGCATCGGAATCTAAAACTGGACTCACAGGAGAGGTTCAAATCATAGAAAGTGAGAGTGTCAGTCCTCTAGTACTTAAGTCGGCATTGTGTCTTTTGCATTAAGTTCGGATGCAATTTTTATGTTTCATCGTCAATAAGAAGGTAAAAAGGAATACAGTAAACCTGAAGTGAAGCATCGGAATCTAAAACTGGACTCACAGGAGATGTTCAAATCATAGAAAGTTAGAGTGTCAGTCCTCTTGTACTTGAGTCGGCATTGTGCCTTTTGTATTAATTTCGGATGTAATTTCTGTGTATCATCGTCAATAAGAAGGTCCAAGGAATACAGTAAACCTGAAGTAAAGCATCGGAATCTAATCAGGACTCACAGGAGAGGTTCAAATCATAGAAAGTGAGAGTGTCAGTCGTCTTGTACTTAAGTCGGGATTGTGCCTTTTGTATTAAATTCGGATGCAATGTCTGTGTTTCATCGTCAATAAGAAGGTCCAAGGGATACAGTAAACCTGAAGTGAAGCATCGGAATCTAAAACTGGACTCACAGGAGAGGCTCAAATCATAGAAAGTTTGAGTGTCAGTCCTCTTGTACTTAGGTCGGCATTGTGTCTTTTGTATTAAGTTTGGATGCAATTTCTGTGTTTCATCGTCAATAACAAGGTCCAAGTTATACAGTAAACCTGAAAAGAAGCATAGGAATCTGAAACTGGACTCACAAGGGAGGTTCAAATCATAGAAAGTGAGAGTGTCAGTGCCCTTGTACTTAAGTCGGCATTGTGCCTTTTGTATTAAATTCGGATGCAATTTGTGTGTTTCATCGACAATAAGAAGGTCCAAGGGATACAGTAAACCTTAAGTGAAACAACGGAATCTAAAACTGGACTCACAGGAGAGGTTCAAATTATAGAAAGTGAGAGTGTCAGTCCTCTTGTACTTAAGTCGGCATTGTGCCTTTTGTATTAAATTAGGATGCAATTTCTGTGTTTTATCGCCAATAAGACGGTCCAAGGGATATAGTAAACCTGAAGTGAAGCATCGGAATCTAAACTGGACTCACAGGAGAGGTTTAAATCACAGAAAGTGAGAGTGTCAGGCCTCTTGTACTTAAGTTCGCATTGTGCCTTTTGTATTAATTTCGGATGCAATTTCTGTGTTTCATCGTCAATAAGAAGGTCCAAGATATACAGTTAACCTGAAGTGAAGCATCGGAATCTAAAACTGGACTAACAGGTGAGGTTCAAATCATAGAAAGTGAGAGTGTCAGTCCTCTTGTACTTAAGTCGGCATTGTGCCTTTTGTATTAAATTCTAATGCAATTTCTGTGTTTCATCGTCAATAAGAAGGTCCAAGGTATACAGGCAAAGTGTAGTGAAGCATCGGAATCTGAAACTGGACTCACAGGAGAGGTTCAAATCATAGAAAATCCGAATGTCAGTCCTCTTGTGCTTAAGTCGGCATTGTGCTTTTTGTATTATATTCGGATGCAATTTCTGTGCTTCATCGTCAATAAGAAGGTCCAAGGGCTACAGTAAACCTGAAGTGAAGCATCGGAATCTGAAACTGGACTCACAAGAGAGGTTCAAATCATAGAAAGTGAGAGTGTCAGTCCTCTTGTACTTAAGTCGGCATAGTGCCTTTTGTATTAAATTCGAATGCAATTTCTGTTTCATCGTGAGTAAGAAGGTACAAGGGATACAGTACACCTGAAGTGAAGCATTGCAATCTAAAACTGGACTCACTGGAGAGGTTCAAATTATAGAAAGTGAGAGTGTCAGTCCTCTTGTACTTAAGTCGGCATTGTGCCTTTTGTATTAAATTCGGAAGAAATATCTGTGTTTCATCGTCAATAAGAAGTTACAAGGGATACAGTAAACCTGAAGTGAAGCATCGCAATCTAAAACTGGACTCGTAAGACAGGTTCAAATCATAGAAAGTGTAAGTGTAAGTCCTCTTGTACTGATGTCGGCATTGTGCCATTTGGATTAAATTCGGATGCAATTTCTGTGTTTCATCGTCAATAAGAAGGTCCAAGGGATACAGTAAACCTGAAGTGAAGCATCGGAATCTAAAACTGGACTCACTGGAGAGGTTCAAATCATAGAAAGTAAGAGTGCCAGTCCTCTTGTACTTAAGTTCGCATTGTGCCTTTTGTATTAAATTCGGATGCAATTTCTGTGTTTCATCGTCAATAAGAAGGTCCAAGGGATACAGTAAACCTGAAGTGAAGCATCGGAATCTAAAACTGGACCTACAGGAGAGGTTCAAATCATAGAAAGTAAGAGTGCCAGTCCTCTTGTACTTAAGTTCGCATTGTGCCTTTTGTATTAAATTCGGTTGCAATTTCTGTGTTTCATCGTCGATAAGAAGGTCCAAGATATACAGTTAACCTGAAGTGAAGCATCGGAATCTAAAACTAGACTCACAGTAGAGGTTCAAATCATAGAAAGTTCGAGTGTCAGTTCTCTCGTACTTATGTCGGCATTGTGCCTTTCGTATTAAATTCGGATGCAATTTCTGTGTTTCAACGTCAATTAGAAGGTCAAAGGTAAACAGGAACAGTGAAGTGAAGCATCGGAATCTGAAACTGGACTCACAGGGGAGGTTCAAATCATAGAAAGTCCGAGTGTCAGTCCTCTTGTACTTAAGTCGGCATTGTGCCTTTTGTATTACATTCGGATGCAATTTCTGTGTTTTATCGTCAATAAGAAGGTACAAGGGATACAGTAAACCTGAAGTGAAGCATCGGAATCTAAAACTGGACTCACAGGAGAGGTTCAAATCATAGAAAGTGAGAGTGTCAGTCCTCTAGTACTTAAGTCGGCATTGTGTCTTTTGCATTAAGTTCGGATGCAATTTCTATGTTTCATCGTCAATAAGAAGGTAAAAAGGAATACAGTAAACCTGAAGTGAAGCATCGGAATCTAAAACTGGACTCACAGGAGATGTTCAAATCATAGAAAGTTAGAGTGTCAGTCCTCTTGTACTTGAGTCGGCATTATGCCTTTTGTATTAATTTCGGATGCAATTTCTGTGTATCATCGTCAATAAGAAGGTCCAAGGAATACAGTAAACCTCAAGTAAAGCATCGGAATCTAATCTGGACTCACAGGAGAGGTTCAAATCATAGAAAGTGAGAGTGTCAGTCCTCTTGTACTTAAGTCGGCATTGTGCCTTTTGTATTAAATTCGGATGCAATGTCTGTGTTTCATCGTCAATAAGAAGGTCCAAGGGATACAGCAAACCTGAAGTGAAGCATCGGAATCTAAAACTGGACTCACAGGAGAGGCTCAAATCATAGAAAGTGTGAGTGTCAGTCCTCTTGTACTTAGGTCGGCATTGTGTCTTTTGTATTAAGTTTGGATGCAATTTCTGAGTTTCATCGTCAATAAGAAGGTCCAAGTTATACAGTAAACCTGAAAAGAAGCATAGGAATCTGAAACTGGACTCACAAGGGAGGTTCAAATCATAGAGAGTGAGAGTGTCAGTCCACTTGTACTTAAGTCGTCATTGTGCCTTTTGTATTAAATTCGGATGCAATTTCTGTGTTTCATCGTCAATAAGAAGGTCCAAGGGATACAGTAAACCTGAAGTGAAGCATCGGAATCTAAAACTGGACTCACAGGAGAGGTTCAAATCATAGAAAGTAAGAGTGCCAGTCCTCTTGTACTTAAGTTCGCATTGTGCCTCTTGTATTAAATTCGGTTGCAATTTCTGTGTTTCATCGTCAATAAGAAGGTCCAAGATATACAGTTAACCTGAAGTGAAGCATCGGAATCTAAAACTAGACTCACAGTAGAGGTTCAAATCATAGAAATTTCGAGTGTCAGTCCTCTCGTACTTATGTCGGCATTGTGCCTTTCGTATTAAATTCGGATGCAATTTCTGTGTTTCAACGTCAATTAGAAGGTCAAAGGTAAACAGGAACAGTGAAGTGAAGCATCGGAATCTGAAACTGGACTCACAGGGGAGGTTCAAATCATAGAAAGTCCGAGTGTCAGTCCTCTTGTACTTAAGTCGGCATTGTGCCTTTTGTATTTCATTCGGATGCAATTTCTGTGTTTTATCGTCAATAAGAAGGTACAAGGGATACAGTAAAGCTGAAGTGAAGCATCGGAATCTAAAACTGGACTCACAGGAGAGGTTCAAATCATAGAAAGTGAGAGTGTCAGTCCTCTAGTACTTAAGTCGGCATTGTGTCTTTTGCATTAAGTTCGGATGCAATTTCTATGTTTCATCGTCAATAAGAAGGTAAAAAGGAATACAGTAAACCTGAAGTGAAGCATCGGAATCTAAAACTGGACTCACAGGAGATGTTCAAATCATAGAAAGTTAGAGTGTCAGTCCTCTTGTACTTGAGTCGGCATTGTGCCTTTTGTATTAATTTCGGATGCAATTTCTGTGTATCATCGTCAATAAGAAGGTCCAAGGAATACAGTAAACCTGAAGTAAAGCATCGGAATCTAATCTGGACTCACAGGAGAGGTTCAATTCATAGAAAGTGAGAGTGTCAGTCCTCTTGTACTTAAGTCGGCATTGTGCCTTTTGTATTAAATTCGGATGCAATGTCTGTGTTTCATCGTCAATAAGAAGGTCCAAGGGATACAGTAAACCTGAAGTGTAGCATCGGAATCTAAAACTGGACTCACAGGAGAGGCTCAAATCATAGAAAGTTTGAGTGTCAGTCCTCTTGTACTTAGGTCGGCATTGTGCTTTTGTATTAAGTTTGGATGCAATTTCTGAGTTTCATCGTCAATAAGAAGGTCCAAGTTATACAGTAAACCTGAAAAGAAGCATAGGAATCTGAAACTGGACTCACAAGGGAGGTTCAAATCATAGAAAGTGAGAGTGTCAGTCCCCTTGTACTTAAGTCGGCATTTTGCCTTTTGTATTAATTTCGGATGCAATTTCTGTGTTTCATCGTCAATAAGAAGGTCCAAGGTATACAGTTAACCTGAAGTGAAGCATCGGAATCTAAAACTGGACTAACAGGTGAGGTTCAAATCATTGAAAGTGAGAGTGTCAGTCCTCTTGTACTTAAGTCGGCATAGTGCCTTTTGTATTAAATTCGGATGCAATTTCTGTTTCATCGTCAGTAAGAAGGTACAAGGGATACAGTAAACCTGAAGTGAAGCATTGCAATCTAAAACTGGACTCACTGGAGAGGTTCAAATCATAGAAAGTGAGAGTGTCAAGCCTCTTGTACTTAAGTCGGCATTGTGCCTTTTGTATTAAATTCAGATGAAATATCTGTGTTTCATCGTCAATTAGAAGTTACAAGGGATACAGTAAACCTGAAGTGAAGCATCGCAATCTAAAACTGGACTCGTAAGACAGGTTCAAATCATAGAAAGTGTAAGTGTAAGTCCTCTTGTACTGATGTCGGCATTGTGCCATTTGGATTAAATTCGGATGCAATTTCTGTGTTTCATCGTCAATAAGAAGGTCCAAGGGATACTGTAAACCTGACGTGAAGCATCGGAATCTAAAACTGGACTCACAGGAGAGGTTCAAATCTTAGAAAGTAAGAGTGCCAGTCCTCTTGTACTTAAGTTCGCATTGTGCCTTTTGTATTAAATTCGGTTGCAATTTCTGTGTTTCATCGTTAATAAGAAGGTCCAAGATATACAGTTAACCTGAAGTGAAGCATCGGAATCTAAAACTAGACTCACAGTAGAGGTTCAAATCATAGAAAGTTCGAGTGTCAGTCCTCTCGTACTTATGTCGGCATTGTGCCTTTCGTATTAAATTCGGATGCAATTTCTGTGTTTCAACGTCAATTAGAAGGTCCAAGGTAAACAGGAACAGTGAAGTGAAGCATCGGAATCTGAAACTGGACTCACAGGGGAGGTTCAAATCATAGTCCGAGTGTCAGTCCTCTTGTACTTAAGTCGGCATTGTGCCTTTTGTATTACATTCGGATGCAATTTCTGTGTTTCATCGTCAATAAGAAGGTACAAGGGATACAGTAAACCTGAAGTGAAGCATCGGAATCTAAAACTGGACTCACAGTAGAGGTTCAAATCATAGAAAGTTCGAGTGTCAGTCCTCTCGTACTCATGTCGGCATTGTGCCTTTTGTATTAAATTCGGATGCAATTTCTGTGTTTCATCGTCAATAAGATGCTCCAAGGGATACAGTAACCCTGAAGTGAACCATCGGAATCTAAAACTGGACTCACAGGAGAGATCCAAAACATAGAAAGTTAGAGTGTCAGTCCTCTTGTACTCAAGTCGGCATTGTGCCTTTTGCATTAAATTCGGATGCAATGTCTGTGTTTCATCGTCAATAAGAAGGTCCAAGGGATACAGTAAACCTGAAGTGAAGCATCGGAATCTAAAACTGGACTCACAGGAGAGGTTCAAATCATAGAAAGTGAGAGTGCCAGTCGTCTTGTACTTAAGTTCGCATTGTGCCTTTTGTACTAATTTCGGATGCAATTTCTGTGTTTCATCGTCAATAAGAAGGTCCAAGGTTTACAGTTAACCTGAAGTGAAGCATCTGAATCTAAAACTGGACTCACAGGAGAGGTTCAAATCATAGAAAGTCAGAGTGTCAGTCCTCTTGTACTTAAGTCGGAATAGTGCTTTTTAAATTAATCCCGATGCAATTTCTGTGCCTCATCGTCAATACGATATTCCAAGGTATACAGTAAACCTGAAGTGAAGCATCGGAATCTAAATCTGGACTCACTGGAGAGGTTCAAATCATAGATAGTTAGAGTGTCAGCCCTCTTGTACTTAAGTCAGCATTGTGCCTTTTGTATTAAATTCGGATGCAATTTCTGTGTTTCATCGTCAATAAGTAGGTCCAAGGGATACAGTAAACCTGAAGTGAAGCATCGGAATCTAAAACTGGACTCACAGGAGAGGTACATGTTATAGAAATTGAGAGTGCCAGTCCTCTTGTACTTAAGTCGGCATTGTGCCTTTTGTGTTAAATTCGGATGCAATTTCTGTGTTTCATCGTCAATAAGAAGTTCCAAGGTATACAGTAAACCTGACGTGAAGCATCGGAATTTAAATCTGGACACACAGGAGAGGTTCAAATCATAGAAATTTAGAGTGTCAGTCCTCTTGCACATAAGTCGGCATTGTTCCTTTTGTATTATATTCAAATGCACTTTCCGTGTTTAATCGTCAATAAGAAGGTCCAAGGTATACAGTAAACCTGAAGTGAAGCATCGGAATCTAAAACTGCACTCACCGTAGAGGTTCGAATCATGGAAAGTTAGAGTGTCTGTCCTCTTGTACTTAAGTCGGCATTGTGCCTTTTGTATTAATTTCGGATGCATTTTCTGTGTTTCATCGTCAATAAGAAGGTCCAAGGGATACAGTAAACAGGAAGTGAAGCATCGGAATCTAAAACTGGACTCTCAGGACAGGTTCAAATCATAGAACGTTAGAGTGTCTGTCCTCTCGTACTTAAGTCGGCATTGTGCCTTTTGTATTAAATTAGGATGCAATTTCTGTGTTTCATCGTCAATAAGCAGGTCCAAGGGATACAGTAAACCTGAAGTGAAGCATCCGAATCTAAAACTGGACTCACTGGAGAGGTTCATATCACAGAAAGTTAGAGTGACAGTCCTCTCGTACTTAAGTCGGCATTGTGCCTTTCGTATTAAATTCGGATGCAATTTCTGTGCTTCAACGTCAATAAGATGGTCCAAGGTATACAGTAAACCTGAAGTGAAGCATCGTAATCTAAAAGTGGACTCACAGTAGAGGTTCAAATCATAGAAAGTTAGAGTGTCAGTCCTCTTGTACTTAAGACGGCATTGTGCCTTTTGTATTAAGTCGGAATCGATTTCTGTGTTTCATCGTCAATAAGAAGGTTCAAGGTATACAGTAAACCTGAAGTGTAGCATCGGAATCTAAAGCTGGACTAACAGGAGAGGTTCAAATCATAGAAAGTGAGAGTGTCAGTCCTCTTGTACTTAAGTCGGCATTGTGCCTTTTGTATTAAATTCTAATGCAATCTCTGTGTTTCATCGTCAATAAGAAGGTCCAAGGTATACAGGCAAAGTGAAGTGAAGCATCGGAATCTGAAACTGGACTCAGAGGAGAGGTTCAAATCATAGAAAGTCCGAATGTCAGTCCTCTTGTGCTTAAGGCGGCATTGTGCTTTTTGTATTAAATTCGGATGCAATTTCTGTGCTACATCGTCAATAAGAAGGTCCAAGGGCTACAGTAAACCTGAAGTGAAGCATCGGAATCTGAAACTGGACTCACAGGAGAGGTTCAAATCATAGAAAGTGAGAGTGTCAGTCCTCTTGTACTTAAGTCGGCATTGTGCCTTTTGTATTAATTTCGGATGCATTTTCTGTGTTTCATCGTCAATAAGAAGGTCCAAGGGATACAGTAAACAGGAAGTGAAGCATCGGAATCTAAAACTGGACTCTCAGGACAGGTTCAAATCATAGAACGTTAGAGTGTCTGTCCTCTCGTACTTAAGTCGGCATTGTGCCTTTTGTATTAAATTAGGATTCAATTTCTGTGTTTCATCGTCAATAAGAAGGTCCAAGGTATACAGTAAACCAGAAGTGAAGCATCAGAATCTAAAACTGGACTCACAGTAGAGGTTTAATTCATAGAAAGTTAGAGTGTCAGTCCTCTTGTATTTAAGACGGCATTGTGCCTTTAGTATTTATTCGGAGGCAATTACTGTGTTTCATCGTCAATAAGAAGGTACAAGGGATACAGTCAACCTGAAGTGAAGCATCGTAATCTAAAACTGGACTCACAGGAGAGGTTCCAATAATAGAAAGTGAGAGTGTCAGTCCTCTTGTACTTAAGTCGGCATTGTGTCTTTTGCATTAAGTTCGGATGCAATTTCTATGTTTCATCGTTAATAAGAAGGTCCAAGGGATACAGTAAACCTGAAGTAAAGCATCGGAATCCAATCTGGACTCACAGGAGAGGTTCAAATCATAGAAAGTGAGAGTGTCAGTCCTCTTGTACTTAAGTCGGCATTGTGCCTTTTCTATTAAATTCGGATGCAATGTCTGTGTTTCATCGTCAATAAGAAGGTCCAAGGGATACAGTAAACCTGAAGTGAAGCATCGGAATCTAAAACTGGACTCACAGGAGAGGCTCAAATCATAGAAAATTTGAGTGTCAGTCCTCTTGTACTTAGGTCGGCATTGTGTCTTTTGTATTAAGTTTGGATGCAATTTCTGTGTTTCATTGTCAATAAGAAGGTCCAAGTTATACAGTAAACCTGAAAAGAAGCATAGGAATCTAAAACTGGACTCACAAGGGAGGTTCAAATCATAGAGAGTGAGAGTGTCAGTCCTCTTGTACTTAAGTCGGCATTGTGCCTTTTGTATAAAATTCGGATGCTATTTCTGTGTTTCATCGACAATAAGAAGGTCCAAGGGATACAGTAAACCTGAAGTGAAACAACGGAATCTAAAACTGGACTTACAGGAGAGGTTCAAACTATAGAAAGTGAGAGTGTCAGTCCTCTTGTACTTAAGTCGGCATTGTGCCTTTTGTATTAAATTGGGATTCAATTTCTGTGTTTCATCGCCAATAAGACGGTCCAAGGGATATAGTAAACCTGAAGTGAAGCATCGGAATCTAAACTGGACTCACAGGAGAGGTTTAAATCATAGAAAGTGTGAGTGTCAGGCCTCTTGTACTTAAGTCGGCATTGTGCCTTTTGTATTAAATTCGGATGCAATTTCTGTGTTTCATCGTCAATAAGAAGGTCCAAGGGATACAGTAAAACTGAAATGTAGCATCGGAATCTAAACTTGGACTCACAGGAGAGGTTCAAATCATAGAAAGTTAGAGTGTCAGTCCTCTTGTACTTAGGTCGGCATTGTGCCTTCTGTATTAAATTCGGATGCAATTTCTGTGTATCACCGTCAATAAGAAGGTCCAAGCTATACAGTAAACCTGAAGTGACGCATCGGATTCTAAAACTGGCCTCACAGGAGTGAATCAAATCATAGAAAGTTAGAGTGTCAGTCCTCTAGTACTTAAGTCAGCATTGTGCCTTTTGTATTAAATTCGGATGCAATTTCTGTGTTTCATCGTCGATAAGATGCTCCAAGGGATACAGTTGACCTGAAGTGAAGCATCGGAATCTAAAACTGGACTCACAGGAGAGATCCAAAACATAGAAAGTTAGAGTGTCAGTCCTCTTGTACTTAAGTCGGCATTGTGCCTTTTGTATTAAATTTGGATGCAATTTCTGTGTTTCATCGTCAATAAGTAGGTACAAGGGATACAGTAAACCTGAAGAGAAGCATCGGAATCTAAAACTGGACTCACAAGAGGGGTTCAAATCATAGAAATAGAGAGTGTCAGTCCTCTTGTACTTAAGTCGGCATTGTGCCTTTTGCATTAAATTCGGATGCAATGTCTGTGTTTCATCGTCAATAAGAAGGTCCAAGGGATACAGTAAACCTGAAGTGAAGCATCGAAATCTAAATCTGGACTCACAGGTGACGTTCAAATCATAGAAAGTAAAAGTGCCAGTCCTCTTGTACTTAAGTTCGCACTGTGCCTTTTGTATTAAATTCGGATGCAATTTCTGTGTTTCATCGTCAATAAGAAGGTCCAAGGGATACAGTAAACCTGAAGTGAAGCATCGGAATCTAAAACTGGACTCACAGGAGAGGTTCAAATCATAGAAAGTGAGAGTGCCAGTCCTCTTGTACTTAAGTTCGCATTGTGCCTTTTGTATTAATTTCGGATGCAATTTCTGTGTTTCATCGTCAATAAGAAGGTCCAAGGTATACAGTTAACCTGAAGTGAAGCATCGGAATCTAAAACTGGACTAACAGGAGAGGTTCAAATCATAGAAAGTGAGAGTGTCAGTCCTCTTGTACTTAAGTCGGCATTGTGCCTTTTGTATTACATACTAATGCAGTTTCTGTGTTTCATCGTCAATAAGAAGGTCCAAGGTATACAGGCAAAGTGAAGTGAAGCATCGGAATCTGAAACTGGACTCACAGGAGAGGTTCAAATCATAAAAAGTCCGAATATCAGTCCTCTTGTGCTTAAGTCGGCATTGTGCTTTTTGTATTAAATTCGGGTGCAATTTCTGTGTTTCATCGTCAATAAGAAGGTCCAAGGGATACAATAAACCTGAAGTGAAGCATCGGAATCTAAAACTGGACGCACAGGAGAGGTTCAAATCATAGAAAGTAAGAGTGCCAGTCCTCTTGTACTTAAGTTCGCATTGTGCCTTTTGTATTAAATTCGGATGCAATTTCTGTGTTTCATCGTCAATAAGAAGGTCCAAGGGATACAGTAAACCTGAAGTGAAGAATCGGAATCTAAAACTGGACTCACAGGAGAGGTTCAAATCATAGAAAGTCCGAATGTCAGTCCTCTTGTGCTTAAGTCGGCATTGTGCTTTTTGTATTAAATTCGGGTGCAATTTCTGTGTTTCATCGTCAATAAGAAGGTCCAAGGGCTGCAGTAAACCTGTAGTGAAGCATCGGAATCTGAAACTGGACTCACAGGAGAGGTTCAAATCATAGAAAGTGAGAGTGTCAGTGCTCTTGTACTTAAGTCGGCATTGTGCCTTTTGTATTAAATTCGGATGCAATGTCTGTGTTTCATCGTCAATAAGAAGGTCCAAGGGATGCAGTAAACCTGAAGTGAAGCATCGGAATCTAAAACTGGACTCACAGGAGAAGCTCAAAACATAGAAAGTTTGAGTGTCAGTCCTCTTGTACTTAGGTCGGCATTATGTCTTTTGTATTAAGTTTGGATGCAATATCTGTGTTTCATCGTCAATAAGAAGGTCCAAGTTATACAGTAAACCTGAAAAGAAGCATAGGAATCTAAAACTGGAATCACAGTAGATGTTCAAATCATAGAAAGTTAGAGTGTCTGTCCTCTTGTACTTAGGTCGGCATTGTGCCTTCTGTATTAAATTCGGATGCAATTTCTGTGTTTCATCGTCAATAAGAAGGTCCAAGCTATACAGTAAACCTGAAGTGACGTATCGGATTCTAAAACTGGCCTCACAGGAGTGGATCAAATCATAGAAAGTTAGAGTGTCAGTCCTCTAAAACTTAAGTCGGCATTGTGCCTCTTGTATTAAATTCCGATGCAATTTCTGTGTTTCATCGTCAATAAGTAGGTACAAGGGATACAGTAAACCTGAAGAGATGCATCGGAATCTAAAACTGGACTCACAAGAGGGGTTCAAATCATAGAAATAGAGAGTGTCAGTCCTCTTGTACTTAAGTCGGCATTGTGCCTTTTGCATTAAATTCGGACGCAATGTCTGTGTTTCATCGTCAATAAGAAGGTCCAAGGGATACAGTAAACCTGAAGTGAAGCATCGGAATCTAAAACTGGACTCACAGGAGAGGTTCAAATCATAGACAGTAAGAGTGCCAGTCCTCTTGTACTTAAGTTCGCATTGGTGCCTTTTGTATTAATTTCGGATGCAATTTCTGTGTTTCATCGTCAATAAGAAGGTCGAAGGTATACAGTTAACCTGAAGTGAAGCATCGGAATCTAAAACTGGACTAACAGGAGAGGTTCAAATCATAGAATGTGAGAGTGTCAGTCCTCTTGTACTTAAGTCGGCATTGTGCCTTTTGTATTAAATTCTAATGCAATTTCTGTGTTTCATCGTCAATAAGAAGGTCCAAGGTATACAGGCAAAGTGAAGTGAAGCATCGGAATCTGAAACTGGACTCACAGGAGAGGTTCAAATCATAGAAAGTCCGAATGTCAGTCCTCTTGTGCTTAAGTCGGCATTGTGCTTTTTGTATTCAATTCGGATGCAATTTCTGTGCTTCATCGTCAATAAGAAGGTCCAAGGGCTACAGTAAACCTGAAGTGAAGCATCGGAATCTGAAACTGGACTCACAGGAGAGGTTCAAATCATAGAAAGTGAGAGTGTCAGTCCTCTTGTACTTAAGTCGGCATAGTGCCTTTTGTATTAAATTCGGATGCAATTTCTGTTTCATCGTCAGTAAGAAGGTACAAGGGATACAGTAAACCTGAAGTGAAGCATCGGAATCTAAAACTGGACTCACAAGAGAGGTTCAAATCATAGTATGTTAGAGTGCCAGTCCTCTTGTACTTAAGTCGGCATTGTGCTTTTTGTATTAAATTCCGATGCAATGTCTGTGTTTCATCGACAATAAAAATGTCCAAGGGATACAGTAAACCTGAAGTGAAGCATTGCAATCTAAAACTGGACTCACTGGAGAGGTTCAAATCATAGAAAGTGAGAGTGTCAGTCCTCTTGTACTTAATTCGGCATTGTGCATTTTGCATTAAATTCGGATGAAATATCTGTGTTTCATCGTCAATAAGAAGTTACAAGGGATACAGTAAACCTGAAGTGAAGCATCGCAATCTAAAACTGGACTCGTAAGACAGGTTCAAATCATAGAAAGTGTAAGTGTGAGTCCTCTTGTACTGATGTCGGCATTGTGCCATTTGGATTAAATTCGGATGCAATTTCTGTGTTTCATCGTCAATAAGAAGGTCCAAGGGATACAGTAAACCTGAAGTGAAGCATCGGAATCTAAAACTGGACTCACAGGAGAGGTTCAAATCATATAAAGGAAGAGTGCCAGTCCTCTTGTACTTAAGTTCGCATTGTGCCTTTTGTATTAAATTCGGATGCAATTTCTGTGTTTCATCGTCGATAAGAAGGTCCAAGGGATACAGTAAACCTGAAGTGAAGCATCGGAATCTCAAACTGGACTCACAGGAGAGGTTGAAATCATAGAAAGTGAGAGTGCCAGTCCTCTTGTACTTAAGTTCGCATTGTGCCTTTTATATTAAATTCGGATGCAATTTCTGTGTTTCATCGTCAATAAGAAGGTCCAAGGTATACAGTTAACCTGAAGTGAAGCATCGGAATCTAAAACTGGACTCACAGTAGAGGTTCAAATCATAGAAAGTTCGAGTGTCAGTCCTCTCGTACTTATGTCGGCATTGTGCCTTTCGTATTAAATTCGGATGCAATTTCTGTGTTACAATGTCAATTAGATGGTCCAAGGTAAACAGGAAAAGTGAAGTGAAGCATCGGAATCTGAAACTGGACTCACAGGGGAGGTTCAAATCATAGAAAGTCCGAGTGTCAGTCCTCTTGTACTTAAGTCGGCATTGTGCCTTTTGTATTAAATTCGGATGCAATTTCTGTGTTTCATCGTCAATAAGAAGGTAAAAGAGATACAGTAAACCTGAAGTGAAGCATTGGAATCTGAAACTGGACTCACAGGGGAGGTTCAAATCATAGAAAGTCCGAGTGTCAGTCCCCTTGTACTTAAGTCGGCATTGTGCCTTTTGTATTAGTTCGGAGGCAATTTCTGTGTTTCATCGTCAATAAGACGGTCCAAGGGATACAGTAAACCTGAAGTGAAGCATCGGAATCTAAAACTGGACTCACAGTAGAGGTTCAAATCATAGAAAGTTCGAGTGTCAGTCCTCTCGTACTTATGTCGGCATTGTGCCTTTCGTATTAAATTCGGATGCAATTTCTGTGTTTCAACGTCAATTAGAAGGTCCAAGGTAAACAGGAAAAGTGAAATGAAGCATCGGAATCTGAAACTGGACTCACAGGGGAGGTTCAAATCATAGAAAGTCCGAGTGTCAGTCCTCTTGTACTTAAGTCGGCATTGTGCCTTTTGTATTAAATTCGGATGCAATTTCTGTGTTTCATCGTCAATAAGATGGTACAAGACATACAGTAAACCTTAAGTGAAGCATCGGAATCTAAAACTGGACTCACAGTAGAGGTTGAAATCATAGAAAGTTCGAGTGTCAGTCCTCTCGTACTTATGTCGGCATTGTGCCTTTTGTATTAAATTCGGATGCAATTTCTGTGTTTCATCGTCAATAAGAAGGTCCAAGGTATACAGTAAACCTGAAGTGAAGCATCGGAATCTAAAACTGGACTCACAGCAGAGGTTCAAATCATTGAAAGTTAGGGTCTCAGTCCCCTTGTACTTAAGTCGGCATTGTGCCTTTTGTATTAATTCGGAGGCAATTTCTGTGTTTCATCGTCAATAAGACGGTCCAAGGGATACAGTAAACCTGAAGTGAAGCATCGGAATCTAAAACTGGACTCACAGGACAGGTTCAAAACATGGAAAGTGAGAGTGTCAGTCCTCTTGTACTTAAGTCGGCATTGTGCCTTTTGTATTAAATTCGGATGCATTTTCTGTGTTTCATCGTCAATAAGAAGGCCCAAGGGATACAGTAAACCTGAAGTGAAGCATCAGAATCTAATACTGGACTCACAGGAGAGGTTCAAATCATAGAAAGTGAGAGTGCCAGTCCTCTTGTACTTAAGTTCGCATTGTGCCTTTTGTATTAAATTCGGATGCAATTTCTGTGTTTCATCGTCAATAAGAAGGTCCAAGGTATACAGTTAACCTGAAGTGAAGCATCGGAATCTAAAACTGGACTCACAGTAGAGGTTCAAAACATTGGAAGTTCGAGTGTCAGTCCTCTCGTACTTATGTCGGCATTGTGCCTTTTGTATTAAATTCGGATGCAATTTCTGTGTTTCATCGTCAATAAGAAGGTCCAAGGTATACAGTAAACCTGAAGTGAAGCATCGGAATCTAAAACTGGACTCACAGTAGAGGTTCAAATCATTGAAAGTTAGGGTCTCAGTCCCCTTGTACTTAAGTCGGCATTGTGCCTTTTGTATTAATTCGGAGGCAATTTCTGTGTTTCATCGTCAATAAGACGGTCCAAGGGATACAGTAAACCTGAAGTGAAGCATCGGAATCTAAAACTGGACTCACAGGACAGGTTCAAATCATGGAAAGTGAGAGTGACAGTCCTCTTGTACTTAAGTCGGCATTGTGCCTCTTGTATTAAATTCGGATGCATTTTCTGTGTTTCATCGTCAATAAGAAGGCCCAAGGGATACAGTAAACCTGAAGTGAAGCATCAGAAACTAAAACTGGACTCACAGGAGAGGTTCAAATCATAGAAAGTCAGATTGTCAGTCCTCTTGTACTTAAGTCGGCATAGTGCCTTTTGAAATTAATTCCGATTCAATTTCTGTGTCTCATCGTCAATAAGATATTCCAAGGTATACAGTAAACCTGAAGTGAAGCATCGGAATCTAAATCTGGACTCACAGGAGAGGTTCAAATCATAGATGGTTAGAATGTCAGCCCTCTTGTACTTAAGTCGGCATTGTGCCTTTTGTATTAAATTCGGATGCAATTTCTGTGTTTCATCGTCAATAAGAAGGTCCAAGGGATACAGTAAACCTGAAGTGAAGCATCGGAATCTAAAACTGGACTCACAGGAGATGTACAAGTTATAGAAAGTGAGAGTGCCAGTCCTCTTGTACTTAAGTCGGCATTGTGCCTTTTGTGTTAAATTCGGATGCAATTTCTGTGTTTCATCGTCAATAAGAAGGTCCAAGGTATACAGTAAACCTGAAGTGAAGCATTCGAATCTAAAACTGGACTCACTGGAGAGGTTCATATCACAGAAAGTTAGAGTGACAGTCCTCTCGTACTTAAGTCGGCCTTGTGCCTTTCGTATTAAATTCGGATGCAATTTCTGTGTTTCAACGTCAATAAGATGGTCCAAGGTATACAGGAAACTTGAAGTGAAGCATCGTAATCTAAAACTGGACTCACAGTACAGGTTCAAATCATAGAAAGTTAGAGTGTCAGTCATCTTGTACTTAAGTCGGCATTGTGCCTTTTGTATTAAATTCTAATGCAATTTCTGTGTTTCATCGTCAATAAGAAGGTCCAAGGTATACAGGCAAAGTGAAGTGAAGCATCGGAATCTGAAACTGGACTCACAGGAGAGGTTCAAATCATAGAAAGTGAGAGTGTCAGTCCTCTTGTACTTAAGTCGGCATTGTGCTTTTTGTATTAAATTCCGATGCAATGTCTGTGTTTCATTGACAATAAGAAGGTCCAAGGGATACAGTAAACCTGAAGTGAAGCATTGCAATCTAAAACTGGACTCACTGGAGAAGTTCAAATCATAGAAAGTGAGAGTGTCAGTCCTCTTGTACTTAATTCGGCATTGTGCCTTTTGCATTAAATTCGGATGAAATATCTGTGTTTCTTCGTCATTAAGAAGTTACAAGGGATACAGTAAACATGAAGTGAAGCATCGGAATCTAAAACTGGACTCGTAAGACAGGTTCAAATCATAGAAAGTGAAAGTGTAAGTCCACTTGTACTGATGTCAGCATTGTGCCATTTGGATTAAATTCGGATGCAATTTCTGTGTTTCATCGTCAATAAGAAGGTCCAAGGGATACAGTAAACCTGAAGTGAAGCATCGGAATCTAAAACTGGACTCACAGGAGAGGTTCAAATCTTAGAAAGTAAGAGTGCCAGTCCTCTTGTACTTAAGTTCGCATTGTGCCTTTTGTATTAAATTCGGATGCAATTTCTGTGTTTCATCGTCAATAAGAAGGTACAAGGGATACAGTAAACCTGAAGTGAAGCATAGGAATCTAAAACTGGACTCACAGGAGAGGTTCAAATCATAGAAAGTGAGAGTGCCAGTCCTCTTGTACTTAGGTTCGCATTGTGCCTTTTGTATTAAATTCGGATGCAATTTCTGTGTTTCATCGTCAATAAGAAGGTCCAAGGTATACAGTTAACCTGAAGTGAAGCATCGGAATCTAAAACTGGACTCACAGTAGAGGTTCAAATCATAGAAAGTTCGAGTGTCAGTCTTCGCGTACTTATGTCGGCATTGTGCCTTTCGTATTAAATTCGAATGCAATTTCTGTGTTTCAACGTCAATTAGAAGGTCCAAGGTAAACAGGAAAAGTGAAGTGAAGCATCGCAATCTGAAACTGGGCTCACAGGGGAGGTTCAAATCATAGAAAGTCCGAGTGTCAGTCCTCTTGTACTTAAGTCGGCATTGTGCCTTTTGTATTAAATTCGTATGCAATTTCTGTGTTTCATCGTCAATAAGAAGGTACAAGAGATACAGTAAACCTGAAGTGAAGCATCGGAATGTAAAACTGGACTCACAGTAGAGGTTCAAATCATAGAAAGTTCGAGTGTCAGTCCTCTCGTACTTATGTCAGCATTGTGCCTTTTGTATTAAATTCGGATGCAATTTCTGTGTTTCATCGTCAATAAGAAGGTCCAAGGTATACAGTAAACCTGAAGTGAAGCATCGGAATCTAAAACTGGACTCACAGTAGAGGTTCAAATCATTGAAAGTTAGGGTGTGAGTCCCCTTGTACTTACGTCGGCATTATGCCTTTTGTATTAATTCGGAGGCAATTTCTGTGTTTCATCGTCAACAAGACGGTCCAAGGGATACAGTAAACCTGAAGTGAAGCATCGGAATCTAAAACTGGACTCACAGGATAGGTTCAAATCATGGAAAGTGAGAGTGTCAGTCCTCTTGTACTTAAGTCGGCATTGTGCCTTTTGTATTAAATTCGGATGCATTTTCTGTGTTTCATCGTCAATAAGAAGGCCCAAGGGATACAGTAAACCTGAAGTGAAGCATCAGCATCTAAAACTGGACTCACAGGAGAGGTTCAAATCATAGAAAGTCAGAGTGTCAGTCCTCTTGTACTTAAGTCGGCATAGTGCCTTTTGAAATTAATTCCGATGCAATTTCTGTGTCTCATCGTCAATAAGATATTCCAAGGTATACAGTAAACCTGAAGTGAAGCATCGGAATCTGAATCTGGACTCACAGGAGAGGTTCAAATCATAGATGGTTAGAGTGTCAGCCCTCTTGTACTTAAGTCGGCATTGTGACTTTTGTATTAAATTCGGATGCAATTTCTGTGTTTCATCGTCAATAAGAAGGTCCAAGGGATACAGTAAACCTGAAGTGAAGCATCGGAATCTAAAACTGGACTCACAGGAGATGTACAAGTTACAGAAAGTGAGAGTGCCAGTCCTCTTGTACTTAAGTCGGCATTGTGCCTTTTGTGTTAAATTCGGATGCAATTTCTGTGTTTCATCGTCAATAATAAGGTCCAAGGTATACAGTAAACCTGACGTGAAGCATCGGAATTTAAAACTGGACACACAGGAGAGGTTCAAATCATAGACATTTAGAGTGTCAGTCCTCTTGCACATAAATCGGCATTGTGCCTTTTGTATTATATTCAAATGCACTTTCTGTGTTTAATCGTCAATAAGAAGGTCCAAGGTATACAGTAAACCTGAAGTGAAGCATCGGAATCTAAAACTGCACTCACAGTAGAGGTTCAAATCATGGAAAGTTTGAGTGTCAGTTCTCTTGTACTTAAGTCGGCATTGTGCCTTTTGTATTAAATTCGGATGCAATTCCTGTGTTTCATCGTTAATAAGCAGGTCCAAGGGATACAGTAAACCTGAAGTGAAGCATCCGAATCTAAAACTGGACTCACTGGAGAGGTTCATATCACAGAAAGTTAGAGTGACAGTCCTCTCGTACTTAAGTCGGCATTGTGCCTTTCGTATTAAATTCGGATGCAATTTCTGTGTTTCAACGTCAATAAGATGGTCCAAGGTATACAGTAAACTTGAAGTGAAGCATCGTAATCTGAAACTGGACTCACAGTAGAGGTTCAAATCATAGAAAGTTAGAGTGTCAGTCCTCTTGTAATTAAGTCGGTATTGTGCCTTTTGTATTAAGTCGGAGGCAATTTCTGTGTTTCATCGTCAATAAGAAGGTTCAAGGTATACAGTAAACCTGAAGTGTAGCATCGGAATCTAAAGCTGGACTAACAGGAGAGGTTCAAATCATAGAAAGTGAGAATGTCAGTCCTCTTGTACTTAAGTCGGCATTGTGCCTTTTGTATTAAATTCTAATGCAATTCATGTGTTTCATCGTCAATAAGAAGGTCCAAGGTATACAGGCAAAGTGAAGTGAAGCATCGGAATCTGAAAGTGGACTCACAGGAGAGGTTCAAATCATAGAAAGTGAGAGTGTCAGTCCTCTTGTCCTTAAGTCGGCATAGTGCCTATTGTATTATTTTCGGATGCAATTTCTGTTTCATCGTCAGTAAGAAGGTACAAGGGATACAGTACACCTGAAGTGATCCATCGGAATCTAAAACTCGACTCACAAGAGAGGTTCAAATCATAGTATGTTACAGTGTCAGCCCTCTTGTACATAAGTCGGCATTGTGCGTTTTGTATTAAATTCGGATGCAATTTCTGTGTTTCATCGTCAATAAGAAGGTCCAAGGGATACAGTAAACCTGAAGTGAAGCATCGGAATCTAAAACAGGACTCACAGGATAGGTTCAAATCATAGAAAGTGAGAGTGTCAGTCCTCTCGTACTTAAGTCGGCATTGTGCCTTTTGTATTAATTTCGGATGCATTTTCTGTGTTTCATCGTCAATAAGAAGGTCCAAGGTATACAGTAAACCGGAAGTGAAGCATCGGAATCTAAAACTGGACTCTCAGGACAGGTTCAAATCATAGAACGTTAGAGTGTCTGTCCTCTCGTACTTAAGTCGGCATTGTGCCTTTTGTATTAAATTAGGATGCAATATCTGTGTTTCATCGTCAATAAGAAGGTCCAAGGTATACAGTAAACCAGAAGTGAAGCATCAGAATCTAAAACTGGACTCACAGTAGAGGTTTAATTCATAGAAAGTTAGAGTGTCAGTCCTCTTGTATTTAAGTCGGCATTGTGCCTTTAGTATTTATTCGGAGGCAATTTCTGTGTTTCATCGTCAATATGAAGGTACAAGGGATACAGTCAACCTGAAGTGAAACATCGGATTCTAAAACTGGACTCACACGAGAGTTTCAAATCATAGGAAGTGAGAGTGTCAGTCCTCTTGTACTTAAGTCGGCATTGTGCTTTTTGTATTAAATTCCGATGCAATGTCTGTGTTTCATCGACAATAAGAAGGTCCAAGGGATACAGTAAACCTGATGTGAAGCATCGCAATCTAAAACTGGACTCACTGGAGAGGTTCACATCATAGAAAGTGAGAGTGTCAGTCCTCTTGTACTTAAGTCGGCATTGTGCCTTTTGTATTAAATTCGGATGAAATATCTGTGTTTCATCGTCAATATGAAGTGACAAGGGATACAGTAAACCTGAAGTGAAGCATCGGAATCTAAAACTGGACTCTTAAGACAGGTTCAAATCATAGAAAGTGTAAGTGTAAGTCCTCTTGTACTGATGCCGGCATTGTGCCATTTGGATTAAATTCGGATGCAATTTCTGTGTGTCATCGTCAATATGAAGGTCCAAGGGATACAGTAAACCTGAAGTGAAGCATCGGAATCTAAAACTGGACTCACAGGAGAGGTTCAAATCATAGAAAGTAAGAGTGCCAGTCCTCTTGTACTTAAGTTCCCATTGTGCCTTTTGTATTAAATTCGGATGCAATTTCTGTGTTTCATCGTCAAAAAGAAGGTCCAAGGGAAACAGGAAACCTGAAGTGAAGCATCGGAATCTAAAACTGGACTCACAGGAGAGGTTCAAATCACAGAAAGTGAGAGTGCCAGTCCTCTTGTACTTAAGTTCGCATTGTGGCTTTTGTATTAAATTCGGATGCATTTTCTGTGTTTCATCGTCAATAAGAAGGTCCAAGGTATACAGTTAACCTGAAGTGAAGCATCGGAATCTAAAACTGGACTCACAGTAGAGGTTCAAATCATAGAAAGTTCGAGTGTCAGTCCTCTCGTACTTATGTCGGCATTGTGCCTTTCGTATTAAATTCGGATGCAATTTCTGTGTTTCAACGTCAATTAGAAGGTCCAAGGTAAACAGGAAAAGTGAAGTGAAGCATCGGAATCTGAAACTGGACTCACAGGGGAGGTTCAAATCATAGAAAGTCCGAGTGTCAGTCCTCTTGTACTTAAGTCGGCATTGAGCCTTTTGAATTAAATACGGATGCAATTTCTGTGTTTCATCGTCTATAAGAAGGTACAAGGGATACAGTAAACCTGAAGTGAAGCATCGGATTCTAAAACTGGACTCACAAGAGAGTTTCAAATCATAGGAAGTGAGAGTGTCAGTCCTCTTGTACTTAAGTCGCATTGTGCTTTTTGTATTAAATTCCGATGCAATGTCTGTGTTTCATCGACAATAAGAAGGTCCAAGGGATACAGTAAACCTGATGTGAAGCATCGCAATCTAAAACTGGACTCACTGGAGAGGTTCACATCATAGAAAGTGAGAGTGTCAGTCCTCTTGTACTTAAGTCGGCATTGTGCCTTTTGTATTAAATTCGGATGAAATATCTGTGTTTCATCGTCAATAAGAAGTGACAAGGGATACAGTAAACCTGAAGTGAAGCATCGGAATCTAAAACTGGACTCTTAAGACAGGTTCAAATCATAGAAAGTGTAAGTGTAAGTCCTCTTGTACTGATGCCGGCATTGTGCCATTTGGATTAAATTCGGATGCAATTTCTGTGTGTCATCGTCAGTATGAAGGTCCAAGGGATACAGTAAACCTGAAGTGAAGCATCGGAATCTAAAACTGGACTCACAGGAGAGGTTCAAATCATAGAAAGTAAGAGTGCCAGTCCTCTTATACTTAAGTTCCCATTGTGCCTTTTGTATTAAATTCGGATGCAATTTCTGTGTTTCATCGTCAAAAAGAAGGTCCAAGGGAAACAGGAAACCTGAAGTGAAGCATCGGAATCTAAAACTGGACTCACAGGAGAGGTTCAAATCACAGAAAGTGAGAGTGCCAGTCCTCTTGTACTTAAGTTCGCATTGTGGCTTTTGTATTAAATTCGGATGCAATTTCTGTGTTTCATCGTCAATAAGAAGGTCCAAGGTATACAGTTAACCTGAAGTGAAGCATCGGAATCTAAAACTGGACTCACAGTAGAGGTTCAAATCATAGAAAGTTCGAGTGTCAGTCCTCTCGTACTTATGTCGGCATTGTGCCTTTCGTATTAAATTCGGATGCAATTTCTGTGTTTCAACGTCAATTAGAAGGTCCAAGGTAAACAGGAAAAGTGAAGTGAAGCATCGGAATCTGAAACTGGACTCACAGGGGAGGTTCAAATCATAGAAAGTCAGAGTGTCAGTCCTCTTGTACTTAAGTCGGCATTGAGCCTTTTGTATTAAATTCGGATGCAATTTCTGTGTTTCATCGTCAATAAGAAGGTACAAGGGATACAGTAAACCTGAAGTGAAGCATCGGAATCTAAAACTGGACTCACAGTAGAGGTTCAAATCATAGAAAGTTCGAGTGTCAGTCCTCTCGTACTTATGTCGGCATTGTGTCTTTTGTATTAATTCGGTGGCAATTTCTGTGTTTCATCGTCAATAAGAAGGTCCAAGGTATACAGTAAACCTGAAGTGAAGCATCGGAATCTAAAACTGGACTCACAGGACAGGTTCAAATCATAGAAAGTTCGAGTGTCAGTCCTCTCGTACTTATGTCGGCATTGTGTCTTTTGTATTCAATTCGGATGCATTTTCTGTGTTTCATCGTCAATAAGAAGGCCCAAGGGATACAGTAAACCTGAAGTGAAGCATCAGAATCTAAAACTGGACTCACAGGAGAGGTTCAAATCATAGAAAGTCAGAGTGTCAGTCCTCTTGTACTTAAGTCGGCATAGTGCCTTTTGAAATTAATTCCGATGCAATTTCTGTGTCTCATCGTCAATAAGATATTCCAAGGTATACAGTAAACTGAAGTGAAGCATCGGAATCTAAATCTGGACTCACAGGAGAGGTTCAAATCATAGATAGTTAGAGTGTCAGCCCTCTTGTACTTAAGTCGGCATTGTGCCTTTTGTATTAAATTCGGATGCAATTTCTGTGTTTCATCGTCAATAAGAAGGTCCAAGGGATACAGTAAGCCTGAAGTGAAGCATCGGAATCTAAAACTGGTCTCACAGGAGAGGTACAAGTTATAGAAAGTGAGAGTGCAAGTCCTCTTGTACTTAAGTCGGCATTGTGCCTTTTGTCTTAAATTCGGATGCAATTTCTGTGTTTCACCGTCAATAAGAAGGTCCAAGGTATACAGTAAACCTGACGTGAAGCATCGGAATTTAAAACTGGACACACAGGAGAGGTTCAAATCATAGAAATTTAGAGTGTCAGTCCTCTTGCACATATGTCGGCATTGTGCCTTTTGTATTATATTCAAATGCACTTTCTGTGTTTAGTCGTCAATAAGAAGGTCCAAGGTATACAGTAAACCTGAAGTGAAGCATCGGAATCTAAAACTGCACTCACAGTAGAGGTTCAAATCATGGAAACTTAGAGTGTCAGTCCTCTTGTACTTAAGTCGGCATTGTGCCTTTTGTATTAAATTCGGATGCAATTCCTGTGTTTCATCGTCAATAAGCAGGTCCAAGCGATACAGTAAACCTGAAGTGAAGCATCCGAATCTAAAACTGGACTCACTGGAGAGGTTCATATCACAGAAAGTTAGAGTGACAGTCCTCTCGTACTTAAGTCGGCATTGTGCATTTCGTATTAAATTCGGAAGCAATTTCTGTGTTTCAACGTCAATAAGATGGTCCAAGGTATACAGTAAACCTGAAGTGAAGCATCGTAATCTAAAACTGGACTCACAGTAGAGGTTCAAATCATAGAAAGTTAGAGTGTCAGTCCTCTTGTACTTAAGTCGGCATTGTGCCTTTTGTATTAAGTCGGAGGCAATTTCTGTGTTTCATCGTCAATAAAAAGGTTCAAGGTATACAGTAAACCTGAAGTGTAGCATCGGAATCTAAAGCTGGACTAACAGGAGAGGTTCAAATCATAGAAAGTGAGAGTGTCAGTCCTCTTGTACTTAAGTCGGCATTGTGCCTTTTGTATTAAATTCTAATGCAATTTCTGTGTTTCATCGTCAATAAGAAGGTCCAAGGTATACAGGCAAAGTGAAGTGAAGCATCGGAATCTGAAACTGGACTCACAGGAGAGGTTCAAATCATAGTATGTTAGAGTGTCAGTCCTCTTGTACATAAGTCGGCATTGTGCGATTTGTATTACATTAGGATGCAAATTCTGTGTTTCATCGTTAATAAGAAGGTCCAAGGTATACAGTAAACCTGACGTGAAGCATCGGAATCTAAAACAGGACTCACAGGATAGGTTCAAATCATAGAAAGTGAGAGTGTCAGTCCTTTTGTACTTAAGTCGGCATTGTGCCTTTTGTATTAATTTCGGATGCATTTTCTGTGTTTCATCGTTAATAAGAAGGTCCAAGGGATACAGTAAACCTGAAGTGAAGCATCGGAATCTAAAACAGGACTCACAAAAGAGATTCAAATCATAGAAAGTGAGAGTTTCAGTCCTCTTGTATTTAAGTCGGCATTGTGCCTTTAGTATTTATTCGCAGGCAATTTCTGTGTTTCATCGTCAATAAGAAGGTACAAGGGATACAGTCAACCTGAAGTGAAGCATCGTACTCTAAAACTGGACTCACAGGAGAGGTTCAAATCATAGAAAGTGAGAGTGTCAGTCCTCTAGTACTTAAGTCGGCATTGTGTCTTTTGCATTAAGTTCGGATGCAATTTCTATGTTTCATCGTCAATAAGAAGGTAAAAAGGAATACAGTAAACCTGAAGTGAAGCATCGGAATCTAAAACTGGACTCACAGGAGATGTTCAAATCATAGAAAGTTAGAGTGTCAGTCCTCTTGTACTTGAGTCGGCATTGTGCCTTTTGTATTAATTTCGGATGCAATTTCTGTGTATCATCGTCAATAAGAAGGTCCAAGGGATACAGTAAACCTGAAGTAAAGCATCGGAATCTAATGTGGACTCACAGGAGAGGTTCAAATCATAGAAAGTGAGAGTGTCAGTCCTCTTGTACTTAAGTCGGCATTGTGCCTTTTGTATTAAATTCGGATGCAATGTCTGTGTTTCATCGTCAATAAGAATGTCCAAGGGATACAGTAAACCTGAAGTGAAGCATCTGAATCTAAAACTGGACTCACAGGAGAGGCTCAAATCATAGAAAGTTTGAGTGTCAGTCCTCTTGTACTTAGGTCGGCATTGTGTCTTTTGTATTAGGTTTGGATGCAATTTCTGTGTTTCATCGTCAATAAGAAGGTCCAAGTTATACAGTAAACCTGAAAAGAAGCATAGGAATCTAAAACTGGACTCACAAGGGAGGTTCAAATCATAGAAAGTGAGAGTGTCAGTCCTCTTGTACTTAAGTCGGCATTGTGCCTTTTGTATTAAATTCGGATGCAATTTCTGTGTTTCATCGACAATAAGAAGGTCCAAGGGATACAGTAAACCTATAGTGAAACAACGGAATCTAAAACTGGACTCACAGGAGAGGTTCAAATTATAGAAAGTGAGAGTGCCAGTCCTCTTGTACTTAAGTCGGCATTGTGCCTTTTGTATTAAATTGGGATGCAATTTCTGTGTTTCATCGCCAATAAGACGGTCCAAGGGATATAGTAAACCTGAAGTGAAGCATCGGAATCTAAACTGGACCTACAGGAGAGTTTCAAATCACAGAAAGTTTGAGTGTCAGTCCTCTTGTACTTAGGTCGGCATTGTGCCTTCTGCATTAAATTCGGATGCAATTTCTGTGTTTCATTGTCAATAAGAAGGTCCAAGCTATACAGTAAACCTGAAGTGACGCATCGGATTCTAAAACTGGCCTCACAGGAGAGAACCAATCATAGAATGTTATAGTGTCAGTCCTCTAGTACTTAAGTCGGCATTGTGCCTGTTGTATTAAATTCGGATGCAATTTCTGTGTTTCATCGTCAATAAGATGCTCCAAGGGATACAGTAAACCTGAAGTGAAGCATCGGAATCTAAAACTGGACTCACAGGAGAGTTCCAAAACATAGAAAGTTAGAGTGTCAGTCCTCTTGTACTTAAATCGGCATTGTGCCTTTTGTATTAAATTTGGATGAAATTTCTGTGTGTCATCGTCAATAAGTAGGTACAAGGGATACAGTAAACCTGAAGAGAAGCATCGGAATCTAAAACTGGACTCACAAGAGGGGTTCAAATCATAGATATAGAGAGTGTCAGTCCTCTTGTACTTACGTCGGCATTGTGCCTTTTGCAATAAATTCGGATGCATTGTCTGTGTTTCATCGTCAATAAGAAGGTCCAAGGGATACAGTAAACCTGAACTGAAGCATCGGAATCTAGAACTGGACTCACAGGAGAGGTTCAAATCATAGAAAGTAAGAGTGTCAGTCCTCTAGTACTTAAGTCGGCATTGTGCCTGTTGTATTAAATTCGGATGCAATTTCTGTGTTTCATCGTCAATAAGATGCTCCAAGGGATACAGTAAACCTGAAGTGAAGCATCGGAATCTAAAACTGGACTCACAGGAGAGTTCCAAAACATAGAAAGTTAGAGTGTCAGTCCTCTTGTACTTAAATCGGCATTGTGCCTTTTGTATTAAATTTGGATGAAATTTCTGTGTGTCATCGTCAATAAGTAGGTACAAGGGATACAGTAAACCTGAAGTGAAGCATCGGAATCTAAAACTGGACTCACAAGAGAGGTTCTAATCATAGAAGTAGAGAGTGTCAGTCCTCTTGTACTTAGGTCGGCTTTGTGTCTTTTGTATTAAGTTTGGATGCAATTTCTGTGTTTCATCGTCAGTAAGAAGGTCCAAGTTATACAGTAAACCTGAAAAGATGCATAGGAATCTAAAACTGGACTCACAAGGGAGGTTCAAATCATAGAAAGTTAGAGTGTCAGTCCTCTTGTACTTAAGTCGGCATTGTGCCTTTTGTATTAAATTCGGATGCAATTTCTGTGTTTCATCGCCAATAAGACGGTCCAAGGGATATAGTAAACCTGAAGTGAAGCATCGGAATCTAAACTGGACTCACAGGACATCATCAACAATAAGAAAGTCCAAGGGATACAGAAAACCTGAAGTGAAGCATCGGAATCTAAACTGGTCTCACTGGAGAGGTTCAAATCATAGAAAGTGAGAGTGTCAGTCCTCTTGTACTTAAGTCGGCATTGTGCCTTTTGTATTAAATTCGGATGCAATTTCTGTGTTTCATCGTCAATAAGAAAGTCCAAGGGATACAGTAAACCTGAAGTGAAGCATCCGAATCTAAAACTGGACTCACTGTAGAGGTTCATATCATAGAAAGTTAAGGTGACAGTCCTCTCGTACTTAAGTTGGCATTGTGCCTTTCGTATTAAATTCGGATGCAATTTCTGTGTTGCAACGTCAATAAGATGGTCCAAGGTATACAGTAAACCTGAAGTGAAGCATCGTGCTCTAAAACTGGACTCACAGTAGAGGTTCAAATCATAGAAAGTTAGAGTGTCAGTCCTCTTGTACTTAAGTCGGCATTGTGCCTTTTGTATTAAATTCTAATGCAATTTCTGTGTTTCATCGTCAATAAGAAGGTCCAAGGTATACAGGCAATGTGAAGTGAAGCATCGGAATCTGAAACTGGACTCACAGGAGAGGTTCAAATCATAGAAAGTCCGAGTGTCAGTCCTCTTGTGCTTAAGTCGGCATTGTGCCTTTTGCATTAAATTCGGATGCATTTTCTGTGTTTCATCGTCAATAAGAAGGTCCAAGGGATACAGTAAACCGGAAGTGAAGCATCGGATTCTAAAACTGGACTCTCAGGACGGGTTCAAATCATAGAAAGTTAGAGTGTCTGTCTTCTCGTACTTAAGTCGGCATTGTGCCTTTTGTATTAAATTAGGATCCAATTTCTGTGTTTCATCAACAATAAGAAGGTCCAAGGTATACAGGAATAGTGAAGTGAAACATCAGAATCTAAAACTGGACTCACAGGAGAGGTTCCAATCATAGAAAGTTAGAGTGTGCGTCCTCTTATACTTATGCCGGCATTGTGCCTTTTGTATTAAATTCGGATGCAATTTCTGTGTTTCATCGTCAATAAGAAGGTACAAGGGATACAGTAAACCTGAAGTGAAACAACGAAATCTAATCTCGACTCACATTAGAGGTTCAAATCATAGAAAGTGAGAGTGTCAGTCCTCTTGTACTTAAGTCGGCATTGTGCCTTATGTATAAAATTCGGATGCAATTTCTGTGTTTCATCGTCAATATGAAGGTCCAAGGGATACAGTAAACATGAAAAGAAGCATAGGAATCTAAAACTGGACTCACAAGGGAGGTTCAAATCATAGAAAGTTAGAGTGTCAGTCCTCTTGTACTTAAGTCGGCATTGTGCCTTTTTTATTAAATTCGGATGCAATTTCTGCGTTTCATCGTCAATAAGAAGGTCCAAGGGATACACTAAACCTGAAGCGAAACAACGGAATCTAAAACTGGACTCACAGGAGAGGTTCAAATTATGGAAAGTGAGAGTGTCAGTCCTCTTGTACTTAAGTCGGCATTGTGCCTTTTGTATTAAATTCGGATGCAATTTCTGTGTTTCAACATCAATAAGAAGGTCCAAGGGATACAGTAAACCTGAAGTGAAGCATCGGAACCTAAAACTGGACTCACAGGAGAGGTTCAAATCATTGAAAGTTAGAGTTTCGCTCCTCTTGTACTTAAGTCGGCATTGTGCCTTTTGTATTAAATTGGGATGCAATTTCTGTGTTTCATCGCCAATAAGACGGTCCAAGGGATATAGTAAACCTGAAGTGAAGCATCGGAATCTAAACTGGACTCACAGGAGAGGTTCAAATCATAGAAAGTGAGAGTGTCAGTCCTCTTGTACTTAAGTCGGCATTGTGCCTTTTGTATTAAATTCGGAAGCAATTTCTGTGTTGCATCGTCAGTAAGAAGGTACAAGGGATACAGTAATCCTGAAGTGAAACAACGGAATCTAAAACTGGACTCACAGGAGAGGTTTAAAATCTAGAAAGTGAAAGTGTCAGTCCTCTTGTACTTAAGTCGGCATTGTGCCTTTTGTATTAGAGTCGGATGCAATTTCTGTGTTTCATCATCAATAAGAAGGTCCAAGGGATACAGTAAACCTGAAGTGAAGCATCGGAATCTAAAACTGGACTCACAGGAGAGGTTCAAATCATAGAAAGTTAGAGTGTCAGTCCTCTCGTACTTAAGTCGGCATTGTGCCTTTTGTATTAAATTCGGATGCAATTTCTGTGTTTCATCGTCAATAAGAAGGTCCAAGGGATACAGTAAACCTGAAGTGAAGCATCGGAATCGAAAACTGGACTCACAGGAGAGGTTCAAATCATAGAAAGTAAGAGTGCCAGTCCTCTTGTACTTAAGTTCGCATTGTGCCTTTTGTATTAAATTCGGATGCAATTTCTGTGTTTCATCGTCAATAAGAAGGTCCAAGGGATGCAGTAAACCTGAAGTGAAGCATCGGAAACTAAAACTGGACTCACAGGAGAGGTTCAGATCATAGAAAGTGAGAGTGCCAGTCCTCTTGTACTTAAGTCGGCATTGTGCCTTTTGTATTAAATTCGGATGCAATTTCTGTGTTTCATCATCAATAACATGGTCCATGGGATACAGTAAACCTGAAGTGAAGCATCGGAATCTAAAACTGGACTCACAGGATAGGTTCAAATCATAGAAAGTAAGAGTGTCAGTCCTCTTGTCCTTAAGTCGCCATTGTGCCTTTTGTATTAAATACGGATGTAATTTCTGTGTTTCATCGTCTATAAGAAGGTACAAGGGATACAGTAAACCTGATGTGAAGCATCGGATTCTAAAACTGGACTCACAGGAGAGTTTCAAATCATAGAAAGTGAGAGTGTCAGTCCTCTTGTACTTAAGTCGGCATTGTGCCTTTTGTATTAAATTCCGATGCAATGTCTGTGTTTCATCGACAACAAGAAGGTCCAAGGGATACAGTAAACCTGAAGTGAAGCATCGCAATCTAAAACTGGACTCACTGGAGAGGTTCAAATCATAGAAAGTGAGAGTGTCACTCCTCTAGTACTTAAGTCGGCATTGTGAGTTTTGTATTAAATTCGGATGAAATTTCTGTGTTTCATCGTCAATAAGAAGGTACAAGGGATACAGTAAACCTGAAGTGAAGCATCGGAATCTAAAACTGGACTCGTAAGAGAGGTTCAAATCATAGAAAGTGTAAGTGTAAGTCCTCTTGTACTGATGTCGGCATTGTGCCATTTGGATTAAATTCGGATGCAATTTCTGTGTTTCATCGTCAATAAGATGGTCCAAGGTATACAGTAAACGTGAAGTGAAGCATCGGAATCTAAAACTGGACTCACAGGAGAGGTTCAAATCATAGAAAGTGAGAGTGTCAGTCCTCTTGTACTTATGACGGCATTGTGCCTTTTGTATTAAATTCGGATGCAATTTCTGTGTTCCATTGTCAACAAGAAGGTCCAAGGGATACAGTAAACCTGAAGTGAAGCATCGGAATCTAAAACTGGACTCACAGGAGAGGTTGAAATCATAGAAAGTGAGAGTGCCAGTCCTCTTGTACTTAAGTCGGCATTGTGCCTTTTGTATTAAATTCGGATGCAATATCTGTGTTTCATCGTCAATAACATGGTCCAAGGTATACAGTAAACCTGAATTGAAGCATCGGAATCTAAAACTGGACACACAGGAGAGGTTCAAATCATAGAAATTTAGAGTGTCAGTCCTCTTGCAGATAAGTCGGCATTGTGCCTTTTGTATTACATTCGGATGCAATTTCTGTGTTTCATCGTCAATAAGAAGGTCCAAGGGATACAGTAAACCTGAAGTGAAGCATCGGAATCTAAAACTGGACTCACAGGATAGGTTCAAATCATAGAATGTAAGAGTGTCAGTCCTCTTGTAGTTAAGTCGCCATTGTGCCTTTTGTATTAAATACGGATGCAATTTCTGTGTCTCATCGTCTATAAGAAGGTACAAGGGATACAGTAAACCTGAAGTGAAGCATCGGATTCTAAAACTGGACTCACAAGAGAGTTTCAAATCATAGTAAGTGAGAGTATCAGTCCTCTTGTACTTAAGTCGGCATTGTGCTTTTTGTATTAAATTCCGATGCAATGTCTGTGTTTCATCGACAATAAGAAGGTCCAAGGGATACAGTAAACCTGAAGTGAAGCATTGCAATCTAAAACTGGACTCACTGGAGAGGTTCAAATCATAGAAAGTGAGAGTGTCAGTCCTCTTGTACTTAAGTCGGCATTGTGCCTATTGTATTAAATTCGGATGCAATTTCTGTGTTTCATCGTCAATAAGAAGGTATAAGGGATACAGTAAACCTGAAGTGAAGCATCAGAATCTAAAACTGGACTCACAGGAGAGGTTCAAATCATAGAAAGTCAGAGTGTCAGGCCTCTAGTACTTATGTCGGCATAGTGCCTTTTGAAATTAATTCTGATGCAATTTCTGTGTTTCATCGTCAATAAGATATTCCAAGGTATACAGTAAACCTGAAGTGAAGCATCGGAATCTAAAACTGGACTCACAGGAGAGGTTCAAATCATAGAAAGTTCGAGTGTCAGTCCTCTCGTACTTATGTCGGCATTGTGCCTTTCGTATTTTATTCGGATGCAATTTCTGTGTTTCAACGTCAATTAGAAGGTCCAAGGTATACAGGAATAGTGAAGTGAAGCATCAGAATCTAAAACTGGACTCACAGGAGAGGTTCCAATCATAGAAAGTTAGAGTGTGCGTCCTCTTATACTTATGCCGGCATTGTGCCTTTTGTATAAAATTGGGATGCAATTTCTGTGTTTCATCGTCAATAAGAAGGTACAAGGGATACAGTAAACCTGAAGTGAAACAACGAAATCTAATCTCGACTCACATTAGAGGTTCAAATCATAGAAAGTGAGAGTGTCAGTCCTCTTGTACTTAAGTCGGCATTGTGCCTTATGTATTAAATTCGGATGCAATTTCTGTGTTTCATCGTCAATATGAAGGTCCAAGGGATACAGTAAACATGAAAAGAAGCATAGGATTCTAAAACTGGACTCACAAGGGAGGTTCAAATCATATAAAGTTAGAGTGTCAGTCCTCTTGTACTTAAGTCGGCATTGTGCCTTTTTTATTAAATTCGGATGCAATTTCTGAGTTTCATCGTCAATAAGAAGGTCCAAGGGATACAGTAAACCTGAAGCGAAACAACGGAATCTAAAACTGGACTCACAGGAGAGGTTCAAATTATGGAAAGTGAGAGTGTCAGTCCTCTTGTACTTAAGTCGGCATTGTGTCTTTTGTATTAAATTCGGATGCAATTTCTGTGTTTCAACATCAATAAGAAGGTCCAAGGGATACAGTAAACCTGAAGTGAAGCATCGGAACCTAAAACTGCACTCACAGGAGAGGTTCAAATCATTGAAAGTTAGAGTTTCGCTCCTCTTGTACTTAAGTCGGCATTGTGCCTTTTGTATTAAATTGGGATGCAATTTCTGTGTTTCATCGCCAATAAGACGGTCCAAGGGATATAGTAAACCTGAAGTGAAGCATCGGAATCTAAACTGGACTCACAGGAGAGGTTCAAATCATAGAAAGTGAGAGTGTCAGTCCTCTTGTACTTAAGTCGGCATTGTGCCTTTTGTATTAAATTCGGAAGCAATTTCTGTGTTGCATCGTCAGTAAGAAGGTACAAGGGATACAGTAATCCTGAAGTGAAACAACGGAATCTAAAACTGGACTCACAGGAGAGGTTTAAAATATAGAAAGTGAAAGTGTCAGTCCTCTTGTACTTAAGTCGGCATTGTGCCTTTTGTATTAAATTCGGATGCAATTTCTGTGTTTCATCATCAATAAGAAGGTCCAAGGGATACAGTAAACCTGAAGTGAAGCATCGGAATCTAAAACTGGACTCACAGGAGAGGTTCAAATCATAGAAAGTTAGAGTGTCAGTCCTCTTGTACTTAAGTCGGCATTGTGCCTTTTGTATTAAATTCGGATGCAATTTCTGTGTTTCATCGTCAATAAGAAGGTCCAAGGGATACAGTAAAACTGAGGTGAAGCATCGGAATCGAAAACTGGACTCACAGGAGAGGTTCAAATCATAGAAAGTAAGAGTGCCAGACCTCTTGTACTTAAGTTCGCATTGTGCCTTTTGTATTAAATTCGGATGCAATTTCTGTGTTTCATCGTCAATAAGAAGGTCCAAGGGATGCAGTAAACCTGAAGTGAAGCATCGGAAACTAAAACTGGACTCACAGGAGAGGTTCAGATCATAGAAAGTGAGAGTGCCAGTCCTCTTGTACTTAAGTCGGCATTGTGCCTTTTGTATTAAATTCGGATGCAATTTCTGTGTTTCATCATCAATAACATGGTCCATGGGATACAGTAAACCTGAAGTGAAGCATCGGAATCTAAAACTGGACTCTCAGGATAGGTTCAAATCATAGAAAGTAAGAGTGTCGGTCCTCTTGTACTTAAGTCGCCATTGTGCCTTTTGTATTAAATTCGGATGAAATTTCTGTGTTTCATCGTCAATAAGAAGGTACAAGGGATACAGTAAACCTGAAGTGAAGCATCGGAATCTAAAACTGGACTCGTAAGAGAGGTTCAAATCATAGAAAGTGTAAGTGTAAGTCCTCTTGTACTGATGTCGGCATTGTGCCATTTGGATTAAATTCGGATGCAATTTCTGTGTTTCATCGTCAATAAGATGGTCCAAGGTATACAGTAAACGTGAAGTGAAGCATCGGAATCTAAAACTGGACTCACAGGAGAGGTTCAAATCATAGAAAGTGAGAGTGTCAGTCCTCTTGTACTTATGACGGCATTGTGCCTTTTGTATTAAATTCGGATGCAATTTCTGTGTTCCATTGTCAACAAGAAGGTCCAAGGGATACAGTAAACCTGAAGTGAAGCATCGGACTCTAAAACTGGACTCACAGGAGAGGTTGAAATCATAGAAAGTGAGAGTGCCAGTCCTCTTGTACTTAAGTCGGCATTGTGCCTTTTGTATTAAATTCGGATGGAATATCTGTGTTTCATCGTCAATAACATGGTCCAAGGTATACAGTAAACCTGAATTGAAGCATCGGAATCTAAAACTGGACACACAGGAGAGGTTCAAATCATAGAAATTTAGAGTGTCAGTCCTCTTGCAGATAAGTCGGCATTGTGCCTTTTGTATTACATTCGGATGCTATTTCTGTGTTTCATCGTCAATAAGAAGGTCCAAGGGATACAGTAAACCTGAAGTGAAGCATCGGAATCTAAAACTGGACTCACAGGATAGGTTCAAATCATAGAATGTAAGAGTGTCAGTCCTCTTGTAGTTAAGTCGCCATTGTGCCTTTTGTATTAAATACGGATGCAATCTCTGTGTCTCATCGTCTATAAGAAGGTACAAGGGATACAGTAAACCTGAAGTGAAGCATCGGATTCTAAAACTGGACTCACAAGAGAGTTTCAAATCATAGAAAGTGAGAGTATCAGTCCTCTTGTACTTAAGTCGGCATTGTGCTTTTTGTATTAAATTCCGATGCAATGTCTGTGTTTCATCGACAATAAGAAGGTCCAAGGGATACAGTAAACCTGAAGTGAAGCATTGCAATCTAAAACTGGACTCACTGGAGAGGTTCAAATCATAGAAAGTGAGAGTGTCAGTCCTCTTGTACTTAAGTCGGCATTGTGCCTATTGTATTAAATTCGGATGCAATTTCTGTGTTTCATCGTCAATAAGAAGGTATAAGGGATACAGTAAACCTGAAGTGAAGCATCAGAATCTAAAACTGGACTCACAGGAGAGGTTCAAATCATAGAAAGTCAGAGTGTCAGGCCTCTAGTACTTAAGTCGGCATAGTGCCTTTTGAAATTAATTCTGATGCAATTTCTGTGTTTCATCGTCAATAAGATATTCCAAGGTATACAGTAAACCTGAAGTGAAGCATCGGAATCTAAAACTGGACTCACAGGAGAGGTTCAAATCATAGAAAGTTCGAGTGTCAGTCCTCTCGTACTTATGTCGGCATTGTGCCTTTCGTATTACATTCGGATGCAATTTCTGTGTTTCAACGTCAATTAGAAGGTCCAAGGTATACAGGAATAGTGAAGTGAAGCATCAGAATCTAAAACTGGACTCACAGGAGAGGTTCCAATCATAGAAAGTTAGAGTGTGCGTCCTCTTATACTTATGCCGGCATTGTGCCTTTTGTATAAAATTCGGATGCAATTTCTGTGTTTCATCGTCAATAAGAAGGTACAAGGGATACAGTAAACCTGAAGTGAAACAACGAAATCTAATCTCGACTCACATTAGAGGTTCAAATCATAGAAAGTGAGAGTGTCAGTCCTCTTGTACTTAAGTCGGCATTGTGCCTTATGTATTAAATTCGGATGCAATTTCTGTGTTTCATCGTCAATATGAAGGTCCAAGGGATACAGTAAACATGAAAAGAAGCATAGGATTCTAAAACTGGACTCACAAGGGAGGTTCAAATCATAGAAAGTTAGAGTGTCAGTCCTCTTGTACTTAAGTCGGCATTGTGCCTTTTTTATTAAATTCGGATGCAATTTCTGAGTTTCATCGTCAATAAGAAAGTCCAAGGGATACAGTAAACCTGAAGCGAAACAACGGAATCTAAAACTGGACTCACAGGAGAGGTTCAAATTATGGAAAGTGAGAGTGTCAGTCCTCTTGTACTTAAGTCGGCATTGTGCCTTTTGTATTAAATTCGGATGCAATTTCTGTGTTTCAACATCAATAAGAAGGTCCAAGGGATACAGTAAACCTGAAGTGAAGCATCGGAACCTAAAACTGCACTCACAGGAGAGGTTCAAATCATTGAAAGTTAGAGTTTCGCTCCTCTTGTACTTAAGTCGGCATTGTGCCTTTTGTATTAAATTGGGATGCAATTTCTGTGTTTCATCGCCAATAAGACGGTCCAAGGGATATAGTAAACCTGAAGTGAAGCATCGGAATCTAAACTGGACTCACAGGAGAGGTTCAAATCATAGAAAGTGAGAGTGTCAGTCCTCTTGTACTTAAGTCGGCATTGTGCCTTTTGTATTAAATTCGGAAGCAATTTCTGTGTTGCATCGTCAGTAAGAAGGTACAAGGGATACAGTAATCCTGAAGTGAAACAACGGAATCTAAAACTGGACTCACAGGAGAGGTTTAAAATATAGAAAGTGAAAGTGTCAGTCCTCTTGTACTTAAGTCGGCATTGTGCCTTTTGTATTAAATTCGGATGCAATTTCTGTGTTTCATCATCAATAAGAAGGTCCAAGGGATACAGTAAACCTGAAGTGAAGCATGGGAATCTAAAACTGGACTCACAGGAGAGGTTCAAATCATAGAAAGTAAGAGTGCCAGACCTCTTGTACTTAAGTTCGCATTGTGCCTTTTGTATTAAATTCGGATGCAATTTCTGTGTTTCATCGTCAATAAGAAGGTCCAAGGGATGCAGTAAACCTGAAGTGAAGCATCGGAAACTAAAACTGGACTCACAGGAGAGGTTCAGATCATAGAAAGTGAGAGTGCCAGTCCTCTTGTACTTAAGTCGGCATTGTGCCTTTTGTATTAAATTCGGATGCAATTTCTGTGTTTCATCATCAATAACATGGTCCATGGGATACAGTAAACCTGAAGTGAAGCATCGGAATCTAAAACTGGACTCTCAGGATAGGTTCAAATCATAGAAAGTAAGAGTGTCGGTCCTCTTGTACTTAAGTCGCCATTGTGCCTTTTGTATTAAATTCGGATGAAATTTCTGTGTTTCATCGTCAATAAGAAGGTACAAGGGATACAGTAAACCTGAAGTGAAGCATCGGAATCTAAAACTGGACTCGTAAGAGAGGTTCAAATCATAGAAAGTGTAAGTGTAAGTCCTCTTGTACTGATGTCGGCATTGTGCCATTTGGATTAAATTCGGATGCAATTTCTGTGTTTCATCGTCAATAAGATGGTCCAAGGTATACAGTAAACGTGAAGTGAAGCATCGGAATCTAAAACTGGACTCACAGGAGAGGTTCAAATCATAGAAAGTGAGAGTGTCAGTCCTCTTGTACTTATGACGGCATTGTGCCTTTTGTATTAAATTCGGATGCAATTTCTGTGTTCCATTGTCAACACGAAGGTCCAAGGGATACAGTAAACCTGAAGTGAAGCATCGGAATCTAAAACTGGACTCACAGGAGAGGTTGAAATCATAGAAAGTGAGAGTGCCAGTCCTCTTGTACTTAAGTCGGCATTGTGCCTTTTGTATTAAATTCGGATGCAATATCTGTGTTTCATCGTCAATAACATGGTCCAAGGTATACAGTAAACCTGAATTGAAGCATCGGAATCTAAAACTGGACACACAGGAGAGGTTCAAATCATAGAAATTTAGAGTGTCAGTCCTCTTGCAGATAAGTCGGCATTGTGCCTTTTGTATTACATTCGGATGCTATTTCTGTGTTTCATCGTCAATAAGAAGGTCCAAGGGATACAGTAAACCTCAAGTGAAGCATCGGAATCTAAAACTGGACTCACAGGATAGGTTCAAATCATAGAATGTAAGAGTGTCAGTCCTCTTGTAGTTAAGTCGCCATTGTGCCTTTTGTATTAAATACGGATGCAATCTCTGTGTCTCATCGTCTATAAGAAGGTACAAGGGATACAGTAAACCTGAAGTGAAGCATCGGATTCTAAAACTGGACTCACAAGAGAGTTTCAAATCATAGAAAGTGAGAGTATCAGTCCTCTTGTACTTATTTCGGCATTGTGCTTTTTGTATTAAATTCCGACGCAATGTCTGTGTTTCATCGACAATAAGAAGGTCCAAGGGATACAGTAAACCTGAAGTGAAGCATTGCAATCTAAAACTGGACTCACTGGAGAGGTTCAAATCATAGAAAGTGAGAGTGTCAGTCCTCTTGTACTTAAGTCGGCATTGTGCCTATTGTATTAAATTCGGATGCAATTTCTGTGTTTCATCGTCAATAAGAAGGTATAAGGGATACAGTAAACCTGAAGTGAAGCATCAGAATCTAAAACTGGACTCACAGGAGAGGTTCAAATCATAGAAAGTCAGAGTGTCAGGCCTCTAGTACTTAAGTCGGCATAGTGCCTTTTGAAATTAATTCTGATGCAATTTCTGTGTTTCATCGTCAATAAGATATTCCAAGGTATACAGTAAACCTGAAGTGAAGCATCGGAATCTAAAACTGGACTCACAGGAGAGGTTCAAATCATAGAAAGTTCGAGTGTCAGTCCTCTCGTACTTATGTCGGCATTGTGCCTTTCGTATTACATTCGGATGCAATTTCTGTGTTTCAACGTCAATTAGAAGGTCCAAGGTAAACAGGAAAAGTGAAGTGAAGCATCGGAATCTGAAACTGGACTCACAGGGGAGGTTCAAATCATAGAAAGTCCGAGTGTCAGTCCTCTTGTACTTAAGTCGGCATTGTGCCTTTTGTATTAAATTCGGATGCAATTTCTGTGTTTCATCGTCAATAAGAAGGTACAAGGGATACAGTAAACCTGAAGTGAAGCATCGGGATCTAAAACTGGACTCACAGTAGAGGTTCAAATCATAGAAAGTTCGAGTGTCAGTCCTCTCATACTTATGTCGGCATTGTGCCTTTTGTATTAAATTCGGATGCAATTTCTGTGTTTCATTGTCAATAAGAAGGTCCAAGGGATACAGTAAACCTGAAGTGAAGCATCGGAATCTAAAACTGGACTCGTAAGAGAGGTTCAAATCAATGAAAGTGTAAGTGTAAGTCCTCTTGTACTGATGTCTTCATTGTGCCATTTGGATTAAATTCGGATGCAATTTCTGTGTTTCATCGTCAATAAGAAGGTCCAAGGGATACAGTAAACCTGAAGTGAAGCATCGGAATCTAAAACTGGACTCACTGGAGAGGTTCAAATTATAGAAAGTTAGCGTGTCAGTCCCCTTGTACTTAAGTCGGCTTGTGCCTTTTGTATTAATTCGGAGGCAATTTCTGTGTTTCATCGTCAATAAGACGGTCCAAGGGATACAGTAAACCTGAAGTGAAGCATCGGAATCTAAAACTGGACTCACAGGATAGGTTCAAATCATAGAATGTAAGAGTGTCAGTCGTCTTGTAGTTAAGTCGCCATTGTGCCTTTTGTATTAAATACGGATGCAATTTCTGTGTCTCATCGTCTATTAGAAGGTACAAGGGATACAGTAAACCTGAAGTGAAGCATCGGATTCTAAAACTGGACTCACAAGAGAGTTTCAAATCATAGAAAGTGAGAGTGTCAGTCCTCTTGTACTTAAGTCGTCATTGTGCTTTTTGTATTATATTCCGATGCAATGTCTGTGTTTCATCGACAATAAGAAGGTCCAAGGGATACAGTAAACCTCAGGTGAAGCATCGCAATCTAAAACTGGACTCAGTGGAGAGGTTCAAATCATAGAAAGTGAGAGTGTCAGTCCTCTTGTACTTAAGTCGGCATTGTGCCTATTGTATTAAATTCGGATGCAATTTCTGTGTTTCATCGTCAATAAGAAGGTATAAGGGATACAGTAAACCTGAAGTGAAGCGTCAGAATCTAAAACTGGACTCACAGGAGAGGTTCATATCATAGAAAGTCAGAGTGTCAGGCCTCTAGTACTTAAGTCGGCATAGTGCCTTTTGAAATTAATTCTGATGCAATTTCTGTGTTTCATCGTCAATAAGATATTCCAAGGTATACAGTAAACCTGAAGTGAAGCATCGGAATCTAAAACTGGACTCACTGGAGAGGTTCAAATCATAGAAAGTTCGAGTGTCAGTCCTCTCGTACTTATGTCGGCATTGTGCCTTTCGTATTACATTCGGATGCAATTTCTGTGTTTCAACGTCAATTAGAAGGTCCAAGGTAAACAGGAAAAGTGAAGTGAAGCATCGGAATCTTAAACTGGACTCACAGGGGAGGTTCAAATCATAGAAAGTCCGAGTGTCAGTCCTCTTGTACTTAAGTCGGCATTGTGCCTTTTGTATTAAATTCGGATGCAATTTCTGTGTTTCATCGTCAATAAGAAGGTACAAGGGATACAGTAAACCTGAAGTGAAGCATCGGAATCTAAAACTGGACTCACAGTAGAGGTTCAAATCATAGAAAGTTCGAGTGTCAGTCCTCTCATACTTATGTCGGCATTGTGCCTTTTGTATTAAATTCGGATGCAATTTCTGTGTTTCATTGTCAATAAGAAGGTCCAAGGGATACAGTAAACCTGAAGTGAAGCATCGGAATCTAAAACTGGACTCACAGGAGAGGTTCAAATCATAGAAAGTGAGAGTGCCAGTCCTCTTGTACTTAAGTCGGCATTGTGCCTTTTGTATTAAATTCGGATGCAATTTCTGTGTTTCATCGTCAATAAGAAGGTCCAAGGGATACAGTAAACCTGAAGTGAAGCATCGGAATCTAAAACTGGACTCACAGGAGAGGTTCAAATCATAGAAAGTGAGAGTGCCAGTCCTCTTGTACTTAAGTCGGCATTGTGCCTTTTGTATTAAATTCGGATGCAATTTCTGTGTTTCATCGTCAATAAGAAGGTATAAGGGATCCAGTAAACCTGAAGTGAAGCATCAGAATCTAAAACTGGACTCACTGGAGAGGTTCAAATTATAGAAAGTTAGGGTGTCAGTCCCCTTGTACTTAAGTCGGCTTGTGCCTTTTGTATTAATTCGGAGGCAATTTCTGTGTTTCAACGTCAATAAGACGGTCCAAGGGATACAGTAAACCTGAAGTGAAGCATCGGAATCTAAAACTGGACTCACAGGACAGGTTCAAATCATAGAAAGTGAGAGTGTCAGTCCTCTTGTACTTAAGTCGGCATTGTGCCTTTTGTATTAAATTCGGATGCATTTTCTGTGTTACATCGTCAATAAGAAGGCACAAGGGATACAGTAAACCAGAAGTGAAGCATCAGAATCTAAAACTGGCCTCACAGGAGAGGTTCAAATCATAGAAAGTGAGAGTGTCAGTCCTCTTGTACTTAAGTCGGCATTGTGCCTTTTGTATTAAATTCGGATGCAATTTCTGTGTTTCATTGTCAATAAGAAAGTCCAAGGGATACAGTAAACCTGAAGTGAAGCATCGGAATCTAAAACTGGACTCGTAAGAGAGGTTCAAATCATAGAAAGTGTAAGTGTAAGTCCTCTTGTACTGATGTCTTCATTGTGCCATTTGGATTAAATTCGGATGCAATTTCTGTGTTTCATCGTCAATAAGAAGGTCCAAGGGATACAGTAAAACCTGAAGTGAAGCATCGGAATCTAAAACTGGACTCACAGGAGAGGTTCAAATCATAGAAAGTGAGAGTGTCAGTCCTCTTGAACTTATGACGGCATTGTGCCTTTTGTATTAAATTCGGATGCAATTTCTGTGTTTCATTGTCAATAAGAAGGTCCAAGGGATACAGTAAACCTGAAGTGAAGCATCGGAATCTAAAACTGGACTCACAGGAGAGGTTCAAATCATAGAAAGTGAGAGTGCCAGTCCTCTTGTACTTAAGTCGGCATTGTGCCTTTTGTATTAAATTCGGATGCAATATCTACGTTTCATCGTCAATAAGATGGTCCAAGGTATACAGTAAACCTGAAGTGAAGCATCGGAATCTAAAACTGGGCACACAGGAGAGGTTCAAATCATAGAAATTTAGAGTGTCAGTCTCCTTGCAGATAAGTCGGCATTGTGCCTTTTGTATTACATTCGGATGCAATTTCAGTGTTTCATCGTCAATAAGAAGCTCCATGGGATACAGTAAACCTGAAGTGAAGCATCGGAATCTAAAACTGGACTCACAGGATAGGTTCAAATCATAGAAAGTAAGAGTGTCAGTCCTCTTGTAGTTAAGTCGCCATTGTGCCTTTTGTATTAAATACGGATGCAATGTCTGTGTTTCATCGTCTATAAGAAGGTACAAGGGATACAGTAATCCTGAAGTGAAGCATCGGATTCTAAAACTGGACTCACAAGAGAGTTTCAAATCATAGAAAGTGAGAGTGTCAGTCCTCTTGCACTTAAGTCGTCATTGTGCTTTTTGTATTAAATTCGGATGAAATATCTGTGTTTCATCGTCAATAAGAAGTTACAAGGGATACAGTAAACCTGAAGTAAAGTATCGGAATCTAAAACTGGACTCGTAAGACAGGTTCAAATCATAGAAAGTGTAGGTGTAAGTCCTCTTGTACTGATGTCGGCAATGTGCCATTTGGATTAAATTCGGATGCAATTTCTCTGTTTCATCGTCAATAAGAAGGTCCAAGGGATACAGTAAACCTGAAGTGAAGCATCGGAATCTAAAACTGGACTCACAGGAGAGGTTCAAATCATAGAAAGTAAGAGTGCCAGTCCTCTTGTACTTAAGTTCGCATTGTGCCTTTTGTATTAAATTCGGATGCAATTTCTGAGTTTCATCGTCAATAAGAAGGTCCAAGGGATACAGTAAACCTGAAGTGAAGCATCGGAATCTAAAACTGGACTCACAGGAGAGGTTCAAATCATAGAAAGTGAGAGTGCCAGTCCTCTTGTACTTAAGTTCGCATTGAGCCTCTTGTATTAAATTCGGATGCAATTTCTGTGTTTCATCGTCAATAAGAAGGTCCAAGTTATATAGTTAACCTGAAGTGAAGCATCGGAATCTAAAACTGGACTCACAGTAGAGATTCAAATCATAGAAAGTTCGAGTGTCAGTCCTCTCGTACTTATGTCGGCATTGTGCCTTTCGTATTAAATTCGGATGCAATTTCTGTGTTTCAACGTCAATTAGAAGGTCCAAGGTAAACAGGAAAAGTGAAGTGAAACATCGGAATCTGAAACTGGACTCACAGGGGAGGTTCAAATCATAGAAAGTCCGAGTGTCAGTCCTCTTGTACTTAAGTCGGCATTGTGCCTTTTGTATTAAATTCGAATGCAATTTCTGTGTTTCATCGTCAATAAGAAGGTACAAGGGATACAGTAAACCTGAAGTGAAGCATCGGAATCTAAAACTGGACTCACAGTAGAGGTTCAAATCATAGAAAGTTCGAGTGTCAGTCCTCTCGTACTTATGTCGGCATTGTGCCTTTTGTATTAAATTCGGATGCAATTTCTGTGTTTCATCGTCAATAAGAAGGTCCAAGGTATACAGTAAACCTGAAGTGAAGCATCGGAATCAAAAACTGGACTCACAGTAGAGGTTCAAATCATAGAAAGTTAGGGTGTCAGTCCCCTTGTACTTATGTCGGCATTGTGCCTTTTCTATTAATTCAGAGGCAATTTCTGTGTTTCATCGTCAATAAGACGGTCCAAGGGATACAGTAAACCTGAAGTGAAGCATCGGAATCTAAAACTGGACTCACAGGACAGGTTCAAATCATAGAAAGTGAGAGTGTCAGTCCTCTTGTACTTAAGTCGGCATTGTGCCTTTTGTATTAAATTCGGATGCATTTTCTGTGTTTCATCGTCTATAAGAAGGCCCAAGGGATACAGTAAAACTGAAGTGAAGCATCAGAATCTAAAACTGGACTCACAGGAGAGGTTCAAATCCTGGAAAGTGGGAGTGTCAGTCCTCTTGTACTTAAGTCGGCATAGTGCCTTTTGAAATTAATTCCGATGCAATTTCTGTGTCTCAACGTCAATAAGATATTCCAAGGTATACAGTAAACCTGAAGTGAAGCATCGGAATCTAAATCTGGACTCACAGGAGAGGTTCAAATCATAGATAGTTAGAGTGTCAGCCCTCTTGTACTTAAGTCGGCATTGTGCCTTTTGTATTCAATTCGGATGCAATTACTGTGTTTCATCGTCAATAAGAAGGTCCAAGGAATACAGTTAACCTGAAGTGAAGCATCGGAATCTAAAACTGGACTCTCAGGAGAGGTACAAGTTATAGAAAGTGAGAGTGCCAGTCCTCTTGTACTTAAGTCGGCATTGTGCCTTTTGTGTTAAATTCGGATGCAATTTCTGTGTTTCATCGTCAATAACAAGGTCCAAGCTATACAGTAAACCTGACGTGAAGCATCGGAATTTAAAACTGGACACACAGGAGAGGTCCAATCATAGAAATTTAGAGTGTCAGTCCTCTTGCACATAAGTCGGCATTGTGCCTTTTGTATTAAATTCTAATGCAATTTCTGTGTTTCATCGTCAATAAGAAGGTCCAAGGTATACTGGCAAAGTGAAGTGAAGCATCGGAATCTGACACTGGACTCACAGGAGAGGTTCAAATCATAGAAAGTCCGAATGTCAGTCCTCTTAAGCTTCTGTCGGCATTGTGCTTTTTGTATTAAATTCGGATGCAATTTCTGTGCTTCATCGTCAATAAGAAGGTCCAAGGGCTACAGTAAACCTAAAGTGAAGCATCGGAATCTGAAACTGGACTCACAGGAGAGGTTCAAATCATAGAAAGTGAGAGTGTCAGTCCTCTTGTACTTAAGTCGGCATAGTGCCTTTTGTATTAAATTCGGATGCAACTTCTGTTTCATCGTCAGTAAGAAGGTACAAGGGATACAGTAAACCTGAAGTGAAGCATCGGAATCTAAAACAGGACTCACAGGATAGGTTCAAATCATAGAAAGTGAGAGTGTCAGTCCTCTTGTACTTAAGTCGGCATTGTGCCTTTTGTATTAATTTCGGATGCATTTTCTGTGTTTCATCGTCTATAAGAAGGTCCAAGGGATACAGTAAACCGGAAGTGAAGCATCGGAATCTAAAACTGGACTCTCAGGACAGGTTCAAATCATAGAACGTTAGAGTGTCTGTCCTCTCGTACTGAAGTCGGCATCATGCCTTTTGTATTAAATTAGGATGCAATTTCTGTGTTTCATCGGCAATAAGAAGGTCCAAGGTATACAGTAAACCTGAAGTGAAGCATCGTAATCTAAAACTGGACTCACAGGAGAGGTTCAAATCATAGAAAGTGAGAGTGTCAGTCCTCTAGTACTTAAGTCGGCATTGTGTCTTTTGCATAAGGTTCGGATGCAATTTCTATGTTTCATCGTCAATAAGAAGGTAAAAAGGAATACAGTAAACCTGAAGTGAAGCATCGGAATCTAAAACTGGACTCACAGGAGATGTTCAAATCATAGAAAGTTAGAGTGTCAGTCTACTTGTACTTAAGTCGGCATAGTGCCTTTTGTATTAAATTCGGGTGCAACTTATGTTTCATCGTCAGTAAGAAGGTACAAGGGATACAGTAAACCTGAAGTGAAGCATCGGAATCTAAAACAGGACTCACAGGATAGGTTCAAATCATAGAAAGTGAGAGTGTCAGTCCTCTTGTACTTAAGTCGGCATTGTGCCTTTTGTATTAATTTCGGATGCAATTTCTGTGTATCATCGTCAATAAGAAGGTCCAAGGAATACAGTAAACCTGAAGTAAAGCATCGGAATCTAATCTGGACTCACAGGAGAGGTTCAAATCATAGAAAGTAAGAGTGTCAGTACTCTTGTACTTAAGTCGGCATTGTGCCTTTTGAATTAAATTCGGATGCAATGTCTGTGTTTCATCGTCAATAAGAAGGTCCAAGGGATACAGTAAACCTGAAGTGAAGCATCGGAATCTAAAACTGGACTCACAGGAGAGGCTCAAATCATAGGATGTTTGAGTGTCAGTCCTCTTGTACTTAGGTCGGCATTGTGTCTTTTGTATTAAGTTTGGATGCAATTTCTGTGTTTCATCGTCAATAAGAAGGTCCAAGTTATACAGTAAACCTGAAAAGAAGCATAGGAATCTGAAACTGGACTCACAAGGGAGGTTCAAATCATAGAAAGTGAGAGTGTCAGTTCCCTTGTACTTAAGTCGGCATTGTGTCTTTTGTATTAAATTCGGATGCAATTTCTGTGTTTCATCGACAATAAGAAGGTCCAAGGGATACAGTAAACCTTAAGTGAAACAACGGAATCTAAAACTGGACTCACAGGAGAGGTTCAAATTATAGAAAGTGAGAGTGTCAGTCCTCTTGTACTTAAGTCGGCATTGTGCCTTTTGTATTAAATTCGGATGCAATTTCTGTGTTTCATCGTCAATAAGAAGGTACAAGAGATACAGTAAACCTGAAGTGAAGCATCGGAATCTAAAACTGGACTCACTGGAGAGGTTCAAATCATAGAAAGTTCGAGTGTCAGTCCTCTCGTACTTATGTCGGCATTGTGCCTTTCGTATTACATTCGGATGCAATTTCTGTGTTTCAACGTCAATTAGAAGGTCCAAGGTAAACAGGAAAAGTGAAGTGAAGCATCGGAATCTGAAACTGGACTCACAGGGGAGGTTCAAATCATAGAAAGTCCGAGTGTCAGTCCTCTTGTACTTA